>NC_060279.1:68311673-68911673 GCF_021613505.1 Equus quagga
CATGGGCAGTAAGAGCTGCAGGCGCGGGGACAGGACCCATGGGCAGTAAGAGCTGCAGTGGGTTGAGGGCAGGGCTAAATTTATAAGGCATAAGTATGTGAGTTACTTCTTTACAAGACAAAGGAAAGATCATAAAAAAAATCATTCAAATGGTAGCAGTGCAGGTGGGGTCTGGTTACTGGGTGGTCCTAACTAGATAAGGATCAGACTGGATTAAGTCAGGACGTCTTATGCTTCCCAGAGGATGATACAGATCAGTATGTAGGGCAGGGCACTTTGGGCTTCTCTGCCTGGGGCAGCCTTGATCCTCATCAAGACATTCTGCAGGACATACCGCCTGATCTCTTAAGCAAATCAATGTCATTAGACAAAGAAGCGTTTGCTACATTAAAATACATTTAAGGGATGGAACAACTAGATGACATGTGTAGTCCTGAATACAACTGTGATTTGGACAGACCAGCTATAACTATTTTTGGATGAACTGGAAAAATCTGAATATGGCTTGTCTGTTAGATGAGTTCAAAATTTACTGAAATGGACAGGGAGAGATCAGTTACTGAAAAGAGCAGATTACAAAGAAGCATGAAAAAGTATGATTTCAGATTGGGGAAAAATACAAATATTTATTCCTGGGTGTAGAAAAAGATCAGAGTGGGTGTTCACTAAGGGATTCATACAGAAAATCTCTAGGTGGTAGTCATGTAATGATTCTATCTTTTCATGTTTAGTGGTCTGCATTTTCTAATTTTCTACAAAGCTTATGCACTACTTTTACAATAATATAAAGTTATTTTTCATCATAAAAATGGACAAATGTTACAGATAGTTCAGACAAGGAGATGCACATGGCTCTGGATCTTAAACATGTAAAAAGATGCTCAATCTCACTGATAAGAGATAAGCAAATTTTAAATTAAACAAACAAATAAAAAAGGTCAAATTCCGTGCAGTTACCAGGAAGAATACAAAGCAGAATAACATCCCTAAGACAATGAAGCACAAAATGAACAAATCTTGCGCAAAGACTCAGAGCTTCCACCACGTTTTTAGCACCCCATGCTTAAATATGAGCCAAATAAGTAAGAATCATGCAACATCTGAGAAAACATCTAACATAATAAAGCCCAAACATACAGGGTGAACAAAAGTCACTTTGGAAGAAACAGAGATTATTTCCTCATTTTATGAGGCTAGCATTATTTGATACTAAAATCAGACAAGGAAATTATAAGAAAACCACACTCCAACATCCCTCATAAACACAGATGCAAAAATCCTCAAAAAAAATTAGCAAACCAAATGCAGCAATATATAAAAAGAACAATACAGGGGCTGGCCCAGCGGCGCAGCAGTTAGGTTCATCTGTTCTGCTTCGGTGGCCTAGAGTTCACCAGTTCGGATCCTCAGCACAGACCTACACAATGCTTGGCAAGCCATGCTGTGGCAGGCATCCCACATATAAAAGAGAGGAAGATGGGCACGGATGTTAGCTCAGGGCCAGTCTTCCTCAGCAAAAAGAGGAGGACTGGCAGCAGATGTTAGCTCAGGGCTAATCTTCTTCGAAAAAGAAAAAAAACCCAAAAACAAAACCCCAACATATCATAACCAAGTGACTTTTATCCCAGAAATAAAAGGCTGTTCAAAATTTTAAAATCAATCACTGTAATTAACCTCATTAACTGACAAAAGAAAAACCACACATAATCAAGATGGTGAAAAAGCATTTGACAAAATTCACCTCTCAGCAAATTAGGAATAGAGGGAACTTCAACCAGATAAAAGGCATCTGTGAGAGGCAGTATATGCAGGCTGCCAGAGTGCAAAACACAGCTCAGTTATTATCTACCTGGGTGACTCTGGATACCTCAGTTTCTTCATGTGTAAAATGAAGAGCACAGTACCACATACCTGGCAGCGTTACGCGACTGAGTTAGTAACGAGTTAGTCAAGTAAAGTGCTTACAACACACACACACAAAAGGCATCTGTGGAAAACCTATAGCTAACATTATACTAAATGTTGAAACACTGATGCTTTCCCCTTAAAATTGGGAACAAGGCAAGGATGTCCACTCTTCACCACTTCTATTCAACATTATCATACTGGAAGTCGTACCAAGTACAGGCAAGTAAAAGAAATAAAAGGTTTATCCATTGGAAAAGAAGAAATAAAACTGTTTCTATTCACAGACAACACGATCTGTGTTTTTGGGGGGTGGGGTGGGGCTGCTTTGAAACTGTTAATTTTGGTGGTGGTTACATAACTCTAAGCATTCAAAACTCATAGAACACTGCATGTAAGTTAAAATTTTAAAAATTTTAAGTATTATTAACATCCACAGAGCACTAACACTGTACTTATGAAACAAAAACATGATGCTATAAAAAAGGTATACTCAAAGAACACGTTACTCAAAATTAAAAATATGAAAGGAGAAAAAAACTCAACAGAAGAGATGGAAGATAAAATATTAAAAATTTCCCATTAAGTGGAAGAAAGTCAAAGGGTTAGAAAATAAGAGAGAATAAAAATTAGAGGACCTGTCCAGCAGATCTAACATAAGATTCAACATATGAATAGTGAGGATTGCAGAAAAATAAAACAGAATGAAGATAAAAAAAAAAAGACCAAGAAAGCCCAGCACAATGGATGAAAACAGACTCAAACAAAGGTACATCATTGTGAAAGAAGAGAAAATATCGGGAACAGAGAGAAGATTTTATCAGCTTCCAGAGACAAACAGATCTTATATAAATGAGGAAAAATCAGGAACAAAACAGGTTTCTTAATAGAAACAAAGGAAGCTAGTAAGTAAAGGAGCAACACCTTTAAAATCTGGATGTAGAATTATTACTACAGAACACAGAATTCTACAGAAATGATCAATCATGTCTGAGGGTCGCATGTTAGACATTCAAGGCCTCAAAAAAATGTTTCTCCCATGCATCCTTCCTCCAGAAGTTATTTGAGGATTTATTCTCATTTTGGTGGAACACACCAAGAAAGAAGACATGGGACCCAAGAAACAGGGAACCCAACGAAGGAAGATAAAGGAAACACCCAGAGTGATAATCATGATGGAAGATCCTAGGTTTAAAAATGGTAAAATTAGGCCAAACTGGAGCGGGTCAGAAGGCAAAGATGGACTTCAAGATGAAAGTGAAAAATTATCTAATGGATCTAAATATCTTGGGAGATGACTTAGACAATTCTGGGAGTTTAGGGTCAAATGAATAGTAAATATATAGATAAGCGACAACAACAAAATGGCAACCACTAACTCCAGAGAAAACAAGTGGTGCAGGAAAAGAAATCACAGTATGTACCACTTGGTCTAGCTGTGAACGTGGTGTTCACACAATCATTGCAAAAAAGCAAACACTGAATACTGATCTAACCACAACTGCACACAGGAATAATGGCAGTCTAGGCAGCTGAAGAGGGCCTGAAGGCGGAAGGGTGTGTGTGCTGGGAGGGAAGGGAACGAGGTAAGGGAATACTAAAAGTAAAGGCCCACCATGCATGGGTTAAGTCAAAACACAATGGAAATATCAACTTTTTCAAAAAGCGGAAACATTTTGCCGCTGGCGAGGATTAACAGGGATGAGGGATAAAGGAACTACCCGGTTTCAAAACAAGCCTTTTAGAAATATTTGACTATTATTAAGTACGTGCATGCATACCTTTGATTAAAATGAAAGCAAGTTTTCAAATGATCACTCTGACAGTTCGCGTAAGACCAGTGTCGTTGGACAAGAATGGAATCAGGGAAACCAGCTGGGGACCTATAGCGAATCCTAGTGAAGGATAACAGTAGTTCAGCAGCAGTGAGATTGGGGAGGGAGCAGTCAGAAACTGATTTTACACGTAGACACAACAGAACTTATGCATCGGCTGGACCAAAAGACAGTAAGGACGACTCCTGGATGTTTTTTGTTTGTTTGTTACCTGAGGGATTGTCTGAGTAGACACTTTCAATGAGACGGGAAGTCTGGGAAAGGCGCAGAAGCGCGGAAGGGGTAGGTCTGAGGGACAAGATTAATTTTGGCCCCGCCTCGTCTGAGATGCCAATACAGTAGGGGAAAAAAACAGTTCTGAGAAGAGAACAATAGGTATACACTTTGCAAAGAGGCAAAAGGTATCATGACCACCAGAGCCCTTCTGAGCGCACGACGTGGCCACATCCATCTTGGACGTGATGCTAGCTCGCAGTTCCCCGGGGACGAAAGGTCTGCCATAACGTCCAACGCCCAGTCTGCCTTTCGGAAGATTTCAGCGTTGGAGTGGTTAGGGGACGACCGACCACCGCCAGCGGCGCCAGCGGCAGGGCCGCGTTCAGGTGCCGGTTCCCGCGCTCTGGGAGGGGGCAGAGGCTGAAGCCAGGCCAGCGATGGCTGCGGCGCGAGATGTCGCCGTGCACACGTCCCGGGCCACGTGCACGGCGCGGGCAGGCGGGTACGGAGCCTGCCGGGCCGGGACGCTCGGAACTCGCGCCGTCAGGGCTGGGGCCCACGCGCGCCAGGCCAAGCGCGCCTCACGTGAGCGGGGGGCGGGGCCAGCCACCTCTCGCGTCTGGTGGAATCGCTCACCCGACGGCACGTAGTCCTCGTCCTCCTCCGAGGTGGAGAAATCTTCAGAGTCGAATTCCTCCATGTCGCTGTCGCGCGGGGCCAGCGAGCCAAAGGACCGCAGGGGCTGCCCCCAACGGCAAAGCTCTACAGAGAGACCATCGGGAGGCTGCAGCGACGGCGGCTGGGGCGGCTCCGCAGTGTGTGCACATGCGCAAACAGTTCTACGTCATCCAAACGCGACATTTCCGGGCCAATGCCTCGGGTCTAAAGCTACGGTGGCCATTGACGGAGCCCTGTGATGAAGCTGTGCATGCTGGAACTTGTAGTCTTCAGCGCTACCAAGCCGCTTTGATTTAGTAAATGTGCTTAAACAGAATTACAAAAACAAAAACAAAATTGCCCGTGGAAATACAGTTGATCCTGATTATTGACGGGTTGGTATTTTCGAATTCGCTTACTTGCTAAACTTTATCGTAACCCCAAAATCGATATTCGCGGTGCTTTCTGGGGTTATTCGCGGACATGCGCAAAAGGTGAAATTTTGAGTCAATCACGGTGCGCTGTACCAGCTCTGGTTGAACGAGACGGACGATCTGCTTTTTTTGCTTTAACTCTCATACTGTAATTAAGTGACATTTTCGCAGTCTATATAGTGCCACGTCTTTTGTATTTTTGTGCTCTTTTGGTGATTTCGCAGTTTAAAATGACCGCCAAGTGTAGTGCTGAAGTGCTGCCCGCTGTTCCTAAGCGCAAGAAGGCTGTGATGTGCCTTATGGAGAAAATACGGGTCTTAGATAAGCTGCGTTCAGGCATGAGTTGTAGTGCTGTTGGCCGTGAGTTCAATGTTAATGAATCGACAATCCGGTACATCAAGAAAAAGGAAAAGGAAATTCGCCGATCTGTACGTGAGGCTGCTCCGGAGAGTGCTAAAGTGACATCTATAGTGCGTGAGGAAGCTATGGAGAAGATGGAAAAGCGACTAAATTTGTGGATTCATGAGATGACAACCGATAAAAAAGGTGTGGTGGACAGCATTGTTGTGAGGCTGAAAGCCAAAGAAATTTACGGTCATGTTACCCAGGGTCAGAAAAATGTTAAACCCTTCTCGGCTAGTGCTGGCTGGCTTGCGCGTTTCAAAAGGCGATATGGTGTGAAAAATATTAAACTTGCAGGTGAGGCAAGTTCTGCAGATCAGGAGGCTGCGCAAGAATTTAAAAAACACTTGCTAAGTGTTATAGAGGAAAAGGGATATGTGGAAGAGCAGGTTTTCACCGCTGACGAGACTGGCTTATTTTACAAGGACGTTGGCAAACGAACCTATATAACGCAAATGGCTTCCCAAGCCCCTGGCTTTAAATCATCCCAAGACTATGCAACCTTGCTGTTGTGCGCCAATGCCAAGGGCGACTTTAAGTGCAAACCTCTAATGGTGTACAGAGCCCAGAATCCACAAGCAGTTACAGGGAAAAGTGTGAACCATATGCCCGTCCATTGGAGGTGGAACAAAAAAGCATGGATGACATCCGATTGGTTCCACAACTGCTTCATACCAGAAGTTGAATGCTATCTCCAGGGCAGAAACCTTGCCTTCAAGGTTTTATTAATTTTGGATGATGCCCCAGTGCATTGCTGTGAAGAACTCAGAAATGCCCACCCCAACGTAGAAGTTCTTTTCATGCCTCCAAACACTACGTCTCTCATTCAGCCCCTGGATCAGGGCATAATAAAAGCATTCAAGGCGCACTATACCAGGGAGCTTTATAGCAAGGCCTTGGAGGCCCTCAAGGCCAACAAGGAAACCACCATGATGGACTATTGGAAGTCAGTCACTATACGCAACGTTATTGATTATGTTGGCACAGCCTGGGACAGCATCAAGCAGGCTACTATCAATAACTGTTGGAAAAGTGTTTGGCCAGACTGTGTGGAAAATTTCGAAGGCTTTGAAAGTGTTACAGAAAGTATAAAGAACAGCGTCAAAAACATAATGCACATCGCACGGCAAATAAGTGGAGAAGGCTTTGATGACATGAAAGAAGACGATGTGGAGGAAATTTTGGCAGAGAAGGCAGTAGAACCCACCAACGAAGACCTGGATGAGATGGCAAAACACGGCACTGGAGTCAGCAACGACGAGGACAGTGATGAAAGTCAGACTAAGACTTCAAGAATTGTCCCTCTTACAGTGGCCAAAATATCAGAATGGAATTCTGCCTTGGAAAAAATTTTCAATGACATGGAAGAATGTGACCCTATGCTTGATCGAAGCCTCAAATTTAAGCACCTAACCTCCACTGCGTTTGCCCCTTATGCCGAGATGCTCAAAGATTTGAGGCAAAAAGCCAAGCAGACAAGGCTGACCCAATTTTTCGAGCCAGTTTGGGAGGGAAAATTGCCAGTTCCATCAACAAGTCAGGAGAGCCAAACTCCTAAGGTTGAACTGCCAGATGTCAACATGCCACCCTCTTCCTCTTCAGCAGAATAAGTTCCACCTACCCCTCCCTTGGTTTTCCTGGAGCAGGCCAAGGTCACGAGGTTTAACCACACTGTGCACTGCCCCATCACACATCCTGCTGCTCCATCAACAGTAAGATTTTAGTTAATGTTTTTATAAAACTTTAAATGCTTAATCTTTTTTTTTTTTAAAGATTGGCACCTGAGCTAACAACTGTTGCCAATCTTCTTTTGTTTCTTCTGCTTTTTCTCCCCACATCCCCCAAGTACAAGCAGTATATTTTAGTTGTGGGTCCTTCCCCTTGTGGCATGTGGGACGCCGCCCCAACGTGGCCTAATGAACGGTGCCATGTCCGCGCCCAGGATCCAAACCAGCGAAACCCCGGGCCGCCGAAGTGGAGTGTGCGAACCTAACCACTCAGACATGGGGCTGTCCCCTAAATGCTTAATCTTGAATTTTTTCAGGATTTTATTTGCATTAGTGTACAATATACAGTATGTGTTCACAGTACTGTTTATTGTACATGCATGTTGTATGGTGTGTTATACCGTGTGTTTACTGTATGTACTATATATGCATACTCTGTGCATCTGTATGACTGAGGGAAAGTATTACAATTTCAGTATTGTAGAGTACATTGCACAGAAATTCTGTAGTTGAAATATTGTTTCATTATAAAGAAATACTGCATATAGTGATTTGTAAGAAAAAGACACATGAGATAAGGTGCTTTGAACAGAAATGCACATAAAACAAGGTTATGTATTGTCAGTTGACAAAGATGTTGTGACCAGAGATTCATATAACTACTGCAAACAGCAAGAATTGACTGTATTCTAGAATTCAGACACCGTCCACATGAATCTTCCCAAGTTAATCCATACAGGAGTACAACCATATATAATCTTTACCATTTTATCAGATTAAAAATTTTTGTTTAATTATAACCAAATTATAGGAGGCAGCAACCAGAAACAAATGCAGATGAGAGGTTAACAACTAACGTCCTCTTTGTTTAGGTTTAGGTTTTTTCAGCTGAAAATTGCTCCTTGTTGATACTCTGGACTAGACCTGGTCTGTGTCACCCAGCCCGAGTTATCTAAATCAAGGAATAGATGAAACACGTCTGTGATTAAAAGGACATTACAGTGCCTCTATGCCAGCAAAGTTTTTAAAACAGCCTGATTGAAACATAATTCACACACCATAAAACTTACCCATTGAAAGTGCACGATTCAGTAGTTTTGGTATATTCACAGACTTGTGCAACCATCACCACAATCAATTTTGGAACATTTCATCACTCCAGAAAAATCTCTTACCCATTATGAGTCACTCTTCATTTCTCCCCAGGCCCCAGCCTCTGCGAGGCTAATCTTTCTGCCTCTATAGATTTGCCTATTCTGGACATTTCATATAAATGGAATTATACAATTTGTGGTCTTTTGTGACTGTCTTCTTTCTCTTAGCACATTTTCAAAGTCCATTTCTTTTAGGTATATACCTGTGGAATTGCTTGATCATGTAATGACTCTGTGCTTTACCTTTTGAGGAACTGCCAAACTGTTTTCCAAAGCAGCTGCACCATTTTATATTCTCACCAGCAGTATATGAAGCTTCCAGTTTCTCCACACCCTTGCCAACACTATGTCTTTTTGATTATAGTCATCCTAGTGGGTGTGAAGTGGCATTTCATTGTAGTTTTGATCTGCATTTCCCTGATGACTAATGATGTTAAGCATCTTTTCATTTCTTTATTGGCCCTGTTATATGTTATTTGGAGAAATGTCTTTTCAAATCCTTTGCCCATTTTTAAATTGGGTTGTCTTTTTATTGTTGAGTTGTAAGAGTTCTTTTTATATTGTAAATACCAGTCTCATAAAATATATGACTTGAAAATATTTCCTCCAATTCTGTGGGGTATCTTTCACTTTGTTGGTGGTGTCCTTTGAAACATATTTTTAATTTCGATGAAGTCCAATTTATCTATTTTTGTCTCTTGTCTCGTGCTTTTGGGATCGTATCTAAGAAAACTTTGACTAACCCAAGATCACAAAACTTACTCCTGTTTTCTTCTAAAAGTTTTATGGTAGTTTTAGTTCTTACATTAGGTCTATGATCCATTTCAGCAGATCTTTCTTATGGGAGAATAATAGAAAAATAGATGTGAAATTAGAACCCAGTATTTAGGAGTTTACCATTCTCAGCCTCATTTTCCTTGAAGAGCATAAATGCACCCTGCAGTGACAAACTGAGATGTAACCTTTTCCCCATCACTGGGGTCTGCATCTGGGGAAAAGGATATGTTGGCATTCTCCAGCAGACTCTCTCCTCCAGCATCATCCCATTTCTCCCAGTGTCCTCTTCACAGCTCATTAGCACTCCATGCATTTGTTCAAATTCACAAAATTTCCAACCACTTTAAGGTTAACCAGGGGAGGAACTATTTTGTATTGTCAAGTAGTTTAGTAAAGAGGTCAAAAATCGGTTAGCAGGCCAAATCCACCTTTAAGACATGCAACATTTGACCTGAAAAGCATTTTGCATGAATTTAAATTAATTGCCAGGACTTAAAAACTTGAGATTTCAAATAATCTTGATTTCCAACTTCCCTTGAAAAACTGGAGAATCTGGCAACTCTGGGCTCATAATCCCAAAAAGCAGAAATAGGCCAGAACTGGGCAATGGCTTTAGACAGGGCTCTCCAGTTGGCCACAGTACAAATCTCCCCAAATTCCTGGTTTACTATTACTGGCAATAATTTATGGGCTCCTCTCTGCCAAACTCAGCACCTTTCACCACTCATTCACCATCGTCTCTTTCCACTGTCTAATCTTGGGTTATCACCTTTTAGAAAATTGAAAGAGAAGTCCCTCCTTTGTTGGGTCCAGGATACATATGATCTTGGGGACTTGTGGCTGAACTCTGCATCTATCTTTCTGGGGTGCCAAAAACATTCTGTATCTTGATCTGAGTAGTGGTCACGTTAAGTGTATAAATATGTAAAAATTCATCAAGCTATCTAAGATTTGTGTACTTTACTGTATATTATACCTCAAAAAAAAAAAAAGAAAAATGGAGAATGGATGGGTAGTCTCCTGCCAGACACTATTTCCATCTGCAATGCCTGACACAGCAGCAGTCATCTTGTGATCATGGACAATGCAATTTGGATAATGCAATTTGCTGAAAATGGCAGAGCAGAAAAAGATTTATGTCAGAGAGGGTCCTAAACTAACTTTGGAGCCTCTCTTCATGTGGACTTACAATTGAAATAAATTTTTTCACACACTGTATCAGTTTTCAGCCATCCCAGTGTGTAATCATACAAAAGCTTCTTGGTGGTAATATACAGCCCACAGAGTGGAGTTAGTAAGACTCAAGTTCACGTGTAAGTACAGTTTAATCACATCTTTGAACAAGAATTTTACCATAAATTAGTACGAAGTGGAACATAAAAGAAATATAAACATATATGTTAAGTAGTAAGTCATTTAAAAAACCCAAAAACTTAAGTCAGACAACTTTATAACAAAAGATTAAATTCACTGGCCACTGAAAAAGAAATAACAGTTCCGGTTCACAGAATTGGAAGTAATTCTTTATTGATAAACATTTATACCAGAATTAGAAATGTCAGTAGAAAAATAAAATTTAAATAATTTTCTATTGTACAAAGATTTGATCACTTTGTAGCAGTTAGTGAAATAATCTAATACAAAAAGTTAAGCTGATTTTAGTCACAACCAGCCTCACAGAGTGCACAGAAAAGAAATGCACATACACAAAACTTTCTGCGTTTGGAGAGCTAATGGCACCAGGGCTTCACATTCCAGGAAATGGGTTCTTAGGGAAGACTGGTATGCAGTGCAGATGTTGTAAGAACTTAATTCAAACCAGAGCAGTCAGAAAGGACAGTGGAATCAAAAGCCAACACACAATTTAAAAAATTAAAAAACACAAGGGTTTAAAGGTAGTTATTTGCATGAACTTTTTCTCACTACTTTAGACATTTCCTAAGGAGTAATGTTTTGATGCAAAAATAAGAGTTAATAGCACAAAGAGACATCTTTCTCTTGGGATCTTCGTTACGCATCTGTAGATGGACTTAAGTTTTCATGAAATGGCTTCCAAATCCCTCTATCAAAGAATCCAGAAATCAGCTTTTATGGTTGGGGGTTGCCTCCCTCCTCTGCATAAAAAAAGGGTGGGTGCAGAGCTGGGGAGGGATGGTTGCATATGTCTCTAAGAAAGCCAGTTGTTGGCAAAAATTCTCAAAAAACTATATATGGTAAAATAAAATTTTCAACATAAATGCCAATATTTTTTCATCTGAACAACCACCCCCAAATAATTGTGTATTTGAGACGAGAAATTTAAAAACAACAAAAACGAGAGATAACAGACATACTTTATCAAATAGTTTCTCCCTGAAAACATTCAAGCTACAAAGCTCAATCTGTATAAAGTCTATATAACATTTATTCACAAGAGAATGTTCACATAGTGGGATGGATGAAGCATTCAGTAATTTGAAGGTACACAACATTTTATATTTGAAGTTTTTAAAAAGAGTGGATAATCAAAATATAGCAAGCAAGAAACAGATGGAAACAAAGACATCTTTCAAAATGCATTCATTTTTGTGTCTTGGCTCTAAAGGAAAAATAACCAAACATTCAAATCATGGATCAATATGTTCAAAAATTAGTATTCAGGGGGAGGGGCCCACCCACCTCTGGCCCTGTTCATGTTCAATTTGTGAAATTCTATCCAAAAGAATGTTTTAGATGAGAACGCTATGAAGCATCCTTCAATAGAGATTTTTAAAATCATTTCTTATAATAAAGGATACAATATCCCAAAATTTCTTAAACTGAAGGGCTACTTTTCAAAATCACAACTCCTTGAACTGAAAAATGGAGTCTTTAACTAAAGACTTAAAATTTGCTTCAAAGGAAGATTTGAGCACTTGGAGGGTAATCTTGTTGGGGAATTTGTAAGGACATTTGCCTGCGTTCCAGCTCTACTTGTAATTTTCCACTTGGTCTTGAGTATGTGTCACTATAATTTTGATAAGTGGGCTAATGGCCTATTCAAAGAAAATATCCAGTTAATTTTTATGATCCCTTTGTAATTTTTCTCTTGGACTATCTCTGGTTAAATTGGTCCTCTTGGCTATTTTTTAATCAGAAGCTGAGTGCATATTGCTCTAATTGGAAGAGATACATTCATGTGCACATGACCTCATGGGCTCTTAGCCTGACTCTCACAATGAAAACTTTCCTTTAAAATGTCAGACTTAATTACCAGAAACTATTTTGAAAACAGAAAACAACACTGATTGTACTCCATACAAAACAGTTTAGGTGGTAAGGATCAAGTTAGATAATTTTTGCAATCCTATCTCTTTTGAAGATCACAGTTTTCAGGCCTTTCAATGAAAAAGAAAGTTAGGTAGTAGAAGAAAAATTAAAATAGCTAAAATTGGGTTTAAAAGACTCTCGATATTTAATTCTCTTTAAGGATACAAATTCCCTTGAAGGAGAATGTATAGTGCACAGTGGAGAGAGCTGTGAAAATTCAACTTTAGGCACTTTCTGGGAGTGACACCCAATACTGTCAAAGTGGGCTGAAGACTCGCCACTCGGTAACCACATTAAGACTAAGAAATCAGTGACCAGAAACTCTACTTTAAGCTGCACTTCCACAGTTTTTTCAAACGCCATTAATAAACCAAAGTCACTACAAAAAACTAACAGAATATTTAAGTATCTTTTTTGTGTGCCTCAATGTTAAAAAGAATATCCTAACCAATCTGGCTTAAAATTTTTAACTGGAGCTATTTCATGAGGTATGTTCCCAATTAAACTAAATAAAATTAATAGAATGAAAGTGATAGGAAATAGTGGTATAGGAATTCTGAAAAAAAAAGTCTCAATTAGCTAGCTTATTTTGACAAAACTTAAAAAACAACAAATTCACGTCTTAAAATATATTAAATAACTAGAGGTCAAGAGAGTTATCCATAAAATGTCACATCTTTCAGTAGGTATCTTTTTCTTTAAATAGTGGACTGAAAGCCACTACTTGTGTTCTAGATTTTTTTTCCTGTTTTTGTTCTCAAAGCGGTACTCAACCGAAACCTACTTGGCACTGACTGTCATGAAGGTGTATCAGAAGAAGAGTCTGCCAAATTTTAATCAAGATTAGACCAAATAAGATTTTAGTATGTCTACTCTGCTCAGAAATAAACCAAAAATTTCCACAGTTTCCATGAAATATGCAACATTGCATTTTCTCACAGATATTGTACGTTTCAGTGCGAAGGATGCCAACCCAGAAGCACTGTGGACCTGGCTTGGGTAAAGGTGCACCTGGAAAATGGCTTAACTATCCACCAAAAAAAAAAAAAGAAAAAGCCCAAGAAACTTGATTTGCTTTGGTTGAAAACAATAGGAGTTCAGAAAGATCTTCACTTCGATTCTCGGAGCTTCAAACTAAGGAAGGGCTGAGGTGTTGTTCTTCACATACTTTTTCATCCGAGTTGCTTCCATTTGGAGAACTAAGAAAACACTACATTCCATAACGTATTCTTTTGGAGGAGTCTATAAAAGCGTAGGTTCGACATCGTAGCTGGAGGGTGTATGCTATAGAGTAGCCAAAATCCGCAAAAAGGAGACCACCACTACACAAAACGTCTGGCCGGTGCCCAAGGTGAGGGCTTCAAATGGTATCATTTCCTTTCCTGCGGCTCGGTACACTCCAGCAATTGCTGCACCTGTCCAAAAATTCAGGAGTGTTAAAAAAAAACAAGGTTAACATAAGCAGGAAAATATAACACTTAAAACTTACTACAAGTAAACTAGTCCAGATTTTTTACACTAAGATTTAAATATTATACAAATGTTTTGTTTTCTCTATTCTTTTTGCTGACTGCTCTAGGCTTTAAGTATTCTCTATATGGTTTGCATATCACTGATATGTGCTTTTAGATGTCGAAAAGCGACTCCTTATAACTGAGATTTATTGAATAAAATCATCTGGAAGTCATAACCCAAATCACAAAGACTGCAATTTCCACGTGACCTGATTACAAACTCAACAACATCTCTTTATTGCCCATGCATTTAGCAGGTACTGAATAAATTCTTGGCAATAAATGACAAAGAATCTTCTGTGTGAGACTGAGCAAGAAATATTTCAGGAGAAGCCACAGGGAATCCCCATTCCACCTCTACTATACTCAGTTCCCTTCAAGAAATGGATGGAGCAGGAGGAGAGGGGCGGGAAAAGGAAGAGAGGGGGACCCTAAACCTATAAAGCTGCTATTAGTTCAAAGGGCGTGAGGGGAGAGATCCTCAGGGATTCCTCCCTGTTCCCCAGGCCATTAACTGTTTTTATTACGTTAGTCACTACAGCTTCCTAGAAACTGCGTACACAAAACGAACACTAACAACCTCTCTATCTACCCAGGTACACATTTGCATTGCTGCAGGGACTCAGCATTCTCTCAAAAAAGTCAAGATTGCACTAATTTGAAAAGAACAGACCAAAAGTTCCCAGATGATCCTCCCCCAGAAATGTTCCACACAAAATTCTCCCTGGTCACAGTGTATTCATTCATTCAAATATTTATTTACATCTACGTCTTTTAAGATATGATCCCTATTCTCATAGTACTCAGAATTTAGCTGGGGACACAAGACAGAAAGCACAGGCATGAAATAGATTTTGAATTCAAGACAATATATAGTACCTCAATCAAATGTCTACACATTTTATAAATGTGATGTGAGGGTATATTAACATATTCTAAGAAGAAGAAAGGACAATATTAACCAATACCTGAGTTGGTTGCCTGGAACATTTGTGACTTTGAAATGCCCACCTCCCCTGGCAGTGCATATACACTGTGCAACTAAAGTCTGAAAAGCACCTGTTCCACTGGGCCCCTTCGTAATTTGGCCCCCAAAAAAGTGGGTTGGGTAGAAAGAAGCTTAAGGAACTTGAACTGGGCCCTAATGTGGGATTTGGATGATGATGAAGGGAAGAAAAGAAAAAGCAAACCAGAAGGAGCAGCAAAACGGGAAGGCAATAGATTCTATGCACTAGAGTCTTAAAGACAGAATGAACACAGCATTTACTGCACAGTCACTACGTTAGATATTCTGTTAAATATTTTGTACATACATTATTTGATTTAATCATCACACAGCATATGAGGTGGGTGGTATTATCCTTATTTTACTGATGAGAAGTCTAAAATAGGGCCTAGGGGCCAGTAATCCAGCAAGGAAACTGGAGCAGAGGGTCCCTAAAGACAGCAGTAGGTGATCTAGTTAAAAATGCTGTACAGGCCAGTTATGGAAACTCCTTATGCAGACAGGAGAAAATTGGCTTCCTCCCTCTGGTACCACAAAGGTTTTCACCATCTACAGAACACAGAGAAACGAGGCCACTCTGTCCCAAAAAAACCCAAGTCAAGAAACAGAAGGAGCTTTCTGCTTGAAGCTCAAGCAGCTTAAATTCACAGTGAAAAAAACAGTTACAAAGTAGGAGGAATATTGTGTCTATTTTTTTAAGAATGTGTTTATGTTTACACGTATATCTAAAAAAAAGCCTGAAAGCACATACTAAAATGCAAACTGTGCTTATACTTAGGAATGCAGCAATGGAAGATTTTAATTTTTGCTTTCTTATAATTTTTAATTTATATAAAATATACATTTTATATTTAATTATGAGCTTAAAAATGATTTAAACTTATTTTCATCCCTATGACATCAGCAAAGGCCAAAAAAAAAAAACTAGGTAAAAATAATTTATAATATGTTACTCCAATTTTTATTCAGAAAGTCTTGAGGGGAAAAAAATAACTAGGTACTTTTCTAAACAAGAATTCTTGTCATTAGAATTATTCTTCAGTCCTTAATCACACCTGAATGAGTGGAAGTAATTCATCAACAATCTTGTGGTGCCATTACTCAAGTGACAGCTGATGAGAAAGGAGTAGTAGCTTCCAGAAGACAAATATCTTTCTTTTGCTAGTGACCTATCTCACAAAGCTTAACTTAAGGTTTTCTGAAGCCAGCGAAAGTCTGACTCAGGAAGTCAAACATGTTAGCCAAATAATGGGGGGTTGGGAATGAGGAAAAAAACAATATATAAAAAAACAGGACCTGTGGTTAAAGGCCACTCTTTTTTCTTTATTCCACTCAGACATGTTTATAAAATGGTCCTGAAATTAACTGACTAGTCATATCAAACGTTTTGACTGGTATTTTAATGTCTAACATACTTGTCAAGATTCCAGCAGTAATTGGTCCCACGATGCCCATCAACAGGATGCTTACAGACATGAACCTACCATATTTGTGATGTCTGAGGGTGAAGAGGGCCAGTAATCCAGCAGGGACATGAAAGAAGAGAGAGGACACCAGTGCCCACAGGAACACACCATACCACATCTCTACAAGGGAAAGCAAAGAGAGGTCACAAATCACTGCCTTTTCCAGGGCAATCGTCACAAAGGGGTAGTCATTATACTCAGTTATTTCATTTTCAAAACCACTCAGTTGCAATGTCAGTTCATCAATCAAATATCCAAATATTGATGGTTTTAGAGGGATCAGCAAACTATGGCCACCAACTGTTTTTGTGCATAAAGTCTTACTGGAACACAGCCACCCCCATTCATTAACTCTCGTCTCTGGCTGCTTTCAAGCTACAAGAGTGGAGCTGAAACAGTACAGAGACCACGTGGCCCGCAAAGCCTAAAATATGTACCATCCTGGCCTTTACAGAAAGTCTGCCAACCTCTGACAAGCCAGCTCTACTCTAACACTGAAAAAAGGTTCACCCAGATTTGAATATTGACCTAAATAATTTCCCTCCTATAAGATGAACAAGCATAAGTACCATTGATAGGGTACTGTGCGATCAATACCTGTTGATCTTTCCAGACTTTCTGATTATTCAGTCTTCTAAAATGGAAAAGCTGTACAACAATCATTTTCAAGTCAATACAGTAAATATCAACCCGTTGCCTATTAGGATATCAGAGCTCTTTAAGATATGAAATAAATACCAGAAAATATATATGTTTGGCTTAAAGACAAATGGCAAGTAAGGGGGCATGTTAGAAGAGGAGCTAGTTCCTACAGAGAACCTCTAATCACTCTCAGGATGACATTAATTCAGGCAACGTTAAAATACTTGATCACCAACTATATATACAAACCTGTGCATGAGACAGCTTGGAAAATTCAAAAAAAGAGGAGATACCATCCTGCCCTCCCGACTGTATAATTTGGCAAATGGCAGTTGTAGCATTTCCCCCAGGGAGCCCAGGCAAGGCTTTAGAATTCTCATGACAGCTCTTTAACTACCCATATGGAAGTAGTGAAGGTGTCGCAGTAGAGAAAATCTGTTGTCCACCCCTGCACCAGAGGCAGGTAAGTAACAGGCAATTTTAGAGATCAGTCAAAAGCTTAATTCAGGGTTTCTTGACCACAGCACCACCGACATGTGGACCAGGTAAGCTTTGTTGTGGTGGGCTGTCCTGTGCAGTGTAGGATGTGGAGCAGCACCCCTGGTCTGTACTCACTAGATGCCACTAACACTCTTTCCCCCAGTTGTGACAACCAAAAATATCTCCAGAAATTGCTGAATGTCCCTTGGGGGCAAAATTGCCCTGATTAAAAACCACTAGCTTTGGGGCCGGCCCGGTGGCACAGCGGTTAAGTTTGCACGTTCTGCTTCTCAGCAGCCCAGGGTTCGCTGGTTTGGATCCCGGGTGCGGACATGGCACCGCTTGGCAAAAGCCATGCTGTGGCAGGCGTCCCACATATAAAGTAGAGGAAGATGGGCATGGATGTTAGCTCAGGGCCAGTCTTCCTCAGCAAAAAGAGGAGGATAGACAGTAGTTAGCTCAGGGCTAATCTTCCTCCAAAAACCCAGAAAAACAAAAAAACCACTGGCTTGACTGAAGCCGAGGGTTTCTCAGAGTAATAGCAGTTAAAGCTGCAAAGACAGATAGGGGCACATTACAGTGGGCTTTGAAGGCCAGACTAGGGACTTGAATGCGAAAGCCTGGAAGTACCATTAAAGGTTCTGAGCAGTGAAGGGTTGTCAGGACATTACTTCACAGGTCCCACCTTACCCCCAGCAGGAATACAAACTAGAAAACCTTTCTGGAGGGTAATTTGGAAGTGGGTGTCCAAAAAAGTCAAATGTATGTACCCTTTGCCACGCGATTTTACATCCAGTAATGCGTCCTAAAGGAATACACATGTAGGCAGGGACGAGGTCACAAGAGTTCCAGGCAGTAATGGCAAAAACTAGACGCCAACTGCATGTCTAGCAATGCAAGACTTGTGAAACATGTTTTGGTGCATCCACGTCATAGAACATTACACAATCATGAGACAGATCTTTAAATACTGATGGGTAAGATGCCCAAGCCACAGTGGTAAGTAAAAAAAGCAAGTTGCAGAATACTATGCGGAATAAGATCCCATTTTTGGGAAAACAAAAAACAAACAAAAGAAACAAATGTGTGTGTAAATACTTCTTTGTACTGAAAAGTCTGGACATATGTTTGTTTAATAAATATTTATGACATGCACAGGCGCTGTTCTAAGTGCTTTACAAATATCAACTCGTGTAATCCTCTAAATAATTCTATGAGATACCTATTATTAATATCCCTAGCTCTCAGATGAGGGAACTGAGGCACGGGGAGGTGAGGAGACTTGCCGGAGCCCACGTGGCAGCTCGAGGCAGAGCTCAGGTTCACCGCTGACTCCCGAGGCCACACCCTCATCCTCTGTGCCACCTCTTGGTGTATGTTAAACTCCAGAAAATTGTTATTTCTGGGGAGCAGGATGGGTTGGGGAGAGGGTTGATGACAATTCACTTTTTACTTTGATTAAAAAACCCCAAAGCTTTTGTTTTAAAAAGAACTGTTCCAGAAAGTTGGTGGGATTGGGATGAACAATTAGAGAGCAATGAGGAGCGTCAGTTAGCTCGGGGAGAGTGGAGCTGGGGAAGGACCAGGCGCTTTTCTTGAAGCTGTATTTGAGTTGTAAGCATAGTGTTGTGTGTGGTTTTTCCTAGATCAATTTCTTATTCTTATGGAGGGGGTGGTGTTTAGGGGCTAATGGAGATAACGGCTGGGGGCCAAATCCCTCCCAACAACCCTTGCCATTGTCACTAAGCACTGCACTCATTCTTTGCTCATTTTAAGTCAAATAAAGCTTGAATTAAGACCATATTCTACATACACCTAAATTAGGATGCGTAGGTCTTGTTTTGGGTGAAAGGCTCTGAATAAAAGCATCAGAGGTGCCCCATCTAGGGCTCAATGCTTATTAAAAATAACAAACGACTGGGCGTGTTTTGGCATTTTTGTTCTGGTGAAAAACTATTAGATAGCTACAAAAGGTTTCAAACCATTTGTGAGATGTTTTTTCTTTCTGCCGAACAAGATACACCTTGAGAATAATTTTATAATACTGTTGAAACTGGTCTATTTTGTTTGACAGTGTTTGGAAAATTGTTAACACAAGTTTAAATCACACAATATGGAGTATAAAGTGATTAAATAGTAACGTCCTAAGCTTAAAAATTAAATATATAACATAAAAAAATATATATGCATACTAACTACTGCCCTTGTTCCACCAAAGAAAAACCATCTTTCCAGTCAATAGTGTTGATCAGAAATTGCAGGCAGGATTCTCCGTCCTCCAGGTTTGAGTCCCCATCCTCTTCAGGAACAAACCTCCATTACTGCTGCCTCCTTTCCAGCCTCGGGCCAGCTGCTATTCTTGCTTCTACTGCCCAGGAGACTGGCTCTCTCTTCCTGGCAGCAGCTCCACGGGTCGCAGCATCTGGAGTCCAGGTACTGCTGCTCCCCAATAAGTGTGCATCTGCCTGGTCTCTGGCACCTACCGATCGCTCCTGCCTGAGCAGCTGCTATTATTGTACCCTGGCTCAGTGACAGAAGCCTGGCCTCTCCAGCCTAAGGCCCCCTGGAACACTACCCACCACTAGCTTATCCTCAAGCCACAGCACAGCACCATGCACTTCCCTTCCAAAGCAGGAACCCTATCTTCAATCCCATTGTCCTCACCAGCTCCTCCCCAAATCACTCAGAGACTCTGACCTCCACAACACCATCTGGTGTGCCGAAAGCTCTCTGATGGCACCAGGAATGCCAGTGCCCTGGGATAGACAAATGGGATACAAACCTGCCTCCAAGAACTCCGAGCAATTGCCACCCTGGCTGCTGTCTGCCACTACTGAGCTCGGCCCACCCCCGGGCCCTGCCATTGCAGGGCTTCTGCTGGAGCTCCCCAAGTTTTAGAGACAAGCACCGCTTTCCGAAGCAACTCAAGGCACGGCTGGAGCTTGGCTTCTTACCGGCTGCCACAGAACCATCAGGGCAGTGAACTGGGAGGTGAGGCCTGGGTCTGCCAGAGACACACTACGTTGGGAACTTCAGTAAAAGTGGGTCCAGACACTCAGGTGTGCTATTCAACTGCTATGGACTGAATTATGTTCCGCCAAACAAACATGTTGAAGCCCTAATCTGATAGGACTGTGGCCCTATAAGAAGAGGAGGAAAGAGATTTCTTTGTGTCTCATATTCCCCCTCACCCCACATCATGTGAGGAAATATCAAGAAGGAGCCCAAGAGGGCCCTCACCACAACAGGACTATGCGGCCACCCTGATCTTGGACTTCCGGCCTCCAGCACTGTGAGAAAATAAGTTTCTGTTGTTTAAGCTACTCAGTCTATGGTATACTGTTACAGCAGCCCTAGCAACTAAGACACCAACACTCACCTGTTCCCACTTCCCTGGGAGCACAGCACCTGCCCAAGGAGGCCTGCTAGGCTACCAACCCACATCTCAATTTTCCTAAGAGCTGGAAGGCCTATTTATGAACAAGATCTGGCATAGTAAGTCAGCACTTCCCTGAGAAGCGGACGCACACGGCACCCTCCTACAACCGCGAGCTACATCCATTAGCTACCTCAGTGCCTACATATTTTATATAGCATCGTCTAACTCACTTTAAGTAGGAAAAAAGGCTTTATTATATTAGATGAGTAGTACAGTTTATAAAAGACTTTGCAGATGGATGGATTACAGGACTCTTAATAGCAAAGGCAAACGCCAATCAATAAAACACTTTTAAAAAACTAAGTGATTTCCCTTTAATCTACTGCACCTTAATTTGCCATCAATTTAATAGCGATTTATTGATCATCATATATTACTTTTCATTTCCCTGGCTCAACACACAGTCAAAAATCTTTGCTACGTATCTTACAGTATTTCCTGGTCTCACTGTTTCAAATCAAGTGCATTAGCTTCAGCTTTGTTTACCTTGGCAGCTAAAGTCGCATCACTTCAATGCTGAAGAATAAACCAGATAACTAATCTGTAATGAAAGATTATAAGGAGAAATCAGATTAAGCACTGGTGGCACAATGGGTCCCAAAAATGTCCACATCCTCATCCCCAGAGCCTGTGAATATGTGACCTTATATGGCAAAAGGGAGTTTGCAGATATGATTAGATTAAGGGTCTTGAGATGGGAGAGTATCCTGGATGTTCCAGGCGGGCTTAATGTAATTACAAGGGTCCTTGTAGGAGGGAGGCAGGAAGGTCAGAGTCAGATTTGAAGATGCTATGCTGCTCGTTTTAAAGGAGGAGAAAGGAATGCAGGTGACCTGCAGAAGCTGGAAAAGGCAAGGAAACCAATTCTTCATAGAGCCTTCTACGAAGGAATGAAGGAAGGAGAAGGAATGAAGGAAGGAGAAGGAATGAGGGAAGGAGAAGGAATGAAGGAAGGAGAAGGAATGCAGCTCTGCTGATCCAGTTTGGACTTCTGACCTCCAGAACTCTAAGATGATAAATCTGTGTTGTTTTAAGCCACTAAATTTGTGGTAAGTTACAGTAGAACAAGACTAATACAAGGACTAAGAGTTCATTCATTCAACAATCCCATATTTGAGCCCATTCTATATGAGTGAAAAAACAAAAAGACAAATATCCCTGCCCACATGGAGTTTATATCTTTAAGAATCTACTTTTCAGACAGACATCTCCGTTAAAGAAAAGCCACACAGATTGCAGAATCCAGTAGGTGAGTTCTGTATTAACAAAGGGGTTTGTAACGGCCGGCTCGCTGGCCCTCCAGCCTCCACAGCTGAGTCCCCTAATCTCCAGACAAGGCCTCAAGACCAACCTGGCCCCAATCAGCAGGAATGGAAGGAGTCTAAGCCAAGTGGGCAGCGTGAGGCTCAGTACTTGGCCATCCTCTTTCAGCAGGCCCCACTCTGACCTTATGTTCCAGCTCAAGCAACTGCATGAGCATGGCCAGTTCCTCCAAAGCCAGGGTTCTAAGCAGACCACATCAGCCTTGCTGGGAACCGTAGTCCCACCTGGTCCTGGAACTTGATGCTGGACTGCCTTGATGCTAACTGCCCATCAGCCTGCATCTCTCCACTCTGCCCACTGTGAGACCGCTCTCTTACCAAACCCCACCTACCTGACAGGGGCCCCATCTGTCCCCCTTGTGCAATAGTAAGAAATGCATATATATTAGTCTCTGTTCCTGCTTCTTGACACAGAGCTCCCAAACCCTTGTAAATAGGGGTGCTAAGAAAATCTTTTGTTCTAATATTTAGTCTTTGACCCTGGTTCCTGACACAAAGCTCCTTTAACCCCTGTAATTTCCTGAGTGATAGGAGCATCTGACAGAGCTCCTAAATCCCTTAGAATTTCCAGGAGCATCTTTTGTTCTCATGAGGTGACACTTAGTGGGCTCCTGGATGGGGGCTGATCACCAGAAAGACCAAGCCATTGACTATAAGCTTGGAACTTTCAGCCCCACTCCCTATTCTGGGGAGAGGGGAGGGGGATGGAAGTGGAGTTAATAATCAATCATGGCTAGGTGATGAGGCCTCCATAAAAATCCAAAAAGTATGGAGTTTAGAGAGCTTTAGATTGGTAAACATACATACATGCTGGGAGGGTGGCACACCCCAACTCTACAAGGACAGAAGCTCCTGTGCTCAGGACCCTTCTGGATCCCGCCCTAAGTATCTCTTCATCTGACTATTCATTTGTATCTTTAATATCCTTTGTAATAAACCAGTATTCTACTAAGTACTGCTTTCCTGAGTTCTGTGAGCTGCTCTAGAAAATTAATTGAACTCAAGGAGGGGGTCATGGGAACCTTCGATTTATAGCCAGTAGGTCAAAACCACAGGTAACAACTTGAAATTTCGAATGATGCCTCAAGTCGGGGGTGGGGGCAGGGTTGTGGGTCTGAGGCCTTAACCTGTGGGATCTGATGTTAACTCCAGGTAGACGGTGTCACACTGAACTGAATTTTAGGACACTCAGATGGCATCACAGAATTGCCTGATGAGTGGAAAACCCACACATCTGGTGTCAGGAGTGTTGTGAGTGTGGTAGTAGTGTGAGAGTAAAGGAAAACAGTGAGTTCTTCCTGGAGACCCGCCTCCTCTCCTCCCTAACATTGATGACTTGCCCACCGGGACTACCAACTGTGGGCTGCCCCCTCTCTCCTGACACTACTGCCTGACGGCCCTCTCATCCCTGGTTTCTGAGTGTGCCCCCTGGTCTGCCTCACCTCAATGCTCTCTTGGTCCTAGCCTGGCTAGATCTTGTCTGTCCTGATCTGGCCTTCCATCTATTCACATAAAGCCAGAAAGTCAGTGCTAATGGGTACAAGATTGCTCACTGGAGTGATGAAAATATCCTAAGTTGATTGTGGTGATGGTTGCAAACTCTGCAAATGTACTAAAAGTCAATGAATTGTACACTTAAAAAAAGTAAGAAGGATCATCCCTCCTCTGCTCGAAACCCTCCAACAACGCCCTCAGGGATCTGACCTCACCTCCTCCTCCCCACCTTGCCCACACTGTTCTTTTTATGTGGGACACCTCCCACAGCATGGCTTTTGCCAAGCGGTGCCATGTCCACACCCGGGATCAGAACGGCGAACCCTGGGCTGCCGAGAAGTGCAACGTGCGAACTTAACCACGGCACCACCAGGCCGGCCCCTCTTTCATGTTTCTTAAGCAAACTCCTGTTCCAGGGTCTCTAGGGCTTCTGCCCATTGCCCAGAATGCTCTTCTCAACAGCTGCGTGGTGTGTTCATTGCTTCCTTCAGATTTCAGATGGCATCACCATAAAGGGCTTCCTCGTGACCTTAAGTAAAAGAACATTCCACCCTGACACACAAGACCCACCACTTACTATCCCCCTACCCTGTCTTCACTTACCACCAGCTGTTCCTTTCCATACTTCCTAATTTTATCTTTTTATTTTCTCTCTGCCCATTAGAATGAAAGCTCCTTTGTTTTGTTCACTAAGCATCTTTATTTGGTGCCTAGAAAATAAGAGGCACACAACAGACATTGAGTAAATACTTGCTGACTGAGGGAATAAATAACTGGTCCAACGTGACCCATTCTTGATTCCAGCAATGGCATAACCAAAACATTAGGGGAGTTTAGCTTAACTATCACAAGATACACTTTGACATGGATTTTAATAAAATTCATACTTTCAGAAAGTTAATGTCATTCCTGATACAAAGTTTTTCACATTCAGATTTGTTAAAAATGACAGCAACAAAAGAAATTTGAACAACTTGGAATAAGGAGAGGTAGGCAGAATTGCAACGGCTAAATTGCAAACGCAGGTTTAAAAAAAAAATCAATTCAAAGCTTCCTGATGGTGATAAACCATAGAATATTTCAGAGCAACGATTTTGCCATACTGAGTTGGCATAACGTGCAAATAACCTTTTCTGTGGGGCCAGAATAGAAACTATTCCAGATTCAGGACAATGAATGAAATTCACTGTCAGCAGGCTTTGGTGCCTCAAAAAGAACCAAATTTCACATACCTATTATATCCATCATTCCAGCTAAGATGAGACAGAACAGGGAGGTAGTGTGTTTACCCAACATATTCTGATAAACTTGAGGTCAAGGGCTCTCTCTCATGCATGTTTATACCCCCAGCCCAGGGCCTGCACTTGGCCAAATGTATGTTTGCTGAATGAATGACCCCAGGAATCAAAACCCCCAAGTTACCTATTTATGGAAATACCTATAAACTCAAGTACATATTGCGGTTTCATATTTTCAGAACAATTTCTGAAAGCAAAAAAATTCCCATGGCGACAGATTCTCTACTATGACATAATGTTAAAACTCTCATCCCAAATCTACTTATCTCAATCTTTTCTTAGAGAAAGACAAGGCAACTAAAAGCCAGACTGAAGAGAATATTCAGTTTCTAAGTATCACCCCACATATGACTTATTAAGAACTAAAGGATTAAGTTACCCTTACAGTGGAGAGATCTGATAAGCACCACCTTCACCAAATGACTAAACTTCGCATTATCAATAAAGGTACAAATTGAAGCTAAATGTCTCCTAATGTGATGCACTGAGAAGTGGACGTCACCTATGTAGATAGTATTCTGACCAAAAATATTTAATCTGAATGTAATCATGAAGAAACAATCAGATTAACTTAGATTGTGGGACAGTCTACAAAACAATTAGCCTGGACTCTTAAAAATATCAGTCTCAAGAAATTAAAACAGGGGCCAGCCCGGTGGTGCAGTGGTTAAGGTCGCACGGTCCGCTTCGGCGGCCCAGGGTTCACCGGGTCAGATCCCTGGTGCGGACATGGCACCACTTGGCAAGCCACGCTGTGGTAGGCATCCCAAATATAAAGCAGAGGAAGATGGGCACTGATGTTAGCTCAGGGCCAGCCTTCCTCAGAAAAAAGAGGAAGACTGGCAGATGTTAGCTCAGGGCTACCCTTCCTAGGAAAAAAAAAAAGAAATTAAAACAAAGATGGAGAAACTGTTCTAGATTCAAGGAGATTAAAGAGACATGACAATTAAAGGCAATATGTGGTCCTTGATTCGATCCTGAAATTTTTTTAAAAAAAGAGAAAAAGCTATAAATGACATTATTTGGACAACTTGGGAAATGAAATAAGGCCTGTACATTACATAATATTCTATCAATGTTAAATTTTTGGGGTGAGATATGGTTTTTTGTCTATGACAGAAAATGTCCTTGTTTCAAAAGATACAAGCTGAAGTATTAGGCATCAAGTGCCATCACTTCTGTAACTTCCTTTCAAATGGTTCTGCAGAAAATAAAAATGTCATGTGTATGCATATACCTATTTAGAGAAACAGAAAGCCAGAGATAAAAATAATGAATCTAAGCAAAGGACATATGGATATTGTTATACTATCATCTCAATTTTTCAGTAGGTTTGAATAACTTTTAAATAAAGAGTTAGGGGAAAAATAAGGAAACAAACAAAAACAGACTAATCTGGTCCAGGAGTGCCTCCAGACTGCATTAACATTTCTTTTTGTGGACAGTGTCTCCAGAATGCCATAGATTTCCGTTGTCACTGACAAATGGGATCTTAGTACCTTCTGAAACAACGTGAGCTGCCAGATTATCATTTTAGGCATGATTTCCAGCTAACATCTGCACCTGCCCCAAGATGGTTATTATCAGCTACTTCGCAAACCTGTCGGGAAAGCACTAGGCAGGTAACACACCGCAAGTCGCGGGTGTCCACCGAATGGCGCCTGGCAGTCGCCGCCCGGAGGATGAGAAATCACAGGTGCCTCGTTCACGACTGCAGTCAGTAATCCAACCCTCCTCCTCCTGCAGGTCTTAGGGCCCCGTCCTCTCATTGTTTACTAAGTCAGGATAACAGTCAGCTTTGCTGGAGAGCCTTCTTGCCTTTAAAGGTCCAACACAGAACTGTTCCCTCTCCTCAAAGCCTCTCTTAGTCCTCCCCAGTAATTTCTCCGCCTCTCAACTCTGCGAGCACAGACAGCTTTCTATCTTGTATTATAAATGTGAAAAGCCCTAATATCAGGCCCAGCAGAGGCTCCAGCGGGGGTAAGAACGGTTAAAAAAGCAGCTGTGTCAAACATCTCGAACGCATGAGCGGGAGACTCGGCAACAGGTCTCAGAAAGTGATTCCGAGAAAGCGAAGCCGGTGGAGTGGGCGGATTTGGACCAGGTGCGAGCGATCAGCAGACAACCTCCCGGTGCAGAGGGGCTGGGCCAGACCAGAGACAAAGGGACGGGGAGCTGACTGCCCCTCCGCCTGGCCCGGACGATTCGCCGTCCGAGCTGCGGAAGCCAAGAGGCCGGCGCGGACCGAAGCGGCCAGGCGCATCCCGCGCCCCAAACAAGGCGGCACGACCGCCTCCAGGGCTCTGTCGAGTTCGGGTCTGGACCTGGGGCGTCTGGAAACTCCAAAGAGCAAGACCAGTTCGGGTGGTGGCCGAGCTCCCTTCAGTGACCGATCCACCCGCGGCCGCTCCCTCCGACCTCGCTCCCAGCGCGGGCTCGGGGTGGCCCGGCCTGAAGGAGCGACGGGAGCAACAGACTATACGCCCCTGCTCTCGGCCGAGGGCGCGGGAACCTCCTTCCAGGAGGAAAACAGCCCCCAGCGGGCGGGGCGCCGGGGCCCCTGGCTGTCCGCGGGGAAGGGTCGCCGCACAGCCGGGCGGCCGCGGCGGAGCGCGCAGTGCGCAGGCGCGGGGCGGGGCTGGTACCTGGGAAGGAGCAGAGAGAAGTGGAGTTGGGGCACAGGGTCCCGTTGCCCACCCGCGGCACGAGCTTCAGGCTGAGGATCTGCTGCAGGAGCCCGGCCGAGCCTCCGCTGGCGCCGCTTCCCTCGTGCTCCATCCCGCCGCCATTCACCGCAGAGAGATGGGGGAGAGTGGCCGAAGTGCTGCCGAGGCTCCCTTTCACTCAGGGGCCACTCCGCTTTCCGCAACTCGGCCGCCTCAGCGTCACCTTCGGCCCAGCTCTCTTCCTCCTACCCCAACGGCGCTGCCAAGTGATGGTTCCTCCCTCCAATCAGAGCGCGTCGCTGGCGGCAGGGGCGGGGCTAGGGTTGTTCCCGTCTCTGACGTTGCGTACGGCTCACCGAGACCCAGCACCCACAGGCTACGCCCTCTACTGGGGAAGTCTCTCCTGCTCCAGTGAGGCGAGCGCTGCTCTGCCCTTCTCTGCAGCGCCACCTGAGAAAGAAGGGAAATTGCATACGCCCCACCAGGCCAGAAATGCAGATTTAAAACGGATTTGGCAATGAGAATCAGATGGCCCAGCAGCCAAGCGAAGGAGGCTGGAAGGCAATGCAGTAATACCTTCAATATTTGGAGGGAAAATCATTTTTTTGAAAGCGTAACTTACTTTAAATTAAGCTTAACTTACTTTAAATTAAAAAGCATTGTGTACAAAATGCATATTTTCCTCTTAATTCAAGAACATTAGCAAGATTGTTTATTAGAGTTCCCTCTTGAAAGCCTTTGTTTTGGAAGCTTTCTTATGCCAGTTCCATGACACTATAACTGGGATTTTGCATCAACCAAGAAACTTTTCTAAAACAAAAATAGTAAGTATAAAAAAAGTTGTGGAATATTTAACAACGCTGTCTTTTGGTACATTTCCCAGATTGGCAGAGTGTATAAGAAGTGGAAGAAACCAATTATTTTAGGGTTATATAACAATCAATTGTGTATCACATTAGGAAACGTTATTTTGAATTTAGAATTCTATTGTCAGTCAGATTGTGAATTGAGAGGTTAAAAAAAAGACTTTTAGACTTGCAGGACTCAGAAAGTGTATATTTCATGTTCCTTTTCTAAGGAAGCTGTGTACCCCAGCAAAGTTAAAGAGTGATAACTAAGAAAGAGAAAGATGTGCAGTATAAGAAATAGTGGATTTAACCAGGAGTATTAGACTGACTTCTGTGCAGTAGTCCTAGCAGCCACCTAGCCAGATTAGAACAGAAAGAAGAGTGTCCTCAGGAAGAGTACTGGCATTCACTTCAAGCTATAGACAAAATGGTTAAGAAGCTCAAATTTTTAATGACAGGGGGAATAAGATACCCATTTCTTCTCTCAATGGGAAAAAACTGAAAAGCAATACAAACTCCAGGAAAAATACAAACCTGCAAGAAAATTATGAAGGAAATATAAAGCAAACAAAAACTAGGTTTTTGTTTTTGTTTTGTTTTGTTTTTTAGAATCCTCTCTCCTACTTGTTTCACTTACAGTGAGATACAGAACTATAAAACTTTTAGAAGACAATGTTGAATATCTTTATGGTCTCAGGATAGTAAAGGAGTTCTTAAACTAGATACAAAAAACAAAGACCATAAAAGAAAGGTTTGATAAATTTAACTACTTTAAGAACTTGTGTTATTCAGGAGTTACATAAAGAAAGTAAAAAGACGAGTGAAAAACTGGGAGAAATATTTGTAATACATATAACTGACAAAGGAATAGTATTCAGAATATATAATGTACTCCTAAAAATCAATAAGAAAATGACGAAGAGACAAAAGACCCGAATAGGTACTTTGTCAAAGAGAAATACAAATGACAAACAAAAATAGGAAAAGACGCTTAACCTTGTTGTTAATCACTGAAACACAAAATGAAATCACACTGAGACATCATTTGTCAACCGCCCAATAGCCAAAAATTTAAGTCTGAGAATATCAATTGTTGGTGAGGTTGTACAGCAACTAGAACTCTATTCCAAAATGATATAACCATTTTGGAATAATGTTGACTGAAGATGCTCATGATCCAGCCATTTCAGGCCCAGGTGAATATGCTATTGCATTTATACCAGGAGATACATACAAGATTTGTTACTTGTAGCACTGTAACAGCAAGTAACTAAAAACAAGCCAAGTGTTCATCAAGAAAAAAAGATAAATAACATTGTGGTATAATTTTCAATAAAATACTGGTCAGTAGTGGAAATAAATGAGCAAAGCTGCAAGCAAGATGATTAATCTCAGGAATATAAAGTCGAGGGGAAAATTTAAGTTGCAGAAGAAGGCCACAGTGTGATTCAATTCAAATTCAGTTCAAAAAGTTGCAAAACTAACAGTATACTTATTCAGGATGTTAACATAGGCAGTAAAATTATAGTGAAGTATTTATTTCCCTAGGTACTTGTTCTATTATTTTTTAAATACTTGACATATTACACATTTATATGACATTATATTTATTTATTCAACTAAAGAGGGCCATAGAGCAAGAGTGGCCTTGTATACCCTCCATCTCACTCCAAGCAAAAGCCAAAGTCCTCAGCAAGGCCTTACCAGGTCCTGCCTGATCTGACCCCCTCTCTCTTACCTTCTCATCTCCTAGCATTCTTCCTTTGGCCCCCCACACCAGACCATTAGCCCCTTGCTGTTCTTCCAGTATGCCAGATGCCTTCCATCCTTAGGATTTTTGTATTACCTGCTGCCTCCTCCAGGACACTCTACCCATAGTTACACCTTAATTAACTGCCTCACCTCCTTTAAGACTTTGCTCAAATGTCACTTTCCCAATGAGACCTACGTGATCACCTCATTAACAAGTGTAACTCACACCGACACACATGCATTCCTAAGCACATGATCCTTTCCTACTTTTGACCTTAGCACTGGTTGGTGCTCAATCCCTCATGTATGTTGAATGCATGAATGGAGGCCTGGAGGACTTGAAGACTGGGATCAGAATAGCATCAGAATTGCAAGGGCAACCAAGTCCTCCTGTTTTACCCCCAAAGGAGAAAATACTCAATCAGCTGAAGGTCTCACCACTCTGGGAAAATTCGAAGTCCAGGCTGTGGGGGTTGCTTCCACCTCTGTATGGTTGGTCAACCCTTTCCATTTCAGCAGCACTCCCACACACTCCTGAGGCTACCAAGGCTTTGGCTCCACTTGTTGGGTTTTTTTTAAAGACAATTTTTTTTTTAGAGCAGTTTTAGGTTTACAATAAAATTGAGAGGGAGGTACAGAGATTTCCCATATACTTCCTGCCCTCACACATTCATAGCCTCTCCCATTATCGACATCACTCACCAGAGTGGTACATTTGTTAACAAGGAGCCTACACTGACACATCATCATCACCCAAAGTCCAGAGTTTACCTTGGAGTTCACTTTTGATGTTGTATGTTCTATGAGTTTGGGCAAATGTATGATGACATATATCCATCATTATAATATCCTACAGTATTTTCACTGCCCTAAAAATCATCTATGCTCTGCCTATTTGTCCGTCCCCTCTCCACCTCCAGCCCCTGGCAACCACTAATCTTTTCCTGTCTCCATAGTTTTTCCTCTTCCAGAATGTCATATAGTAGGAATCATACAGTATGTAGCTTCTTCAGATTGGCCTCTTTCACTTAGTAATATGCATTTCAGTTTCCTCCATGACTTTTCATGGCTTGATAGCTCATTTCTTTTTAGCACTGAATAATATTCTATCATGTAGGTAAAAATGAAAATGATTGATTTGACCCTGTATAGCTGATGGTGGTAGGGTGGGAGTAGTTGGTAGGAGAGGGTGACAAGGGAATTCTTGACATTGTTCCAGAGAGTATAAGTTGGTCCTCCATTTTTAGAGTAATTTGGCAATTTCACATTTAAAAAAATAATGCTCTTTGAACCAGCAGGTCTACTTCTGGGAAACTTTACTATAGACACACAAACTCGGTCGTCTCCTGGGGGCTTCTCCCAGCTCATGAGCCCGGATTCCCAGGAGGGAGTCTTTTATTTTGTCAGGGAACCTTGATTCCAAGGGACCAATCCCTCAGTCTCTCTCTGCCTCTGTTTCTTCATCCCATGCTTGATTAACTCCTATTCACCCTTCATTTATTCAAACCAAATGTTTCCTCTTCGAAGAGGTCTTCCTGACTCCCCATTCTAAAGTAGGTTGCCCTCTACCCATTCTTATTGTTTCTTCTTAGAGCACAGTTGACATTTATGGTTACATGTTTATCTGTAGGACTATTTATTTAGAGTCTGCACTCCCCGCAAGAGCAAGAGCAAGGGCTGTGACTGCTTTGTCCACCACTATGTCCCAGGGCCCGGCACAGGCCTGACTCATTGAAGCACTAAACTGGCTACTACCTGTTTTTGTCCTGAAACCTCATCTGAGTTCACCTGAGGCTTGCTTGGAACCCATTTACCAGGGAACTCACCCAGAGGCTTGCCTAGAGTGTCCCATATGCAGGGAGTAAAGTCTAGGAGCCTGTCATCCCTGTGCCTGGGACCCCCGGAGTCAAATGAGAATGGGTAAATCACACAGCAAAGGCCATTAATTGTGGCCATCAATACAATTTGTGACCTGAGCAGGGCAAATGAAACTTGTGGGATGCCACTATCAGGCTGGGCTCTGAGGCCCCCAAAAAAGCCTTCCTGGACCCCACTGGAGATCAGTGTCTCCTCATTCTTAGCCTCTGGCCCCAGAACCTCTTGCTCATCCTTCTTTGCCTGAACACACCACACTGCCCGGGACTGCTCCTGGCTGGACCCCTCCACTTGACCGAGCACTTCTTCCAAAGCAGGCTGCTTTTGTCCCCAGTGGCCAGCACAGGGTGGAAGACAGAGAGGGGAATGCAGAGAGGAAAGAGGCAAGCGGCAGGGGCCCAACACCTCAGCCAACTGCCCACTATACCTTTCAACATTCTGGTTCTTGAGATGTTTGCAGCCAAATGCCAGGATGGCTCCCTGACACCCAGAGACCCATGTCATCACTAGGGTAAAATGATCGGGCTTCCCAAGCCTTTGGTGGGGTCCTTTGCTACATCCCCAGTTCACTTTACTTGTTAGAACCGTAAGTGTTGAAGTCAAAGATATCAGTTCAAGTCCTAGCCCATATATTAAGTGATATGACCTGAGCCTTTCTAAGCTGCAGAGTCCCTGTTAACAAATTTTGGGTTTTAAATATCTTCCCCATGCTATTATGAGCATGGGCAGACTGAGGTTTTATGGGGCCTGAAGCTTCTACATCTTGGCAGATCCTCAAATGAGGCGTCCTGAAGCTTCAGCTTCAAGGTCAATATACCTCTTCTCCATGCAAGAAAAGCAGCAGAAAATGCCAGATCTCCCTTGCTCCTCCTGCTTTGCAGCGAGGATGTGGGTCCACAGTCCAGGTTCCATCAATCTAAGGCCACACTCAGGCGGAGACTCAGAGACTAGCAACCTCCAGAATCCCTTCTGGCAACTGATGGCAACAGTGAGGGCAGCTCCCTCGTTTCCAGAGGTAATGGGCACAGAAGTTCTGGTGGCAAGCATCAGTCCCCAGACCAACTTTGTGCCCCAATGGGACTTGGGGTATTCTGTTTGTACAGACTCAGATCTGCTTCCCTGTCCTTCCTAGAGGTTCTGTGAAGTTTTTTGTTTTTTTCTTTGAAACATGTACTGAGCACTTGCTGGCTCTCATTTCCTGAGCTCAGGATCAAGCCCTCTACACATCGAGTATCTCTTTAATAAGTCTCTTTGCTGCCAGAGCTAGGGGTTGTGGTCTGCAGTTAGGACTCTTACTCTGCTCTCCTCCGGGGCCTGGCCTGGAAGGACCAAGGGAAGACAATCACCCCAGAGCTGTTTTTTTCCCAAGCTCATAGCAAGCCTGATTTAATTACATTCACCCTGTGACCTGCCCTCTAGGCACTGATCCTGCTGCCAACCTCTTGCTCAGCCACACGTTCTGCCTGGCTTGCTGCCCAGGCCTCCCAAGCCTTCTCTCCCTCCACCTTTCCTCCTCACTGCCTCCCTCCAGGCTCATCTAGGAGGCTCTCCAGGTTCTGCACTCTGGGCCCAGAACTCACCACTTCCTGAATCCCACAGCTGTGGCCCCAGCCATGGCAGCTTGCTCTTCCCTAGGGCAAATAAGAGGGGGAAATGTGGCCCTTCTTGTCCATAAGACAGGTCTCTGCAAGCCTGATTCATCCTCTTCTCCCCACTGCAGCCCCAGAGCAAAAGCTCCCTCCTCCCTTCATACTCCTTCTCATGTTGTAACCTTGGACAAGTCTGTGTTTCGCTTGTCAAACTTTACAGGCTATAAACTCTAATCTGTATCACACAGGTTAATTATTATGTTTATTTCTGTAGGTAGGATCTTTCCTATTAGGACAAATCAAAGGCTCACCTTACCTGGGCAAGTGATGGGGGCATGTGGGCTCCTGGAAGATGGGGCAGAGAGTGGCTAAGAGAGATCACAAAATAAGAGAAATCTTGTCTGATTTCTTTCTGACGATACAGGTGAATATAACCGCCAATAGATTTGATGGAGTGTGGTGCCAGATGCATGGGGGGAATGGAGTCGGGGGGGGGGGGGGTATGTGTGTGTAGGCGGGGTACCGGAGGAGACACACAGAAGCTCACCGTACTGCCCCTCCACTCTCAGGCAGGACCAGGCCACCCTTCTCAGCTGCTGGATGACGCATCCCAAAGGAGGAGAGGGTTAAGGGGAAAGAAAGTGCTCGAGTAGGAACCGAGTCGTCTGAACTTATTCCCTGTGCCAAGAAGAAATGGAAGCACGAATTTTGCTTTCCATAAAGTGTATCTGATGGGAACTCAGCTCCTAAAGAGGACTCAAAGGAAAGTCAAGAAGTGGGGAAATAGAAACATGTAGTTTGGGGACTCAGTCCTTTCCTACTAAAGGGGAGGACTCCCCAACTCCGGCCCCTCCGGTAGCTGTCTGCGGCCCCTGCACCCACGTGCCCCAGCTCCCTCTCCACCATACACTAGCCTCCCGGCCCTGGCGACCGCCACAACTTGGGGCCTCCGCTAAGGCCCAGGGTGCGCGGCGGTGGACGACGCCCAGCTGAAGCTGCTCCGGCCGCGCGGCAGCACCAGATCCAGGGCGAGGTTGCGCTGTTCTTTCTCGGAGAACACGGGCCGGTAGCCCAGCAGCTGCAGCGCGCCGGCACACAGCTCCTGCACGCGGCGGATCTTGGTGAAGGGCAGAGCGTGGCGCCAGGCCTGGGAGACGTTGAGCGCGTCCCGGGACGTGGTCTTGAAGGCCTCGCGGCGCGCGCCGGGCCCGGACCCGTGAGTGATGTTGTGGATCCAGGCCTCGAGCTGGGGCGTGAGGCTCAGGCCCGCGAAGTCATAGAGCGCACGGATCTCGGACAGCGGCGCCCGCGCCAGGTCCTCGAAGCGCACTAGGCGGTAGCGGTCGCGCAGGAAGGGCGGCGGCTTGCGCGTGGCGGCCTCAGCGATGCGCACGTGGCTGCGGCACACCTCGCTCACCACGCGCAGGCCGGGATCAGCCTCCACCCACGTGCCGTTGGTGCCCAGCACGATGCCGTTGTCGCGCGCCAGGGCTTTGGCTGTCTGCTCGCGCGAGCGCAGCACCGCCCGCGGGTCGCGCACCAGGTGCACGATGCGCAGGTTGAGCGCCGGGTCGTTGAGCAGCGGGTAGAGCACCTGCAGGTTGAAAAAGCGTACCTCCTTGATCACCACGTGGCTGTAGGAGCGGCAGGCCTCCTGGGCCACGCCGAAGGGCCGCCGCGCGCACAGCGGTTTGCACACGGCCTCGCTGCTGATAGCGCCGCGCGGGAAGGCGCTGCAGGCCGGCGGCGAGCACAGCGCGCGGCTCACCGCCGACTGGAAGAGGTCCGACAGGTTGCGACGCCACGGCAGATAGGCATCGAACACGTCCATGTCGCACAGGAAGACGGAGCGCACCAGGTCGCGCACGGCCATGTGCAGCGCGGGCGCGCTGCCCTGCGAGAGGGCGGTCCACACGTGCCACCCAGGTTCCATCAGGTAGAAGACATCGGGGTGCTGGCTGAAGAGCTGGCCCACGAAGGACGAGCCTGAACGCCACGAGGACAGCACCAGTACGTGCACCCGCTCCTCGCTACCCACTGGGGACAGCGTCCTGGGCCGGGAGACCAGGAAGAGCAGGAGGCCAGACTGCGCCAGCAGGAGCGCGGTCACCACAGTGCTGGAGAAGCGCGACAGCCACATGCCGCCGGCCAGGGACCTGCGGGAGGAGAGCGCAGCCGTTAGAGAGCGTGGCCTGCTCGCCCATCCCACATCCCTAACCGGTGCTTACAGGGAGCAGCCCCAGGACCCGAGCATCCGATCGATCATGGGGGCCTCCCAGGACCACGACGATCTCAGTTTGGGCCCTCTCCCGGGAATGTGAAGTTAAGACATAGCCACGATCTAGTCCATGCAGAGCAAAAGGCCAGTTGCAGAATACTGTAGGAAATGTTTCTTTCTCTTTATCTCTTTATCTGGGGAGGGAAATATCTTTAAAATAGAATTCCCACCTTTTGCCTAAGAATTCCTTTTAGGGAGACAATTTTAGGTAGTTTAGCTAAACAACTTAATGGGTGGTTTGGCCGATGTAAGAGCACCACCAAGCTCCCTCAGGTTGAATCTTGGCTTAATCACTTCCTGGCCTGTGATCTGGGACCAAATACTTAATCTCTCTATGACTCAGCTTACCCCTCTGTAAAAAGGGGATAATACTGGTCCTGGGGTATTGGAATGAGCATGGGGGGGGGGGGGGGGGCACATGAGAACCTGTGGTGTCTACACAGTGTGCTTCTGCATCTTATGATTTTTCTTAAGCCAGCAGATACAATTTTTGGGAGGGTATCTTTCTGGAACTGTGTGAGTTTGCAGAAGAAACCAGTGAAGGGAGAGAGAGGATGGAGCCAGAGACAGGGAGAGGTGAGAATAGTCAGGCTCCTGGCAGGATGCTTGACCCCTTCCCTGCTGAGGTTACTCACCTCTGTCCTGGACTGCTGGGAGAGCTGCCCGCCCCAATCACAAATCCATGGGAGATGTCTGGAGGGTCCTCAGGGTCTGAGAAAGCAGGAGGGAGGCTGGGTCAGAGCCCCACATTAGGAGAAAGCCATGCACAGTGGGAGGGTTCTGCCTTCCCAGACTGACAGGAAGTTCCCCACAGGTGGGGATGGAGCTGCCCTGCCTCTGGCTGGAGCTGGGCACGGACCAGGTGCTGGATACATTTTTCCAAAGGAGTGCGAACTGACGGGCTCTCCTGCTGGATGCAGGAGAGAGGGCTGGCTTTGAGTCCCTCCATGCCTTACTTACGACTTCTCAGGCTGTTTCCTCCTCGATAAAATGAAGACGGTAACATTTAAACTCTTAGGGTTGTTGTGAAGAACGCTGCTACACACATGTGTGGAAAGGGCTTGGTAAAGTGCCACACATATGCCCCCAGTTACTGATACTGTTGTAGTGTTGAGCTGTGTCTGGAGAGGAGGAACATGGGAGGTCTCTATCCAGATGAGACACCCTGAGGTCACCTATGCTTAGAATCCCAGCATCTCCCAGGCCCACCTTTAGCCCCCAACCACCCCTGAGTCCTTTAGTGGATCCTGAGGTTGTCACACTTGTCCTGAAGAATGAAAGAAACACTCAGCCCAGCTCCCACACCCTGAGGTCCCAGAGTTTTCTCCTCTTTGCACCTGTTGGTCCTGCAATAATCTCAAGGATGAGCTGCTTTGGGAGGGAGGGGCCTGGAAGTTTCCTCCTTGCTTCCACAGCATTTGGATCCCATTAACACACCCGCCTCCCCTGCCCATGTCACCACTGAGAGAAGCCGAGGTCTAAGGTGTGAGCAGATCCCATCTCTGCTCCTTCCCCTTATTGCGAGGCTGCAGGAGTGGGTAGAGACACCCAAGAGCTCTGTCATCTGCTGACTTCAGAACTGCCTCCTGGATCCCATACCCATGCCTAGAAAACCTGGAAGACAAGGACAGTAGCTACTATCTGCTCTGCACATGTTATCTCCTCTCCTTAAGGTGTGCTTCCTCTGAGAACAGGGTGCAGGGGAGGAAGGGAACTCGTAACTCGTATTTACAGACAGAAATTACTTCAAGTGCCTGATGCTTTACATCCACTCTGTGATTTAACTCAACTGCCCCTGAGGTGGGCATTAAGATCTCAATTTTTTAGATGAAGGACCCAAGGCTTGGGGAGACTTCAGGGTAACTAGGACCTCAAACCAAGACTTCCATAAGTTCCTGGCGCTTACCCATCACAGGCTGCTGTCCTCTTCCATCCCTGGGAGATCCCTGCAGATCACAGGACCCTGATGTTTGGTCCAAACACAGCTTCCCTGGCCAGCCCAGCCCTCTCCTGGGTAGGGAGGATCTTGACCCTATACCAAGGTGTTCGTTACCTGTACTCCAGGAAACCAGAGGTTTTCTTAAGTGACTCACACAATACAGGAATTGTTATTTGATCCTGTTATTGGAACTCAAGAACTAGGAAGGAGATAAAAATATCCTACCCCTGGAGGGGTATCCAGAGAAGTCCGGGTCCCAGCTGGGAGTTTTCTGATAAGGAGCCATATGTTCAGCACACCCATTAATTGCCCCAGGGTTCAAAGTTAGGAACAACATGTCAGGCAGGCTCTCTAATATGTACGTACTTTATCTTCATGACTGAATCTTATCTTCCCATCATCCCTAGGAGGTAGAAATTATCCCTGTCTGTTTTAGTTGAGGCAGTGGGGCTCAGAGACATGAATACTCAGTTAGTAAAGGGCAAGGCAGGGGTTTAAGTCCCACTGTCAACCCCCAGGGTAGGGATCTGGGGTGGGTTCCACTGCTCAGCCTTTGCCCAATGAAGTCTCCCATCTTGGGAGGCCTAGGCCCTCCCCTATAAAGTCTTTCCTTTTTAAATTCTTTTTTGGAGGTATATGTTTATTAGATGTTTAATTTTGGGATAAACTAACACATAGAGGTGATACAAAATTCTAAAAGTACAGATGAGGGCATCATGGGCTTATGTCTTAAGAATCTGTGAAAATTAGAAAAGGGGACACAGTCCCACACCAGAGTGCCAGGGCCACTCAGTGAAAGGGAAGTGGCATTCTCTATCCCTACACCTCCCTCAGGCCATCCTCAGAGGCAACCCTGCCTCCAGCTTCCACCAAGTCTTTGATGGTAATGATGGTGATGATGAAAATAATCATATATTTTGGGGGGTGGGGTGGGGGTGGGAGTAAAGTACAAGAGGCCATGGAAGGAACAGAAAGTTCCCCCTCCTCCCCGATACCCAGGACCACCTTACAGAGTGGTCTTTCTCAAGTCGCTGAAAACTTTTTGGTCATAAAGTCTTTTTAAATTTTATTTTTGTCAAAATAATACACATAGCTTGAATAGGCATAAGCTATCCCTGGAAGTTTGTACAAGAAAATAACCATGTTAGTTTCCCCTGGGTGGGGAATGAAATAGCTGGGAAAAGAGAGTTCACAATAAATCCTTTTTTGTACTATTTGAATTTTGATCCATATGAACATATATATATATATACTATTTAAAAATTACTAAATTAAAAGTTTTAAATGTACATAGTTTAAAAAGTCAGATAATTATCACAAGTCCTTCTCTTGCTCCAAAATCCTATTTAACAAGAGGTAATTGCTTTCAAATTTGTTAGTTGTTTCTTCTGCTAATTACTTTATTTCTTAAAAAGAAAGCATGAGTTGTTACAGTTAGAATTTATAGCATTTTCTAATGACTTGTTTTAATGAAAGATAAAGATTTATCTTCTCTCTACACATAACACACACACACAGAGAAAGGTAAATACACTTTCCTTCTACCCCTAGCCTCCTAAAATAATTTTTGTTTAAGTCAATATTCAAATTTACATTATATGACCTTATAAAACAGCTCACAGCTGAAGCACGTAACGCACCAAGAGTACATTTCCTTTCTCGTACAATCTTTGTCTTCATCAGAGTTAAATTGCCTTAGAGATTAAAATTGTAATAGTAGGTTTGAAAGATAAAATTGAGGAAATGGAGAAAGTAGAACAAAAAACCAGATGATGGATAAAAGATGTAAAATAGAGAAAAGCAAGCAAGCAAGAGGATCAGTCCTGGAGGTCTAATGTCCAGGGCCCCTATCATGGTGGAGCTGACAATCTAGTTGGGGGTGTTAAAGACACACCCATGGTCAAGAGACCAGATGGTGGTCCAAGTGAGTGGCCTGGACATCCAGTACCACAGGAGGGTCCTGTGGATTCTGGCAAAACTGCCACATAGCCTCCCGCTAATCGACATTGCACCAAGCCACCAGAGCTGCCTATACCACTCATTTGATCATGACATTCTTGGACTCAGCAACCTTCAGCTTTCTAACCTCACTTCCCATAATTTCTGCATTTTCCAGATAGTCTACAATAGACTTTTTTATTACTTTGGTAATCATAAAATCCATTTTTTCTCGTTGGTTAAAGGAGGCATGCATGGAGTTTGCCTCTTCCAGCTTTCACTGCAGAGAGAGAAGGGCCTGCAAATCTATCTCCCAGCTGACCCGAGTACCTGGTTGGCCAGAGGACAGGGGCATGGGATGGAAAATTATCTCCTGTGCTGAGAAAGGTATCAAGGCCCCCAAGCCCTGTCTCAGTCTGAGGGCTGTGGGCTGGGCAGAAGACATGCCTGGCCCAAACCCTGGCCACATCTGCCAATCTCTCTGCCAGCCCCGATGAGCAGCTGTGTGGCACGAGCCCGAGGCAGGGAGGCTGGAGTCGCACAGCCCAGATGCTGCTGGAGGAAATTTCTGCCTGCAAGAATCTATGTGAAGTGAAATCACACTGTCTGGGCAAGGAGCCTCAAGTCTCCCTGGCTCAGCCCTGGGGCATTTCAGAGCAGATGAGCAGATATCAACACAGAAACGCTTTGCCCTGTCTCTGAGCTTTGGGATCCTCAAAATGCACTTTGCACAGCACCTAATTTGGTGTAAATCGTAGAACCTGAGAGCTGGAGGGCCCTAAAGTCTGGGGGCTCCCACCTCTTTTCTGCAGTACCACACACAAGGTATGGGGGTATGGAACACACATTTAGCATATTCCTCTGTGTTCCTCCAGGTGTTGACAGAGCCCTCTTATTATGGGGATAATCTGGAATGTTCTCTGGTTTATTTTTTTTTAAGCTTTTTTTTATTAATTTATTATTTTAAAAAAGTAAATTATTCTTACAAGTCAATGACAAGAAAAAAAAAAAAGAAGGGACAGTTTTAGAAGAAAACAACTCAAACACATAACAGCCAAAAGCAACGTGTGGACCTTGTTTGGATTCTGATTTGAACAAATCAACTGTAAGAAGGTATCTTTGAGGTAATCAGAGAAATTTTAATACGGACTGAAATAGTAGGTGATATTGAGAAATCATTGTTAATGCTACTATCACTACCTAGAATACTCTTGTTCATGCATTTCTGTGCCTATCTCCCCTTACTAGACTAGAAGCAGGACCTTGGCTGTCTCATTACAGGGAGTAGGGCTAGCCCAGTGGCTAAGGGTATGAACTCCATTTGTTCATTTACTGTGTGATCTTTGGCAAGCTACTTAATCTCTCTGTGCCTGTTTTTTTTTTAATCTATAAAATGGGATAAATAATATAACCCCATTATGTGGGCTTGATTTGAAGATTAAATGAGTTAATATTTGTAAAGCACTTAGAACAATGTCTGGCATATAGTACACTTCTAAGTATTTGTTCAGAAATCTTCCAAATCCTGGGTCACAATGATGTTCTATGAATCCAACGAGGAGCCTTTCATAAGGACAACTCAAGAACAATAGCCTAACCACATTCACGTGACCGTAGCACCCTAGCAACAAAATACGGGGCAGCACATGTACATACAGACAGAAGATGGTGAATAATGGCCAGAAGCCTGGCATTGAAGGCAGACCGGGTTCGAATCCTGCCTCTACAACCAGTGAGGTGTGCGACTCTGAGCAAGTCACTCCTAACGTCTCTGTGCTGCAGTTGATTCCTCTGTAGAGGAGGCTATAACAGCACCTACCACACCTGCTGGAGGGGAGTAAATGGAACAAGATAACCCTTAGCACGGCCAGCACTCACTGAGCAGGCTACTATTCTCATTAGTCCTGATGCCTGGCTCACTCACTCATGGCTTCAGGTCGGCCAAGTCCTTTCTGCTCTTAGGCCTCAGTTTTCCCATCCTCATGCCTCTGATATAAGAGGGAAGAGGAAAGAGAGTTAACATTTGCTGGGCACCTACGCTGAGGCCAACAGAGATCTCTTTTGTTGCCCCAAGATCCAGCAGCCAGAAGCAGGGGCCGCCAAACTCAAATTCAGCTGGATCTGGTTTTAAATTCACTCACCAAGCTGCTTTTCCTCAAAAGTTCCGTGGGAAAAGCCTTTAGAGAGCTTTCTAGATTAAAGTCATTCCCTTTGAAACTCAAATTTCATCGGATAGGGATCCCTCAACAGTGATCTCGTGTGCAGCTGAAGCCCAGGAAGACACTTTCAAACCAGCGACTGGGAAGGCGATGCCCTTTCCACGTTGCTCATGGAACCACCACGCTCGGCTCCTCCCCGCAAACCCGACCTCCAGCTGCAAGATCAATGCTCTCCAAACTGTGCCACCGGCCCAGCCCCAAGCCTTCCCAGGGTGGGGGCATCCCGCGCGGAGAAAGGACAAACCAACGTACCGCAAAGCTTGGCGTCCCTGCCGGACCCGGCGCCGCCGGGAGGCAGACACCCCTCTCCCGAGGCTCAGCAAAGGCTCCTTGACGTCGTCTCTTCCAAGTTCCACTCCACCGCCGGCTCTGTCTCTTCACTGGGAGAGTCCACAGAGGCTGATTTGTTCGTTAGGGTCCCAAGGCTATTAAGGGGCACCCAGTGACACCGGGGTGGGGGCTCTAAGAGGCATAGACGGGGGTCAGCGGATACCAAGATATTGGAGACACCTGGAGACCCAAAGCAGAGGGAACCTGAGAACAGGGCAGGAGCCCCCTAAAAAAAGAGAGGCGTCGTAAGAATGGGATGCTGGGGGCGGCGGGGAGCAATCCTGGGGCAACGGCAAGAAACAAACTCCGGCGCTCCTGACCCAGAGCCCGGCGCCCTGCGCTACCTGCGCTGCAGCCGCGGCCCACTGCGCTGCTCCGCGCTGCCTACCGGAGCTGAGCGCACACAATGAGGCGCTTTCAGACGTGGCTGCGGTCCCGGAGCCGGCGGGCGGGAGCCAGGGCGGGAGAGAAGGAAGGAAGGAGCGGGTTGGCCCCCGGCTGCCGCTATCCTCTCCACCCGGGGACCGAGGGGCCACGCCTCGGGGGAGGGGCAGCTGCCTAGAGGCGGGCGCAAGAGGGCCCCGAGTAAGGGAGGCACAGGTGGGCCCGGGGGGCTGCGGGAGGCGCACTTGTTGGCCAAGGATGCCAAAGGGTGCTCGCAGAGTCACCTCTCGTCTCACTAATTGACCAGAAAAGTTGTCTCCCCCTCCATACACCAGAGAAGGGAGGCTTCTGGGAGCACAAAAGGCCCTTGTGAAGGAAACTGAATCTTAATCTTGCCCCTCCTTGCTCTCAGTGGCATCCTCACAGCGAAGTGACTTGGAATCTAAATCACTTCCCAAGCCCCGGGTCTCAGCCGTAAGCCAAGTCCGCGATCCCCTGACGCCAAGGGCACGCAATAGCCAAGCTGAGAGGGAGGGGCCGAGACACCAGGTGGCCCTCAGGAGCTGGGCCCGCAGCTGGCTGTCCCCTACACATAACGGAGCAGAGTCCAGGCATCTAAAAAAGAGAATTCGGACCTTTTGTAATCCGTGGTGGGATCTAAAAAAAGTCTCTTTTTGAGACTTCTCAAATTAGTGCATTCTTTCCAGGATTCAGTTTGGCAAGATGAATTAAAATCCTTAAGAACGGTCATAAGTTTTTTCAATTAGTAATTCCTTTCCAGGATTTATGTTAAGGAAATAAACCAGCAACAAGAATTTATACACGAGGTTCATAGAAGTGTTGTTTATGATAGCAAAAAAGTTAGACATAACACAAAAGAGTAGAAAGATGTGTATCAGAATGCCAACAGTGATAACTTTTGGGTAGCAGATTTATAGACAACTTATTTTCTTTCGGTTACTATAATTACACATTTTCCCTAATAGGCATTTAGAACTTACGTGGTCAGAAAGAAACAAAACTTCTTTTAAAAAGCATGAACATGAAGAGAAGGAAAGGAGATGCACGGAATTGCTTTATTAACCTTAGATGACGGGACCAAAGCCAGACTTTAGGGGCCTCTCCTGATTCAAACAGAAAGTGGATAATCATTTGGCAAAATTAGGGATCTCCCCCAACCCAAATATTGAGTAATTGTCTCAAACTCTCTGTCCTTAGCTATGGGTTACAGCTCAGTTGATAAAATCCTGGCTATTTCTCACCTTTTACCTCCTTGCAGCTACACTGTGTGATTCAGGTCCAGAAGCTACCAACATGTGATCTGTAAATAATTTGATATGCTATTCACCAGACGCAGTAGTAATTTTCCAGCCTCTGGTTTCCACAGGCCATGTGGATGCCACTGAAAACTCACATTTACTTGGGGCTGGACCAGGTGACTTTTGCCAAAGAGCTAACAAAAACTCCAAGGTCTCTGGGCAGAGCCCTGGCAAAGCAAGGCTGTTGGTGAGTAACTTGAAGAAGTGTGCGCAACCTCTGCCCTCTCCATTCTTCTCCTTCCAAACCTTTCCCCTCTAAAAAGCCACATGTAACCTTCCATTTTGAACATTTTAATTAGAAAGTTATAAAACATCATGGTTCTTTACACAAAATTTGCATTAAAATAATTTAACAAAATGCAAAGCAATGTTTATACACATCTTTAGCTATCTTTCCATATCTCATTACCTCTTTGTGATTCAAACCAGCAACCATTTTTCATTTAAATCTCAAGAAAAAATTTTTAGGCAGATAAACACCCCTACACATTAAACTAAAGAAAACAGGTAGAGGAGCTAGTGCCAGGATATTTTTGTGCTTGAATACTTCAAAATAGCTTTGTTTCCAGAACTCTTATTTTGGTCAGCCTGGAAGAAAAGGTGCTTTGGAAATAAGAACTGAATCTCCAAGGTAAACTGAGGCATACACTGAGTGTGTTTGTGGGTGGGCATGAAGCTTGGATCACAGTGGGTATGTCCTTCCAGGGCCAATGACATTCTAGATCATAAAGCAGATCCATCCATCCTCTGAAGAAGCTGCATGCGTCCTCAGGATGAGAATGGAGAGTCAGTCTTCTGTGTACAACAGAGGCCTGTTCCAGTGGTCTCTTCTGCAGACGCTCATTGAGCCATGAAGGTAATCTGGCAGGACCGCCTGTCATGCTGCTAATGGCCAAGCTGGATTGGGCTGCTTGGGCTAACATCTTCTTTATTCTGTCACTGCTGCTTGTGTGTCCTCCCCAAAGCTGCCTGCTCCAACAGGCACCCTGTTCCCTAGTCAAGGGAAACACAAGTAGCTGGGCTTCTTGCTAGCCCTCCAGATAAACTCTGTGGTTGTTGGGCAGTGGGAGCAAGCAACAACAGTTCCTCTGTCACTCACATCCTTTTCGGGAAGTCGGCGGAGGGCGGCGGGGGGCGGGGGGGGGGGGGGGGGGCTGTTGAGGGGGGGGGGGGGGAAGTCTCCAGGCTGTTGGGTGAAGGCCAGAGAGAAAGAACCTGTTGTTACAATCCTTACTTCCCCCACTGTTGCTGAGCGGATTGTGAATGAAACAGCACTTCTGACTTCAGCCTATTCCACGGGCAGAGAGAGGGCAAAAGGCAGGGCAAAGAGCCAGCCACACCAGGGCAGGGATAAGGGGCTGTTCAGCTGAGCTGATGACAGATGACTGTCTGTTAGGCCGAGGGCAGGTGGATGGTCCTAGTGTCAAGTCGCCCCTCACGTACACGCACACATGTGTTCTTGAGCGCTCTTTCTCTCTCTCCAGTTCTCTAGTTAAAGGCCTCTCAGTTCTCGGAATCAAAGCTCTGAATGGGAAATTTAGATGCCCAGGAGTGGAAAGTGCTAGTGACCTGCGTATCTATCACAAGAGAGTCCTGAAAAGCGTAAAACTTGGTTTACGATAGGGGGAAGAAATGCATAACATGTTTTTCAGTTCATGAGACCAAAAGTCTTTGCTTGACCAGAGATGGGACTCTTTCCAAGATGTCTGAACTGACTGTAGTTTTCTCCTGAAATTCAGATCTCAGGCAAAAAACAAACAAACAAAAACAGGCAAATTACAGCCTTCAGGAACCCTCTGACCTTTCCACAAACTAGTCCCTGATGATTTGTTAAGTGCTTAGATGATATGGAATTTGTGTAGAGAAAAATGAGAAAGAATTGCTCTTTGTCTCTGATAGGAAAACACATATGTTGGCACATGTCCATGGGCTCTTTTCAGAAACATCATAAGATGGCAGTTGTAGGAAGACAACAATGAGGTAATCAGGGTCCTGCTTAGTGTTTTCAGAAATGATCTTCTTTTTAAAGATTTTATTTTTTTCCTTTTTTCTCCCCAAAGTCCCCCGGTACACAGCTGCATACTCTTAGTTGTGGGTCCCTCTGGTTGTGGCGTGTGGGACGCTGCCTCAGCATGGCCTGACCAGCGGTGCACATCTGCGCCCAGAATCCGGACCGGCGAAACCCCGGGCTGCCGCAGCGGGGCACACAAACTCAACCAGTCGGCCACGGGGCCGGCCCTAGAAATGATCTTCTTAAGATAAGTGCTCCTTATACAGTTCTCCCTGGGGCATTGCTGTTACAGGGACCGTGGTGACCACCTGATTTTGAAACACAAATCTTTTGATTCTTTCAAACACCCAGAGGAAGATAAGCAGAATACTGACATATTGGATCCAGGCAAACTTGATCATTTCCCAGAATCCTGGTAGATAAGTACACACAGTTAAGGAGTCAACATACGACCTTTTCTAAAAAAATGTTAAACCAAAGTTTAGTTAGACAGAAAATGGCAAAAATGTTTCAAATACCCTTAAGATAAAAGGGATAATAAAAGATTATTAAGTCAAAAATATGGATGATTCTGACCTAGAAGAATGGCTCATAAAGAACTATGAACAGGAAATGAATTTTTTGCCTGTACGAACAGCAGACGGAGTCATCTCTGTGAGGCTACAATGCTATAGCAGATTTCCAGTCTAAGGCTTCCCACATCTGTTCCTTCTTGGGACTACTGAGGAATGCTTTTTTTCTTTTTCAAAACCAAGCTACTGTTGGCTCTTTAACAGAAAGGATATGAAATGACTTCCACGGGATAACGAATGACAGCATTAATCACAAACGGAGCTTCAGCGGCCCTTCCCACCAGCCAGATGGGGTTGGCGTCAGTCAGGATGGTGGTTACTGAAATGCAGACAATCAGGGGTTAACCCATGAAGGCTCGCTTTGGCAATAAACAATTGAGGGCTATAAAAAAGTTTTTTGACCTCTCAGACAAATTCTACACACCAGAACTCATCCCAAAGAGATAGTTCAAAAGGAAAGAGAAATTGGATGTACAAAGTTGCTTAGACATTATTTGTTAAAATAATTGTCAAAATACTTATGTTAAAAATGTGGAAATAGTCCATGTGTTCTTCTGTAATTGCTAAGTGACTAAGCAAAGGAATACTATGCTACCAATAAAAATAATACCAATTAAAACCTTGTAGCAGCATGGGGAAAGATTTATATTATAAAGAAAATAAAAATAAATTGGATCCTAAAGCATCTCTAAACTATGAGAGCAGCTGTACAAAAAAATCTGCATATGGACAAAGACTGGAAGGAATAAGGAAAGAAAAGTTGATTTGTAGTTTTTTTTAGTTTAGTATCAGTGTTTTTAAATTAGTTTTAAAATTCCTTTATTTTTGGAATAATGCTGCTAGAATATTAAATAAAATCAGGAAGAAATACTGGAATTGGAGTCCCTTACTCATCAAATGTCTGTATGTAGTATCTGTAGGTAGTGTCCATGATATGTGGTTGCCAAGGAATACTTTAGATGCCTTCAGAGAAAACCTCAGACCACCAACCAGCCAGAAGTGCTGAGTCAGGCCCACGGGATGGCCTGAGGGCCTTGCCTCTGTAAAGGATGGATACGCTCTGCCTTCCAGCCAGACGTGCTGAGTCAGGCCCACAGGCTGGCCTGAGGGCCTTGCCTCTGTAAAGGATGGACACATTCTGCCTTCCAGCCAGAACCTGGGGGACTTCTATTCTTCTACTTCGATTACTAATATGGGCTAAATCACTCATATACCCTATTTCCATCTGAAAAACATGGATGGTAATTGGTCTTTGGTTTCTTTTACAGGTGTGGTAAAGGGAGCAACTCAACAAGGCTTATATTTTAAAAAAGGAAACTCATCAAGCCAGTGATGGGATAAATATGGCAATTAATCAGCACTAACTGCTGGACCATAGGAGTGAGGGGAGGAGGAGGGCATGGGTCTCCAATTCTGTTTCTCTCCAAAGCCCCCACTAACCTGGAAAGTCTTTGAGAAGTGTCTGAATGAACTCTACCCATGACTCACCATTCCTTGCCTGGTAAGCAGCAATGATGTGGGTGAGGTCATAGTCACAGGCAAAAGGGCTGGTCCCGTTGATTACCGACACCTGAGATACACGCAGGAGGATGTGGTGTGAACACCCAGACAGCTTTCCTCACCTCTTTCCACCCTCCTGCCCACCCAGGTTCATCTCAGAGACCACCCTCTCACTCTTGGTGGCCTAGTCTAGCATCAAGAATCTTTTCTTCAAGGATGAATGAACTCTCTTGCAACAATTTAAGTCATTTACTCTCAGTCTTTCCCTTTGTGTGGATGGAAACAAAGGGTCAATAACCACTTTTTACAGGTTTTAAAGCTATTTATGAAATACCCCTCTCTATTCCAATGGGAGAAATAATTCTTTTAGTTTTCTTAATAGACCATATTTTCAGCTCCTTAGTTTTTTTCTTGCTCTTCTCTCAATGATCTCTAACTTCTTTCTCTTTTAAATGTAGATACAGAAATAGGATAAAGTACAAATAGTAAGCATATAATCCTCTGAAGAAGGAAATTGCTTCTTCCCTCTAATATCATATTCCCATTGATATAAACCTTAAAATAAAAGTGCTATGGGTTTCCAGGTAAAGACTGGATTCAGAATGCTGAGGACTTGGGGGAGGTATTAAAAATGTAAAAAAGAGGTTCCATTCCAAGATGGCAACATAAGAGCCTCCTGAACTCACCTCCTCCTACTGACACACTGAATCTACAGCTACACAGGGAGCAATTCCCTCTGAAAGAAATCCAGAAACTAGCAGAGTGATTCATAAATATTGGAAGGACAAGAAAATACACACCAGCCACGTCGAAACAGGTCTTGGCACACTGCCAAATACTGGGAGCCGCTAAGAACAAAGGTGGTGGCTTGGTTAAGATAAAGGTTTGAGAGACAAACAAGAGCTCAGGCTGGGCTGATGACAGATTCATCTCCTATGTGAGATCACTCCATCAAGACTGAGAGAGGGGGTTGTTTTATCTAATGTGCAGAAACCAACACACAGAATCAAGGAAAATGAAGAAACAGAGAAATAGATTCCAAACAAAAAAAAACAAGCAAAAACTCTAGGAATAGACCTTAATAAAATGGACATAAATGATTTACCTGATAAAGGGCTCAAAACAACAGTCATAAAAATGCTCACTGAGGTTGGGATAATAATGCATGAACAAAGTGAGAAAGGACACTACAAGAAAATCACAGGCGAATATCCTTGGTGAACACAGATGCAAAAATCCTCAACAAAATATTAGAAAACCAAGTTCAACAGTACATTAAAAGGCTCCAATACCATGATCAAGTGGGATTTATTCCAGGGATGCAAGAACAGTTCAACATCCACAAATCAATCAATGTAATATACCAAATTAACAAAATGAAGGATAGAAATCATATAATCATCTCAATAGGTGCAGAAAAATCATTTGACAAAATTCAATAGCCATTCATAATAAAAACTCTCAACATAGTAGGTATAGAGGGAATATATCTCAACATAAAAGGCCATATATGACAAGACCATAGCTAACATCATATTTAATGGTGAAAAGCCAAAAGCTTTTCCTCTAAGGTCAGGAACAAGACAAGGATGCCCACTCTTGCAAGTTTTATTCAATATAGTACTGGAAGTCCTAGCCAGAGCAATTAGGCAAGAAAAAGAAATAAAAGTCATCCAAATCAGAAAGGAAGAGATAAAATTGTCTTTATAGGCTAATGATACAATATTATATATAAAAAATCTTAAAGATGCCACCAAAACACTGTTAAAACTAATACATGAATTCAGTAAAGTTGCAAGATACAAAATCAACATACAAAAATCAGTCGTGTTTCTATATGCTAACAATGAAGTATCAGAAAGAGAAATGAAGAAAACAATCTCATTACATTGCATCAAAAAGAATAAAATACTTAGGAATAAATTTAACCAAGGAGGTAAAAGATCTGTACGTTGAAAACTATAAAACATTGATAAAAGAAATTCAAGAATACACAATAGAAAGATATTCTGTGCTCATGGGTTGAAAAAATTAATGCTATTAAAACATTCATATTACCCAAAGCAATCTACTGATTCAGTGCAATCCCTATCAAAATTCCAAAGGCATTTTTTCACAGACATAGAAAAAACAATCTCAAAATTTGTATGGAACCACAAAAGAACCCGAATAGCCAAAGCAATCTTGAGGAAGAACAAAGATGAAGGCATCAAACTTCCTAATTTCAAACTATATTGCAAAGCTATAGTAATCAAAACAGTATGGTATTGGCATAAAATCAGACACATAGATCAATGGAACAGAACAGAGAGCCCAGAAATAAGCCCATGCATCTATGATCAATTAATTTATGAGAAAGGAGCCAAGAATCCAATGGGAAAAGCACAGTCCCTTCAATAAACAGTGTTGGGAAAACTGGACAGCCATATGCAAAAGAATGAAATTGGACCCCTATCTTACACCACACATAAAAATCAAATCAAAATGGATCAAAGACTTAAATTTAAGACCTGAAACTATAAGAAAACATAGAGGATAAGCTCCTTGACATGTGTCTTGGGAATGATTTTTTGGATTTAACACCAAAAGCACAAGCAACAAAAGCAAAGTGGGACTATGTGAAACTAAAAAGCTTTTGCACGACAAAGGAAACCATCAACAAAATGAAAAGGCAACCTACAGAACAGGAGAAAATACTTTCAAATCATGTATCTGAGAAAGGGTTAAAATCCAAAATATATAAGGAACTCACACAACTCAATAGCAAAAATAACCAAACAGGGCCGGCCCGGTGGTGCAGTGGTTAAGTTCGCACGTTCCACTTCTCAGCGGCCCAGGGTATGCCAGATCGGATCCCGGGTGAGGACATGGAACCGCTTGGCAAAAGCCATGCTGTGGTAGGCGTCCCATATATAAAGTAGAGGAAGATGGGTACAGATGTTAGCTCAGGGCCAGTCTTCCTCAGCAAAAAGAGGAGGATTGGCAGTAGTTAGCTCAGGGCTAATCTTCCTCAAAAAAAGAAACAATCTGATTAAAAAATGGGCAGAGGAACTGAATAGACATTTTCCCAAAGAAGACCTACAGATGACTAACCAATACAGGCATACCTCGTTTTATTGTGCTTCGCTTTATTGACTTCCCAGATGCTGTGTTTTTTACAAATAGAAAGTTTGTGGCAACCTTGTGTTGAGCAAGTCTACTGGCGCTATTTTTCCAACAGCATTTACTCACTTCATCTCTCTGTCACATTTTGGCAATTCTTGTAATATTTCAAATCTTTTCATTGTTATTATACTTGTTATGGTGATCTGTGATCATCGATCTCTGATGTTACTATTGTAATTGTTTTGAGACACCACAAACTGCGCCCATAAAACACTGTGAACTTAATCAATAAATATTGTGTGTGTTCTGACTGCTCCACTGACCGTTCCTCCATCTCTCTCCCTCTCCTCAGGCCTCCCTATTCCCTGAGGCACAATATAGAAATTAGGGCAATTAATAACCCCACAATGGCCTCTAAGTGTTCAAGTGAAAGGAGGGGTCACACACCTTTCACTTTAAATCAAAAGCCAGAAATGATTAAGCTTAGTGAGGAAGGCCTGTCGAAAGCTGAGACAGGCTGAAAGCTAGGCCTCTTGTGCCAAACAATTAGCCAAGTTGTGAATGCGAAGGAAAAGTTCTTGAAGGAAATTACAAGTGCTACTCCAGTGAACACACGAATGATAAGAAAGTGAAATAGCCCTGTTGCTGATCTGGAGAAAGTTTGAGTGGTCGGATGGAAGATCAAACCAGCCACAACATTCCCTTAAGCCAGAGTCTAATCCAGAGCGAGGCCCTAACTCTCTTCAGTTCTGTGAAGGCTGAGAGAGGTGAGGAGGCTGCAGAAGAAATGTCTGAAGCTGGCAGAGGATGGTTATGAGGTCTAAGGAAAGAAGCCGTCTCCCGACACAGACGTGCAGGTGAAGGAGCGGGTGCTGATGGAGAAGCTGCAGCAAGTTATCCAGAAGATCCAGCTAAGATAATTAATAGAGGAGGCCACACTAAACAGCAGATTTTCAATGCAGACGAAACAGCCGTACACTGAAGAAGATTCCATCTAGGACTTTCACAGCTACAGAGGAGAAGTCAGTGTCTGGCTTCAAAGGACAGGCTCACTCTCTTGTTAGGGGCTAATGCAGCTGGTGGCTTTCAGTGGAAGCCAGTGCTCATTTCCCATTCTGAAAATCCTAGGGCCCTTAAGAATTATGCTACATCTACTCCGCCTGTGCTCTATATGTAGAACAACAGAGCCTGGATGACAGCACATCTGTTTACAACATGGTTGACTGAATATTTTAAGCCCAGTGTTGAGACCTACTACTCAGAAAAAAAGATTCCTTTCAAAATATTACCCCTTAGTGACAATGCACCTGGTCACCCAAGAGCTCTGATGGAGGTGTACAATGAGATTAATGTTGTTTTCATGCCTGCTAACACAACACCCATTCTGTAGCACATGGATCAAGGGGTAATTTTGACTTCAAGTCTTCTTCTTACTGTTGTTGTTATTTATTTATTTTTTGGTGAGGAAGACTGACCCTGAGCTAACATCTTTGCCAGTCTTCCTCTATTTTGTAAGTGGGATGCCTCCACAGCATGGCTTGATGAGTGGTCTGTAGGTCTGCGACCGGGATCTGAACTTGTGAACCCTGGGCCACCAAAGCAGAGTGTGCAAACTTAACCAATGTGCCACCGGGCCAGCTCCAAGTCTTATTATTTAAGAAATACATTTTGTAAGGCTATAGCTGCCAAAGATAGTGATTCCTCTGATGGATCTGGGCAAAGTAAATTGAAAACTTTCTGGGAAGAATTCACCATTCTAGATGCCAATAAGAACATTAGTGAATTATGGGAAGAGGTCAAAATATCAACATTAACAGGAGTTTGGAGGAAGTTGATTCCAGCTCTCATGCATGACTTTGAGGGGTTCAAGACTTCAGCAACTTTTATCCATAATGCAGACTTAGACTACAGTATAGTATAAGCATAACCTTTATATGCACTGGGAAACCAAAACATTCGTGTGACTTGCTTTATTGTGACATTAGCTTTATTGAGTTGGTCTAGACCCGAGCCCACAATATCTGTGAGGTATGCCTGTACATGAAGGGTGCTTAACATCACACTAATCATCAGGAAAATGCAAATCAAAACCACAATGAGGGGCCACTCCATGGCCAAGTGGTTAAGTTCACGTGCTCCACTTTGGCAGCCCGGTTCGGATCCTGGGTGCAGACATGGCTCTGCTCATCAGGCCATGCTGAGGTTGCATCCCATATAGCACAACCAGAAGGACCTACAGCTACAATATACAACTATGTACTGGGGGGCTTTGGGAAGAAGAAGAAGAAAAAAAAAAGCAGACTGGCAACAGTTGTTAGCTCAGGTGCCAATCTTTAGGGGAGAAAAAACCCACAATGAGATACTCACACCCATTAGAATGGCTGTTATAAAAAAGACAAGAGACAACAAATCTTGGTAAAGATGTGGAGAAAAGGGACCCCTTGTTCAGTGTTGGTGGGAATGTAAACTGGTGCAGCTACTATAAAAAACAGTATGGAAGTTCCTTAAAAAAATTAAAAATCGAACTACCATATGATCCAGCAATCCCACTGCTGGGTATATATTCAAAGGAAATGAAAACAAGATAGTGAAGAGATATCTGCACTCCCATGTTCTTTGCAGCATCATTCACAATAGTGAAAATATGGAAAAAAACCTAAGAGTCTGTCACTGAATGAATGAATGGATAAAGAAGATGTGATATACGTATACAATGGAATATTATTCAGACATGAAAAGAAGGGAATCTTGCCATTTGCAACAAAACGGGTGGACCTTGAGGTATATTATGCTAAGTGGAATAAGCCAGACATAAAAAGACAAATACTGCATGGTATCACTTATATGTGGAATCTAAATAAAAAGTTAAACTTATAGAAACAGAGTAGAAAAGTGCCAGGGGCTGAGGGGTGAGGGAGATAGGGAGAGTCTGATAATAGGGTATAAACTTTCAGCTAGGGGCCGGCCCCGGGGCCGAGTCGTTAAATTCATGCGCTCCGCTTTGGTGACCCAGGGTTTCACCGGTTCAGATCCTGGGCACGGACATGGCACTGCTCATCAGGCTGTGCTGAGGTGGCGTCCCACATGCCACAACTAGAAGGACCCACAACTGAAAATATACAACTATGTCCCGGGGGATTTGGGGAGAAAAAGGAAAAATAAAATCTGTAATAAACTTTCAGATATAAGATGAATAAGGTCTGAGGATCTAACATATAACATGATAACTATAATTAATAATAATGTATTGTACAATTAAAATTTACTAAGAGAGTAGAACTTTGATGTTCTCATAAATAAATGAAAAAGATAAATATGTGACATGATGGACATGTTAATTAACTCGATGGGAGGAATCCTTTCACAACATACACATATATCAAATTATCACCATGTACACTTAAATAGTTTATCATTTTGTCAATCATACCTCAACAAAGCTGAAAAAACAAAAACCCAGCAAAGACCTTTCCCAAGCAAAAAAAAAAGTGCCATGTTAAGTTTATGTGTTACAGTCTCCCTCTTTTTTTTCAACTTAGGTTGATTACAAGCTAGGGTGACCATAAATCCTACTCCAGGTTTATATCTCTAATAACTGATAGTATCTCTCTTTTATTTTCAAAAGTAGCCAAGCCCAACTTATATGGGCCCCCTTGTAATAAAATAAAGATTAGTAATGAGTAAACACATACATGTGATCTGGCCTCAGACAATTCATGGCCCTGTGACTTTCAAACTGTGGCGCTTTGGGAAAATTAATTAATCCCTGGAAGCCCCAGTCTCCTCATGTGTAAAATGAGAGCTCATTCCTTCAGCAAACCTGTCCGAGTGGGTACAATGTGCCAGGCACTGTTTCAGGCACTGGGGTGAGAGTATAGAAGATGTCAGTGCTTTCACCACTGAGGGAGACAGCAAATAAACAAGCCAAAAACATACCTTTCATATTTCAGATGAGAGTAAGAAAAGTATATCAGAGTGAGGGATGATGCAGAGAGAGGGGAATGCTATTTTAGAAAGAAGTGTCTGGGGGCTGGCCCCGTGGCCGAGTGGTTAAGTTCTTGCGCTCTGCTGCAGGCGGCCCAGTGTTTCGTTGGTTCGAATCCTGGGCGCGGACATGGCACTGCTCATCAAACCACACTGAGGCAGCGTCCCACATGCCACAACTAGAAGGACCCACAACGAAGAATATACAACTATGTACTGGGGGGGGGGCTTTGGGGAGAAAAAAATAAAATCTTTAAAAAAAAAGAAAGAAAGAAAGAAGTGTCTGGAAGGACTGTGCTCAGGGGCACTTGAAAAGGGCCTTGAATTGTGTGGCAGAATAAGCTATGTGGATATTTGGCTAAGGGAAAGGCAGGTGCAAACGCCCTCAGGCAGGAGCTGCTTTGTGGGTCTGAAGAAGAGCAAAAAGGCCAGTATGGCTATAAAGGAGCAAGGGGAACAATGATGGGATGAGCAGCTGGAGAGCTGGGAAATGACAACTGTAGGCATCTTTTGAGGTTGCTGTGATGATTAGAGGAGACGATATAATTAAACCCCTTAACTCAGAGCTGGCATAAGTTACATGCTTAATAAACGACAGTTAGGGGCCGGCCCCGTGGCATAGTAGTTCAGCTCATGTACTCTGCTTGGGCGGCCCAGGGTTCCCAGGTTCAGATCCTGGTGTGGACCTACATACCACGCATCAAACCATGCTGTGGTGGCATCCCACATACAAAATAGAGGAAGATTGGCACAGATGTTAGCTCAGGGACAATCTTTCTCAAGCAAAAAGAGGAAGACTGGACACGGATGTTAGCTCAGGGCCAATCTTCCTCACCAAAAAAACCCCAAAATGAACAAAAAGAGAAACACGATGGTTGTTATTATTTTTCAAATGTTTTACATGAACTGAAAAAGATAACTTGAAATAAGCCATTTGTGTGTGTGTACCCAAAAACAATAAACAATTTGGTTCTTAGACAAAGATTTTTTTTCTTTCTAGATGTAAATACAGGCATATCTGTCACCATATTTTGAACTATGGCAAGAATTCCTCAGAAATCCTCTTTTATGCCACCCACAGAGAAATGCTATTTCCAACTTTCTTTTCTCCTTCTTCAAAGGATTTGATAATCACTAACATATAGAAACAAAGGAGATGAACAATAAGAAGCATTCTTACATTGTATCGAACATCTAGGCCACCATAGTGTAGAGGCTGCTTCTGCTGCAGCCTCAGGTCTCCGTTCACATATAACTGGGACCCTGGAACAGCGAAGGAGGACTGGAGAAATGCCATGCTCTGCATCACGAATGTTGACATCCTCTGAAATCATTAGAGTGAGAAACAATACCAACTTTGGTGAGATCTGAAGATCTCTGGGTTCTGAGTGTCACCTGTCTGTGGCTGAAGCCTAATAGTCCCTCATACACCTGGGTTAGCTATGCAGGAAGCACTCTGCCGAACACCCTTTATGCTATTAATAGCTCATATATATTAATACGACACCAGTGAAAAACATTTAATTTGCTTCAGTTAAATCCCAAATTACACCTCAGAAAAGAGCCTTCTACAGTGTGGGTTTTCCTAGAAACAGAATGAGTGCTCTGTTCTTTAAAAGACAAAAGGGAGAGGAAGGGCTTCCCTCAGGAATTGACTCACGTGCAATTGGTAGGAGAAAGTCAAGATGAGCTGCACAGCAACAACGTGCTCCGTGGACTGCAGGGGTAGCTCCAGTTTAAAATGTAACACGTCCATCTTCCCATCCTGGTTCCTGTCTTCTTCTCTAGTCTAGGAAACCCAAAGAGGCCCAGTGACCCTGGTCCTTAATAAGTCGGGAAATATCCATATCACTGTTGTACATACACATGATCCATTGTTCTGCCATACACAGGTACTCTCTCTCTCATAGAAAAAAAAAGAGAAACATAAATAGGTAGAAGTGGATCAATACTGGGGAAAGAGAGACAGTGTGCATGGCCCCTGAACTTCATACTTGCGCTTCTCAACTATTCAAGGGCCAAAATGAACAGCAACTGGAAGTGGCAGTAACAATATACATCAGGATGGCATTTTTCTTTTTCAGTTGTCTCATTTGATCTCTTGTTTGTTTTGTTGCTGGGATTTTCTTTTTTATAGATGAGCCAGAGTTTGTACAGAAAATTTAAATAGCACATTACAATTGTCCTCTACTTGTCTAGAAGTCAACTTTTTAAAATAGAAAAAAAACTCATACTAATCATTACACTTTCCCCAAAATGACTCAGCAGAAAAACACCAAGCTCTATTTATATCTTCTTTAACCACAAGCATCTTTGCTTCAGATTCTCATTGTTGGACCTCATCTCATCACTGATGTCAGGACTTTAAAGCCAAGTGCATCTTTTAGTACAAATCACTAAAATGAAAAAGGAAGCTAAGTAAAATTGGTAAGGCATTAAAACGACACAGATGCTCTATAAATTATGGACATGAAAGTACGGATAGCAGAGATCTGAAGAAGGAAAAAGACAAATTACAGCTCATAAAAAAACAGTGGTATCCAGTTTTGCCATCCATAATCTTGCCTCCTAGTGATCCTAAAATGACTAGGAGGAAAGGATGGTTCCTGAAATGTGATACTGCTGACACGATTCCTTGGCACAACACTGGATTTTCTTGCTACAACTGATCCTTTCCCACTGTAGGTTCCCAGAAGGATTCTACTATGCTATATCAACATCCCCATCTGAATTCTCCATCTACTGATTCATTTTGCTTTCCACCAACACCATTATGTGAGGAAGAGATCTTTGTTCTTTTTCAGGCTAATAAGGTCTTTTGAGATGGAGATATCTCAGTTTTCAGAACCTTTCAATCATTTTTTCCTTCTAGACAATAATGTCCTTATCCTAGGCCTAGCTATGGAGAAAACTACCCTTCTCTTCTGTTGGATACTATTTTTTTCTGTCCTGTTTCATCAGCTCCGCAGGTGCAGGGGAGGGCTATCTGCTACCACGGCTGATGATCAAGTTACAGAGGCGATTACGTATTAGCAATTATGAGCAGGATGGAAAAGAGGCTGCCTTGTCTTCCTGTGAATTTTCTTCAGTTGGTATCTGGGAAGACTTGGAAGACAAAGTCGGGTTAACTCTCTGTAGTGGATCCATGCCTTCTGGACCTTTAGGGTTGGACAGGAAGACAAAGATCAAATGTCTCAACTTGCAAGAAAGGACAGTGGTCAGGAGGAAATTGCCAGAAGAATTCAGACTCCAACACAGTGGCGGGGGGAGAGAAAGGCATTTCATTTGATCTTTACAATAAGCCTAAGGTAAGCAAAGCAAGTATTATCCCGATTGTATAGATGAGAAAATTGAGGCTCACAGAGGTTAAGGGATTTATTGGTATGGCGAGTAATGGTAAAGACAGAATTTGAAATCATGCCTTTGACTTCAAATCTGGTCCTCTTTCCAGGACTAAAATGTCCATACTCAAAAAAAAAAAAAAAAAACCAAAGAGAAGATGTTGGGTAGGACAGGACAAATCTTTTTGTAAAACATCAGCATCAAAAGTACCAGCGTAAGTCTGTATACTTGTTCATGTACACACTTTTATTCCAAGTTCACAGAGAACAGAGATCTGGCACGGCACTGCCATTAGTGTCTACTTGTTAAATTCACTCATTAATTTGTCAAGGATTTTTTGAGGACCTACTATGTGCTAGGCACTGTTTCAGGTGCTGGGAAGAATGGCAAACAAAATAGACAAAGTCCCCACTCAAATGGAGCTGACATTCCTGGCCAGGGAGGCAGAAAATAAATCAATAAACAAATAGATATCAGGTGGTGATAAGTGCCACAAAGAAAAATGAAGCAGACTAAAATTAGAGAATGACAAGGTAGACTTTTACAGAAATTTTTACAGAGAATATTCAGGAAGACCTAACTGTCAGAGACCTGAATGAAGTGAGGTGACAAGGCACAGAAATATCTGGGGAAAGAGTGATCCAGGCTAACAAAGTGCATGTGCTCTGAGTAAAAGCGGGTGTTTGAGAGAGTGCGGCGAGGCCAGTGCAGCTGAGCAGACTGAGACAGAGGTGGTGGAGGATGACGGCCAGGAGAGAGCTGTGAGGGTAAGCGATGATGCAAACGGTGCATCCCCCATAATGACCTATCACCAAGGTCGACTCCCTCCCACAGGGCTGATGAGGTGGGCTACATTTGTTATCACTTGGACTACTGATGAAATCAATTACTTAATGCCATTTGGTTCAAATCAGGCTTAACACATGTGCAACAGCCATAAAGGTAGGCAATCAAACAGCTAATACTTATTTAACACAAGCTCAAAGTTAGTATCTAAAATCCAATGGGTGTATCTGGCTAAGAGAATTCATAAATCACACCATCACCTTATTTTTATAAGGTATCTGTGCAACTTGGAACAATTTTTATATCCAGTGATTGTCTCATCTGATCTCTGTGCATACCCCAGGAGAGAAGTATTATTACCAATAATAATAATTAGAAAGGTAGATACTATCATGCTCTTTATATAGATAGTTACATTGAGGCTGAAAGAGGGTATGGAACCCCATGACAGAACTGGGGCTAGGTTCTAGGTTTGCTGACTCCTGATTCAGTGCTCCTTCTATAACAGCCTACGAGAACCCTAATTTAAAAGATTTCTGGTGGTTAAAGCAGGATAAGGCTTTACAGGTATGTGTGAAATCAATACTAATATACTAGGCATTGTTGGATTTACTCAACGCCTATCAGTGCACCTGTATCAATCAGGGTCCAACCAGGAAAACAGAAACTAAACAGCGATTTTAACAGAATTTAGTATAGGAAATAATTGGTAATACAGGTATTAGAGGACAAAGGGAATGCTGTGCTAACACAGAGAAGGTGCCTGCAGGAAGCAGCTCCCGTGCCTAGGGCTGGAGAAGAAAGGGAAGAGGTTGGCATTCCCTTAAGGAGCTGGGACTCAGACCTCAAGAAGGGAGTGCTGCTCAGCTAGTGCTGGCACCTCTGGAGCTTGCAGGAAAAACCCGCAAGAGGGAATCGATAAGGCTGAAGGAAAGACTCCTTCCTGTTTGCATCACCCCGACAATGATTCTTCACCGTGGGAGCAGCCACTGGTAGCAGTTTCCAGTTTTTTTCCACTCCCAGAACAAGGCTCATCATGCCTCCTACTGGCAGAGCCTAACAGGGAGCCAGTGGGCAAAGGAGAATGTGGTTTTCAGCATCTCAGTGTGAGCATCACAAAGCAGAGTATGAGAGGGTGTGTTTGGAGCTGACACAAGACCTCATAACAGCACACCATCTGACTGTAAGAGCAGCTGTAAATTTAAGGAGAGCCATTGTTTCCGGAGTGCCCTGACTTGCAACATTTTTTCCACCATGGATTCTATAGTATCTGATGGTTTGTTGGAATTTTGTTTGGTTTCTGTTTGTTTTCAATCTTTTGAGTCACTATTCTCTTATTAAAGGTTAATTTTCTATTTTATACCAGTGTCCATTTTACCATATATCTGTCATCATTGGGTGTTCCATTTTTTCTTTTTATGCTGAAAATTCTCTTTGGCAGTCTTTGGGTCTGTAGCAAAGCAGGGATCACTACTTCATGGCTCTTAGACTCATCAAATCCTTGCTACCTGTATTTCAATGAATCTAAGGTACCATCAATTGTAAACTGCACCATTATTTTATATTCCTGTAAGACAGAAAAAATATTTCCAATTAAACTATGACACAATGCTTTCTAATCAGAGTATTTTGTACTTAATGAAGGAGCTTTTAGACTTAAGCATATTTATATCAGATATCATATTTCTGCACATACAAAAATATAAGCAAAATAAATTGATCCAGGGATTCCCAAAACTTCTTTACATTGATTCTTTTGAATCACTTTTTGACTCAGTGATATCCGAACTATTCTATGTAATTTTGTCCTTTGTGACATCAAGCACATTGATTATAAAGCATTTTAAAATACAATCCATAAAGGGAGCTAAAATCCGTTGGTCTAGGCTCTTAAGCAGGCTTTAAAATTGCGTAGAGCTAGCCTATTTTTAAATGCCTCTTGAACCTTCCCCTACCTGCTCTCCATTGGGTTCTTAGGGGTTAAAACAGTGTTTTACTATCTTACTATTTTGTCAATTATACCTCAATAAAGCTGAAAACAACAACGTTTTACTATCGTCTCTGGGGTTTTCTTTCAAGTTGCTGATGTCCCTTCTGCAAGTTTTGGTGCTGGCACGTTTGACGTTTGCACATGTGTAGGCAATGAGGACTATGCCAAACCTGTCTCTTGTCGAACAGCTATTAGAGGACACCACAGACAGGAAGACACAGTCTGTTTCTCTTGGAGATAATTCCACGTCAGTATATAGAGATCCATTTCATTAAAAAAATAGCTATGGGGGCTGGCCCCGTGGCCAAGTGGTTAAGTTCGCGCGCTCCGCTGCAGGCGGCCCAGTGTTTCGTTGGTTCGAATCCTGGGTGCGGACATGGCACTGCTCATCAAACCATGCTGAGGCGGCGTCCTACGTGCCACAACTAGAAGGACCCACAACGAAGAATATACAACTATGTACCAGGGGGCTTTGGGGAGAAAAAGGAAAAAATAAAATCTTAAAAAAAAAAAAATAGCTATGTAACATTCCACTGGGTAAATGTACCACAATTTCTTTAATGAGTCTTCTATTGCTATGTAGGTTGTTTACAATCTTTTGATATTACAAACAATGCTGCAATAAGCAACTTTTTATATGTCATTTCACCTATGTGCACAAACCTTAGGATACCTTACTAGAAGGAGAAGTAGGCACATGCATAAGTAATTTTGCCAATATGGACAAACAGTCCTTCAAAGAGGTTGTACCAATCTACACTCCTACCAGTGATATATAGGAATGTGTTGCTTAATGACAGAAATATGTTCTGAGAAATGTGTCCTCAGGTGATTTCGTCATTGTGTGAATCTCACAGAGTGTATTTACACAAACCTAGACAGTATAGCTTACTATACACCTAGGCTAGATGGTGCTAATCTCATGGGACCACAGTTGATCGTATATGCAGTCAATCGTTGACTGAAATATCGTTATATGCAGCACACAACTGTACAGGAATGCTTACATGCTTCCTTATGTCTTGCCCACAATGTCACCAAACTTGTATTTTTGCAAATTTGATAGATAAAAAATGGTATCTCAATGTACCCTTAATTTGCATTTCTCTAATTATGAGTGAGATCTCATATGTTTAAGAGTTATGTTTCCTTTTCTAGAAACTATTCATATTCTTTGTCATTTCTCTATTAGGTATTTGCTGTTTTAACTATTGATCTGCAAGCACTTTGTTTGGAAAATTAGCCCTTTACAGTGACACAAATGGTAAAACATTTTTCCTAGTTATAACTGTATTTTGACTTTGCTTATGGTTTTCAGCATGCCAGTAATTTTTAAAATTATTTTTATATAGTTGTATTTATCAAAAATGTTTCTTTTACAGCTTCTGGATTTTATGTCATACTTAGAATGGCCTTTCCTACTCCAAGATATAAAAGCTTTCGCTCATCATTTGTTTCCATACTTTAATGATTTCATATTTTAAATGTAATTTTGATTTATCTGGACTTTAATTCTGGTGTACCATCTGAGGACTGACTTCATCTTTACTTTTTCCAGATGGCTTCCCAGTTGTCCCAACACCATTTTATTGTCATCTTTCCACACGGATTTTAAATGCCACTTTTGTCATATGTGTCCATTTCCATATTTTCTATACAAGTCCCCAAACCACACTGCTTTACTTATTACAACTTCAAGGTATAGTTTAATATCTGGTAGTGCTATTCTTCTTGTATAATCCTTCTTTTTCTCCTAGAATTTTTATTTTTCCATATGTCTCTCTTTCCCCCCAAATTATGTTTTCATTGAGATTGCATTAAAATTATCGACGTATTTAGGGAGAACAGACATCTTTACGATGTTGAATTTTCCTAGCCAAGAACATGACATAAATTATCATCTTTTTCTTTTCTCTTTTGTGTCTTTCAGCACTTTTTTAAAGTTTTATTCCTACGCATCTTGTGCATTTCTTCAGTTTGTTCCCAAGTAGTTTCTCTTTTGGGGTGCTACTGAGGTCTGTACTTCCACTGCCTCTCCTCATTTTTTGTATCTCATGATTTCAAACTATTCTCAAACCAAAAGCTCAGCCAGGCAGGAAGCAAATCATTTACTGAGAAAGACTGTAGATAAGAAGGCCATACATTACTTATAGACACTGGCCTAGAATGAAGGGGGAAAGAAGACTAAGAAAAAGGAGCCTTGGTTTAGTGTTTTACAGTATTAAATTAGGCAGTATGAAAGAGGATTAATGGTTCCGGGCAACAAAAAACATAAGAGGTAGTCTTGGCTTCATAGATTTAAAATCGGAATCCACACACACCAGAAGCGGGGGGAACATGGGCAGTGCTCTCAGGGGAGCAGTTTCTGGTTACAGAGATAAGAGGCTAACTAGCAGTCCAAGTGGGGAGCCAAACAGTTGTGGTGGATCAACAAGTGAAAAGAACCAATGAATGAAACCTCATGCTATTTCCCTGTTTTCACGATTATACTAAGTTTTCATGATTATTTCTTAGACTCAAGTAACCAGAAGAGTATGATAGAGAGCGATATACAAATGTAAAGTAAAAGTTGCTACTAAAAATTTAAGACAGGGAATTCTAACCTAAAGTAAAACTAAGTTAATTTTTTGTTTATTTGGAATAAAAAAAACCTTTTGTTTCCGCTTTTGGAAAGGAAACACATGCACACGGAACACCAGAAGTACACTGGGTATACAATGAAAAGCAAGCATACCTCAGCACTGGCCTCTCATCCACTCACCCTTCCCCAGAGGTATTATAATCTCAAACAGGAATAAAAATGAGCAACATGTCATGATTCGTGAGGAGCTATTCAAGGAAATCTGTCTCCTACTCCAATTCTATTTTTAAAATCAATTTAAAAGACCTAAGCGCTTAAAGAATCAAATTGTTCAACCATATCTGTTACAAAAAACAGACTTCCACTCCCATAACAAATATTTTAATCTCATTTATCTGGTTATTTAGAAATGTATTTCCATGTCTTAAACAACATTTGAAGTGGCACTTCTTGATTTCTCAGTTTCAGGCATTCTTTCTTGACTTGACTTCCCACAAGGAAAGATGAAGATTTAGTTTTCTTTCCCTCACCTCCCACTAGCCCCCAACACAGACACAGACAGACAGACAGACAGACACACACCCTTCCCATCTCCTTTTGTTTAGTCAATATTCAGTGTCCACATAATTATGACTACGTAAATCCCATTCACAACTCTGATTACTTTTCCTTTCTCACTTTTCCTTCCTTTTTATTTCTCTGGCGTTAATAATTATTTTATTTGCTTGCTTAGTTTTCTATGTACTTACACAATTTCAACAAACAGCTTCTATTCCAATTCCTCACAATTTAATGGTTAAAGGTGTAAGATTTATTCAAAATCTTGCTCACTGCAATATGCTAATAGTGAAAAAGTAAAAGCAAATCAAATATCCATCAAGAGGGAACTGATTAGATCCATTACAGGTTTTCCATGTCATGAAATACTTTGCAGACCTTAAAAAGGCTAAGGTTAGGGGGCCGGCCCTGTGGTTGAGTGGTTAAGTTTGCACGCTCCACTTTGGAGAGCCCAGGTTGCCGGTTAGGATCCTGGGTACAGACATGGCACTGCTCATCAAGCCATGCTGTGGTGGCATCCCACAGAGAGGAACAAGAATGACTTACAACTAGGATATACAACTATGTACTGGTGCTTTGAGGAGAAAAAAAAAAAAGGGAAGATTGCCAACAGATGTTAGCTCAGGGCCAATCTTCCTCACCAAAAAAAGAAAAGAAAAAGAAAAGCTAGGATATTTAAAAAAGAATAAGGTTAAATGTATTGATACACATACCAAACTGAGCCTTTTTTTAAAGATTTTTTTTAATTAATTCTATTTATTTATTTATTTATTTTGAGGATGATTAGCCCTGAGCTAACTACTGCCAATCCTCCTCTTTTTGCTGAGGAAGACTGGCCCTAGATAACATCCGTGCCCATCTTCCTCTACTTTATATGTGGGACGCCTACCACAGCGTGGCGTGCCAAGCGGTGCCATGTCCGCACCCGGGATCCGGGCCAGCGAACCCAAGGCCGCCAAAGCAGAGCGTGCAAACTTAACCGCTGCACCACTGGGCTGGCCCCCAAACTGAGCCTTTAATTTTATGCCTTTCTGTATGCCTGTAACTCTAATACTTTACAATGAGCATGCATTTTTATAATCAGAAAAAAAAAAAGAAAACTTAAAGAATCAGAAAAAAACTAATCTGAATCATAGTTTGTTTGTAGTTACTCATATAACAATCAGAATTAATTTTTTTTCATGTTATTTAGTTGCTGGAAAAAAGTCTGAATTTCTTTTTCTTTAGCTACACAAGTTTGGCTTGTAGGCCAGTCATCTCAGAGATGTGTAGAGATTCAACTTTGGAAAAAGAAAAACCAGAATTTTCATACTTCTGAAGGAAAACGTTTTCAGAAAATGAGCGGAAAGGGATGACGGTAAAGGAAGCACTCACTTATCCTGAACCAAAGACTACATTACAGACAGTAACATGCTTCCTTTTCGTCCTGGACAGCTGCAGGATGCAGCATCTAATGAGACAAGCGCAGGGACTGGGCCGCGCGACATTCTGGGGAGGTGGCGGAACCAATCAGCGCCTTGGCCCCCATCTGCATAAAAACGCCTGCCCCTCGCGTTCCCACCCTGTGGCGACTCACAACTGCGGCGACACGATGGGGTTCTAACAGGAATACTGCTCGGCCTTCAGGACTCACGAACTTCCCCGACCACCCTTCCATCAGGCCAAGCCCACGGAGATGACGGGGCCAGAGACGGGGTGTCCCCAGTCTCCTGGACTCTGTGTCAAGACGCAGACACTGACAGCAGTGGCCAACCTTCTTGGGGTTGGGGACGGCTTGGAGAAGTTGAATGACACAAGCGACTGTATCCCCCAAGGAAATTAAACATGCTCAGGCCAACGAGCCTGGGCACACAACTTGCGTGGGTTCACGAAGCCTTAAGCCCCACGCTGGGGTCCCCGCGGCTGAGGCCGGGCAGCTCGCCACCCCTCTCCCCCCGCCCAGTCCCGGGGGGCTGCTCGACAAGGGCGGGAACCACGCACCGAAACGAGCGGGACTCGCAGGTGATCCCCCTGCAGCCGGTTGAAGGCGGGGAACGTGCTCCAGGCGAGAAAGCCGTCGCGCTCGGGTCCCAGCAGGGCCACGAGCAGCACCTGGTGCTGGAAGTGCACAGTCGGCTGCTCCTCGTAGCTGCTCCGCTTTAGCCAAAACCCTGAGGTAAAGAGGGCGGTAGGGCGGTGGGGAGGAAGTCAGGAAGGCCGGCCAGGGCGCCGCGGAGAGCCGTGCCGCGCACCGGCCGGGGGCAGGCTCACCGTGGCTCCGGAAGGCCACCAGCAGCGGCGGGATGTAGGTGAGCGCGGCGGCCAGCAGCAGGAACAGCGCGGCCTTAGAGCAGAGCCCCGCGCGGTAACCGCGCTCGGCCGGGTGGGAGTAGAGCTCGTAGAGCGCCATGAGCGCCCCGCGGAGTCGCCCCGCGCGCTGGGGACTTCTCCGCGGTTCGAGAGGAACGACTAAGTTTGGCTTCTCCTAGTTGCCATAGCCGTGGTCTCCACGGCAACCGACGGCGCAGGGAAAGGAACCAATAGCAAGGAAGCGGGGCCACGGTAGGGGCGGGGCTGGCGGGGGCGGCTCCCGCTGGTGGACGCTCGACCTGCTTTACGTGTTACGCACGTTTCCCTAAAGGCTGAGTGGTAATAGATTGTTTCTGTGCACCAAAATTGTAGTGGTCGCCCGTGTTAACACTTGTGTAAAATAAGGTTTTCATTAAAAGTTGCCTTAAAGCAAATACCCGTTTATGTGTCATCTCTTAATCCCCGGTGTAGTCTAACCAGCCACAGCACACCCTACATTGGAGGAAAACACGCAGAACATAAATGTGGCCGTGGTCCTGGACCTGGTCCTGGGCTAAGACCAAAGCCAGGTCCCTTTGTCTCCAAAGTTTCTGTTGCTTTCACTCTACTCCATGACAGGACAAACACGGAAACAGGACACAAATCTCGCAGCTCTTCGTGGGATAAATGATAATTACTACATAGCTCTCTCTGCTATACTTTGTTACCGTTTATTGGGTACAAGCTTCCCCGGTTTTAGGGGAAGCTACGGTCCTCCCCAAAGATAACACTTGCTTATCACTTAATTGAATGCTTCCAACCCTCGCCTCCCCCAAACCAGTATTTGGAACACGGCAGAAGGATTTTCTCTTTACCGTGGTTCACAGCCCGTTCTTCATCAAAAGGCCCTGAAGGATCACCCTGCAGTGCCAAGAGATAGTGTGAGATTTGTGCTCGGAGTGGAGTCCCGCAGTCGATGTCCCCCTCGTTTTGTTTTGTTTTGTTTTGTTTTTGAGGAAGATTAGCCCTCAGCTAACATCCGCCACCAATCCTCCTCTTTTTGCTGAGGAAGATTGCCCCGAGCTAACATCTGTTCCCATCTTCCTCTATGTTATATGTGGGCGCCTGCTACAGCGTGGCTTGATAACCTTACACACCTGGGATCTGAACCTGCCAACCCTGGGTTCAGATCCCTCCGAAGCGGAGCGCTCAAACCTATCCGCTATGCCACCAGGCAGCCCGATGACCCTATTTTGAAGGCAACCTAAAAGTGGTTTTTAGATAAAGAGAACAGCTGAGATCCTAACAACACAAACAGAGAGAGGTCGAGACCTGCCCATTTGGAAAAACTATCCAGGGTTCTTACCATAGTCCAAGGCGACAATGTCATCAGCCATAAGATGCTTTTGACATATCCAGTCCAGTACTGCTCATTCCCGATTTAAAGCTTTTCTGGGATGGCAACACAGCTCTTAAATACAGGAATTGTTAGGCTTAAATCTATGTTATGATTCTGACATTATATTGTATCTCTGCTTTAAGTGGATGAGTTTCATTTATTTAAATAACCATTAAAACAAGATTCTAGGATAGATGGTTCTACTGTTGTATCCTGAGGGTGGCTCTATTCTGAGGAAGGAGGTGTTTGCTCCAAAGCGCCTCCTTTCAGCAGAAGGGAACACACACTAACTAGTGTCACTCGGTCACTTCTGAAACAGAGGGAAGTGACTGTTAAGGATGTAGGCGTATTGGGAGGGCAAAACGGGTGATTAGGCTCACATGTGAGGGGATGGACTATAATTAGTTTTCGGGTGGTGAACATGATGTAATCTACACAAAACTTGAAATATATTATGATGTACATCCAAAAATAAATAAGTTAATTAATTAAAAAACAAAACAAAAAGGAATCTAGGTGTATGAAGTGCTTCAGCCTCCCCTGAAATGCCAGGAGCTTTGCCAAAGTATTTAATAATAATGGATACTAATATTTACTCTTTGTCTCCATGATTTGAGGAAGCTAGTCTGTGTCTTTAATTCTTTAAGAGAGAATATTGGATTTTTTAAAAAATGCTAAAGATCTGTGTATGTTGTATCATTTTCACACATTCATGACTGAGAACTGACTTCTCAGTTTCCATAATTTTCTTGTTTCCTACAATTTATCTCCAAGATCAAAGAGAGTTGTTCTCTTAAAACTACACATTTTAATCCAGTTTTACTCCTTTCTAGAAGCTCCCATTCAGGGTCTCCTGAATCAGTCTAGAATTCCTGAATGTTTGCTTCAAAGCTTTCCAACATTTTTTTCACCTTGGCGTTTATCTATATATTGCTGAACTTTTGGCTTCCCAGTTCCCCCTTCCAACTCGAGCCTTTGTTTCTATCTGTTAAGGAAAGTTTATCCTTTGGAAAATGTACTCTTCTCTCTGAAACATAAGATTCACGTTCTCTGTGAAGTTTTTTTTTAGTTTCCAAATGTATTTTTTATTATCTTGTTAATTTTATTACCTTGTGATCAGAGAAAAAAATCATTATAATATTATTGCAGGTAGCTGTCAATCCTTCATTTTGATTGCTGGACACTCTTCCGTTCTGTGCATGTACTACAATTTGTATATCCATAATCTTGTCTGTGGACATTTGGGTTGCTTACAGGTTTTTGCCAATATGAACAATGACACAGTGAACATTCTTGTATACGTCTGCAGGCATACACATGCAAAAGTTTATCTTGGACACACCAAGGAGTAGAATTCTGGGTTATAGAAATGTAAGTTTTTAATGTGAAGTCTTTCTTGATCAGCTTTCCATGGCTTTGTGTTCGCCCCCACTGCCCTAGCCATCCCTCAGTATCCATGTTCACATACCTCGCCAACATTTGAAATTTATTGTGTTTTATAAGTGTTAATGTGTAATTGCATATATTCATTATCTTATTTCTCCTCCTGACTCACCCCTTCAACTGACCACCCCCTCAAGAAAGGTATCCAGTGTTCTTAGAACATTCAATAAGCTAAATGTAATGACCCAAAGAAGGTGATGCATATCATCAAGACAGATCAGAGAAGCCAATTAGAATGGTGAACTAGAAAAAGACATCGAGAAAGCAGGTAAAGATAGAAGACAGAAACGCATTGCACATCATTGAGCCCATCAGGTGACATGCCTGTAAGTTGGGTGAGTGGTGGATCTTTCCCCTGAGAAGTGTACTAGCTCTTTCCGGTGCAAGGTGGTGTAGACATGACTTGGACTACGACACAATGAGCAGGTCTGTAAGGAGAAGCAGGGATCTTCAGCCCCATTTCTAACTCCTCCACTGATTCACTGACTATCAGATGGTGAACAACCATCTTCACTCTTCAGTGTTTAATTCTACTTGCAAAAAAGGTATTTTCATTTTTTCCACTCACTCTCTAGCTGATCTCATCCAGTTCAATAGCTTAAGTATTTCTCTCCTGAATTTAAAACTCATGGATTCATTAACCTACTCTACATCTTCACAAGAGACACACACTCGGGTGTGTCTCTTGAACATCTCCTACTTAATATATCCAAAACCAAACCCTTGATTCTCACCCTCCTAAGCTAGCTCCACTCTATTTTAGTAAATGGCAATTCCATCTCTCCAAAAACCTTGACTTGACTTGTCCCTCACCCCTCATATCCAATCTATCAGCAGATTTTGTTGGCCTTCCTTTCAAAATATATCTAGAATACAACTGTTTCCCACTGCTTCCACGGACACCATCTTAGTTTAAGCCAACATTATCTTCCACCTGGATTATCATAATAGGCTCTTAACTGTTTCCCTTGCTTCCATCCTCAACCCCTTATAGTCTACTGCCTACACAAAAGCTAGCCTGATCACTTAAAAACGAAAGTTATATCATGTCACACCTCTGTTTAAAACTCTCCCGACTTCTCATCTCATTCTAAATAAAATCCAAAGTTCTTCAGATGAAATTCAAAGCTCAACACAGTTTTGTTCTAGATCTCTTTGATCTCATCTCCTAACACATTCCTCCTTGTTTACTCACCTCCAGCCACAAGGGGAGCCTTCTTGTTCCTAGAATATGCCAACCACTTTATCTAATTAGCATTCTATCCCACCATCACTCTCTAGTCTCCAGCCCTGCTTTATTTTCCTAAACAGCACCTATCACTACCTGACATATTTATTTTCTGCCTTGTTCCACTAGAATGCAAGTCCATGACAGCAGAGGTGTTGTCTGTTCTGTTCACTGCTTTTCCCCAACACCTAGAACGGTGCTCTTATAAGCAACAGCAATAACTTCTAGGTATAAAATTCAAAGGATTTTTCACTTCATTAAAAACAAGCAAGCAGGGGGCGGCCCCGTGGCCAAGTGGTTGGGTTCGGGTGCTCCGCCTTGGCGGTCCAGGGCTTCGCCAGTTCGGATCTGGGTGTGGACATGGCACCGCTCATAAAGCCATGCTGAGGTGGCATCCCACATGCCACAACTAGAAGGACTCACAACTAAAAATACACAACTATGTACCAGGGGGCTTTGGGGAGAAAAAGGAAAAACAAAATCTTTAAAAACAAACAAACAAACAAGCAAATAAAAACCTATTTTGGTTGCTCAGATACACAATCTTAAAACAACAAAAATACTTTTAGAATGAAGCTAGATTCCACAGCATCCATCAGGAATTTCAACTGCAGGAAATGATGAATGACAATGTTCAAACATACAGGTCTTTCAGCTGCATCAGAATTACAAGCACGTGGCAAGGATCACGTGCCCAATTAAGTAAATATTCTTGTTACATATTTACCAGCTCATAAACAGATGGTGACCCAGAGCAGACCGCCCTGATGACTCTGCTAGGAATAAAGGAATGACATCACTGGAGAACCTCACAGCATATGCTCAGGCAGGTGACACACACACAGAGTCTGGGCTGGGATTGCTGAACCCTCCGCTGACTGCCAAAGAAGCCCGTCTCATGACCAGCTCTCAGGGGAATTCTCCGAGCCTGATAGTCACCTCTAACTCCTCAGCCAGTTAAGCTTAAGGGGTCTCTTTGTGATCAGTGTGATGTAACACTCCTCAAATGCATATTTGTGATACTTTTCTTAAATGTTTATTCAAACATTTATTTATGGGTAAAGGGAGGAAATGGGTTTTGTTTAAATTCAATTTTTAGGTCCGAGGCAACCTATTATGGCTGTCCCCAATACTGAACCCCGGGTTGTCATCAGTACCTCCCCACACAGTCCCCCAAAACTAATCACCCCCCACCCCCGTACTGAGCCCACAACCTGTTACCACACGAAACAATACTCTCCAAAGCGTCAACGCCCTAAACAGACTCCCCCTGCTATCACCAACCACCAGAAACCCCTCTTCTGTTATTCATACCGCCAAAAGCCCCCTCTTGTCATCAACGCCCCAGACTTCCCTCATGAACAGCCCTCTATAAAAGTCCAATCCGCAGCCAGACCCTCAAACTCCCCATTACCAACGTCCACTGAGTCCCCAAGTTCCCGAATGTCCCCTCCCCAGTGCCCAACATAGCTCACAGATGCCCACGTCGCCAACGTCACCACCCCCACTACCCGGACGGCCCCTCGCCGCGACCCCTTGCGTGCGGCCCCGCCCCTTGGCGCAGCGTAGGGGCAAGTGGAGCCGGAAGCCCCGTCCCCGGCCGGTTGCTAGGCTCCGGGGGCCGGAAGTCCCGCCTGTCGTGTAGTCGCCGCCGCCGCCGCTGTCGTTGTTGTTGTAGTTGGTGCTCTGAGCTCCGCGGCTCCGAGAGCCGGCTGCGTCCCTTCCCCGCCGCCGCCATGAAGTGGATGTTCAAGGAGGACCACTCGCTGGGTAAGCGCTTGGCCCTTGGCGGGGCCGTGGGCACTGGGGCGGCGGTGAGCCCCCTCCCCCACTCAGGCCGCCCTGGGCTGGGCCCGGCAGGGTGGATGCCGCGCGCTCTGGGCTCGGGTGGCCGAGGTCCCAGCCCCCGAGGCAGCTGCCCACGGACCCCGTGCCGCCATCCGCAGGCTCTGCCAGGAGCCAGGGGACCGAGGACCGAGGCCGCCAGGACTTCCGAACCGGAGCCCGTGGCGTGCGCAGGTCGCGGGGGGAGGAGGTCCGGGGCCTCGGGAACCAGCCCGCGGGCAGGCGCGACCGTCAGCCCCGTGTGTTTGTCCCACAGAACACAGATGCGTGGAATCTGCGAAGATCCGGGCGAAATATCCTGACCGGGTTCCGGTGAGTGGACTCCCCGCCCCCTCACCTCGCTGTCACCCCTATCGTCTAGGACTCGTTATAGGGCCCCAAGCCGTTCAACAGTTGACAATTAGAGTTTCCGTCCCAGTTATAGTAGCAGACGGGCCAGACAGGGTTAGGGGCCGTCCGGGGGCCAGGGCGTGAGGGGTTCGAGCTGGTGCTCTTCGGGGTGCCTCAGTGCTGAATCTCCCGATCTAGGCCACCGAGTTGTCTGCAGCCTCTGGGCTCCCTCGCCAATTACGTAAGGAACGATGTTCTAGGACAGGGCAACAGGTCACCGCCACTTTTGGGAACGGTGGTGGAGGGAGACTGTCACTTTGGCCTTAGAAGTGGTACTTTAGTCTCAGGACATTCATCTTTAACTTTGAGCCTCCATCTTTACCTGATTTCTAGCTCCCTTTCCTCACTCTGACCCTGTTATCCTTTCCTGGTCAAAAAAAATCTGAAAAATGGCTGAAAACCCCTTCTTCCGTGGTTTCCCTTTAATTAATAATAAATATGATCCTGTATTTCTACTGTGATAGGGGAGATAGTTTCTGTAATCCTTATTGATTTTTAAACAACATGCAGGCCTGGTATTGTAGCTTATTGCTTGTGAACAATTCCTTTGGGGAGGGGGCAGGAGGGACACATTCGAAACCTAGTTCAGAGAGAAGCAACAGGCCAAATGAAGAGCTTGGTTCTTGGCTGGCAGGGATTGCCAGTCATTCCCATTAGTCCATCCATTTTCATTTCCTGTGTTCCTTGGGATCTTAATTCCTCTGTAGTGTGAATGCAGATCCATTCTGGGGTCCTGGAGTAACAGGCAGTAGATGAGACTCTCATCAGATATTCTCCGGTCTGCCCCTGACAAAATGTTGAAAAGCTTTCTAGTAAGGGCTGTGTTTCTCTTATGCATGCTGAGATCAGGGATGAGAAATATAATAATTGACCACAGAAAAGCATTTACCGTTTCCCTAGAAGACATTTATATCAGTTCTTAGCCTCCAGAGTGTGTGGTTTATTAAGTCAGGGGCATATTTTCTCATGTTATGCAGTTTCCCACCCATCTCATTGCCCACACACTGTTCATCAGCTCCCCAACAATGCGAGGCCAGAGCTGCACATTAGAAATCCAGTCCTGACCTCTCTTTGCTTTCCCAGGTGATTGTGGAAAAAGTCTCAGGCTCTCAAATTGTTGACATTGACAAACGGAAGTATCTAGTTCCATCTGACATCACTGTGGCTCAGTTCATGTGGATCATCAGGAAAAGGATCCAGCTTCCTTCTGAAAAGGCAATCTTCCTGTTTGTGGATAAGACAGTCCCACAGTCCAGGTGAGAGATGTTCACTGGTATTGGCTATCTGCTTGGCTGTTTACAGAACTCAAAGCTTTGGAGGTCTGAAAACTCTTAGAGGTCCTCACTGGAAATCTGGATTTTGTGCTCCCTGACATCAGGAGCTCAAGGAAAATAAGAAAAGGTTACGATATGTGGGAGTGTACTTTGGGTTAAGAAAATTGAACAACGTCTGGATTTAAAAAAAAAAATGAAATCCAGCCTCAGACCCCTGAAGAATCCTTTAAAAGAGTTGAGGACTTATTTAGGCTTAAGCCATCAGTCATACTAAAGGCTGAAATGAAGTTTTCTCCAAATGATTCATATAATAAGACCTGTCATCCTCCACCAGGAGCTTCCGGGCCGTGCTGTAGCTCAGCTTCAGTTAATCACCTTGTCTGCTTGCTCTCCTAACTCACTGAGCTCTGCGCCTCCGCGAGGGTCTGTAGCTGCCCGATCCTCATGTACGCTAAAATGGCTGCTGTCCAGCAAAGGCTCCGAGGTCCCTTTACAGACTTACATCTCCCTTGGCACCACCTGCTCTGACTGGCAGAGTAACTGCCCTTTGCTCCAGCTGTTGTCCTGCCTGGAAGCAATCTTTGGGATAACTTGGGGCCTGAATCTAGGCAGAAGCGTTACAATTCTCTTCTTCTGTAGAGGTGACAGCCCAGCTTTAGTCCCCTGTGAAAAGAGGAAAATGGACTGGCTCAGTCTAAATCCCTGGTCAGTCCTTTGCTGTTACTGATTGAGGACTTCTAGGCCCTGAGCCAGATGCTGACCCCTCTCCCCTGAGTGTGCGTTCTTGACTGCATCTCATCTTGGTGACCAAAACTAAGTTTCATTTGTTACCCCCCAAAGGTAGTACTTCTAAAAGCTAAGGCTTTCAGAAGCCCTGGGAACTAGCCCAATGTCACCAAAATATATTCCTTTTGAAAATGCTTAAAAGCTCCAACGAGGCCTAAGCCAAATTTCAGTCCTTTTCCTACAATAGGAGGAAAACTCTGGCTATATTTGTGGTCTGATTTTCTGTCTCCCACCGTCCACCACCTCCATTGCCTAGTGTTTAGCAGAGAAGCAGGATAGGGGAGAGATGGAAGGTTCTTCCCTAAGGCCAATGTCTTGCCTGAGGAGACAGGCCAGGCCCTGCCCGCTGGGTGCCGTTGGTCTGCCACAGCTATATCTCAGGAAGCTGCGGTGTTGTCAGAGGTGATCCCGTCACCCGGTTGGGCTCTTCCACCTTTCCTTCCCAGGCGTCCAGGCAGTGTGGTACTGGGTGCAGTCTTCACTGGGGGCGGAAGCCCTGGGCCTCTGTGGTCACTTGTGACTTGCCTTATGGTGGTATGGGAGGTAAATCTTCACTCATACCACCTGCAACTTATGCAGAGCCTTCGTGACCGTGTGTTTCCTGCTTCCTAGAGGTGACTTCGTAGTGAGAGGAAGTAGATGACTAGGACCTATGGCATTGAGTTTATTTTCCTTGATTCTGATCCTCTGATGCTTCTTGCAGGAAAGGAGTCAGGCTTCTGAAGACATTAAGATTACTCTGATGGCTCCACGTTAATCTAGCAATGAAAATGGCTGCAGATTTTAGGAACTGCCCCCTCCCTCCGTTATCCCTGAGATATAAATAGAATTGGAAATGAAAAGTGATTCTCAGGGCAGCAGAAGCTGCATCAGGGCCATTTTCTTTCCAAGTCCCATTTGCCTTTCCAACCTGGTAAGAATCTGCTCTAAAGCAGATTACACCAGTGACCTGAGTCAGGATTTTAGAGTCACTAACTAGGGCCCCTCTGCTCAGGCTCTGAGTGCCTTTGGTCCCAGTTAATGACTTCCTGCCCCACAGTTAATGCAGCACTTCTTTGTTTGGGGTTTGATTCTTGAAAACAAATTTGTTTATAAACAAAAGAGGCATGTGACATCATGAGGTTTTATGCAAATACTAATCGCCTGAAAGCACAAACAGAATTGCTACAGGGTCTCCTTCCTGAAGTTGGTGTGTGACTCAGCTTCACCATCTCCTCCTCAAGGCAGTTTAGCATCTCTTCCTCAGCTTTTTCCAGCCTCCTCAGGGAATCGCAGGGCTGCCCTTAACCTTCAGCCAGTGCTTGCAGCCTTCAGAAGGTGGCTGGGGAAATCAGTTGAGAACGGATGAATCCAGGCCTGTAGGAGCCCTCCCCTATCCCTAACAGGAATTGTTTATGCCTGAGGCTGAGCAGAAGTAACTTCATTTATTCCTGCCTTGGAACAGAACTTTGGGAAGTGTTCTGGAACACAGGTGATCACCATGTAAAATGTCGTGATTATTGTTTAGAGTACTTGGTATTAAATATTGATTCTAGAAATAGAGACAGGCAAGTCCCTAAGTGTTTTACTTCCTAAATTCCGAGTTCTGTTTTTTTAAACAGGGAGAGAATCTCAACTGCCTTTTCTTATTTAGCATTGGAAAGCTGAATTCTCTGCCCAGGTTTCTGCATCTAGAATCAGGCCAAAACAAAAGAACTATGCCTTGGTGCAGGCAGGACTTGAGAGGGAACGTCACTGTACAGGTTTCCCAGTCACGGCTTTAGAGGGGAACCCAGACCTGGCAATGGTGTCTACCTTGTGGTCTTTGTTTAGAACACAGACAAGACTCTTGTTAATCCCCCCTTTAAAATAGAAATAGGAGTATATTATTAAATGAACTGTCTCTAAGATGTTATAATTTGGGAATGTTACCTTGGGAAACCTGTACTGTTTAAGATTCTGGTGTTATGGTGTTGCTTCTGGATCTTAAAGAGGTACAAGGTGAAGGGAAGTTATGATGTCTTATAGTCCATTCAAACCTTATTTAGAAATGTGCTTAAATTAAGCACTCTTGATCATTTCTGGGTAAATACTTCAAGAACAGGGTTTATTTCAGCAGTAGAATAGAGTATTTATATTAGAGAACAATCTGATACAAGGAAGAGGCAGTAGTTAATTTTTATTTTTTAGAATCTTGAGGAGCCTTCAGGGCCATGTTAACCTTCACTTCGAGGCCAGTGCCTTTACTGGACCTACAGCAGTGGCCATTGTCCTTCCACCTCACTCCACCTCCCCTGCTGGAAAAGAGAGAAATCCAGGTCCAGTGGAAGTACCCAAAGCAGATGGGAGGCCAGGTGTGCCCATCAGTCCAGCCAGTTCATGAGCCAGGCTGGATCCCACAGCCTCCACCACCTGTCCTTGTTTGGGGGCCAAGAGGAGGTTCTGTAGGGATTGGGCATCCACACGGTTCTAGGTCAGCCTCCCTCAATTCATAGGCTGTTCAGTAGCTTAAAACTACTATTTGTCGTCAGTAGCATGGCTGTTCCTGGATGTGGATCCTTCTGAAACTTGCCTTTATTATTGGTTAGTTGGTCTGGATACATGTGACCTTGAACGGAGGGGTTGGGGACAGAGTTTTAGGGGGCAGTTTAGGTTCATTTCACTCAATACACCAGCTGCACTCCACCTTAGATTGGTTCCATGGCCAGAATCTAACATTGGCTTTTCCCATTTCTTTCCTTGTCAGACTCAGAGCTTAGAAGGCGGCAATACCCTGGTACCCCTGGTACTTGGATGAGTGCATGTAATACTTGGTGCCACAATGGTGTGCATTAGTAACAGGGACTGGAGGCCCTCTCTGGGTGTCTCCTGCAGCCAGTAACTTAGGCAGGAAGCCTTGGAGTTACAGTGCTGCCTGCGAGTTGTCAGTCCATCCAGCAGCCCGTGCAGCTTAGCCTGACAGACGCAGCAGAGCTGCCTCTGTGCATTAGGATCCTCAGGCATTGCAGCGGTGGCCTGCCTAGCGCTGTGTGGCTCAGGCATCTGTGAATTCTGAGAGGGAAGCTCATCTTCTCAGAGGCTTATGGAATTTGTTCTAAACTGACATACTAGCTTTCTGCTGGAGACTGCCTGCTGACTAGGGTCACGTTTTCTCTCTGCACTTCCACTTGACCATTCTTTTTTTTTTTTGGAGGAAGATTAGCCCTGAGCTAACTACTGCCAGTCCTCCTCTTTTTGCTGAGGAAGCCTTGCCCTGAGCTAATACCCGTGTCCATCTTCCTCTACTTTATATGTGGGATGCCTACCACAGCATGGTGTGCCAAGCGGTGCCATGTTGGCACCTGCGACTGAACTGGTGAACCGCAGGCTGCCGAGAAGTGGAACGTGCACACTTAACCGCTGTGCCACTGGCCGGCCCCTTGACCATTCTTTTAATGGGACCAAAAAAAAATTTCTTTTTAAACTGTATTTGTGGCTCAGCTCTTTTTGGCTCTAGGGCAAGTAGTTGTGACTCTGTATGAGTGCAGCCTGATCTCACAAGTGCTGTAGATGTGCCAGTTTTCTTTCGTGGCACCCAGGAAAGCCTCGAAATCAGGCATTCCATCACAGGCTGCTGAATGGAGCTTGTAGTCCCAGAGTTGAGCCTTATCAGTTTTCAAGTTCCTGCCCAAGCGGTAGCCTGAGTATAAGGACACAGTGCTGCTGCCAACTAAATAGTTTCCACGCGAGGCTGTGTGACAGAAAAGGAGAACAGTGAGAGGACTCTTAAAGTTATGAGGCACAGCCATCCAGTCGTCACATTACAGGATGTGAATGAGAGAGTGCTAAGACCTGGCTCCTCGACGTGTGATGCAGAGGCTGGCAGCAGTGGCCGCAGCTGGGAGCTTGTTAGAAATGTAGACTCTCAGGCCCCACCCTGACCCCCTGAATCCAAACAGGCGCTCGAACAGGCTGTCCAGGTGAGTCGGTATGCACATTTGTGTATGTGAGAAGCCCTGTTCTAAGGGAGATTGCTGAAGAAGGTACAAGGACGCTGACATCAGCTCATTAGAACAGACCTAGCAGTGTATTCACTTGGAGGTAGCACAGCTTGGTGTTAAGAATGTCTCCTAGCTTTGTGACCTGGGGTGAATTATTTAACCACCTGTGCCTCACTTTTATTATCTGTGAACTATGGATATGATAGTACCTGCCTCGTAAGATTGTTGTGAGGATAAAGAGTTAATATATGTAATGCAGTTAGAATAGTGCTTGCCATGTGTTTGCTATTAGAATTAGAACTTTTCCTTTATAGCTGCTAGGGCACTGTTTAAACAAATTTATATAACCCAAGTTTTACTTAAAAGACAATGGAGGGGCCGGCCCTGTGGCTGAGTGGTTAAGTTTGTGTGCTCCGCTTTGGCGGTCTGGGGTTTGCCAGTTTGGATCCCAGGTGTGGACCTACACACCACTCCTCAAGCCATGCTGTGGTGGCATCCCACATAGAAGAACTAGAATGACTTACAACTAGGATATACAACTATCTAGTGGGGCTTTAGGTCGGGGGTGGGGGGGCGGGAGGAAGATTGGCAACAGATGTTCGCCCAGGGCCAATCTTCCTCACCAAAAAAACCCCACAAAAAACAAACCGTTAAAAAAAAAAGAGTGGAGTCGAAAGACAGAAAGGTACGTGATTATGGCCCCTGGCCCCACCTCTAAGTCTCAGAGCCTGCCTCGGACAGTAGTGGTTCCACTGGTTTTTGTTCACTATAGACGGCATACGAGAGTCTCAAGTGGGCCACTCATGTTTATAAAACTCAAATATTTCTAATTCAGAGTGGAATTTAGAGTCATTGTACTAGGGCTTCTAACTTGCTAGGAAAAGAGCAGAACTTAATCTGTCAGGTGGAACCAAATGTGACATAGGCACCAAGGGGTGGCTGCCTTTGAATTGCACACAATGTCTGCTACTTCTGCGTCTAAATCCTTTGGTAATGGTAGTGGGGAGATGGTAGGACAGGTCTCATCAAGGTCACCCTGCATACTTGGACCAAGAGGGGCAGAGAGAGTTGTGGCAATAGCTGAAGCTGTTTTCCGCTTAGCCTCATTCTGAGGAATTGCAGAGAAGAGCACGTTCCTCCAGGCATTCCCAGCCACCAGGGTAAAAGTCTTTTTGAGAGACTCGGCTGCTTGTTCAAGCCCTTTGCTCCCTGCTGGCTTCTCACTCCACCTCCTGGCTTGTGAGTCACTCTACTTCCCCATCACATGGCTCTTAAAAATAAGCATCTGCAAAAAAAAAAACCCGAAGCATCTTTCTTCCTCTGGCAGAGGGACTATTTCTCAACCTGGGTGCACCTGGAGTCATCTTGGGCATTTTAAAACATACTGGTGCCTGGGTCCTACCTCCAGAAATTCTGATGGTAGGGTGGGGCTTGGGCGGGGAGATGTTTGTAAAGCTTCTCAGTGTTTCTCAAGTGCAGCTGAGGTTGAGACTCAACACTCCAGGTGTTCTCATGAGGAGGGGTTCTTCCCCCTACCCACTGCCCCCCAAATGCTCACATGTTCCAGGGCAGTGCTGTCAATAGAAAGGGCATGTGAGCCACGTATGTAATTTTAGGTTTTCTAGCAGGTGCATTAAAAAAGAGGTGAAATTAATTTAATAATATATTTTATTTATCCAGTACATCAAATGTCATCATTTCAACATGTAATCAAAATTAAGATATTTTCCATCCTTTTTTATCATACTAAGTCTGAAATCTTGTGTGTGTTTTACACTTACAGCACATCCCAATTCAGACAAGCCACACTTTCAGTGCTGAATGTAGCTAGTGGCTACTGTATTGGGCAGCAAAAATACAGGACATTTCTGGACACTGCTGTTCCAGGGAGTCCTTATTTTACAAATTCCAGGTTAAGAGATCCTCACAGGGAGCACTCTTGTATTATACCAGATGCTGATGACAGGCCATTTTGTATTCATACTCATCCACCCCCACGTTGTTACTCAAATAATTCTCATCTACCCACACAGCCAACCCAGCTAAGCTTGCAAATGGGGCAAGAAGAATAGGAAAGGAAAAAATTCTCCCTTTATAAATGTGCCCTGTATCGCTGTTTACATGGACGTCCCACTGAGTCTGCCAGGAGCAAAGCAGCAGTGTGGGGCAATCATTGCTTCACCAGCTTGAGGCCCTGGACCCTCTTTATGTATCCCACCAGCCCTTGTTTTACTGAATCCTGCATTTAAGTATCTCTTGTGACCTCTCCAGGCTAGTGACCTCTGATGTCTCGAGCAAGCTCTCAGACCGCTGCTTTACTGCTGGTTCTGGTTGACCCCACCATGCATGACTGACATTTAGCACGTCTGCACCTCTTGTTCATCTCGAATAGTCCAGTCACGTGGCCAGAGCTTGCCTCAGGTTCCAGGTGTTACTAGTCTTGCTCTGGAGCCAGTACAGCTCAGTTTCATGGCAGAGAACTAGATTAGGTCTCCTCTCCTGAGTCTGTTTTATGGCTTAGGGAAAGCCAGCTTTCCCACCCACACATGTTTAGTTTGAGCAGTATCTATTTCTGGAGGGTTCTTAGGAAGGTTGGGCAGGGCTTCCTTGGCTCCCAGATACAGTGTGAGAGCTTTTTGCATTATGTGTGAGGAAAATCATTTCTCTGTGATGACGCTGATGCAGATCTGCGGGGCACAGGTTTTTTGGCGGGGGAGCTTCCACAAGAATGAACCACTGTACTTTATCATGTTAGGCACAAATTATCGATCTTCACATAAACCAGCCTGAAGGGGAAGAGAGTCCCATGTACTCTTCCTTTCCGTGGTCCTCCACCCACACTGGGTTTGGCCTCTTAGGCTCTTAATTTTGCCCAGTTTTTTTCCCTTCCCTTGGCATTCTGAACGTACTAACCAGTACTAAGAAGCCAAGCCCACTCAAGGAGCTAGTGTTGGCCTCTGAAGGATTTATTTGGTCTGAGGGTGAGTCGGATGGCCTTGCCTTGGGACAGGAGGATGGAGACTTGATTCTAGTCTTATTTACTGATTCCCAGAGGCCTAATTTATCTTAATGTTTTGTGGCTCCATTTCCCTTCTTTAAAACAGGATTGTAGGCACACAGCAGGTACTGAGATCTGAATTACTTTTACCACCTACCACCAAAAGTGTGGTAGAGAGTAGCTAGTTTAAGTAGTCAAGTTCCTTATCCTCAAGCCATCTTTCAACACCTAGACTCAGTAACCAAACCCAATTCTCAATGTTGTGTTTTGTTTTTCTTTTTCAAGCCTAACTATGGGACAGCTTTACGAGAAGGAAAAAGATGAAGATGGATTCTTGTATGTGGCCTACAGTGGAGAGAACACTTTTGGCTTCTGAGGGCCAGTGCTGGGCTGGGTGCACCGTTCCTGCTCGTGTATCTTGTAAATAGCTGGCCGTTTTCAGTTACTACACCAGAACCTCTTCACATAGACCTATCAGTGCATTTGTAACTGGATTTATTTCTTAATATATTGGAAGGTTTTGTTTCCTTAGACTAGTAAATTATCATACAGAGTTTTATTTTGAGTTTTTCTTTTTGTGCACTGTCCTCATGGCTATACTCTCCAGGGAACTTGTTCCTCTGGGAATCATATTTAATGAAGATATTTCCATATTGAAGTGAGGTAGGTGGGTATTAAAGTGAAAGGGAGGGAGATGACGCATTTATTCTGGATTATGTTTGAAGTGTTAGATGGCTAAGTATTAAAAGCATCCAAATTAAATCCTTAGCAATCAGAACACTTGCTTCACTAGATTTTGCTAACTGCCAATCATGTTGGAGTGAGCTAATCTGTTCTTCTTTCTGAAACTATTAAGGTAAATAATTAACAATAAAACTTCCTCTTATAAAGGCCTTGAAGTGTGACCATGTCCTTTATTCACCTTCTTTTAGATGGGTCAGAGAAGTAGCTCCTATGTCTGCTAGGCCAGGATGAGGGCTTGTGGGGGCCATGACAGCACAGCATAGGACAGGAACAGTGGCCTGTGTCATAAGGAGGGAAGTCTTTTTTTTGAATGGTTAATATATTTACGTGGTTCAGATATCACATATCATAGTTCATTTATCAATACATTGAGAAGTCCTGCTCCTACCACTGCTTTCTGATTACCCTAACCCTCCACTTATGGGAATCTACTTTTACTGGCTTCTTTCTTTCAGTATTTATTTTTGAAAGTACAACTAAGTATGAATATGTGTCCTTATTTTCTCCTTTTTCTTATACAAAGAAAACACTTTATATATATATATAGGTATATTTTTTTTCATGTAACAGGATATCCTGGTGATCTTTCCATATTACTTCATAGAGAGCTTTTTCATTCACTTTTACAGCCAAATAGTATTGCACTATGTGGATATATCATTACTTATCTAGTCCCCTATTAATGGCATTTGGGTTGTTTGCAGTCTTTTACTATTACATGACAGTGTTGGAATGATAACTACATACAGACATCCTTTATATTTCCCTGCATTCTTTAAGGTTTTGCTCTCCTATCCCTTCTTCCTAAAAATCAATATTAGATTTTTTCAGGCCTACGAGTTTCATGATTTCTCACAAATTAGTACAGATGTGTAGGCTTGCCACAACACAAATGCATTTAAGAGGAAATGCTTACTTTCCTAAATCTTTCTGAGATGGACTGTGTTGGAGGCTAGAGCCCCACATAGATCATGAGAATGAAGAAACCAGGTATTACCCAGTGATCCAAGAACATGTAGTTAAAATGACTGTCTTAAACTTCCTGTTGGGGAAGAAACAAAGGTCTTTAGCTTTTTCTTTACCAAATTATGTAAGCAACCCGTCGAAGCTCTCTACTAATGTCAGCTTCCCAACTAGGATCAGAAGAAACATTCTTGTCATAAGCATCTTGTTGGTCTTTCCCAAACCTGACCCAAGAAAATCTGTACTCCCATTTGCTGCTAGTTTCAAACTATAGAAGTAGGTAGAAACTGACCTCTGAGTGAGCAAGGTAAAGAGGAGGAAGAAGCTCTGTGTTACCAAGGAAACTTGTTTGCAGTGACATACACCCAACTGAAACTAGCTGAAGTTAAAAAAGCTATTTATTATTTTAACTATCAAATAGGGATGGTTCGCTAGCTTCAGGCATAGCACGAACAAGAGATGAAATGATAACATCAAAACTCTTTCCATCTCTTGGTTTTGTTTTCCTCTGTGTTGACTTCATTCTCAGGCAGATTCCTCCCATGTGACAGCAAAGATGTCCCCATCAGCTTAGCAACTCCAGTGGAAGGAAGAGCGTTTCTTCTGAGGACAATGTTAAAAGTCCCTGGGAGGACTCTGGCCTCGCTTGACTTACCAAAGAGCCCCCACCTGAGGCAGGGACTGGTGGGAATGAATGGTAAAACCCTCCTTATCCAGAGAAACAGAATGGGATTATACAGAAATGGAGGAGGGCTAGCTTCGCAAAGGCATTTCGATCTGTGTCTGTGTCACAACCACAAACCCACAAATGAAACTGAGAAGAAATACTTACAGAGAAGGAAAAAATCAAAAGGCAAGTGTCACTGAAGCCACCTATGTTTTTCTTTCTTTTAAAAGTAATTTATAGTTGAGCACTCACCGGATACCACAGTAGCTAGGTACATCATCACTTAATCTTCAAAAAGCCCTGATAAGATGGGTAGCGTCATTCTCACAGCCACACTACTACCGGGTGTCAGAAGTGAGACATCAAACTTGAGATTTCAGAGGAAAGAGATGGTTGGCAACCTGAAATCATTTCAAGATGTTTGTTTTTTCTATTTACAATGTGCCTCACACTGTGCTGGACACTGAGGCACAAATATGAATAAAACATTACCCCATCCTGTAGGCGCCTACGGTCTGGTGGTAAACCAACACGTAGACAAATAATTACAGAGCAGTGTTGTAAGTGCTTTATTAGAAAGTATTATTGGAACTGAGGAGGGAACAGCTATTACCAAAAAATAAAAGATTGAAGAAAGCAGCATTAGTTGTAATATCAACCAATAAAAATAGGTTTGTCAATCTTGCCTTTAAAATGCAGCATCTGAAAGAAGGTTTTAAAAGTTAAAGTAGCATCTAGTCTCCCCCAACTCTAGTCCTTAAAAGACACTAGCAAGATTTGACAGATGAATTTTATCAAACTACGTAAGGGACCCTTAACCCTTTCTTAAGTTTTCAGAGATTAGAAAGAGGAAATAATCACAAATTCATTTTGAGACTTATAAAATCTCAATGCGAAAACTTTATAAGAGAGAAAAATTATAGATCTCATTTATCAACATAGAAAAACTCTAAATAACATATTAGGAAATAAGCAGTGTACTAAAACAATCATGACCAGGTAGAGCTTAGCCCGAGAAGGCGTTACATAGCTTATCATGTCTATTAATAAAAAATACCAAATTAACAGAGGAGAAAAACTATAGGATCATCTCACAGATGAGGAAAAAGCACCTGAAACAACTCAGAACCAATTCATAATTTTTAAAAAGCCTCTTAGCAAATTAAGAGTAGAAAGGCACTTCTTTAACTTGATAAAGGGAATTCATAAATCTACAGCGAATATGTACATTATTATATAAAGCTATGGGAAATACGGCAGTGTGGTACTGACATTAGGATAGATACATTCACTAATGGAACCGAACCCAGAAATAAATCTGTATATAAAACATATGTCAGAGATAACATGACAAATCAGTAGGGAAATGGTGACCCAGTCAACAAATGTAAATGGTACTATGACAATTGATTACTTAGATGGTAAAATTTTAGAGGCATTCCCATTAAAAACAGTAACTAAAAACGGAAGTCTGAAGGTTGAACTTTATGGTATGTGAATTATATCTCAATAAAGCTGTTAAAAAAAAGTCTGCTGTCACAGCTTTTACTCAACATTGTTCTGGTGTAAAACCAATACAATAAGAGAGGAACAATAAATGAGAGGCTTAAGAGTCAGAAAGGAAGACTAAACTGTACTTGTATGCAGACAGTGATAGTCTACATAGAAAAATCCAAGAGAATCTATATAAAGATTAGGATAAGAAAGTTCAGCATGGTTGCTGGATACCAGATCAGTTACAAATATCGATGATGTTTCTACATACCAGTTGTAACCAATTAGGGAATGTAATAGGAAAAAAGATCTCATTCTCAATAGGAGCACATAGGAATAAATTTAAGATATGATGAATCTTCCTCAGCAAAAAAAATAAATAAATAAAAATAAAAAAATAAAAAGATATGCAAGACCTTCATGGAGAAAATGACAAAACATTATTGAAGGACATAAAAGAAGACCTAAATAAAAAGAGAGAGATAGGGGCTGGCGCCGTGGCATAGTGGTTACGTTCAGCACGCTCCACTTTAGCGGCCCGGGTTTGCAGGTTTGGATCCTGGGTGCAGACTTAGACCACTTGTTGGCCATGCTGTGGCGGTGACCCACATACGAAATAGAGGAAGACTGGCACAGATGTTAGCTCAGGGCTAATCTTCCTCAAGCAAAAAAAGAGGAAGATTGGCAATGGATATTAGTGCAGGGTGAATCTTTCTCAGCAAAAAAAAAAAAAAAAAAAAAAGATATACTAATATATTATATTCAAGGATGAGAATATCCAATATTGTAAAGATGCATATTGCCCTCAGATTAATCTGTGAGTTTAATGCAATTCCAATAAACATTCCAATTAGGTTTTTATGTTTTTTTTGTGGAATCTGACAATTGGTGCTAAAATCCATCTAGAAGAGCAAAAGGCCAAGCATAACCAAGAAGTGTGAAGAAAAACAAGCTGAGGAAACTGGTCTTAGCAGTAATTAAGTAATTAAGACTGTGCCATATGGCATAGAGATAGACAAATAAACAAGAGAAGGGAACACCACAGAAACCCAGAAACAGACCCATGTTTAAAATATAACAGTGATGACATGAAAGTCAAAGGGGAAATGATGAACTAATTAATCCACGATTCTATAATTGGTTATACATATGAAAAAATAGATTTCTCTATCATATCATGCATAAAATAAATTCAAGGTGAATTAAAGATCTAAAATGTGGAAAAGCAAAACTTAAGAAAAGATCTAGAAAAAACTTTTTAGACTATCTATGACCTTGGAGTAGGGAGGGAGTTCTTAGACAAGATACAAAAATACAAATGATAAAGGAAAAGATTGATGAATTTAAGTACATTAAAATTAAAAATTTTAATTAAAAGAAAAGGTACTATAAACAAAATTAGAGCCGGCCCCATGGCCGAGTGGTAAGTTCACACACTCCGCTTCTGGCAGCCCAGGGTTTCGCTGGTTCGAATCCTGGGCACAGACATGGCACCGCTCATCAAGCCATGCTGAGGCAGCATCCCACATGCCACAACTAGAAGGACCCACAACTAAAAATACACAACTATGTACCGGGGGTCTTTGGGGAGAAAAAGGAAAAATAAAATCTTTTTAAAAAACCCAAAAACATGGGGCCGGCCCAGTGGCACAGCGGTTAAGTGTGCACGTTCCACTTCAACAGCCTGGGGTTCGCCAGTTCAGATCCCGGGTGCGGACATGGCACCACCGGGCAAGCCATGCTGTGGTAGGCGTCCCACGTATAAAGTAGAAGATGGGCATGGATGTTAGCTCAGGGCCAGTCTTCCTCAGCAAAAAGAGGAGGATTGGCAGCAGTTAGCTCAGGGCTAATCTTCCTCAAAAACAAAAAACAAAAAACAAAATTAATAGGAGCCACAGATTTGGTGAAAATATTTGCAACAGATATAAATCAAAAAATAATTAATATCCAGAATAAAGAACTCTTCTTCTTCTTCTTTTGGTTTTTTTTTGAGGAAGATTAGCCCTGGGCTAACTACTGCCAATCCTCCTCTTATTGCTGAGGAAGACTGGCTCTGAGCTAACATCCATGCCCATCTTCCTCTACTTTATACATGGGACGCCTACCACAGCATGGCTTTTGCCTAGCAGTGCAATGTCCACACCTGGGATCTGAACCGGCGAACGCCAGGACGCCAAGAAGCAGAACGTGTGAACTTAACCGCTGCACCACCAGGCCGGCCCCAAGAACTATTCTAATTAATAAGACAACCCAAAAGAACAATGGACAAAAGATAACAAAAACTTCACTCAAGGCCACTGTATATGTTGTTCATTGTACCAACTCTGGAGTGTGCTTTTCACAAAGACTACAATGTGGACAGTGCCCCCTAGAGTTGTACAGTGCACAACTCTACACTAAAAGATACAAATTTACACTATATAGTTGGTGGCCCTGTGAAAATACAAAAAATAAACTATGGGATATCTCTTCATACTCATCAAATTGGCCAAATTAAAGTTTCAGCATATAAAATGTTAGGGAGTATGTGAAGGCATCTGGAATTCTCATAAATTGCTGCTGTGAGTGTAAACTGGTACCATCACATTGGAAAGCAATTTGACAACATCCAGTAAAGCTGAAGATAACCCATGACCTAGCAAATTCCACGTCTAGGTATATATCCTAGAAATAATGCCATCCATGTACAAGAGTGATCACTGCAGCCTTATTTGTAGGAGCAAAAAAACTGGAAACCAACTAAATGTCTGTCAAGAGAAGAATGAAGAATATGTGGTATAGTCATACAAAGGAATACTTGACAGAGTTAAAATGAATGCGCTAGAGCTATGTATGTCAACATAAACCTCCAAAATGCTGCAGATGAATGAAAAAAGGAAGATGCAGAAATACATTCAGCAGGATACCATTTCTATAAAGTTAAAAAACATGCAAAATAATTCTATGTCTTGCTTTCAGATACAAACTTATGAAATAAAAGTATAAACAATGTAATTCAGGATGGTGGTTACCTGAGTGACAGTATCAGGGAGGGGTAAATGTGGGGTTTCAAATACAACTAGTCATGTTTTATTTCTCCAGAAAGTCAAAACCTGAAGCAAATAGAACAAAATGTCTACTGTTAATTGTGTGGTGGGTGTTATTTCTTTTTATTGTTAGGTTGGAAATATTTCATAACTTTTTGTTTTTCAGTTACATCAGTGAGACTAGAGATTGAGTCTTTCTCAAGGAAGAGCACACGGTGCCTCCATTTCTCACTTCCCTTTCACTCTGCAGTCTGGGAGAGGCTGGCTTCCACTTCCCTGACCCTGCGTTTGCTGAGGTTACCAAAAATAACCTTGTCAAAAGAACCTTGTCCCCCAATGGGGGAGGGCGACAAGGTTGTTAGTTCTTACCTTCCTTGTCTCTTTTAATATAGTCCACGCTTTAGATTTCTGCCTCCTTGAAGCTCCTAATTGGCTTTCTCCTGATTCTCCTCTGGCCACCTAGTCACAGTCTTTCCTGTGCTTCTCTAAACTGTTCCTGAACTCTCTATGTTCCCCAGGGTTCAGTCCAGGGTCCCCTTTTCTTCTCATTCTGTACACCTTCTCTCTGGACGATTTTACCCTAACCCATGTCTTCAAAGACTTCCTATAAAAAGATGACTCAAAATCTCTCTCCAGCCTGTCTCTCTATCCCTAGCCCCAAACCAGTCCCTCCAAATGTCCACTCGAGGTCCTTATCCCATTGTATCACAGAAATCCCAAACTCCGAGACTGAGCTCGTTGTTCCCTGCCTGCATCTCCTGCCCCCCCACCCCAAGACGAGCTCCTCTTCCTGGATACCCTTTCCTGATACACGGCACCACATGCCATCCTGTCACCCACACAGTAACCTGGGAGCCATCCTCAACACTCCCTCATCCTTATCCCTACCTGCAGTCAGCCAGTCAGCCTGAAGAGCCTCTGAGTATTTCTCAAGTCAGTCCCCTCCCTATAGCTCCTCGAACCATTATTGTCTGGGCCTCATCATTTCTAATTACTGTAGTAATCCTCCAACTGTGGTCTCCCTGCCACCATCCCTGCCCCTGTCAATCCATCCTCCTTGCTACGGAGGACAGCGATCTTTCTAAAATGCAACTTCTATCCCAACACCCTTTTCTCAAAATCCCTGAAGTGCTGAGTTATCAGGATAAAACCATTCTCCTTTGAAGAACATACAAAGTCTGCCCCCAGATGCCCCCAGTGCCTCCACAGCCCCTCCTGTGCTCCGCCAGCCCGAGCTGCCGTGCTCTCATCTCTGGCCTTTGCTTATGGTGATTCTCTACCTCAAATATCCATCTCTCACAACTGTTCATATATGCACTACCATTTCTCTTTGCTTGCTAACCCCTAATCCCTCCTCCTTCACCTCTCTGCTCAAGTATACCTGGGCCTATGAAATCATCCTGTGCCCCTCACCTCTAGGATGGCCACCCTCACACTGTACTGTCCCACTGCAAACACGCTTGCCTGTCTTCCCCATTGGTCAAGGAGCAACAAGGGGACTATCCCCTTATCCTTGCACCTCAGGTGCATAGCGCAATGCCTGGCATATTGATGGTGTTCAGAAGGCCTACGACAGGTCTACCTGAAGCTGAGAGCCTACTTAATAAGCGCTAATGCATCTTAATATTGCAACAGTGGCCGAAACACACTGGCCACATGGAGGGCATGGGGCAGGTTTGTGCATCCGGGAACCATTCGAGGTGGCTCGAGGACCTCCTTCAAGGAGAATTTGGAAGAGGGCAATATAAATTTTCTTATTCTCCAAAGACTTGCTCTTCATTAGACCAAATGTTTTTTAAAAGTGCAATTGGTTCCCCTTTTCATCTTCATTTCCTTAGGGAGAAAAAACAATCCTGGTGGTTGACATGGGGGAGACAAAGCCACAAGAGTTGGGTAGGAGGATCTATATATACCTCTGAGATCAACAGCTTTGCTTTCTCACCTGCTTAGCTGCTGGAGACAAGCTCTTGCTTCCAGATGTGCAATGGAGTGGTGCATGCAAACATGCAAATGCCTGGTGTGCAGCAAGAGGCGCCATGAACATTTGCCCAACAAACTCCTCCTAAGGACAATCTCTTACATTTATTAGCACAAGCTCTGGAAACCAGGACTAGCAAATTGGAGAGAGTCACCTATGAACTGCAGTGGCAGACCAAGGCTGGTGTTTCCTATGTGCCAGGCACGGGACGTGTGGTAGGCAGCCATCCTCATACCTATGTTGTACTTTATCTCATCTCATCCCTACCCATTGCCAGGGGCTGGTAGTGTCCTCATTTCAAAGGTGAGGATACCGATACTCTGAGAATATGCTTACCTACCTAAGATCGCACAACCAGTACATCCTGGAGCTACAGTTCATACTCAGGTCTACGGCCAAAATCCATCCTTGTTCTGCTAGACCAGAGGTTAGGAACTGAAGGCCCGTGTCTGTATTGGCCCATAAAAATCCAGCATTTTTGCTTCTCCTGTAAAAATGCTGAAGATCTGACAACAATCAGAGGGAACAAGATAATGACTCCTCATTGGACAGGGAATACACTTCATTCACTCCACCTACTTTTAGTTTCCTACTCCTGGAAATATTTGGGTTTACAAACTGCACCATAGTTTATGTGCCATCCTTTATTTTAGAACAGAATTCCTCCAAAGTATATGCAAGCAAAATACTAACCACATTGGTCCTCATCTTTCATGAAAGGAGCAAAGAGCTGGGCTGCATGATCTGCCCACGTCAGCACGGCTGAGTGAACACTGTTGTCTGGAGCCAGGTGAGACTGTACTGCCATTCCATCACCTGAAACCTTGTTTCTTTCACCGCCAGCTGGTTGCTCAGCCCCGCAGTTACCAAAGTCCTGGGATAGAAGGGCATTCACAATGGCACTGGATAAACGAGGAACAAAAAGTACAGGATGAAAATGCCAGCTGAGGGGGCCAGCCCGGTGGTGCAGTAATTAAGTGTGCTTGTTCCACTTCTCAGCAGCGTGGGGTTCACCGGTTTGGATCCCGGGTGCAGACATGGCACCACTTGGCACATCATGCTGTGGGAGGCGTCCCACATATAAAGTAGAGGAAGATGGGCACAGATGTTAGCTCAGGGCCAGTCTTCCTCAAAAAAAAACCCCAGCTGAAAAGGCACTCATGGCAAGTCCAAATAGTCCATAAGTGGTAGCAATAAAAAAGAAGTTGAGGGGCCAGCCCCATGGCTAAGTGGTTAAGTTGGTGTGCTCCACTTCGGCCGCCTGGGGTTTTGCTGGTTCAGATCCTGGGTGCGGACATGGTACTGCTCATCAAGCCATGCTGAGGTGGTGTCCCAAATAGCACAACTAGAAGGACCCACAAATAAAAATACACAACTATGTGCTGGGGGCTTTGGGGGAGAGGAAGAGGGAGAGGGGGAGGAAAAGAAAAAAAAGATTGGCAATAAATGTTAGCTCAGGGCCCATCTTAAAAAAAAAAGAAGGTTGATGAAATCTTGTCGGGGGCAGGTGGGGATATACACTGAGAAGAGCTCTCTTCTTTCTCTCAACAGAATAATTCAAGAAAAACAGGGGGGAACTAGATTGAGTGTGCATGTACCGTTGGGCAAAGCTTGGGTCGGCCGCAGTATAATTTCTCCGAGATTTCCTAGGTTGCACATAAAGGCCTCTTGTTGAACTGCAGAAAGATGCTGGGAATGGGCTCTGTTATCCTGCTCGGCTGTCAGGTTGGTTTCACCACCAAGCGGCCCACCCTGCTCTCCCCATGGAGACACTGCTGGGTTTCAATGTGCTTTTCATTCTCTTGGCCGCCTCAGCAAACAGCCATCACTGTTTCCATTGTGAGTTCTTCTCCTTCTGGAGCGGAGCCCAAGTTCAGGGAACATGTGCTTGAGACCAGCATTTGGCAGCCTGGGTCCCGGCTTGGACTGACTTTCCACCTTTGCCTTTTCCTCCTCAAGACACTTCCCTCCATTTGGAGATTGAAAAGCAGGGCTGAACACGCTTAGTTCTAAAAGCTGGTTCCTAATCCTGCTGGCTCATTGGGATGAGGGACAAAAAATTCCACACCCAAATTCAGACCCAGGTTACCAGACGCAGACAAGAATTATTTCCGTCCCTCCTTTATCAACATGATGGAGACCAAATGTCTCTCAAAGTGTCAATGGGCTCAGTTTCCTGGAGAAAATTTCTCTTTACATTATCTACCCAATTAAATATTTTTATGAGAAATCCTGCCTCACAGTTGAAAAAATTGAGCATCCCAACTGCTGGGACCTCATTTTGTAGAACAGGTGATGGTTTAGAAGTCAGAGACTACGCGCTTTCCCCACATCCACATAGGAAGTAGTGGCAGAGTGGTACTGGAACATAATTACTTGAATATCCAGACCAAAGTTTATTCTATTATACCAAATAATTAATAAGGACAAGGTTTTTTTTTTTTAATTTTTAAACTGAGGTATAATTACATACAATAAAATGCACAGATCTTAAGTGTAGAGCTTAACAAATTTTGAGAAATGTTTACACCCATGTAATCAATACTCCAAACAAAACAGAATGTTTCCATCATCCTAGAAAGTTCCCTTAGGCCTTTTTCCACTCAGCTCCCCTTCCCTCATCTTCCCATACCAGGCAACAACCACTGCTCTGATTTCTATCCTCTTCGATTAGTTTTGGGGCCTCAGTTTTAAGAAATAAAAATGGAACACACACAACTTTGCCTGCAGCCCTGACGTGTCTCTTTGTAGAATTTTCCTCCCTCTTTTAGACCACAAGTATTAAAGATTTGTTTTGGATCCATCTGGACAGACTTCCAGGAAGTCAGTCTTAGCCCCGGTATAGATACGTTTAAGTTTAAAGGCATTCACGTTTCTAAGACGTGAAGGCAACTATGACTCCTCAATATGTGGTCTAAAAAGAACTCTTCTTTCTGGAAAATAAAGTTGCTTACTCCAAAATATCTGCCTTCTTGGCTCTTTCTGTACCCACCACTGCTCAGGATAACTGCCTTTGTTTCTATGGAAAGAATCGCTTGAGCCCTTGAAAGCAAGCACATATGTATTCTCTACTTGGAAGCAGTTTCCTACTTTCGACAACCTTCCCGCTGCACCGAGACTCCTCTTAACAGCTCATCTGCTTCCTCAGACATCATCACATGACGCCAGTGGCAGCTGAAAATGTAACACGGTCCTAAACCATTAACTAGCCCGCAAGGGAACTAAATTTTAGAAACTGGAAAACTTTGGCTAAGGCTTGCTCAGAACATTGTCTTAAAGCCAAAAAGTGCTGCCAGAGTCCAGGTGGAGGCAGCTTTCCACCAGCCACAGACACAACCAAATCAGACAGGGCCTGCCTCTCTTCCAAGCGGAGCACTGGCAGCCAGGGTGGGTCATTTTCTCCATAGCAGCTTCGTCTCCCCAGACGGTGAGCTAATGCTTGGCAGTGGCAAACTCCATAAAACAAGGCATTTACCCCCATGCTTTGAGGCAGAAATGACTACATGGAATATATACACAAAATTATTTAAATCAAGCCAAGTTTTAAAAGTTCTAAAGAAAAAGAGAATAAAAATTAGGCACACATAGTCATAACGTTAGAACCCACTTGCAAACACAGAACAAAGCAGCCATGCTCAAAGTGTAAACTTCCCTGAAAGAGCCCAATTCCAGAAGACATTTTGTTAGTAAAGAGATAATTCTGTGGAATTATAAGCAGAGCTGCTTGAAGCATGCTGTGAGATTCTCTCTTCCATATACAATGTCACTGCTATTTTCTGGTGTTTTCACAGCTTAAAATAAAAAATTTTTTTCTATTTTATTTTTCACTTCTGAAATTTATTTTTCAAATAGATATTACGTTAACAAGGTTCAAAATTTTCAAAATAACAAAATGTAGAAGGTTTTCTGTGAAAAGTGTCCCTTCCACTTCTGGGTCCCAGCCTTTCCCCTTCCCTCCCCAGAGGCCCCATTGTTGTGGTTTCTTGTGTATTTACTCAGAGACTTTGGCATCTACAAGCAAAACATAGATATATACGTTTCATTCTCCTTTGTTATAGAAATGGAATGTTACAATGCTGTCCTGCATTTTGCTTTTTTTTTGTTTTTTTTGGAGGAAGATTAGCCCTGAGCTAACATCTGCTGCCAATCCTGCTCTTTTTGCTGAGGAAGACTGGCCCTGAGCTAACATCCATGCCCATCTTCCTCTCCTTTATATGTGGGATGCCTGACCACAGCATGGCTTGCCAAGCATTGCCATGTCTGCACTGGGATCTGAACTGGCAAACCCCGGGCCACCGAAGTGGAACGTGTGCACTTAACTGCTGTGCCACTGGGCTGGGCCCATTGCTTTTTTTCTTTGCACTCGTATTTAGAAACAGAACTTTAAAGATGTATTTTAAAAAAGCAAAATTATATGTTCATTCACCTTTTGACCCAGCAAATCCCACTTCTAAGAATCTATGCAAAAGATACATTGGCAAAAATACAAAATATTTTATGTAAGCTATTCACAGAGCATTTCAAAAGCAAAGAATGAAATGCCCACCAACAACTAATAAAAATAGTTTCTGCTGTGAGAAGGAAAAAACGGGGGGTGGGGGGAGACAAGGGTGGAAGACCTCTATGAATGTACCTTTTTTCTTTTTTAAAAATAGTTTTAACCTTAGAATCACATAAATATTTTATATAATTCTTTAAAAATCCCTCCTAAAAATGGTAAGTAAAATGACCAGGGTTGGTCAGGAGGCAGGGGAAGTGAGGGGGAAATGTGGGCAAGAGCTGTTACTGTGAAAGGGAAGGAAGGGGCGAGGCAGGGTAGGCAGGCGTGGAATTGGCAAGTTCGACTAATTTCAGTGGGCTCTGAGGCACAGTGGCTGTCCCTAGTGTCTGGTGCCTGGCTGTGGGGTGATTAGGGCAGGTGGACAGCGGCCCAGAGTGTGAGAGCCTGACAGAGGAGGTGGCTGGCATAGGGGCTCTGGATTGGTGCTTTGCATATAAAAGGTGCACTCACAGATGAGCCTTTTACTGTCTCTAGGAACTGGCTGACCCTGGGAGGGGCAGTTTCTGCAGGGTCAGCAAGGCCCCAGATGTCGAAGCATCAGAACACATGGTTAATGCAGAGGGGACTACTAGAAGCTTGTGCCTGCTCTCTCCTGAGCTTCACCCACACAGCTGTGCCCTTTGCTCACTTTAATTTGTTTGCTTTCACTGTAACAAATGGTAACTATGAATATAACAGCCTTTCTGAGTTCTGTGAGTCCATCTAGTGAATCATCGAACCTGAGGGTGGTCTTGGGGACCCCCAACACAGCCGCTAACAACATCAGGTGAAAGGGTGATGGGAGCTTCATAACGGGATAGAGCAGGCTGACAGCACTGAACCCACTGCTCAATCACTGAGAGTGGGACAGCCAGATGTCACTTTCTTGATAGGTGATTCTGCTTACTTCTGTTGCATCCTAAGAAGTATTCATGCCAGATGAACTGAACCTGAATCTAATCAAGCCTCTCCATGTAACTGCACATTTATAGGACATATGGGAGACAGAGGAATCTGTATCAACACTAGAGGAAATCAGCAGCCAAATCCAGGATGGGGGAGATTCTAGAGGACAAATGACCCATTTGTTAAACACACAGAAAGGAGAGTGAACTGTTACAGATTTGGTAGGACAAAAGACAAATCAATCAAAAGCACTGTGTGGACTTTGTTTGGATCCTAATTTGAAGAAATCAATAGTCAAAGACATTGTTGAGACAATGGGGAAACAGAACACGGACTGCATATTAGATATTAAGGAATTACTGTTAATTTTGTTGGGTGAAACATGATGGTTAGGATTTGCTTTGAGATGCTCCTAGGAAAAAGAATGGGAGGGGAATAAAGCAGATAAAAGCAGCATAAAGCTGAGGGTTGTTAAGTCTGGGTGATGGGTACATGGGGGTCCACTGTGCTTTTCTATGTAAAACTATCCAGTTAAAAAAAAAGAAATATATTTAAAAATTAGAAGGAGTTTTCAGTCAAATACGGGTTAAGAAACATTAGTAAAAACACAAGATCTGATTAGATGTATGAAATCTGAGAACCTACCAATTTGGCAGAGATGTGCTTCTAAGGCATAGGTGAGATTCTAAACGTTGGTTTTAAGAGATTAAAGTAAAACGTAGGAAGTTGGATGTCTAAGCACCACTTTCAGCTTTTGAGAAAAAAAGGCAGAGCCCCAGGTGAAGCTGCCTTTCATCTCCAGTTTTTAGGGTTTTCCCAATCTCTGTTCGGAAGACAAAATTTAGGGGTGTTTTTTACATTTAGCTTTTTTTGTGTAGGTTTGACAAACTTACCAGAAAATATAAATCTTTAGCCTTTAAAATAGAATCTCATGAGAGAGAGAGAGAGAGATGCATGATCTTCTGCGGATAAAAGCTCCTGTCAGTTGAGGTGTCCTAAGTGCTGTCATATTGTGGGACTTGGGGTCAGGCAAAAGGGTCTCACTAATGCAAATCAAAACTACACTAAGATACCACATTACGCCTGTTAAAATGGCTATAATCACTAAGACTAAAAATAACAAATGTTGGAGAGGGTGTGGACAAGAGGAAATCCTCATACACCGCTGGTGGGAATGCAAACTGGTGCAGTCACTATGGAAAACAGTACGGAGATTCCTCAAAAAACTAAAAATAGAAATACCATATGACCCAGCAATCTCACTACTGGGTATCTACCCAAACAACTTGAAATCAACGACACAAAGTAACACATGCACCCCTATGTTCACTGCAGCACTATTCACAATAGCCAAGACATGGAAACAATCCAAGTGCCCATGGACTGATGATTGGATAAAGAAGATGTGGTATACATATACAATGGAATACTACTCAGCCAGAAAAGAGACAAATCCATCCCATTTGCAACAACATGGAAGGACCTGGGGGGTATTACGCTAATTGAAATAAGCCAGTCTGAGAAAGACAAACACCAGATGATTTCATTCATATGTGGAATTGAACAAACACATGGACAAAGAAAACAGTTCAGCGGATACCAGGGGAAGGGGGGTGGGGGTGGGCACAGGAGGTGAAGGGGAGCACTTATGTAGTGATAGTAAAGAAATAATGTACAACTGAAATCCCACATTGATGTAAACTATTACGGAAAAAAAAGGGTCTCTCTGATTAAAGGAGAACATGAGCGAGCCTGGCCTTCAGCTAGCGGTGTTTTTGCCTTTCTTCCTTGCTATCTAAAAGGATTTCTTGGGCTGGCCTGGTGGCGCAGCGGTTAAGTCTGCACATTTTGCTTCTCGGTGGCCTGGGGTTTGCTGGTTCGGATCCTGGGTGCGGACATGGTACCGCTTGGCACGCCGTGCTGTGGTACGCGTCCCACACATAAAGCAGAGGAAGATGGGCATGGATATTAGCTCAGGGCCAGGCTTCCTCAGAAAAACAGAGAAGGACTGGAAGTAGTTAGCTCAGGGCTATTCTTCCTCAAAAAAAAAAAAAAAAAAGAATTCAAGGATAACTTGTTATGACAAACATATATTACTTTGGTAATTAAAATTTAAGAACATATGTTTACACACAAACTTGTACACGAATGTTTATAGCAGCACTATCCACAATAGCCAAAAAATGGAAACAACCTAAATGTCAATTAACTGACGACTGGATAAACAAAACGTGGTATATTCATACAACTGAATGTGATTTTTATTCCATAAAAAGGAATAAAGTACTGATTCATGCTACCAATTCATATTACATCATGAATCTTAAACATTAAGTGAAAGAAGCCAGTCACAAAAACCACATATTGTATGATTCCATTATATGAAATGTTCAGAATAGGTAAATCCACAGAGACAGAAAGTAGATTATTATCACTTGTTCTAGGGGAGTTGAGGGGAAATGAGGAGTGACTCCTAATGGATACTGTACTGGGTTGAACAGTGTCCCCCAAAATTTAGAACAAAAATGTTCTAAAATTGTGGTGCTAGTTGCACAACTCTGTGGATATAGTAAAAACCACTAAATTGTATACTTTAAATGGGTGAATTCTATAGTATGTGAATTATATCTCAATAAGGTTGCTATTGAAAAATATTTAAAGCTATAAAAAAAAGAAGAATCAACAGGGACCTTGAGTCATGTGAACATGGAGAGCTTCCATATTCAGGAAATAATTCAAGGTGTGACGAGGTTGAGTGTTAAATATTAGGTGTTGGCTCAAACAGGATTGGTTGCTAGGTCTGTTGCTGATTTGCTACAGGGAGTTTTGGCCATTTAGACAGAACTCTTTCCATTGAAAGTCATAGAAAATCATCTCAAACAGGCTTACTCAGAACAACAACAGGAACTGATCTCCCATAACTGAAGTCCAGGGTGGGCACTAGCTTCAGGCATCCGAACAAGATCCCGAGAGCTCTGATTCTCTGGCTGTTTCCTTCTTGACTGCCTTCATTCTCCAGCTGGCTGTCTTTATTCGGTAGGCAAAGGCAGCCATAGGCAGTCCCAAGACTATGTGGCCCTTACTGCTCCTGATACAAGAGGAGACTCTTTCCTGATAGCTCTGGCGATAGTTCCAGGACTGTCCAGGGCTGGCTCACATTCCTGGAGCCAAGGAGTAAGGTTCACTTTAACCAAGTTCCCTGGATAGAGCAGGAAAGAGTGGCTCTTGGAAGGAAGAAAGGCTAGGTATACAAAATATATATGCCAGGTGAAGCTCTCAAACTTGCAGAGATTCAAGCATCACCTCAACCCAATAAATATTTGCTGAATCAGTGAAGGGACACATGAAATGGAGCTACTGCAGAGTTCTTTTTTTTTTTTTTTTTGAGGAAGACTAGCCCTGAGCTAATATCTGCTGCCAATCCTGCTCTTTTTGCTGAGGAAGACTGGCCCTGAGCTAACATCTGTGCCCATCTTCCTCTACTTTATATGTGGGATGCCTACCACAGCATGGCTTTTGCCAAGCGGTGCCATGTGTGCACCCGGGATCCGAACTGGTGAACCCCGGGCCACGGAAGTGGAACATGTGAACTTAACCACTGCGCCACCGGGCCGGCCTGTGCAGAGTACTTTTAAAGCATTATATTCCAAATTCTTATTCCATACTTTAGAGAAGCAATAAAACACAAGTTAGGATGGATACCAGGGCCATTAGTGAGATGCTATTTTAGCAGAGAGCTACTTCAATCAACTATAGATCGATTGTTCCATGTTTTGGAATTCCATCCATCTTACATAGAAGAGATATGTTGCTCTGGTAGATGGCAGACTCTTTTTCCTGACTCAGCCACAAGAAAAGCTAAGACTTGTCCAGCACAAAGGAAGAAGGCAAGGCAGTCTGGTATGAAGGGCTGAAAACACACTGCTGCCAGTAAGTTCTCTGCAAACTTTCTCTTCTCATTTAAACTGGTGATAATCCGGTGGGTTTCTGATCCAGGATCCAAAAGCCTGCTTCCGGAGTGCACTCCAGGCTTCCTGGTAAGCAGATGCAGCTTCCTTGTACTCTTGGTATGTCTCTAGCTTCCGCACCCTAATGCACACACACCACCAAGCACACAGGTTCTCAGTGAACAGTTCACCACTGTGGCCAACGAGACACCTGAGAAATCCACTGCACAGGTTTATACAAGAGACGTAGCAACTGAGGATTCTGGTACACTTTCCTAGAGCGACTCTGTCTCCTTTGTAAATAATTCACTAGAAAGCAACATGGATTAAAATGGGCAAGAATAAACAGAATGCTAGTTGTGTCTGATCCTGGCGGAATCAGATAAAACAAGAATAACTGTATCTACTTTTTGGTTTGAATTTTTTTTTTTTAAAGATTGGCACCTGAGCTAACATCTGTTGCCAATCTTCTTTTCTTCTTCTCCTCCCCAAAGCCTCCCAGTGCCTAGTTGTATATTCTAGTTGTAGGTCCTTCTGGTTGTGCTATGTGGGACGCCACCTCAGCATGGTCTGATGAGTGGTGCCAGGTCAGACCCAGGATCTGAACAGGTGAAACCCCGGGCTGCTGAAGCGGAGTGCACAAACTTAACCGCTTGGCCACGGGGCCAGCCCCTGAATTTTCTCAGCATCTATAATTTCCACCAGAGGATCTAGCCATTAGAAACTTAGCTGCATTTTTCCTCAGTAAACTAAGGTGCTTTCCATCTTAACCATACACTACACTCCTGTGTACCACCAGCCAACACCCCTTCCCAAATCGCTTAACTGCCTCTGACTGCTAAAGAATGGCTGACATGCTGAGTAATATTTTTAATACTTAAATCCAGTTAAAAGATTTTCTTGTGACAAAGACTCTCTCCTTTGACCAAACTTGAGTCAGGCTCCTCTGAGCTTTCTTCTCAACTTGGCCCAACCTTGAACTCTGTTCTTGCCATCTTTTAGTTGAAGAAACTGAGACTCATGTCTTATTGATCCAGTTTTATCACGCTTCTACTCTTTCATTCTTTGCTAGGATCTGAAGAGACCAAACAGTTTCTTAGCTCACTTCAGCAGGAACAAAGTTGCTAAGTGTAGCAAACAATGCCTCATCAATTTCCCACAGTTTTTTGATGGTTAATAGGTGGGATCCCACAAATGACAATGTTAAGTTTTACCTGACCCCTGTGTTCCCAGAAAACAGCTATGGTTAAGAAATCACCCTCCTACTCTTCTGTGTTCTGGGGAACAGCTGACTGCAAAGAATGGCCCTTCTCTATGACTTAGACTCATGGATGCCCCCCTTGTTTACCTATGACAAGGCCAGACACACACCCTCCAAATTCCCATTTTTTGGTCTCATAATGGTTAGCTGAACTGTCTGTACCCACTGACCTATCTCAGCAACATGAGTTATGCTTCTCTCCTCCCCTTAGACCCCTGAACTCTGACCCACCCCAGCCTGGCTCACGTGTAACAAAGCCTTCTTAACAGCCCCTCTGGAGAACTGACTGACCCCAAGAAAAGACATTTCCTACTCAACTGTCCCATCACACCACCTGCTCACCCTACACCCTGGTTCCGGTTCTTCCTAGCCTTGTTTACCCCTCCCTGTGAAAGAAAACTCCTTCTGTCTGCCCTTTGGGAGGCTTAAAGATCTTACGATTGGAGTCCTCTCCCAACTACATTACTCCTCCTCCTATTGCAGTAGTCTCCTTCTCTTGTTGCAATAATCCTTTTGAATAAAGTCTCTCCTGACCTGAGTCCAGATTTGTTTTTATTGACACACAGAATGGATGCAAACCCAGCCAGTTCCAGTTTGATTCATTTTTCCGGACAAGAAACAAGCAAACTGACCACAGATGACTGGAGGGCATCAATACTGAGTAGGCATCATGGTGGCAACAAAGGCTAGCCTCTTCACACAGCAGCTGCCAGTTCCTCCTTAGCTCCCCACTGTTGTATAATAAAGAATTTGGCTAGTCTTGGTTGCCAGTTCCTGGGAGGAAACCTCTAAACCCTTAGAATTTCCCAAGTGATAGGAATGTCTTTGTTATTCATGGTGGATCCCTCAGATCACACAATGAAGTGACTCACGGTAAAATGATAGTTTCAGGGTGGGGTTGGTCATGCCAGAAAGACCAACTACAGGATTAGAGAGCTGTAAGCTTTGAGCCTCCTGATAACAGTCTGACTTCCTAGGGGGTAGGGGGACATGGAGATCGAGTTCAATCACGTTATGTGGCCAAGGATTCAATCAATCATGCTTATTAATGAAATCCCAATAGAAAACCCTGGACCCTGCAGTTCGGGTCAGCTTTCTGGTTGGTGATACAGTGATGTGCTGGGAGGGTCACACATCCTGAGGACACAGAAGCATTGTGTTTGGGACCCTCCCACACCTTGCCCTATGTGTCCCTTCTTTTAGCTGGTCCTGATTTGTACCCTTTACAATAAAAAGTAAGTGTAAGTATAGGGCTTTCCTGGGTTCTGTGAGTTTTGTTTTAGTGCATTATCGAACCTGAGGGAGTAAGGGGAACCCCGGAATTTGTAGTCAGTTGATCAGAAGTGTGAGTGGCTTGGGGGCCCCTGAGCTTGTGGCTGGCATCTGAAGTGAGGGCAGTTTGTAGGACTGTGCTCTTACCCTGTGAAGTTTGGCCCAACTCTGCACCTGAATTGCAACCACCCACCTGCCCAAGGAGTGGTTTTATAGTTCTCTACATTCCCGTGTGGAAGTGATTTAAATTGTGGAGCTGCAGTTCACAATCACTGATGTGAACAAAAGAAAAAAGAGAAGACAGTAATGTTCTTAACAGAATATATTGCTCCTGAAGCACTCACATTTCCACAATGTTCTCCGTCTGGAGGTGGAATAAAAGGAGGGCCTGGAACGGGCCAAGCCCCAATTCTACCCCTAGTCTCTTGTGACTCTGTACCATCCTCTACACCTCAGATCATACACAACGTGCAAGTGGGGCTGTGGGACAGAAGAGCATGTGGTCAGTAAGAAACGCCCCCTTGCTTACTGAAACACCATTCCTGCCAAAGCTTCCTGCCATTCTTTAAGCAGAATTCAACCCAAAGTCTTCCTAAATATGAAAAAACATGGGTCAATAGCATCACCTGAGGGAATCTGGCCACTTGTCCTCTGAAATACTGTTTAGCAGCTTCTGGAAGGACCTAAAGAGTTCCACTTTGCTGATTCGGGATCTGTTTGGAAAAAGAAGACAAAGAGGATTTATTAAGTGTTTACTAGGTACCAGGCCCCTATCAAAGACATCAGGCTTCACATGGTGTTTAGGTTTGAATGAGCACCATTTTCACCTGTGTTTGGCAAAGAGAAAATCTAGGCCCAACTGTCTGATTAGGTCGAGGCACAAAAATGAATCTCATCTTAAGAAATGTCACCAGAGGTGAAATTATCGAGGTGACAGGTTCAAATGGGGTAAAGATGAAGGTGGAATTGTGAAATTTCCCCCCAGGAAACCTATCAGCCACGTCTGGCTTCCTTCTTTCAAGAGAGCTGGTAATATTGCTTACAAGAAATTGAAAGTTTTGTTTCAAAGACTTCAGTGTTGTTTCCTGTGTGAACTGTGGTTACAAACTCCACTTGCATGAACCGCCTGAGGTAGAATCTCCAGACTCTCCCTATGGGCATTGTGGGCTTTTGGAGGACAATCCTTTGCTTTTAACATCAAGCTTCAATGGAGGTCATAGTTTGGAACAGTGAAGGAAGTGAGTGTGGATTCCTTCCTACCAGCCCACTCGGGCCTTCCTGGTTTTGCCCATCCATGTTGGCTGTGGATTGCTGGATGATATGTGCCTCCTTCCTTTCCTCATATACACAATTCATGAGTTAATCTAGAAGTTGGGAACTGTTGTGTGTGCCAACAATGTGCAGTCTCATCTTTATATAACAGACTCTTCACTGTCCTCGCAAATCATTCCATCAGCTGGGATACGGTGGCCATAACTGGTATATATTAGGGGATTGTACAGTCTGCTGAAAAGCTCCCTTACCTGGCTGGGACCTAGCCTACTGTGGGAATCACTGCTTAAAGGGGAACCCTGAGCCCCACATGCTGCTGTCCCTGGGCTTAACTGTGCTAGAGTGGCTGCTGGCACTCAGGAATATAGGTTGCTTTAACATTAAAAAAAAACTCACCAAAACCAGAAAACTAATGGAACTCATTTCATAACAGATTAAAGGAGAAAAATAATATAATTATGAGGACAATATATGCAGAAAAAGCATTTGTGAGAATTCAACATCTATTGAATGATTTAAAATCTTTTAGCAAACTAGGACTTAGAAATATAGTTTTTAAATTCATAAAAGGTATCTACAAAAATCCTACAGCAAATATATGTCCTTAAAAATCAGGAATAAACACGGGTACTTGCTGTCACTACTTTTATTTAATATTATACAGAAGGTTCTGGTCAGTAAGACAAGAAATAAAAGGAATAATGATTGAAAAGCAAAAACCAAAGTCATTATTTGCAGATGACTGTGACATTGTCAGTTCTAGCCAGCACAGTAAGTCAAGATAGAGAAATAAAAGCAATGGAGGAATGGAAAGGAAATACTATTTGCAAAAGACTGTCTACATTAAGAAATTCCTAAAGAATTCCCAGGCAAATTAGAATAATGAGAGTTAGCAAGGTTGCTGGATACAAACATCAACTGCAACAGAGAGAAACAAGAAGTCGACTGCAAAAGCAAAAACCAGAAAATGAAATAAAAGGAAATTACTTAAAACAGCATCTGTGGTAGCCAGCCTCTGAGATGGTGATTCCTGCCTCCTGGAATTCATGCCTCTGTGCAATCCGCTCCCACACTGAATAGGGCCGACTTGAGGAGATCACAGATGGAGTGTGACTTCTGAGGCTAGGTCATAAAAGACACCGTGGCTTCTGCCTTGCTCTCCTGAATCGTCTGTTCTGGGGGAAGCCAGCTACCATGCTATAAAGACGAATACTCATAGCCTTATGGAGAGATCTAAGTTGTGAGGCACTGAGGCCTCCTGCCACAGCCAACACTGACCTGTCAGCCATGTGAGTGAGCCATTCTGAAATCGGATCCTCCACCCAAGTCAAGCCTTCAGATGAGTGCGGCCCCCGCTGACACAATGGACTGCAACCTCATAAGTCCCTGAGTTAGAAATGTCTGGCTAAGTTCCTCCCAAATTCCTGACTCACAAAAGTTGTATGAAATAACAAATGTTGATTGTTGTTTTAAGCCACTAAGTTGGGGGGGGGGTCATTTGTTACACAGCAATAGCTAACTAATACAACATTCAAAGAGTAAATCTAATAAAAAAGATGTGAAAGATTTACATGAAGGGGGCCAGCCTGGTGGGGTAGTGGTTAAGTTCGCATGTTCTGCTTTGGTGGCCCGGGGTTCTCCGGGTTGGATCCTGGGTGCAGACCTATGCATTCTTGTCTGGCCATGCTGTGGCAAGAGTCCCACATATAAAGTAGAGGAAGATGGGCATGGATGTTAGCTCAGGGCCAGTCTTCCTCAAAAAAAAAAAAAATTTACATGAAGAAAATCATAAAACTTTACTGAAATATATGTAAGCCTTAAGATATACACATGTAATTTTTTAAAGATTATACATTCATATTGATATTTTCAATCTAGCCCTATCTCTGGTCTCTTGACTGGGATGGGAAGAGGATTTGCCTATAAGAGGCAGAGCAAAATTAGCTTCTTAGCAATAAGAGTCCTTTATATGGTTCATCTCATCGCTTGTAAAAAACACAAAGACTTAAATAAAATATTTCCTTCTAGTGCTGCACTAGCATATTAAATGTCTCTAACATCCAAGCCTGAGTTCATATTCCTCATAGTTTTTTTTTTGAGGAAGATAAGCCCTGAGCTAACATCTGCTGTCAGTCCTCCTCTTTTTGCTGAGGAAGACTGGCCCTGAGCTAACATCCAGGCCTATCTTCCTCTACTTTATATGTGGGGCGCCTATCACAGCATGGCTTGATGAGCAGTGCCATGTCTGCACCCGAGATCTGAACCAGAGGACCCCAGGCCACTGAAGCAGAACGTGCGCACTTAACCACTGCGTCACTGGGCCGGCCCCTCATATTCCTCCCAGTTCTAAAGGAGGTCCCAGGATGCCAGCACTCAGGAATACACAGTGAGAAAAACCTGCTTTCTCCCCAGCAGCTGCTGCTCTTTTGAATGAAAGTAACTCTGGCTCTTTCACACATGATCTGAAGCTTCATCTGACGACTGAAGAGGAAACCAGTCCTAACAAGGTGTCTATCAAGCCCTGCACCACGCTCTTCTCATTCAATTCTCATAGTATTTCTGTGTGACAGATACTGTCAGTTACCCTTGCTTTATAGCTGGGGAAACAGAGGCTCAGAGAGGTACAGGGATCTGCCCAAGTTCACACAACTGGCGAGAAAGGGGCCAAGAAATTAAACACTGGTCTCTTGAACTACACAGCTCCTGCTCTTTCCACCATGTACTTCCCCCTGTATGGCATTTGCCTTCCAAATGAAGAGACATCCACAATGTGTCAGGACCTCAGATCTCTACTCCAATGTCCTCATTTTACAGATATGAACACACTGAGACGCGGAGAGCAAGTGGACTTGTCCAAAGTCACCCAGATAACTGGAGACAGAGCCAGGGTCAGAAGATGATGCACTCTCAATCACACAGAAAGCAGTGACATATTGGGACAAGCTGGAGAAAAGCACCGGAGGAATTTGGAGAAAAGATGGTAATTTTGAGCCAGAAGGCAGCAGTAGCTTAACTGGGCTTTTATTTTTTGGTGAGCAAGATTGTCCCTGAGCTAACATCTCTTGTCAACCTTCCTCTTTTTGCTTGAGGAAGGTTGTCCCTGAGATAACATCTGTGCCAGTCTTCCTCCACTTTGTATGTGGGATGCCACCACGGCATGGTTTGATGAATGGTATGCAGGTCTGTGCCTAGGATCCAAACCCATGAACCCTAGGCCACCAAAGCGGAGCATACGACCTTAACCACTATGCCACTGGGCCGGCCCTGAGCTGAGCCTTTCAAGTAAAAGAAGGTGTGGATTCATACTGAAGAAAAGCATTTTAGACCTGAGTAAAGTAGCAAATGGAAGCCACAGTAAGGTGGGTGGGGCCAGTATGAACTGCTGTTGGTCTGTCACTAACAGGAAAAACAGGGTTCAGCAGGAAATGTGGTTCCTGTCCCCATGACTTGCTCTACTCACAAATCCTGGTCTGTGGCTAACAGTTGGTCCTTTACAGGTGTAAACAGAGGTTAGAGGTCAGGAAGGCCCTTGGGGAAAAACTGGTCCAAAAATCTCTACCCCTGACAATTTCGTAAATATTACTCAATTCAACATCCTAGGCCACCAGGAGACAGGCTGAGTCTGCCATTTAGGCTATTTGAACCCTGGTTAGTGGCTGTAATGAAGAAAACATTTTTTTTAAAGTCTGAAAAGATGTAAGTTGTTCTTGTTTGTGTTGAGGCAGACAAATAAGCATGTCAAAAAGAAAAGAAACAAGTCCATCTGTGAACTTTAATTACAACACAACTTTTTATAAGGGTGTGATAAGAAATGGAAAAGCAACTTAGAATGAAAAGGACTACCTTAAATTGTGGGAGTCCTACAACAGTCACTCAGTGGCAACTCAATCCAGACTGAGATGGAAATACCTTTGGTGGAGAGGCTGCTCCCCCACAGCCCCTCCCCTCTCACCCTCAGGCAGCCCACCTGTGGCTCAGTGGGAGGGAAAAGCAGAGTGGGTGAGATCGGCTGAGCAAGAGAAGAACCAGCAAGACAGATGTGATGTGTGAACCTCCAAACACACAAGGATGAAACCCGAGTCCAGTGGCCCACAAGCTCTATACTTCAGTAAAAGCCAATCTGAAGACACAAACTCCTATTTCCATGGTGCCCTTTTCACCAGTCCAAACCACTGTGGAGCTTCATAAACAATTCTTAGGTTCCAACCTTGACCTACTAAACCAGAATCCCAAGAGGCAAGGCCCAAGCAAGTGTTCTTTTTAAAATCTCCCAGGTGAAAGAGTAGTCTTTCCCAAAAAAGGTGCTGGAACAACTGGATATCCACATGGAAAAGAATGAAGTTGGATCCCCACCTCACACCTTACAGAAAAATTAACTCAAAATGGATCAAAGTCCTAAACATAAGAGCTAAAACTACAAAATTATTAGAAGAAAGCACAGAGTAAATCTTTGTGACTTTGGATTAGGCAATGGTTTCTTAGATATGACACCAAAAGCACAAGTCACCAAAGAACAAAACAGATAAAATGGGCTTCATCAAAATTTAAAACTTTTGTGCTCGAAAGGACACTGTCGAGAAGTGAAAAGACAACCCATAGAACTGACGAAAATATTTGCAAATTTGTATCTGATAAAGGACTAGTATCCAGAGTATATAAAAAGAAATCTTGAAACTCAACACAACCTACTGAATGGGAGAAAATATTTGCAAATCATATATCTGATAAGGGGTTAATATCCAAAATATATAAAGAACTCATAGAACTCAACAGCAAAAAAACAATCCAATTAAAAAATGGGCAGGGGATCTGAATAGACATTTTTCCAAAGAAGACATACAGATGGCCAACAGGTACATGAAAAGATGCTCAACATCACTAATCATCAGGGAAATACAAATCAAAACCACAATGAGATATTGCCTCACACCTGTTAGAACGGCTATTATCAAAAAGACAAGAAATAAGTGTTGGAGAGGATGTGGAGAAAAGAGAACCTGTGCACTGTTGGGGGGAATATAAATTGGTGCCGCCACTATAGAAAACAGTATGGAGGGTCCCACAAAATTAAAATAGAACTGCCACATGATCTAGCAATTTCACTTCTGGGTATTTATCTGAAGAAAACAAAAACACTAAGTCAAAAAGATATATTTTGGGCCAGCCCAGTGGCACAGCGGTTAAGTGCACACATTCTGCTTTGGTGGCCCGGGATTCACTGGTTCGGATTCCGGGTGCGGACATGGCTCTACTTGGCAAGCCATGCTGTGGTAGGCGTCCCACATAGAAAGTAGAGGAAGATGGGCAGGGATGTTAGCTCAGGGCCAGTCTTCCTCAGCAAAAAGAGGAGGATTGGCAGCAGTTAGCTCAGGGCTAATCTTCCTCAAAAAAAGAAAAGATATATGATCCACGCGCCCCCGCCCCCGCATGTTCATTGCAGCATTATTTACAATAGCCAAGATATGGAAACAATGTAAGTATCTACTGACAGATGAATGGATAAAGTAAAACGTGATATATATATATATATACACACACATACATACACACAATGGAATATTATTTAGCCATAAAAAATGAGGAAATTCTGCCATTTGCTACAACATGGATGGACTTTGAAGGCATTATGGTAAGTGAAATAAATCAGACAGAAAAAGACAAATTCCATATGATCCCACTTATATGTGGAATCTAAAAAACAAACAAAGACCCCAAAAAGCGAAGCTCATAGATACAGAGAACAGACTGGTGGTTGCCAGAGGTGGGGGGTGGGGGTGCAAATGGGTAAAGGGAGTCAAAAGGTACAAACTTCCAGTTATCAAATAAATAAAGCATGGGGATATAATGTACAGCATGGTGACTATAGTTAATAATATAAAATATCTGAAAATTTCTAAGAGAATAAGTCCTAAAAGTTCTCATCACAAGGACAAAAAATTCTGTAACTATGTACAGTGATGGATGTTAACTAGACTTATTGTGGTAATCATTTCACAATATACACAAATATCCAATCACTATGTTGTACACCTGAAACTAACATAATGTTGTATGTCAATTATACCTCACCAAAAAGAAGATATACAAAGGGCTAATAAGTATATGAAAAGATGCTCAGCAACTTTAGTTTTTAGGAAATGAAAATCAAAACCCCAGTGAGACAGCACTTCACACCCACTAGAATGGCTACAATAAAAAAGATAGACAATAGTAAGTGTTGTAAAGGATATAAGGTCATTTAAACTTTCATACATTGCTAGTGGGAGTTTAAAATAGGCAGACGCTAATCAAAACTGGCAGTTCCTCCAAAAGTTAAACGTAAGATTATCATATGACTCAGCAATTCTACTTGGGCACACACAAGAGAACTGAAAACATATGATCACCCAAAAGCTTGTATACAGATGTTCATAGCAGCATAATTCATTATTCAGAAGGCCACATATTATATGATTCCATTTATATGAAATGTCCAACATAGATAAATCCATGGAGATAGAAAGTAAATTAGGGAGGGAGAGGGAGGAGTGGGGAGTGACAGCTATGGGTACAGGATTTTCTTTTTGGGGTGATGAAGATATCCTGGAATTAGACAGTGGTGAGACGTGAGTGCGCAGCCAACATCTCCTTCTGCCCCAATATGCTGTACCTGGCCTGAAGGCTTTGGATTCCTTTCTTTGTTGTTCCCTGCGGAAAGCCATTGGCAGTGACATCTAATGGCTGCTCAGGAACTGCACTCCAGCTGATGGCTATGAAAAGATAAGATTCTGGGGTTAAAACTGTTCAGTTTTCTGTAAATGCCAGAGATGTTTTAATAAAGATATTTCCCTGCCCCTGCAGACCTGGATGAGAACTGGATATGACGTCAGAGACCAGGATTGCCACTCTGACCCTTGGCCTCCGGAGTACAATAATATAAAGTGATTCAGGATTCATCATCATAGTTAACACTCACTGAATATTTATTATATGCTGGACACAGAGTGAATGCATGAAACAGAATTTCTCATTTAAATCTCATAACAACCCTGACAAATAAACGATAGACTTATCTGAAGATGAAGAAACAGAGGTCAAGAGAGGGTAAGTAAGTTGCCCAGGGTCACATAGAGCATGAACTTGACCTAGTGTGGATGTCTCCCAAGCCCACACTATTGACCAGTCAAGTGGTAAAGTGCCTCCCGAGGCTGGGAGCATGCAGCCTCTCCCGGCCACTCCCCGGTCCGGGGACGAGCTATTCCCCGGGAACCTGGATCCCTTACCTGCCCCACAAGGAACAAGTCGGCCTGGGCCGTCAGCTCTTTTCACCTGCACTGCGCAGCGGCTCTGTTCAAACAGTAAACCTGACTGCTGTATTTTCACTTCTTGAACTCCAAAGCCTTTGGGTAAAGCCGAGATGTAGTGACACCTAAATGTGAGGGAAATTGCATTCAGTAAGGAGCACTCCTAGAGAAAGAGTATCTAGGACTGTCCATCACATTACTGCTGCTGAGTCTCAGTGGGAGGCAAAGGCCTTAGGAGGTGTGTAGATTTCTTTCTTTCTTTATTTATTAGAGGGGTTCCAGGAGGGCGTGACAGAATAGAATCTAGATCCTACAAACCTATGGCTGGAGGAAGATCCCTTCCCACCACTCTGAAGAGAGAACTCTATGAATTGAGTCACCATCCATCAGTGATTTCAATAACACTAAACTTCATTCCGATACCAGCTTGGAAAGATTTGAAAATCTTAAGCAGAAATATTACTTTGTAGGCACCTGCTTCCTAGGGAATCCTTCAAACACACCAGAAACCAAAATTATCTTATAGTGTTAAAACTTCCTTTCTTTCTCTTGTATCTTTCACACAAACTAGATGCCAACACGATGCTGGTCTGGAACTAAACACACAGCAATGGAAAGTCTCAGAACTGGGAAAACACAGAAAAGTCTTAGGGACAGTGCCTTTCTCCCCCCTAATATCTTTATTGAGATACAGTTTATATAGCATAAAATTCACCCATTTAAAGTGTGTCATTCAATGGTTTTTTAGCATATTCATAGAATTTTGCAACCATCACCACCATCTAAGTTTATAACATTTTCATCACCCCAAAAAGACACCCCACACCTAATTAGCAGTCACTCTCCAGCTCCTGGCAACCACTAATCTTTCTGTCACTATGGATTTCCCCATTTTGGACATTTCATGACATGAAATCATAATTTATACGTAGCTTCTTTCACTTAGCATAATGGTTTCAAGGTTCACCCATGCTGTAGCATGTATCTATGCTACATCCACATCCTTCCTTTTTGTGGGTGAGTAATATTCCATTGTATGGATCTACCACCTTTTGTTTATCCACTCACCAGCTGATGGATGTTTTGGTTGTTTCACTTTTTGGCTATTATGACTAACGCTGCCATAAACATTCACTTGCAAGTTTTCATGTGGATGCATGTTTTCATTTCTCTTGGGTATGTACCCAGCAGTGGAATTACTGAATATTATCCTGGGGCTGCTTCCTGGAGTCGGCTTCAGGAGTGGTGTATTTGACATGGGCCCCTTCCCCTGCCCATGGCTTCACCTACTCTCAGTTACTGCAGCATTAATCAGGGTTGGCTGCCTTCTTTAGGGAGACCACGCTTGAGTGGTCATCTTTTGTCTTTTATCTTTTTAAAAATTAAAACTAATGTTAGAAGGTTTTTAAAAATTATAATAGCAATATATTTACACTGTAGGAAAATTAGAAAATATAACAATCACTAAGAAGATAAAACCACCCATAATACCACAACTCAGAGGTAATCATACCGATACCTTGGTGTATATCCTCCTACAATTTTTTCTATGTGCATACATACTTTAAGACCAAAATGAGCTCATTTTACCTTCTAAGTTGCTCTTTAAACATCATGAGCATCTTTTCATATTAAATATTCATCAATATTATTTTTAGGAAAAATCTACTGCTGGCCATTTCAGTTGTTTCCTTTTTCTCCTTTTAAAATGACTACACACAAAGCTAAATGTTTGAGCACTTTTTAAAATTATTTCCCTGGGCCAAACTTCTAGCAGTGGAACTGCTGGATCAAAACGTATGGATATTTTTAAGGCTCTTTGGACATACCCTCAGACTGCCTCCTGGGAAGGCTGTTCCAATTGAGCCCTCCCACCCTGCCGTCTCACCTCCCAGTCAGTGCTCTCTGCATGGCCTCCTGGCTGTATGGGCACTTCCCAATGACCACAGCCGACAGGTAGATGGGCTCTTCTAGGAAGTGCATCAACAGTGCCCCTTGGCATCCGAGGACATTCCACCGTGCCAACTTGTCACTGCAGGACATGGAGGAAGTCCTGTCTCCCCGGCCTGGCTTCACTCGGAGCAGCCCTACCTGGTGATATGCAGCACCAGGCTTTCCCGAGTCTCCAGCTTCTCCGGGCACACACTTGGCTCCTGTTCTGTAAACGTCTACCACTTTGGCACCACTGGGGGCCATTCCAGTGACAGTGGCCAGTTCCTCTGTGGTGAGATTACATCTGCTGACACTTGGCGGGTCTGGGCTGCTTTCCTGATTGCCAAAACTCTGATGGTGAGCCACACCATCTGGAGTCCCAGGCTCAAGCCTCATCTTTTTGGTCACAGGACTGTCCGGGTCTTCACATTTCCTTTTATCTTCAGGAGCTTCCAGGTTACCACTGGCTTTTACTGATGGGTTATTGGCCCAATTTCTACTGACAGGACAGCAAGGCTGATCTTCAAACTCAAGCATCGGAATAATGGAGGCATCTCCACCTGCAGGAGAAGGAACGCCTTAAACCACTGGTTCTCAAAGTGAGCTCCTGGACCAGCCATATCAGCATTCTTTAGGAACTTGTTAGAAATGCATTCTTGGGACCCCCAGTTGATCTACTGAATCAGAAACTCTGGAAGTGGTACCCAACAGTCTGTGTTTTAACAAGCTCTCCAGCTGATTCTGATGCAAGCTCAAGTTTGAGAACCACTGCCTTAAACAAAGTTTAATTCTATTCTCCCAGCTGACCTGATACGAATAAAGAACACTTGCCCAAATTTCCCTAATAAGAATCCCAATAAGAATCCAGGGTTCTTGTTGAAAACCCTATCCTAGACCCAGTGAGTTAGACTCTCTGGGGTGGGGAGGGGGTCTAGAAAACAGAATATTTTAACAGAGCCTAGATAATTCTTATCATAGGAAGTTTTCGAAACATCAGTTTAGACCAGGGTTTCTCAACCTCCACATTATTGACATTTTGGTCCAGATAATTCTTTGCTGTGGGGGCTGTCCTGTATATTATAGGATGGTTAGCAGCATCCCTGGTCTCCACCTACTAGATACCAACAGCACCCCCAAGTCTGACCATGAAAAATGTCTCCAGATGTTGCCAAATGTCCCTTGGGGAGCAAAATCATCCTGAGTTGAGAACCACTGGTTTGAATAAGCATGGTTTCCCAAGTGCATTTCGTGGACTGTTATGCCATAAGATGTGTTGGAAAACAAAAGTGGGTGGTTGATTTCATGGTTAAGTAAATTTGGCAAGCAATGCTCACAATGTCCTCATCTTGGAAATTTTGTGCATATCCTCACAGTAAAGACTTTGCAATAAATTACAGAACTGGTGTGTCCCCGTGCTGGTTCAGAGATTTCTGACCTACTCTGTGCTTACAGGGAATCAAAGAAAACCAGAGGTCAGTAAAACACACAGCTTCCCCTTGAGAAGGGAGCTACTTCTTCAAATACTAACCTCATGTGTGTCACTTTTCTAAAGTGTGTAAATAATACATCTGTAGTCTTTATAACCTAAGAGTGGGAAAGGCAGGAGATGTAGAAGTGGGAGTGTTGCCAGAGAGGCCGGCTGGCAGACTTTCAGGGACCTCACAAGGTGACAGGACCTTTGGAGAACTCACTGGGGCCCACCTCCCACTCTGGAGGCTTGGAGATTTGATCTTGATGGATGCTTGAACTCGAGAAGCTGACTCATGCTAATAAAACTCACAAGTAAGAGTCTGAAGTAACTAACCCAGGCACTAAATTATCAATTAGTAATGAGGAATAAATGCCAAGGGAGACAGATAGTCACATTCTTTAGGTAGTGTTCTTTCTTCCTGCAGACAAATCATGTGGACAGCACATTTTAAAAGATTACCCATGAGCCAGGGGAGTTAGATCACTGGCTCTAGATTTTGATTTCATGGACCAGTAAAATTTCCAGAAGATTTTAAGATCAACAGAAGAGTGTCAACTTTTTATTCCATCAAGTAAGATCTTTAAAGATCCTAACTACTATTATTAAAAAAAAGATAAAAATCTCTAACCTTTTCATGGAAAGATATTAGCTTTTTGAAAAACTCACTGCATAGTCCTGATTCTTCTCACCTGGCCATGGACCTGTACACTCTCACAGGGCAGTGCCAGCCTGTGGACCACTGTTTATGTAGTTTGATTAGGTAGTCAGGCTAGCAGTGGTCCTCAGATGCATCTGTTTTCACAATAAGGCTGCATCTGCCACTGGGATCAGCTAGGCCTTGGCTACTTAAAGTGCAGTCCACAGACCAACACCACTGGCATCACTAGAGTTGGTCAGAAACGCAGAACCGTAGGTTCCACCCTAGACCCACTCAATTTGAATCTGCATTTCAACAACATCCCTCGGTGATTCATATGCATATTACAGTTTGAGAAGCACTGAGTTAGGAAATGTCCTTTGGTCCTTGGACTAGGGCACCCACTGCTAAGAACAGAGCATGGATGAGCCCTGCCTACCTATGTCATTTTTCTGACCTTTGACTCTTTTTTTTCTTTGAGGAAGATTAGCCCTGAGCTAACATCTGCTGCCAATCTTCCTCTTTTTGCTGAGGAAGACTGGCCCTGAGCTAACATCCGTGCCCATCTTCCTCTACTTTCTATGTGGGATGCCTACCACAGCATGGCTTGTCAAGCGGTACCAGGTCCACACCCGGGATTTCAACTGGTGAACCCCAGGACTCCGAAGTGGAATGTGCGCATTTAACCGCTGTGCCACTGGGCCGGCCCCTCACCTTTGACTCTTAACCCACTCTTTTCTGATAGACTTACTCTCTCAAAAATATTACATTTTTGATTTGAGTTATGATCAAGTCTTGACAGCTATTCTGTCTCATTACAGTGATTACCTATCTCTGTTCTAATTGCATGTATTAAAGTTTAATACTCACAGGACTATCTTATATCCTTCTTTCAAAGGTTTTAGGGTGAGGAGATTTTACTACCATCCCTGAGCTGTTGTCTACAAAGGGTAGAAATTCTTCTCAATTTCCAAGACAGAAAAACAGTGGATCAAAACGATCCCCCAGTTTAGGCCTGGTCTTCCTGCCTAATGCAACCACAGCATCCGTACAGCCACTTAAAACTCATCAAAATTTACTTTAACTAACCATGACTGTCTACATTCCCTAAAAGGCTCTATGAAGGTAAGCAAGGGGCTTGTCTTATTCATTGCTATATACCCAGCGTGTGCCTGACAAATAGAAAATATTTGTTGAATGAATGAAATAGGTTTCAAGATAAATTCCTACAGAACTCAGGGCTTTGGACTTCTAAGCCCTATTGTTGGTTTCAGAACTTGTGGGGTTTTATCTTTAAGCTTCCCAGTCCTGAGTGGGAACTGAGAACTGAATAATGGTATGAGTGAGGCTCTCCCTGCCCCCTCACCTTTCCTTGGTAGAGAAGTGGTTAGGCACACTGGCCTGTTCATAGAAAGGCATTGTCATCAGTTGTAGCTACACTTCAGCCGGAAGTGCCTTTTATCTTTTATCTTTTTACCTATCGATAAGACAAACATAAGGAAGTAGACAATGTACCATTAATCCAAAGGCTTGAATATACTTACAGGGTGTATGGCTGGAGAAAAACACAAACAAGAGGTCTGGTCTGAGTTTCCACAGTCCTCTCCGAGTTCCTGGGACAAAGATGCTATCCTCCTTCAGGGCGGCTGCTAAGTGGAGCTGATGGAGAAGGTACCTAATGGGGGCAGGATTTAGAAGGAACAACCAATCTCTGTAGTAAAGGGAGACTCTGCCTGGGTGATAAGAAAGAAACAGTTACTGCAGACTGGTGATTTGGAATTATGAGAATGATCTAGACCAGTGATTCTCCAAGTGTGGTCCTTGAACATCGGGAATTTGTTAGAAATGTGCAACTTCTCCCACTCCACCCTGGACCTGCTGAATCATAATCTCTGGGAGTGGGCCTAGTAATCTGGGTTTTAGCAAACCCTCTAGGTGATTCTGATATGCACTCAAGCATGAGAACCACTGTCTAGACCAGTGTTATCCAAAGTGTAGGTGACAGGGCGACATCATCAGTATTACTTGGGAGCTTATCAGAAATGCAAATTCTGGGGTCCCCACCCCAGGCTAAATCAGATTCTCTGGGGATGTGGCTTTACCTTTGGAAACTCCTTCTGGCTATGATCTCAGCATGGCTATCATTGAGGATGTCTCCTGCGGCAAAGACAGCACACTAGTGAAGACATATGGAACCTCAAGAGGCCCTGGTTCCTCGCAGCAGAACAAAGCAGTTGCCCCAGCACCCAGGACAGCCATGTAGCTCCTGGAGGGCATTGCCAGAAAGCATCACAATCTTTAAAGGCAGAGCATTTACAGCAGGGTTTCCTTAACTTAGCACTATTGACATTTTGGGTTGGAAAATTCTTTGTGGTGGGGGTCTGTCCTGTGTATTGTAGGATGTTTAGCAGCATTCCTGGCCTCTTCTCACTAGAGGCCAGCAGCATACTCCCCTCCCCTGAGTTGTGACAACTAAAAATATCTCCAGATATTGCCAAATGTCACCTGGGGGGTAAAATCTCCCCTAGCTGAGAACTACTGATTTATAGCGGAGTCTTTATCTGGAGATCTTTTGTACCCTAGTGTGCGTTCATGGTGATACAATTCCACCAAATTCAGTCCATAGTGTCCCAGAAGAGCTCCCTCATATACAGGAGGCAAGGCTAGGATAACAGAGGAAGCAAACTCCAGGAAGACGTGAAGATGCCAAATCTCTAAGGGATTTCCATTTTCTTTTTGGTGCAAAAATCTCCATTTAACTCAAGATTGCTTTCTGGGGCTTCAGATATAATGTGGAAGAGCTAAGCCCATGGAACTTCCAGCTTGAGCATGAAAATACTGGCCAACTTTCAATCCACTCAGAAAGCATGTTCCTGGCGGCCTTTGTTTCCACAATTTATTTCCATTCTTTAAAAGAATTCTGTCTTTCCAACTGGAGCGACAGTCAGTGGGAATAGAAAGGTCAGCCACCTCAGCAATATGGCCCCACCGTCCTGAGGTGGAGAGGAAAGGGCACCGTGGACACCAGTTCCTAAAGTTCCCTAGACAGACAATGTTTAGACCCCATCTGGGCTTACCACTCTTCCTCATTTTGGACTGGCCTATGCATTTCGTTCCTGTTCCCATTGAGACAACTTCCTTCATCACTGAGGGGAAAAGAACGAATCGTTAAGTGAGCTTTCAGAATCTGCACATTCCCCAGTCCTCAGCTTTAATAAGTCTGCACATTCCTCCAGAGCATGCCCATGGGCTGACCCAACTGAGAACCGCAGGTCCAGCCTGGCCATCTCTCGGCACCAGAAGTACTGCGCCACCTGGCGGAGAGCAGGGGAACATGCCCAACATTGCAGTTTACACCTGGCCACGACTGTCCCTGCACAGCCATGTATAATTCTACCATCTTTGACAGGAAGCAGGAGTGTTCCAAGGACAGAACGTCTTACCTTGTGCTGGTTTGTCAGGAGAGTTGCAGGCCTGGTCAGCTGCAGGCTGTATCTTCACCATGGCTGCTAGTAAAGTCCACTCACGGTTGGGCTCAGGTTTCCCTTGCTTGGGCAGCCTGAGCCCATAGTGCTCGTAACACAGCCGCGCAATCTCATCTGCGGTCCACATGGTTTGAGCTGCTGCTGAGGCCCTGATCAAAAACCACAACCATCAGAAGTACACAAAGGAGAGCCAGTGCAAGATGCTACAACTTTGTGCCAGTGCTTCACCAGGCTTTCAGATACAGCCCAACCGTGTTCACACTGAGGTTTCTCTATCTGGAACTCTGGGGGTCATTTTCTCTTACTACCTCCCTGCCCCCTTTTCATCTTTAAGATCAAAGAAGTCCCAAATCTCACCAACCTCAGAAGATACCCTATTTCTTCAAGCTGTTTTTCTGTTTGTTTGTTTGTTTTTAATGTTGGATATCTGACATGTTTCTAATGAATCTGAACCTACCACTCAAAACGAAAGCACATGAGAGGGAAGCATCCTTGCTACTCTACTTTTCATTTGGAAATAGCACCTACAGGGCTGCAGACCTCAGCTGGCCTTGGGCAGACTCTCCACACACAAGGATTATCTTTCCAGGTAGATGTTCTTTTCCACCCTCTTTTCCAGATGTTTTACTCTTCTCTCTCCCCAACACCAGATTGGTTCTTTATTTCCTTCTAGTAAATCTCCACTGATGCCCCCATCAGGAAGGCAACCCTTTAATTTCTGCTATAACGTTTTATGACACAGAGGGGAGAAGCGACAGAGCCCGGAAGTTTTTCACCAGTCATGTCTTCTCCTCAAAGGAGCTGTGCTGAAGAGTGTGGGTTTTGGAGTTACTCTTTCTGGGTTCTAATCCTGGCTTTGCTACAGATTAACTGTGTGATATTGTGTAGATTACTCAATCTCTCTGTGTCTGTTTCTTCATCTGTTAAAACACGGATAACAGTAGTATTTAATTCATGGGCCTACTGTGAGGATTAAATAATATTTATTAAAAAGCAATTGCTACAATGTTGAGCATAATGTCAACTATGATTAATATTACAGAAAAGAACATTTGATTTTCCTGGTTGATTTCCCTTGAGCTCCTTGGGGGGCAGGGGGACTGTAATGGGCACGGAAAGCCATGAATAAAAAACCACTAAGCAGATCAGGTCCAAAAGTGGCCTAGGATACTTTGTTAGAAACTCTCTCCCTAGACTCTACTGATGTTCGCTCAATGACCTCATTTCGACTCAAATGTATAAAAAGCTTCTTAGTAGAAAATGAGATCATATGGTGATGGATATAGCTAGATGTTTAAAACACAGAGGCTTTACTGAGCCCCAATGCATGTAACTTCTGAAAACTGGTATTTCTACAATGAGCCCCCTGCACTGTGTTAAATTAATTAAACAAAGACGTCATCAGACTGATGTGGCTCTAAAGCCTTGGCCACCTATGTAAGCAAACCAAGATGGAAACTTGTAAATGCCTCAAGGTTACAAAATCAAAATGCTAAGGACAACCAGTCACAGCCAGACAACTAGGCTTCAAACTATAGCCAATTAAGAATTTCCTTCCTTGCTTCTGCACTTTCTCTGTCTTTCTCCTGGCTCCTATCTCCGGAGAGCTCCCAGCCACTTCTGGTTTGGTGCTGCCCGATTGGAATCGATTTATGCTCAAATAAACTCTTTACAAAATCTTAATATGCCTCACTTTATCTTTTAACAGTTCCGACGTGCAGGCCTGTTATTGCAATAAATGGTCATGGCAAATCAGACCAAATCAGTGATTTAAAACAAGAATCTGGCAGGAACTAACATAAACCGTGACTTTAAAGTCAGAGAACCAGCATACGTCTTGAGTCTCTTGGAGCAAAAGAAAAGCAGGGGAGGGAGATCCTGGAATCCTCCTGGAATCCTCCGTTTGCAAGGGATCTCTATCTCATTTCTAGGGGGGCGTCACAAGGCAGTATATTGTATGAAGGCAGATACTGTGGCACCAACCTGAAATTAAACCAGAGGCACACATCACAGACCATAACAGCCAAGGAAGACAGAACTTGCCATAATAAACGGTGCCTCCCTAAGACGAGGCAGCCCAGAACTGTATCGTCACCTCATTCCCGTAGCTGAGTCTGGAAGAGCGTGCACAATAGTTGAAATGAATGTTTTGCTATGCTGGGTCCACTAAAACTCAAATCTCTTAGATCTTGAATAACTTCATATGCAACAATAGCTCAGCGAAACAGGGATTCCTTTGCCCACAAAATCGCACGTTGTAATAGTTGCGAAAAGCTTAAGGACACACTTCTTTTTCAAGGAAAGTTAAGGGAGGTCGGCTGCCCGGGGAGAAAAGGCTTTAGCGGTGTCGGAAGGTGAGACTACTTCGCTCAGGCGCCCGCATCATACCCTCCGCAGCACAGCAGCGTGCCGGCTCCAGAGGCCGGGGGTGGGGCCCGCTCGGCAGGGTACAGGTGAGCGAGGACCACACGCCCCGCGCGCGCCCGCGGCGAGAGCGCTCCACGCGGCGCATATTGGCGTTTCCACGGAAGGAGTGGCACTTTCCCACGGGACACACCTGGGAGAGGCGCCGTCCTCACAACCTCTTCCTATACAAACCGGGCTCAGGAAAGTCAAACAGAGGGCATCCCTCCCAGGATTCCCAGGCCTCCCTCACTTGCGGCCCCTAGGCCCCGCGACCCCACCGCCTCACGGACGCACCCCTCCCACCTCCACAACGTGCGCCCTCGGAGGAAGCGAGCAGAACCCGCGCTCGAAGCGGACGTGACGTCACGGTGGCCGATCTTCCAGGCACCGCCCCCAGAGGCGCGCAGTGCACGCTGGCTGTTGTAGTCCTTCAGGGGGCGTAGCCGGGGGTGATGCGGCTGCTTGCGGTCATGCAGCCTCCCGCGCTGTACCTGGGCACCGGTGAAAAGGGTGGGTGCAAGCTGACTCCCAGGTAAGATATGATTCAAATAGAATGATGTGTCTTACTAGTCTGAGCTTCTGTCTAAAACAGCGCTATCCAATAGAAATATAATTTGAGCCAGATATGTAGTTTAAAATTTTCTAATAGCTACATTTTAAAAAGTCAAAAGAAATAGGTGAAATTATTTTTAATCATATATTTTATTTAACTCCTCAATAGCTCCGTGCGCCTAGTGGCTACCGTGTTGGACAGCGTGGGTCTAAAACCTTAAGACTGCCAGAAATAGGTAACATAGCAGTCTGGATAGTTCAGGAGCCTATACTATCCAGCAATTGTATACCTCAATTCCTAAAGATGAGAGAATTCACTTTTGTTACTCCTCAAAAGTTAGAGGAGACAGAAGTGCAGCTTACTTGACCCCATACTTCTCTCTAGTTCAGAGGAGAAGAGCCAAAGGCCTCCTCAAGCCTAAGAACCCTGCTCCTCATTCCTAACATCTTTAATCTGCAGCTGACTCCCTCTTCTGTCTTTAAAGAAGCAGTAATCCTGGTGGAGAAATTAACCTCTTCCAAGGTTATCTCAGGAATTGATACCACCATCAGTCAAGTTGCATAAACTAAAAAATGAGTCACCTTCCTAGTCATTTCCCTTCCCTTAACCCCCACAATATGTTACCAAGTCCTGTTGATCTTACTTCCTATCTCTTGAATCCATCCACTTCTCTCCACTTCCACAGCAACACCCTAGTCCCAGCCACTATCATCTCCCTCTTGGATTGCTATGCTAACCTCTGGACTTTCACTTTTTCTTACCCAACTCAAATACTTTTTCACAGAGTAGCCAGACTGATGTTTTCAAAACACAAATATGATGTCATGCCCCTGCTTAAATAGTGGCTTCCCAGCACTCTTAAAATACAAAATCCCATAGCAAGGCTCACAGCTCTGTGTGACCAGCCCCCTCCTGCCTCAAATGCTGTCATATTTCTTTGGGTTTCTGTACACTAGTGTCACTGGCCTTCTCTGTGCTCTTTCCTACCTCAGGGCCTTTGTGCTCTTTGCCACACATGGGAAGCCCTTCCTCCCCTTCTTTGACTAGTTAGTGCTCTATCTTCCTTCAGGTCTCAGATCTAATGTCCTCAGAGAAACTTCCTTAACTAGGTCTGTTACAGTTTCTCAATAATCCCATAGACATCTCCTTCAAAGCATTTACCAGAGCTGCCATTTTATAGTGTTTTGAGTAATTTATTAAATATCTATTTTCCTTACAAGTCTAGAAGCTTGATGAAGTTGGGAACATGCCTTTCTGTTCGCCCCAGTACGGCAGTTAGCAAATTGCGAGCCTTCAACTCTTTGAGGCAATGAGGACTTTATAATCCTTTTCCTTTTAGCTTTCATCCTCTTTGTCATTTTTCCCTCCAAATCCCACAAAGTTGTCTACTGCTGCTCTAGTTCATCTGTATCTCCAGCCTCCTTGAGGCCAGACAGCTGGCTTCTGTCCTCTTCTACTAAACAGCTATTTAGAGGTCACCTGTGACCTTATTAATCCACGTTGCCTTTTCAATGGTCCACATTGACAGTACAGTGTTGCTTGAAGTTCAGTCCCTTATCTTGACCCTATTCCCTCTCCCCTGGTGAGAGGATTGTTTTCATTTTAGTAATATCACCTTGCTGAAGGATGTGCCATATGGAAGTGTTTCTTTTGAAAAACCACCTGGTCATCTACCACCACTGCCAAGTGCTCCTAGAGCGTATGCTGAAACACCAGCAAGGGGTGGAGATGCTCAACATTCTCTGAAGCAGTTCCCAGTTAGATAATCTGGCACGCTTAGATCCTTTCCCCAGCTACAGCAGCAGAAAGCTGCTCTGTCAAAGTAGACTGGCAACACCCAAACTGGGACGCTTGCAGATGTTTTGCTGAAGCGCAAAAGACAAGTCCTTTGTTGGATGACTCATAGGAAGGTTCCCCCAGCTGCCTCCCTGTGTCAGGGATCAGGCGCTCCCCTGTAACAGCAGGCCCTCAGCCATACCCATGTTATTCTCAGCCTAGTCAAACTGAGCTGAAGATGAGGAAACTCCAGGCTATTCAACATCCTACTTACTATTCCCACTGTGTCTAAGAGGCATGTCAAATTTAGTATGTTCAAAACCAAACAACCCACCTTCCCTCTCAAACCTTCACTTCCTCAGTTTTTTCCATCTTGGTAAATGACAACTGTACTTTTCAGTTGCTCCAGCCCTAAACCTTTAAATCATTTTTTACTGCTTTTTCTCCCAACCCAGACGTCATCAGCAAATTCTGTTGACCTCAGGAACACTGGCAAAGTCCAAAGACTTGTAACCATCTCCATCAGTTTAAACCACTCAAGTCTAAGCCGTCATCTCTCCCTAGCCAACTGCAACAGCGTAATTGGTCTCCCCGTTTTCACTGTTGCCCTCCACATGCTAACTAGGACAATCTTTAAAAAAAAAAACTCTGCTCAAAACCCACCAATGGCTTCCCATCTCACTCATAATAAAATATACACTCCTCTGCATGGCTTACAGGGGCCTGTGTGACCAGGCCCCTCACTGACCTTTAGTCCCCCCCTAGCCATACTAGACCCTTTGCTGTTCCTCACAAATGCAGTCCTCTAGCCTGGATCACCCTTTTCCCTTAGATCTTTACTTAAATGTCACCCAGAAGAGGTCTTCCCTGATCATATATTTAAAATAGCATTGTCCCCTCATCCACCTCTTCCTGCAAGAGCTCCTGTCCCCTCATCCTGCTTTTTCTTCTTAGTATGTACCATTACCGGATATAATATGTATTTACTTATTTCTTGTTTGTCTGGTTGCCCCTCACCCTCCTGCCCCCAAAGAAGGAATTTAAGTTTCAGGAGGAGAGCAGGGATTTGGCTTTTGTTCACTGCTGTGTCCCCAATCCCTTAGGACAATGCCTGGCACAGAGCACACATTAATATAAATTTGTCGAATGAATAAAGTGGTATAATCCTAAACATTTTTTAGGCTATCTGAGAAAAAGTTGACATTCCAAAGGTAAAAAGAGTGATGGGACAAAGAATAGAGACAAATGGTTTATTTGGTAACAAGGAATAAAAAGGAAATCTTAATTCCTCTTCTCTCCTCTGGTGGCTGACCTGCACTGTGATAGTCAATGGATAGAAACACACAAGAATTCCCTTGCAGTCCTTGATCTTTTGCAGAGATGCAAAGATGCCTGAGTTATATGACTTGCAATGATTGTTTTCTAGACAGAAGTGCCAGCTGTTGTGCTTTCCAATGTGTCAGTGGTTGCTACATTCTCCTTCTCCTTCTTGTCTTCGGGTTTCATGGCAGGAAACAGAAGTACTTCCTACAGGAGAGAAAACGCATTTTGAAGCTAAGAGGGACTCAATTTTTCCACAGCTATCCACCCAATCCTTTTGCCTCTGGTTCTTGTTATGACCAAAATCCAAAGATCTGTTCTTTTATTTCAACTCAGTCCCTCTGAATGACAGAGGATGGGAAAGGACAAAAGCACAGCACTGCTTAGAGCACGATGTCAGAAAAATAAACACAGAAGTTCTCTTCAAATATGATTTCCTCGTCTATAAAAATCGGGTAATGACAGTGTCTGTACCTCATAGGGCTGACAAATTAAATGAGATAAGGCATGTAGAAGGCCTAGCACGTTCCTTAGGTCTTTAGGAAATGCAAACAATTAGTATTCCTTCTGCCTCAGGCCAAGGAAAACCCCAGATCCTATAAGGTCAAGATGCTCTGATCCTCCTCCTTTGAAGTTGCATGTCACTCCTCTGCCTGTCCTCCTTCCAGCCCAAAGCTCTATCTTTATTCTCCTGGCCCACTGTGTGCCCCCTCACCAGAGTGGCGCTCCTTCAGGACAGTGTGTGCTGTAGAGGGCGGCTGTTTACCTTGATGTTATTGGAGTCTGTGAGAAACATGGTGACGCGGTCGATGCCCATGCCCCAGCCAGCGGTGGGGGGCAGCCCGTACTCCAGGGCGGTGCAGAAGTTTTCATCTATGAACATGGCCTCATCATCGCCAGCAGCCTTGGCCTAGACGAGGAGAGAACCAAACAGTGACAATGCTCCAGGCTGCACTGTCTCTCAGTGTCTGAGTGAGCATGTTCAGAGGGTTTACCATTTCTCTCAAAGACCCAGAGGTCAGGACTGATGAACTCCACTTCAGAACACATGCAAATTTCTCTGTGAAATGAAAACACCTCCACTGCCTGGGGCTCTGTGAGTCCAGTGAGACTGACTTTCCAAGACTCTGATGACTCCTAAGAATCTTTCTCCCATTTCCAGAAACTACCCATCAATGGCAGTGCTAGTGCAGGCAGCCTGGGGGACTCTGTCTTCATGACTCTTTACCTGCCTCTCATCCCCAAGCCACCTCAATAAATGTGCCATCTGATGAAAATTATGTTCTTCTTAGGCAAACATTTTCAAGAGAAGTCTCACACTGCCCTCACAGATAATCATGCCTAAGCTCTTCTTATGTAGAAAATTCTAGGGCCCAAACTAGTCAAGTTCTCCATCTTCAAGTGTGACTTCACCGTGGAGGAGGGAGGAGGAGCCTGTGGCTTTATCCTTCATTTCTGTTGAAGTCACCAAGAGATGCAGACAATGAGAGGCCAGGGTTAAGGCTGATATTTTCCAGTCAGTGGGCACACCGATGAAATATGTGCCTTTGCTCACACTCTCCCTCCTTACCTTGGCCTGTTCTTCAAAAAGCTGCCGCTGCCGCATGGGGTCATTCAGCTCAGTGTAGGCATTGCATATTTCCTTCTTCATGACAAACAGCTCAAAGCGCTCAGTCAGGCCCTCTTTAGAGCGGTGCCTGGGGACAGGAGACCAAAGGAGAGGCTGAATATACAGGTTCACTAATAACATCTGGTACAACAGAGTTCCTGAATTCTATTAAAAGTGTTACTGATTGTGACTTGGAGCCTGCATGCATTCTCAGCACCAAATCATTTAGTACAATAGTGAGGAAGATTAGAGATAAGGAAGCTTTAATTATCTTCACAAACCTGTGCGGTAGACTGTTGCACTGAACCATAGCTCCTGTATTCATGCCCTTCTGCAGTCCCTGTCACACTGACTCTGGTCTGCCTACATGACTTGCTTTGGCCAATGGGACATCAGCAGAGGCTTGATATGTGCTTGCACCCTGGGCTTTATTCTTTTGGAATGCTTCCTCTTGGAGCCTAGCGACTATGTAAGGAAGCCCAGGCTATGCTGCCAGAGAGAGGCTACATGAAGACGCTCTGGAGGGTGAGATCCCATGTGGAGGAGAAGGTACCCTGGCAGAGTTCCTAGCTGAAAAAAGCCACTTGAGTTACCTTAGCTGACACTATGTAGAGACTACCCAATGAACCTACAAGATTTTGAGAATTAATAAATTGTTGTTTTATGCCACTAAGTTCTGAGGTTGTTATGCAGCAATAGGTAAATGAAACACAATGCTTTATCTTACCATTTGGCCAAAGGGCTCATTATCTGCGGGTGATCACAGATGAACGTAGGGTTGATGCACGTCACTTCCAGGAACTCCCCGACGAGCTTAAGGAGAAAACAAAGCAGAACTAGAGACCCCTTCTGAATAGCATTTTGATTGTCCCAGTCTTGGCAGAAGAGGACTCAGCTCCTACCCACACCTAACGCTATAAGGATTTATCCTAAGTTTCTCAATGGGGCTGGTTAAGGACTAACTGAGATAACATACCCAACTCTTTGGCACAAAGCTTAGTATAGTAGGAGTTCAAAACTTATTAATTCTCTCATTTCTCTCTTTAGAGCTTTCCTGCGAAGCTGTACGAGTTACTTCTCCACAGTGGAGTACACTGTCATAGGGGGCAGGTGGCTAGTGACCACTGGATGAGGGCATGTACTAGAAGCAAATGGCCTTTCACCTTATCAAGGAGCCTGGCTGTGGTCCGAGGTGGAGGGCATTCAACACCTTTTGCCACACAGATATCATCAAGAATTTTGCGAGTTTCTGTAATACAAATGTACAAGTTAGAAGAGAGAATATCACAGTACCCCCTAAAAAAGTATATAAAGAGAGTGGTGTGGGAAGTTCTAGCCCTGACCTAATTCAGAGCTGACCAGGAAGGAGGGCCATAGAACAGAGGGGTGCATCACTTTACCTTCAGTTTCGAAAAGGTTAGTTTCTGGCAACTTCACCCCCAGGACTTTCTCAAGCTCTTCTACCATGTTGATTCTCCGGAAGGGTGGGGTGAAGTCAATCTCCTGGGCTTGGCCCTCCGGGCCATCTGGATGGTAGATTACCTTGTAACTGCCTGTAATGTGCTTCACCATCCCTGGGAAAGAAATCTGTCATTTAAAGAGGACCAAAAGGAAGTCCTCCTGTAAGCAGCACACCAGCCCTTCAGACATGCATGAAGGACAAAGGGAGCCGATGGGGGGGGGGGGGGGGGTCGTTACCTGAAATCATCTTCTCTGTGATTTCCATGAGATCGTGATAGTCTGCATAGGCCATGTAGAACTCACAGGTGGTGAACTCAGGATTGTGAGTCAAATCAATTCCTTCATTCCGGAACTGGCGCCCAATTTCATAAACCCGGTCAATGCCACCAACCACCAGCATCTAATAACAACATGTGGCCATGGTCATAGCAGCTAATCTTGTCTTAATAGCTCTGGAAAATTTGTCTCTAAAAGCTGTAACTTGGTTTTCACAGCTCAGTCATGCTTTCAGGTCTTTATCCAAATGGTGAGTACTGTCCTCTCTTTAGGCCTTTGTAGTGGATAGACACCATTCACTTTGGCTTCCCAGGACCTTCCGTGGTCTGTGGTGTCCCCCATCTCCAAGAAAGAAGGCTCTCTTGGGGTTAGGATACAGGCATGTGACCCAACTCCCCACCAATCAGACACACCTTGAGATGTGTGGAAGCTACTGAAAGAAGATGCGGGTATTGCAAAGAATTCTTCTGGTGAACAGGGCCAGAGATATCTAGCTTTTAGAGGTAGTAACTGCAGAGGTCCTAATGGCAGTGACCTGTGCCTAGTGCCAGGGTTATGAGCTGTGGTAACTGCCCCTAGTGAAAAAGATACGGGGTTCTCCATGGGAACAGCCCAGTGTTGTAACTGTATGGTCTCCAAGCCTGATTCTCTGATCCTCCTGGAAATTATGAGCCTCCTTATATATACAAATACATTATCTTTTTGCTTAAACTAGTTATAACAGATTCTGTTGCCTGCAGCTAAGAATATTGAAAGACAGTCTTCTATATTTATTCTGGTGATTTCAAGATATTTATTTCCAGCTTCCAGACAGGATTAAGCTCTTTCTGCTACGAAAGACTAAAATCAGATCTAATCCAAGGAGGAGTGTAAACTTAAAATATTATGAGAACCAAAGTAGGGGAGGAGGATCTACAGACCTAGGAAAGACAATTCCTTTGCCCTCTGACCTGCAATGCTCTACTGATCTTGTAGAGAAAGTCGAAGTGTAACACTCACAAGGCTGACAAATTAGAATACTCTCCTGGCAAGTCTACGCTCACTGTTCCTCTTCAATCAGACTATACCTGTCTAGCCAATGGTTTTCCAACCTCCTGCTTCTCTAAGGAAACAGGGCATCTTCTTATTAATTACCTTATGGTAGAGTTCTGGAGCAATTCTCATATATAAATTCATGTCCAGCTCATTGTGGTATGTGATAAAAGGCTTGGCCACAGCTCCACCTGGGATGATGTTCATCATGGGAGTTTCAATCTAAAAGACAGGGAGAAACATTCAGTCCACAGACAGAGGTCCTCAAACCAGAGACCTTGGGGATAGCTCATGCTTTGCATGTCTAAACCTGTTATAGCCCCAAGTATAGTTAAGTTCAATAGTAAAGTGCAAGTGGTTGACAAAAAAGTAGAGTTAACTTGATTTTCCAGAGCAGTTTCTCAATTTCTATTAATACCAAACACTATTAACATAGTACCATAAACTTTCGCAAGCTGTAAGTGGGAATCTAAATGGGTATAGCCTTGAGTTCAAATTGCAGTATTAAAAATTTAACTGCTTATATCCTTTGACTTAGTTATTCTACTTCTAGAAATCCATCCTACAGAAACAGCTGCATGGGGCCGGCCCCGTGGCCGAGTGGTGAAGTTTGCATGCTCTGCTTTGGCAGCCCAGGGTTTCGCTGGTTCAAATCCTGGGCACGGACATGGCACCGCTCCATCAAGCCATGCTGAGGCGGCGTCCCACATGCCACAACTAGAAGGACCCACAACTAAAAAAAAAAAATACACAACTATGTACTGGGGGTTTTGGGAGAAAAAGGAAAAAAATAAAATCTTAAAAAAAAACCCCCAAAAATCCCCAGCTGTACCTGAGCACAAAGATGGTCACTGAAACATGATAGAAGAAAAACAGAAACCTAAACTATCAATAGGGGAAATAACTTATGCAGCATTAAAAAGGAATATAGATAGATAGATAGATAGATAGATAGACATGCAAAAGGCTCCAGATTATAGTAAGTGGAAAAAAGCCAAAAAAAAAGACCCAAACCAGATCCACCACAATACATATAATGTGACTTCATTCATGTTTAAAGCAAAAAATAAAACCCTCCCAAAACATTTACACATGTACCCATCTGCAACATGCACAGGTGTGTATGTATATATGCATAGTAAATGGCATGGAATGATACAGACCAAACTCAAGTTTGGGGAGGGAAGTTAGTTGGGATAAATAAAAGGAGACTTTGGTTTTGCTTCTCTTTTATTGTTTGAATTTGTTTTACATGCACTCACCTTTCTCATACAATTAAAAAAAATGTTTCTAAATAATGCTTTCCCCAAAATTTCCCTAAAAAAACTTTTTTCCATTTAGATAAATTGAATAAAAACTAAAAATTTTTTTTAACGCTACAAAAAAGCAAAATGAGTTGATAACACATTGAACGTGGCATCATTAGTGTGTGGACAGCCCTACACTTTGTCCATTATCTTAGCAATCAGATCCTGTCTTCCTACTCAGGGCACTAAATAAAAACAGAACAAAGACACTGGCAAAAAAGGGGACTTTTCACTGAGCATAAAGGATATTGACACAGGATATGCCCCGGAAAAGGGAAGAGAAGGAGTAGTAAGAGGCAAGCATAGCAAGGTGGCTAGTCATGTCAGCTAAGGAACTCTCCATCACCTCTAGGAAGCCCAACTCATCCAAGAAACTTCTTATATATGTGATGATCTTAGAGCGGATGATAAATTTCTGCCTCACAAAGTCATTTAGGATCAAGTCCAAGTATCTCTGACGATATCGTGTTTCCTAAACCAAAAGCAACAGAGAGAAATCACTGACATGTCTGCTTCAATGGTATGATAAATCACAGCTAGGAGGCCACGAGAGCTTACCTTGTCTTTGAGGCCAAAGTGAAGATGAGGTAACATATGCAAGCAAGGAGACAGCAGTGTGATCTCATAGGGAATGATGCTCAGCTCACCCTTCTTGGTTTTCCCAGGATTCCCCTGAACTCCAATTATGTCTCCCCGACGCAGTTTGTTATTGATACGAATAAATTCTTCTTCTGATTTATAATTCCTGAGTGAAAGGCAAATGTAATTCAGTATACAATATTCCAAATTAACACTGACCACTGGTTTACTCTGGAACCTTCACTAAACTGTTAATGCTTAATTACTGGGAGCTGAAGAGGAAGCTCAGATTCAAAGTCAACTGTTAAAAAAGTATTACCTTTTATTTTTAACTGCCACACAACCTGATAGCAGTCATTATTCTTCAGGTGATCAGATGGCCTTTTTATTCTCTTTTCAGCCTTACCCAACCATACCCCATTTCTTCTAACTTTAAATACTAATGGGAAAAGAAGAGCACACAGACCTTTGTCCCCAACTGTGTTGCTCTGGGCCAAACTAGAAAGGCTTATAACTGGATATTTCTATATACCTGGAATTGGCCATGACTTGCAACTTGACGCCCTCTCCTCGAAGATCATAGAAGATGAGCTTTCCCCCAGAAGCTCTTTTGGCATGAATCCTACCTAGAAAAAGAACAGCAAAAATACTGATTGACAGAACCAGAAGCCATTTCGTGATATCAGTTCCAAAAAGCTCTCTGTGTATTATTTACGTCTGGGCAGAACATAAAGTAGAACAACCTGATTTTAACCTGATGCCTAAGCCCTGCCTTTTTCTTCATGATAATGATCACCAGTCAAACCAATTAAAAATGTGCAGGAAGGATGTTTATTGGATTCCTAGAAGATGGCAGTGTTGGTGCCAGCATTGTTTTGGGATCTTCCTGAATCCTCACATAAAAATAAAAGGACAACTAGATAGGCAAGGCCAAAAAACTGTGGACGAAATTTACAACAAAATTATGTTGGAAGGTATTCCCCAGAATCCCCAAATACAAGCAATGGGGCAAACCACCAAGAGCCCCAAGACCTCCATACAGGAAAAAGCTGTAGATAGCAACAGGGCGTCTGATGGGTCTGAGAACTGGAAATCTCCCAAACAGCCATAAGTATTCACCGGAAAATGTGGCAGGCTGAGGGGAGGAGAGCAGCTGAATCTGGGAGGGGATCTGCCTACTGCCACATAAGTGAGTACAATGGGCTGCATTATGAAGGTCTAGGGGCCGAAGCCCTTTAGTGCAGCCCCAGGAACTCTCTAAAGTTTACAGCCAGGGATCTTTTCTACACAAGGCCCCACAAAATTGAACCAGACCAGGAAAACAGAGGCAAAAGAAAAAAAGGTCCAACAAGAGAGAGGAAGGGCAAGAGAGCCTGAAAATCTCAGAAAGCAAGCTGTTATATTTCTGAACACTTCACAAAAACAACAGAAGAGGGAGCTCAGTGAAGCTGGAAAAGCTACCTGAACCAAGCTTCCTGTTAACATTCAGGAAAACTAATTTCATACAAAAATAAGTAATGTGGTCAAATACCACACACAGTTACTAAACAAAAAAAAAGAGAGAATAAGGAGAGTAACATCCCCACAGTGAAAGCACTTAAGAAAGACAGGCTCAGAAAAAACAAAATTCTATTTCGCACTGAGCTGAAAGACATTAAGATGACAACACAAAACATGAAAACACAAGTTAGAATCAGAAAAACTAAGAAATGAGGTGACACATGAAAAAATTAGAAAGAAAGTGAAAAAATCATCTCGGAAATGAAGACTAAAGGAAACAGGACTGAATAAATACAACAAATAATGCCTTGAGAGAAACAAAGTGGAAAGGAGGATAAAATTAAAAAATCAAAGTATACAGAAAGAGATAAAAAGGATGTGAGAAAGAGTGACAAATACCAAAAAGCAGCAAAGATACATGTGGATAAAACGAGTCCCAAAAGTAAACCAAAGCAAGAAACAGAATACAAAAAATTATATTCAAGAAAAACTTTCTAAAATAGACTTGAAAACACGTATTTAAAGGGCACACTGGGTACTGAAAATATTAACCAGAATGACTAGCATGAAGACGTATTTGGGTAAAATCACTGGACTTCAAAGAAAAAGAAATTTTGGGGGCATTTAGCTATAGGCAGGAGGTTCTCTCTGGGTGGTAGCATTATGGCTAACTAAACTTTTCTGTGTGCTTCTTTGCATGTTTCAATGTCCTAAATTTTCTACAACTAATAGTTTTATTATTTTTTTTGGGGGGGAATGAAAGATTTAAATTTTTTTTAATTAAGAAGAGATCCCACACAAGATATTAAACTCCAAAATAACAATGTTCTAGAAATGACAGACTAGCACAAAGCATTTTCAGGCCACAGATTCACATTTTTTAGGAGCCTGGGGCCATGGCTCCCACAGATGAAGGGAAGTCCTCATAAAGGACTATGAATGAGTAGGAGCATCAGGCTAGGAGTCCCCCTGAGACAATGCCCCTTCCTCTGCAGCATCACCACTGGAATGTGATCTCACGCCTCAGGGCTGCTCTACTCTCTGTGAATAGATACACTGGCACTGTCCCTAGTAAAGCAGCCTTAGACACAAGCTGCTTGAAAGCCAAGACCACCCCAGACCCTTCTTTGCGCTACTGGAGAGGTATGCCTGCTGTGGGAGCTCAGCAAACTGCCAGGAAGGCTTCCTACCTGCCACCTTTAAGGTGATGTCAGTCAGGTGGTCCCCAGGCTGCAGGTGGCTGTATTCTTGGATGAAGTGAGTGAGTGAGATGTCTACATGGAACTTGTGTGGGTACGGGTCTTCCCCACTGACCTTCAGTTGGTGGACTGCTTGGCTGCGGATCTTGTAGTATTGCTGTAATAAAAAAAAAAAAAGAGCTTTGAGAAGTTGAACCTGGTCCGAACAGCGGCCCATCTAGCAGAGTACTGTATTCTGCCTCAGAGGAGCCCCAATACACTGAGGTTTTTTTTTTTTTTTTTGATGAGGAAGACTGGCCTTGAGCATACATCTGTTGCCAATCTTCCTCTTTATTTTTTTTCTCCAAAGCCCCAGTACATAGTTGTATATTCTAGTTTCAGTCATTCTAATTCTTCTATGTGGGATGCTGCCACATCATGGCTTGATGCGCAGTGTGTAGGTCTGTGCCCAGGATCCAAACTGGCAAACCCCGGGCTGCCAAAGTGGAGTGCATGAACTTAACCACTCAGCCATGGGGCTGGCCTCCATTGAGGTTCTTTAACTGAGCCATCTGCACTGTTGAAATCACGGGATTGGATATGGAGTGAGATTTGCACTTAAAATATGCAGCATGGCCAGATACACAGCTGGAAATGAAGGCCAGAATTCCAAAACGCAAGATTCAACAAAAAGAAAAATCAGAGTTCTTCCTAAAATAATAGAAGTTAAATGGTATAGGTGGCCTTGGTTACCACTTTTGTGGAACCATCTGGATAGTGAATCACTTATCTTCTTTCCTACTTTCCTACCCCTGGCCACACATCAGACTTTTCCCCAAAGCCTGGAGAATGTAAAAAAGAAATATTCTACAGCAGGGGTCAGCAAACTTTTTTCTGAGGCAACTACTCTAATGTAGTGTGAAACCAGCCTCAGACATACGTAAACAAATGGGCATGGCTGTGTTCCAAGACAATTTTATTTACAAAACCAAGAAGGAGGGTTGGGGGGGAGGGGCAGTGCTGCATTTGACCTGTGGACCACAGTTTGCCAATTTCCTGTCTAAAGTAAACCCTAGTCCATCTTCAGGGAGACACTTTCTCTGGGGCTGCTATAAGGCCCAGCTAGTTCCAAGGAGATTAATCAGTCACTTGGAAGTACTGGGTTCTCCCAAATGTCTGTTGGGAGTTGATTAGAAAAATACTCAGGGCCTATGCCTTTAACCAGATGGAGTGGTAGGCCCACTCCTATCTCTTTGCTGTGACCCAGGGCCCAGTGCCGGTTCCAGTTCCTATTTGTCATCTTAGTCACAGGTCCCTCCTACTGTCTGGTCCCAAGGAATCTGCCACGCTCCACCAGAAGCTTCCGTGTGCCCAGCCAGGTGGTGGTCAGAGGACTCACATTTGGGTCCAGGCTCTCCTCCTCTGCACCAACACCATTGTCAGCAGTGTGGTTGGTGGCAGTGGCTTGGCTTAGTTGTTTCTCACTGAGCTCCTTCTGCTTGGCCTCCTTCTCTGCTACTTTCTTCTCAGCTTTCAAGCGTCTCTTTAGCTCACTGTTGGGAAAATGAAGATGTTCAATGTGATAGCTGCTTGAAGAGTCCTCTACTACGTTCTGCCCCATAGCCACTCATCAAGAATATGAATAGCCTGGGGCAAATGCTCTGGCCCAGTTCTACACCCCCACCTCTAGGCTCTTAGTCACTGAACTCTATATGTGAAAGAGACAAAGGAAAAAATTAGCTTAAAATAAAGATGTGAGAGATCTTTCTCAGTTTCTGCTTTCCAGTCTGAGGTCTTTGGCATTAGATCCCAACTAAAGCTAAGATACACCAGGACAAAGAAAATCCTACACGCTAATTTATATATAGAACAGGAAAAAAGGTTTCCCAGAAAATCAGCAAGATAGGCCTTTCTCAAGCTAATTAGGCTAGGGAGCTCCTTGAGGCCAGGGACTGAATTTTAGTTGTTTGGTATCCTCTGTAGAATATGAAGTTCCTAGAGTACCACACCTGTGATAAGGCAACATCTCTAGCTCTGTCTGCCACCTCTCTACTCTCCCCTAAGGAGTGGGTTAGTCTGGGGTGGGGTGGGGGAGAGGCGGCTCTTCAGAGTTCAAGGAATACTCTGCTGACAGTCTCTCCCTCAGCACTGATCAGTGCATTGACAATGGCCCTCAGCATTGGTCTCACTCTGCGCACAGGAGCCTGACTATGACGACAAACTCAGTAGAACAGTGTACACAGCAACATGGCATAGGTGATGATATACCCTCTTTGGAGTCAGATGCCTGGGAGTACATCCTGACACATCTACCTACCACTTATGTGAACTTGAGCAAGTGACTTAACTTCTGCCCATCTGTAAAATGGAAATAATAATAGACATTCCCTTCCCCAAATGTGGTGGGGATTGAGATAATGTATGTAAACAGACGACCCTGTCCCTAGCATTTAGTAAGAACACAAATGTGAGCTATTCTAGGTTATCTCTCACTATCTTAACCCTTCACTCTCTGCACCCAAGACAGAAACCTTACAAATTCGGATAAATTTCTGGTCAAATCCCTCACTATCCAAACTCTTGATACTTATCACCTGAGACTCAAAAACTAATTTGGACAACTTGGTATCCCTTATGATCTGAAATCTTGCTATCTGAACCCAGAAACCAAACAGATTTGGGTAGAGACGGATACCCTCATTATCCAAATAGAATTGATCATTCTTTCAAACCACCAATGTTAACTGAATATCCTATAATAATGAACCACGGCAAATGATCCTCAGTCACGATTGCATATTGTCTGGCTTCAGGACACATTCTTAATTTTCAGTGAGTTTAGAATAACTCAATTAAAAAAACTTAATTGGGGATTTCAAATGGTCATCTTTTAAGTAACAAAACTGGCTCTCAGGGCCTCAAAGCAGGCATCTCCGACTGGATATAATTTGTCTTCTAACAGCTGTGAAGACAACCTTTCCAGAACAGTGTGCCAGGCCTACTGTGCTGTAATGAGTCAGCAGGCATCTAAGCCTATCTAGTTCTTCCTAGTATTAACATAATAAACCTGTGTTCCATTCAACTAGGTGTTGCTCTTTAAATCAAATCAGTCATAAGGATAAGCCAAAAAGGCCCTGGGGATAGAACTAAGACTAGAAACCAAACTAATCTCAGGAGCAAATTTCAGAAAGACAGGAAAGAGAAAATACCGTATTAGAAATTCTTTATTCATACACGGGTTTTGTTTTCTGCACTGTTCTAGAATAAGATCCAAAAGTCATCTCAAGAATCTATGGATTGAGAATTCGAATTTATTAAAGAGAAAACGAAAAAGGACCATTGATTCTGGTAGCAGGGCTCTTTGTTTCCTTAGTAACAAGTCCAAAGGCTTAAAAGACAGGAACTTAGTAAGGGAAGGAATTTTGCTCCCAGAGCAATAAAGAAGGTAACAGGCACCAACCTTCTTTTATTAGAAAGTGGCTTGTCCTTGTGAATCGCTGTGAAAGGAGCAAGTTGACACAGTCGCAGCTCCCTCTGCCCCCACTGTGCCCAGGAGGTTTGGCGCAGGGACCCCCTAACAAGCCTTACAGCAGCTTGCATCAACATGGCAGAACACCCTGGAACTAACGATTACCACCACCTAACAGGAAACACAGAGATGTGGTGTCAGATGGGACAGACAGTATATACACACCCAACCAGCACTCCTAGTCTTATGGGTTGGGTGAGGGGGATGGGGGAGATTGTACCTTTTAGTGTCCCATTTTACATAAGACCCTCTTAACTGACAGCAACTCTGTAACATTTACTGTGCTGCAACTGTAACTGACAACGTTCTTGGTCCTGGCTACGGTAAAAAAGAGGTGCAGATCCTGCATCAAAACTCAAGAGCGAGTCAATCAACAGTTTGCAGGTAGAAATGATCACAAAATTCTAGAAGATGGGAGATAGGACATAAGGCAGTATTTCTGCAGCCCCTCACATGTGGTTTCTCCTGGAGATGAAATACCTGGCCACAAAGATGGCAATGGGAAGTATATACAATTATCATTATCAACTGCAAACTCTAGATGAAGCTAAAAAGTAAACCACACAAAAGGACCTCTGAGGTAAAGATAAGACTTGTTTAGAGTTCTAGAAACAAGAAGGAAAGGAGAATTTCAGGAAGGGTCTTAGACTACATTATGTTTAAACATTAACACTGGAAGGCAAGAGAATTATAGGGATCATATTCTTTACTGCATTCAAATAAATTTGGCCTTTCGTTCGGGAATGAGTCACCTGGAAGGCAGCCCTTCTCTTCTTAAACTCGGAGAAAATAACTGGCATAAAATGGTGCTCACTAAAGATTCAGACCAAGAAAGTTCCAAAGAACAATTAAGAAATACAATCATGTGCTGCTTAACGATGGGGATATGTTCTGAGAAATGCATCCTTAGGTGATTCTGTCCTAACGTGAACATCACAGAGTGTAGTTACACAAACCAAGATGGTACAGCCTACTACACACCTAGGCTCTATGGTACTAATCTCATGGGACCACTGTCATATATGCAGTATATTGCTGACCAAAACATTACGTGGTGCATGCACAAATTATTTTAGCCCGTAGTCCCTAGAGAAACATATGACATCAATGGCAGATTCTTTTAGACAATGTGACGAAGAGGTATGGTGCAGTCAGTGTAAAGAGCATGGGCTGTGGAGTTACGGACTTGATTTTAGATTTCTGCTCCAGAGCTCTGGATCAGTGATAGACCACACTTTAGCAACATATTTAATCACCCAGAGCCTCAGCTTACTAAATTGAAAAATGGGTATTAACACTTGCCTTGCAAGGTTATTACTGAGATCAGACAGGAAGTCTGTATAGTTGTAGCACAGGGCCTGACACACAAAAGCTATTTTAAAAAGTGGTTGCTATAATTAATGTAAGAAAAGTCAGTAGAAAGGATTTGGTCAGTTTCCTCAATTTACCTTAAAATCTCACTTGACTACGAGGTATCTGTGATATACAACCCTAAAATTCAATTACTGACGTAAAGATCAAAATCCAGTCAATTTTTCCCAAAGGCAGAAGTCCAAGACCAGGCTCTAAACATTTATAGTGATCCATCAGACACTCTCAAAAAAGACAACATATTAGGGTGCCATCAACCATAAATTTAGGTATTTCCTTTCCCATTTTTCTAGAATATTTGAAGTATAAACCCAGAGACACAAAAGGAAACATCAATTCTTACTTGTTGAGTGCAGTTCCATCAGGGTTCTGCAAGGGAATTGAGCCCTCGCGCAATAAAACAGCCTTTATATGTAATGAACTAATTTCTCTCCTATGCCTCTCAAATAGCACTATTTATGTACCATCTTCGGGGATATTGAGAAAAGTCATTGCCTATGTTCTATGAAGAACCCTGGCTGATAGGGAGTGGAGTATTTAGAGAATATAAGACGTAGTCAAAGAGCGGCTAATCTTGGTTTGTTTAAATTTACTTTCATACTCCAAGGATTTGGGGTGATTAGCAAAGATATACCCAGCAGTGTAGGAGCAACTTGGTGTACTGGGCTGAAGAAGGCAGTCCTTACTGCTAGACACTGCTCATTCACTCAATACTCACAGATCCCTGGAATAGCCAATATGGATAGGTGCAGGACACTGTTTCAGAACTGATCTCTTCTATATAGAAGGTTCAGAATGGCCTTGGTGAGGCCAAGAAAAACTTGGAGGTCTTTCTGGAAAGCTAGGGTATTTAACATTTCTCCAACCTCCTCATCGAGGCGTGGCTTCCTCATAAAAGAACGCATTTCTCAGAGAGGAAAGGGAAAGAGTCAAGTTTCGCTTTTCTCTCCGTCACCTCTCAGTCTTCAGTATTCTCTTACTCTAGGAGTAGGACGGGCGAACCCCGCCGGCCCCAGGGCATCCTGGGGGATAGAGTTTCGGGGAGTAGCGGCTACGTCCCGGCGCGTCCGTGCCCACGAGAACCGGCAGGAACGCCCCACGAGAACCGGCAGGAACGCCCCACGCACAGCCACCTCTCCAGGAGCCTCGAGGTGATTCCTGGCCCGGACACTCCGACCGCAAAGGCCTTACTGACCCGCAGCGACACTTACTTCTTGCTCAGTTTCGGCTCGCCGCCGTCCACTTTCACCTCAGCCGCCTGCACTGCAGCCATGTTTCCCGAGGGCTCGACCTAAAAAGGATGAGGTCTCACGGCAATTTCCAGGTCAGCGTCGGAAGCCCCACCACTTCCGGGGCGAGAGGGCGGTCCCTCTTTGCGCGCTGCAGCCGCGCAGGCGCACAGCGAGGCTTCGCGGCCGCGGCGTCGGGCGCGCCAGCTGGTTTAGTTGTGTGCGCCAGACGCTCTAGGGGGGCGGCTCTCCTGGTGCCTCTCTTCAGCTATGGCGGAGGCCATGGATTCGGGGAAAGACCCCAACGGGCCCACTCATTCCTCGACTCTGTTCGTGAGGGAGGACGGCAGCTCCATGTCCTTCTACGTGCGTCCCAGTCCGGCGAAGCGCCGGCTCTCGACGCTCATCCTGCACGGCGGCGGCACCCTGTGCCGGGTGCAGGAGCCCGGGGCCGTGCTGCTGGCCCAGCCCGGGGAGGCGCTGGCCGAGGCCTCGGGCGACTTCATCTCCACGCAGTACATCCTGGACTGCGTGGAGCGCAACGAGAGGCTCGAGCTGGAGGCCTACCGGCTGCGCCCGGCCCCGGCGGCCGACCAGACCCTGGAGACGAAGCCGGGGGCCCCGGCCGAGGGCGCCGCGGAGCCCGAGCCGAAGCCGTACACGGGGCGGATGGGGTTCACGGACGCGGACGACTTGGCCATCTTGACCTACGTGAAGGAAAACGCCCGCTCGCCCAGCTCCGTCACCGGCAATGCCCTGTGGAAAGCGCTGGAGAAGAGCGCGCTCACCCAGCACTCGTGGCAGTCCCTCAAGGACCGCTACCTCAAGCGCCTGCGCGGCCAGGAGCACAAGTACCTGCTGGGCGACGCCCCCGTGAGCCCGTCCTCTCAGAAACTCAAGCGGAAAGCCGAGCAGGACCCCGAGGCCGCCGACAGCGGGGGTGAGGCCTGCTGCTGTGGCCGCGCGGGCCCCCTGCTCACCCCGGTGCTGGGGCGGGGGCGTCTCCTCCCCTCTGTGTCAGGCGTCCATTGTGGCGTGTTTGCTGGCGCCGCGCGGCCCCTCCCTCTCTTGACATCCGGGTAAAAGTGCAGCATTGTTTTCGTCTCTGAGTTTCCTTTGCTTTTCCAATATCTGGGATATTGGCACGATTCGATGTTCAAAAGGTACAAAAAGCGCGCATGGAAAGTCCTCTCGCCCTTCCTACCCACCCAGTTTTTTTCCCCCGAAGGCGACGCGTTTACCAGCTTGTGTTATCTTTTCAGAGAGATTTCAGAGACTGGTTTTGGAAAAGTATTTCCATGTTCAGCTGGGTTCGATATAAACCATTTTAAAGGCGTGCCAGACGAGTTTGGTTTCATGTTTTGGCTTAATTGAGTGCGTAGTCCTGTGAGAAGGTTTTCACCCACTGGACAAGGGTTGTGCTCAGGGGAAGTGAGCTTTTAACGCAGTTGAATTGAATGTTGGGATTCAGGTGTGGTTAGTGATGCGGGGTTGGTGAGTCGAGGAGTTGAAAGATTTGTTGGACTCTCAAGGTCTGGCAGTAGTGCTCTTTTATTTAGAGAATAGTGTGGAATAGCTTGGGGACAGGACCCATGGGCAGTCAGGCTGCTGCGGGGGGACAGGGCCCACAGGCTGGAGGAGGTGCTACTGCTGCCGGCATGGGCACAGGACTGATGGGCAGGCAGACCTGCTGCGTGGGGACAGGACTCACGAGCAGGAGGAGCTGCTGCTGCCGCTTCTGCTGCAAACATGAGTGGAGAGTAAGGCTAAATTTAAGGCATAGTTATGTGAGCCATCTCTTTACAAGACAAAGGAAAGAATATGAAAAAAAGTTAAAATGGTATCAGTGCAGGTGGGGTCTGGCTATTGGGTGATCCCCTGACTTTTAGATAAGAATCAAATCGGATTAAGTAAAGGTCAGAAGCCACCACCCTAAATTACTTACATGAGATTGCCAGACGCTAACCAACTTAAGTTCTTGCCTTCCCCATTGAGAGTTTCTGGAGACAAGGTCATCTCCCTTCTTTCACAAATGCAAATGTCTCTCAAGGGGCAAGCAAATTCCAGTCGTCGGAGCCTGCCTCTCATCTGCAGTTTAAAATTAACCAGCCTAAAATCCTCATCAGTTAGGACACGGTGTCAAGCTGTTAAGATGCTTCACTTTTGATCTAGTGGGTATAGACAGCTTAAACTGACGGAGCCTTTTGTTTAAAAAGGCAAGTCCCCCCCTTCCCTTTTCTTTCCTTATGGCTATTAGATGTAACAGGTGAAGTCTGGGGAGGTAAATCTGTTTCTCCGTTGAGTATGCTTAGTAGGAATTTTGTTTTTGGTAAAAGTGACATTTCAGATTCATTCATTCAGCAGATATTTGAGTACCAGTTACTGTTATCCTGCTGGGATATAACAATAAATAAAAGTCCCTGCGGTTATGGATCTTAACATGCTAGCTGGGCAGTGCTAAGTGCTGTAGAGAAAAGTAAATCAGCGTAAGGGCTGGGGAGGAGGTTCTTCTCTACAGGATGCTAAGGGAAGGTCACTACATATGCTGATGTTTGAGTAGAGACCAAAGGAGATGAAAGAGCAAGCCAGGTGGTTATCTGAGGAAGTGTTCCAGGCGGAGGGAATATTAAGTGCAAAGGCCATGAGGTGGGAATGTGGGTGGTGTGTTCTTGGAGCAGCAGAGAGATCAGTGTGGCTGGAATGGAGTAAGCAAGAGGGAGAATAGGAGAGAGGACAAGGCTGTGTGTATGGGTGAAGTAGGTCATGTAGGGCCTTGCTTTTAAATCAGTAGTGATGGGCCTACTGGGAAGCCATTTGGAACTTGGGACAAAATTAAGCAGGATTTACCCTACTCTACATATTTTGATCACGTATTTAAATGTAAAAATTAAAATCCTAAAATGACTAAGGGAAAACACTGAAGAATATACTTTTTTTTTTTTTTTGAGGAAGACTAGCCCTGAGCTAACTGCTGCCAATCCTTCTCTTTTCACTGAGGAAGCCTGGCCCGTGCTAACATCCATGCCCATCTTCCTCTACTTTATATGTGGGACGCTTCCCACAGCATGGCTTGCCAGGCGGTGCCATGTCTGCATTTGGGATTTGAACCAGCAAACTTCGGGCTGCCGAAGCGGAACGTGTACACTTAACTGCTGTGCCACCAGGCCAGCCCCTGAAGAATATACTTTTTAATACAGTCATGAGCTTCATTAATGACATTTCAGTCAACAACAGACTGCATATAGGACTGTGGTCCCATAAGGTTATAGCCTGGGTGTGTAGTAGGCTGTACCATCCAGGTTTGTGTAAGTACACTCTGATGTTCAAATGACCACAGAATCGCCTAACAATGCATTTCTGAGGTTGTGTACCTGTCCTCACGCATGATTGTATTAGTGATGTGTGACTGTATTAGCATGGGGATAGTCCTGAAACCAAGAAGACTAAGAAAAAGTTTTAATATATTTGATTACTTAAAATCAAAAACTTCTCATGATAAATAAAGACAGGGCAAACTGGAAAAATATTCCCAATACTTTGCAGAGTTGGTTTCCTTCAGGACCAAAGAGCTTGCAGAAGTTAGTAAAAGAAAAACTAGTAGAAAAATGAGCAAAGGAAATGGAACAGGAAGTTCCCAGAAAAGGAAATAAATGGCCAATAAACAAATGCAGAAGTATTGTTAAATAAAAGTAAATAGACTCTGAGCAGAGGGCCAATATAAGCCATGCCTGTACTTCTGACCCATAGAAACTGAAATAATAAATGTGTGTGGTGGTGGTGTGTTTTAGACAGTAAATCAGAGCAAGGAAATGTATTTTATCAGATTGGCAAGAATGAACAAAATGGGTAATACCCAGAGTTAGTGATGTATATGAAAAACAGGTACACTCCTGCATTACTAGTAGAAGAAAACTGGTGTGATTTCTTTGGAGGGCATTTTGACAAAATCTAATATTTAAAATGCATATTCCCTTAAACATGGCAATATTGCTTCTAGGAATTTATCCTACAGATATACTCAGACTGCAAAAGGGTGCATAGTGAAAAGTAAGTCTCCCTGCTACATACCCTTCCCCTGGTTCCTCTCCCACGGGCAACCTTTGTTATTGTCCCTTGGCTGTGTCCTTTTTGCTCATTAGCACGCTAGACATCATTTTGTTTTACAGTTTGCTTTTTTTTTAACTTAATAGATATTGAAGTTCTTGTGTGTCTGTGCCATAATTTGTTTACTTTTTATTATAGAAAATTTCAAACATTTGGAAAAGTATAATGAACTGTACTGCATGTACCCATGACCCAATTTCACCTGATTATAGATCATGGCCAATTTTTTTCATCTATACCTTTCATCCTGACTTCTGGGATTATTTTGAAGAAAATGCTAGGCATCATACGATTTTGTCTGTTTCAGCATGTATCTTTAAGAGATAAAACTTCTTTTTTAAACTACTTGAAAAAAATTTATAGAAAATAAAATTGACTTATTTTGGTATACAGTTATGTATGTTTTTTAAATTTATTTTTTATTGTACAGTATCCATTCCATAAATTTACCATTTTAACTGTTTCAGTTTAGTGGCATAAAGTGTGCAGCCATTGCCACCATCCATCTCTAGAACTTTCATCTTCCAGAATTGAAACTCTATACCCGTTAAACACTAACTCCCCATTCCTCCTCCCCCAGCCCCTGGCAACCACCATTCCACTTTCTGTCTTTATGAATTTAATCTCTCTAGGTACCTCATGTAAGCAGAATCATAGAATATTTGTCCTATTGTGTCTGGCTTATTTCACTTAGCATCATGTCTTTAAGATTCATCCATGTTGTAGCATGTGAGAGAATTTCCCCTTAGTAGTCAGTTTTTGTTAAGTTGGAAAAGAGAGCAGAGTTAAATCCTCAGAGAACTAAGAGTAAAAGAGAAACAGGAGGATGTTTAGCTTTAGGAGTTGCTCCTTTCTGTAGATGGCATGTTGTGGGTTGTGATGTATCTCCCAGATCTGCCTTCAGCAGCTGGGAGAGCTGCCTTGCCCATAGTCCTGTCATCTCAGGGTGGCTAGCATCCAGTGACTGATCTATGTGGAGTTATAACGTCTTGGCTCCCTCGCTCCAACTCAGTCAACTCGGAAGGCCTTCCCAGCTCTAGCCTTTCCCTGGTTTCAGCTGAGGCCCTGTTGGAACTATTTCACAGCTCAGATCTCTCTCTGCCCACTCTTGGTTTCTTCTCTTCAACAGGTGTTTTCCCGGAAGCACTCTCTAATAAACCCCTTATTTTTTTTTTTTTTTAAAGATTGGCACCCAAGCTAACAACTGTTGCCAATCTTTTTTTTTTTTGCTTTTTCTCTCCAACCCCCCCCAGTACATAGTTGTATATTTTAGTTGTGGGTCCTTCTAGTTGTGGTATGTGGGACGCCCCCTCAACGTGGCCTGATGAGCGGTGCCATGTTCGTGCCCAGGATCCGAACCATTGAAACCCTGGGCTACCCTGGGCTGCCGAAGCAGAGCGCGTGAACTTAACCACTCAGACATGGGGCCGCCCCAAATGCCTTATATGTTAATCGCAATCTCAGAATCTGCTTCCCAGAGAACCCAATTTATGGCACAGTTTTGTTAATTTTCAAAATCTGTAAATACAAAGCAAAAAGTGAATTACGCTTGAAGAGTATTTTTATTTTACATATCAGAGCCTAGGAAAATTATCACATTTGGATAGTACAACTTTCCAGAAACAAGAGTAGAAATTATTGAACATGCGTGTGTTGTGTTTTTCTTATCCTCTGACCAAAACAGATGTCTTCTAGTAGAAAAGGAAAATGCAGGCTTACTTTTGGCCTAGAGCTCATGTACTATATTTTTGGTTTCTGCAAAAGAGGCTAATTCTAATCTGATGCTGTTCGTCTCTTTAATAGAACCACAGAATAAGAGAACTCCAGACTTGCCTGAAGAAGAATTTGTAAAGGAAGAGATCCAGGAGAATGAAGAAGCAGTCAAAAAGATGCTCGTAGAAGCCAGCCGGGAGTTTGATGAAATTGTGGTATGTTAACTAAATTTAACTCATTTTTTTCCTACCTCCTTTGAAAATGGTCATCGTATCTACCTTTTCATACACCTGAGGCCCAGAAAGGTAAGAGAGAAGTTCAAGGAGGAAAATGGAAAGTGGGACTGATCCTAGGTTCTAGACATGCAGCTTTTAGTTTTTGGTAGGACAACTTGAGTGGGAAGGGAGAGAGGGAGAAAAATTGGGAAGAATTATTTTTAAACAGTATAAAGCATTCCATTTTGATACTTTGATCTCAGTATAATTTTTTTAAAGTTAAGGCTATGGATTTTTCTTTTAAAAGCATTTTTATGCTTCTCAGGAGAATAAATGTAATTTTTTAAAGAGTTAAATTTTTTTATCAAGCAAGTGTAGCTTTTGGTATGCAGGCTTACCTTGGAGATATTGCAGCTTCAGTTCCAGGCCACTGCAATAAAGCGATTGTTGTAGTCAAGTGAATCACATGAGTGTTTTGGTTTCCCAGTGCATGTAAAAGTTATGTTTATACTATACTATAGTCTATTAAGTGTGCAATAGCATTATGTCTAAAAAAACAATGTATATATCCTAATTAAAAAATGCTTTTATTGCTAAAAAAATGCTAACCATTATCTGAACCTTCAGAAAGTTGTAATCTTTTTGCCAGTGGCGGGCCTGGCCTTGATGTTGATGGCTGCTGACTGATCAGTGTGGTGGTTGCTGAAAGTTCGGGTGACTGTGGCAGTTTCTTAAAATAAGACAACAATGAAGTTTGCCACATCGATTGACTCTTCCTTTCATGAATGGTCTCTCTGTAGCACATGATACTGTTTGATAGTATTTTACCCACAGTGGGACTTCTTTAAAATTGGAGTCAGTCCTCTCTAACACTGCCACTGCTTTAACAACTAAATTTATGTAATATTCTAAATCCTTTGTTGTCATTTCAACATCTTCACCAGGAGTAGATTCCATCTCAGGAAGCCACTTTCTTTTCACATCCGTAAGAAGCAGCTCCTCGTCCGTTACAGTTTTCTCATGAGATGGCAGCAATTCAGTCACATCTTCAGGCACCAGTTCTAATTCTAGTTCCCTTACTTTTTCTACCACGTCTGCAGTTACTCCCTCCCCTGAAGTTTTGAACCCCTCAAAGTCATCCATGAGAGCTGGAATCAGCTTCTTCCAAACTCCTGTTAATGTTGATATTTGACCTGTGAATCACAAATGTTCTTCATGGCATCTAGAATGGTGAATCCTTTCCAGAAAGTTTTTAATTTACTTTGCCCAGATTTATGAGAGGAATCACCATCTATGGCAACTATAGCCTTATGAAAAGTTTTTCTTAAATTATAAAACTTGAAAGTCAGAATTACTCCTTGATCCATGTGCTGCAGAATGGATGTGGTGTTAGTAGGCATGAAAACAACATTTATCTGGTTGTGTGTCTCCATCAGAGCTCTTGGGTGACCAGGTGCTTTGTCAGTGAGCAGTAATATTTTGAAAGGAATCTTTTTTTATGAGCAGTAGGTCTCATTAGTGGCCTTAAAATATTCAATAAACTATGTTGTAAACAGATGTGTTGTCATCTAGGCTATGTCATTCCATTTATAGAGCACAGGCAGAGTAGATTTTAACATAATTCTTAAGGGCTCTGGGATTTTCAGAATGGTAAATGAGCATTGGCCTCAACTGAAAGTCACCAGCTGTATTAGCCCCTTACAAGAGAGTCAGCCTGTACTTTGAAGCCAGGCATTGACTTCTCTCTAGCTGTGAAAGTCCTGAATGGTGTGTTCTCCTGATATAACGCTGTTTCGTCGACATTGAAAATCTGTTGTTGAGTGTAACCACCTTCATTAATTATCTGGATAACTTGCTGCAGCTTTACATCAGCATCTGCTGCTTCACCTTGCACGTCTAAGTTATGGAGACAGCTTCTTAGATCTCGTGAACGAACCTTTGCTAGCTTCAGATATTTCTTCTGCAGCTTCCTCACCTTTCCTTTCTCAGCTTTCATAGAATTGAAGAGAGTTAGGGCCTTGTTCTGGATTAGACTTGGGCTTGAAGAATGTTGTGGCTGGTTTGGTCTTCTATCCAGGCCACTCAAACTTTCTCCAGTCAGCAATAAGTCTGTTTTACTTTCTTATCATTCGTGTGTTCACTGGAGTAGGGCTTTTAATTTCCTTCAAGAACTTTTCCTTTGCATTTACAACTTGGTTAACTGACACAAGAAGCCTTTCTTTTTTTTTTTTGAGGAAGATTAGCCCTCAGCTAACTACTGCCAGTCCCCCTCTTTTTTGCTGAGGAAGCCTGGCCCTGAGCTAACATCCATGCCCATCTTCCTCTACTTTATATGTGGGACACCTCCCACAGCATGGTGTGCCAAGTGGTGCCATGTCTGCAGGTGGGCTCCGAACCGGCGAACTCTGGGGCCACCGAGAAGTGGAATGTGCGAACTTAACCTCTGTGCCACTGGGCCAGCCTCAAGAAGCCTAACTTTCAAGCTATCTCGGCTTTTGACATGCCTTCCTCACTAAGCTTAATCATTTCTAGCTTTTGATTTAAAGTGAGAGACATGCACCTCTTCCTTTCACTTGAACACTTGGAAGCCATTGTAGGGTTATTAATTGGCGTAATTTCAACATTGTTGTGTCTCAGGGAATAGGCCCAAGGAGAGGGAGAGAGACAGGGGAATGGTTGGTCATTGGAGCAGTAAGAACACACACAACATTTATCGATTAAGTTTGCCATCTTATATGGGCATGGTGGCATCCCAAAACAATTACAATAGTAACATCAAAGATCACTGATCACCATAACAAATATAGTAATAATGAAAAATTTTGAAATATTGTGAGAATTACCAAAATGTGATAGAGATGCAAAGTGTGTAAATGATGTTGGAAAAATTATGCTAATAGACTTGCTTGACACAGGGTTGTCACAAACCTTCAATTTGTAAAAAAACATACTATCTGCAACACACAGTAAAGCTAAGTGTAACAAAATGAGGTATGCCTGTACTTACAGCTTTTTTGGAATTGTTTTAGTTCTTCCGTATTTAATCTAGCTTCTTATTCTCTGTTGGAATCCCATATTTAATCATAGTTACAGAGAAAGGCAGGAGGCATAAAATAATGGGTAATTTTAAAAAATCCAAATTATATGTGCGTATCATCTTCAAGAAAAAGGATATTGTAAATTAACTTTTCTTACTAACACAAAGAAAAATGGCTAAGCCTCAGTCTCAAACAGGAAAGTAATGTAAAGTTTGTGTAATTGATGAGTGAAGGAATACACAGGAATTGGCAGAATTTAGGGATTGTTGCCTTTATTTATTTATTTATTTTAGGAAGATTAGCCCTGAGCTAACTGCTGCCAATCCTCCTCTTTTTACTGAGGAAGACTGGCCCTGAGCTAACGTCCGTGTCCATCTTCCTCTACTTTATATGTGGGACACATGGCTTGCCAAGCAGTGCCATGTCTGCACCCGGGATCTGAACCGGTGAATCCCAGGCCGCCGAAGCAGAATGTACGCACTTAACCGCTGCACCACTGGGCCGGCCCCAGATTGTTGCCTTTTGTAGTTTGAGGGTTTTTTTTTAGTTTTTGCTATTTGGTTCATTTTCCATAAACTTTCAGATGCTCTCAACAACTCTCAAACATGGCCTACATAGGTCTCTTCTCACATAACATGCTTTGTAATGTGTCTAAATGTGGTATAGCTTGGAGAACCTAATATATTCATACAGCAATGTTTTTTGAGTACTTATTATGTGAAGGCATTGGTAGGCACTGGGGATGTAGTGATGAGCAAAACAGGTACAATTCCTACCCTTATTGAGCTTACAGTCTGAGTGAAGTCAGACAGACTTTCAACAAATAATCTAATGTACACATGGGTACACATATGTATGTGTGTGCATATACTATATTTTTTAATATTCAGTGTAGCTGCCAATGTTGTAATACCAGAAGTGATTATACATACACATACACACATATGCACACACACTTAATATACCTACCACCTACACACATATTCCCCCTTACCCCATCACATAGGTATATACGTGTATACACATCCAACATGAGTAAATGTAAGAAGGAACATAGCATATTAGAGGAACATCCAGTGTGATTAGGGTGAAAAGGGTAAGAAGGCAGTAGTTGGGAGAGACGAGATAACACAAGAGTAAGTGTTTGTGACTTGATAATTAGGAACTGGTTGTATTCATCACTTTCTCTAGGTGGATGAGAGCCCTGATTTTGAAATACACATAACAATGTGTGATGATGATCCACCTACACCGGAGGAAGACTCAGAAACACAGCCTGATGAGGAGGAGGAGGAGGAGGAAGAAGAAAAAGTTTCTCCACCAGAAGTGGGAGCTGCCATCAAGATCATCCGGCAGTTAATGGAAAAGTTTAACTTGGATTTGTCAACAGTTACACAGGCCTTCCTAAAAAATAGTGGTGAGCTAGAGGCTACTTCTTCCTTTTTAGAGTCTGGTCGAAGGGCTGATGGGTATCCCATTTGGTCCCGACAGGATGACTTGGATTTGCAAAAAGATGATGAGGCTGCCAGAGATGCATTGGTCAAAAAATTTGGTGCTCAGAATGTAGCTCGGAGGATTGAATTTCGCAAGAAATGATTGGCAAGCTAATGAGAAAAGAAAAAAGGTGTGGCAGATGAGGTGGTTAAAAAAGGGTTTTGACTGTTGATCTTCAGAGATTCTTACATTGGAGCTGACACTTGTCTTTTGACCAATACTACCATTGCTCTCTAAGTCCCAGATTTTGTAGCCAAGCAGAGTTGTGTAGGAGGATAAAAATAAAAGAAATGGGATATATTTAGAGCAGTCCCTGGCAGTATCAGTGTGCTGATGAAAGGAATATCTAAACTAGAGAGAACTTGGTCTGCATAGTAGTAATCCTTTTCTGGAATGGAACCCTTGCTATATTGGTGACAGGAGTTAGTGACAAAGTCAAAGGAGGAAAATTAGGAGGGAGATCTTTTCAGGCAGCATGAATAAAGAGCCTCCTATCTTTTGGCAGAAGCTCATCTAGATTGTGGTAGATTCCAAATTAAGAATCTAGAAATATGGAAAGATTTCATTACAAGGCCTTGAACATGGACTATCCCAAACTCTGTATCCCCCGTTGAGCTCTCATTTCTAGACTGCTTTGAAAACTCCATATTCCCTTTGTTAACGTAATATTTGGGGACCCTGCTTCTTGGCTGTTCTTTTCTTCAAGTCCTTGATAGACATGTCTCTAGCATGTATTTTCTTACCACCCGGTTTTTAAAACACACACACAACCCTAGAGAGTCTGAAGAACAGTCTTACTTTGTTACTAGTAATGTGTTTTTAGTTAGTCTTTAGCACAAAACTACCCCCGATTGTGTTAGATTTAAAAATTAGTAGATTAATTCCTCTCTGTTGTATTGCTTTCATTATTGAAAATAAATAGAACTTTGTATTTGAGTCTCCAACAAGTGTTTTCTCTGATTGTATTTACAAAAGCTTTTAGGTGTAAAAACCATAAGGAACCAGCATTTCTGGTTCTTATTAATTAGAACCAATAAACTGGTTCCATTTTAGAACTAATAGGCCATTAGAAAGATGCTAGTTCTTCTGGATGGAGCAAAAAGAAGATCTGCATCAAGGACTGTGAAAGTTGGCAAAATAAGATGAACTGCTGAGAGTCAAGGGGAAGAGAAGCCAATCAGGAACCATCAGGTGTGTAACAGGTGTCTACCCCACTCATATCCCCTGGGCACTCACTAGTCCAACACATGCCACCAACAGGAGTCCTGCTAGCATCTACTTGCAGTGCTGTGGATTAATGCCCCTGGGAGCGGCTTTCAACTAATGGCAAATAAGAATTAGAGGATGCATACGCAGCTTCCTTGCTGACCAGAGAAATGACACAACCAAATATTGGAGAGTTACCCCTGGAGTGGGATAATGGTTTCCATGCCATCTTTTAGAGGTCTCCAGCAGAAATAAGCATAGTTGCCCACGATGGTAATCTGTTTATGAATGCACTCAGTATAGGCTTCCTTCTCTTGTCTCACATCCCAACTTCCCTACTAGTGCATCCTGGAATCACACCAGTTACACTCAACTACTTTCTTTAGAGTCTGCGTCTAGGGGAACCCAGCTTAAATCGAAGTGCTTAACCTTTCCTTCCTCCTTCGTATATTGGAAGGATACAACAAACTCCCAGTAGTAACTACAGCTTACTACAGTTGTTAGTGCTTTTGAGTTGGTTCTCACTCCTAGAGATCCTGTGTACAGCAGAATGAAACCCTGACCAGTCTTTTTGTGCCATCCTCTCACCTGGTGCTGTATCAGACAATGCTCCACTGCTATTCATAGGGTTTTCATGGTCCATTTTTTGGGAAGTGGGTGGCCAGGTCCTTCTTCCTAGTCTGTTTTAGTCTAGAAGCTCTGCTAAAAACTGTTCAGCATGAGTGACCCTGCTTGGTATTTGAAATATCAGTGGCATAGCTTTCAGTACTACAGCAACACACAGACATCACAGTATGACGGTTGACAGGTGATTTGGTTCCCTGACTGGGAAATGAACCCAGGCCTTGGTGGTGAGGGTACCGAATCTTAACCACTAGAACTTGCTATACTAGTAATTCTTAAATGGGGATTGGGAGGGGCTGGGTGGTGGGCATTTGTTTAAAATGTGTTCTCGATTCTGATATGACTCTAGGGTGGTTGAAAATCATTGCTTTAGATGTGAAATGGAGACGTCATCTAGGATGTCAATACCTTAGTAAAGTTACTGCAGCCTATTGGCTTTACAGGGCTAGAAATTCCAGTTTTGTCAAATCATGTGCAAAAGGGTCTGATATATACCCAGACTCTCAAAAGACGTGTTTAAACCAACATGCACACCAACCTGTAGTGCTCATTGTAAACCAGTAAGTTTCAAATACCTGGTTTTGTAATTTCTCTGGTCATTCATCTCTCCTGCTGGCACATATATGTGGGGAGTCAAATTATCAGAAGTGTTTTTTGGAGCACAAACCTAAGGGAGGAAAATGAGTTGGGTCTTAATGGTTAGTGGCATTGAGCTATGGCTGCATCTGCTACACAGACCAGCTGTTCAAGTCCTGAAGTCGGAATACCTCTCCCTTGAAATGCCGGATTGTTCTTTAGGCTTTCTTTTCTCAACTTCGAGTCTGGTTGTGCTTTTCTGCTTGTGCTCTGGGATACAGAATTTCTTACACAGTTTAGCTCTTGAATTCTGGGCCTTTTTCACCATTCCTCACTGCTCCTCCCCCTTACCCATACTCCAGCTTTTGAAATTTTCTGGGCTTTAACTTGTATAACTTCAGTAGTGCCAGAAGCATTTCCTTTCTGTTTCTTTCCCTGTAGCAGTGGATTCTGCCCTTGGTGTCCAGTTTTCCTCTGTTCCCTCTTCCTTTGAAGTAGGTACAGTTGAATTTTAAAAGTTTCAGCTGCTGCTTGAGTTGTTCAGATCCTCTCTTGCTTTTGGTCTAATACTGTTTGCTGGATCATATGCCTACCTGCCTATATCAATAAGGTATATTTAGTTTCATGCAACAGGAAACCTAACCTAAAGGACTTTAAACGATAAGGGGATTTATATCTTGTATTTGTAATAAGAGGTCCTGAGGTGGGGTGGCTTCAGGGTTCTTTGTATTTTTCTGCTTTGCCATCTTTAGCTTGTTGTAAAGGCTGTGTCCTAAAGGTGGAGTGTCTTCCTTGGGCTTCAGATGGTATAACCTTTTCTGGGAATGTGGCCTGGAAGGGGAGGGTTAATATCCAAACAAAAGTCAGGGAGTTTAGGGCCTGCTAAAAACTTCCATTGTACAGACAATCCTGGTCACTTTCAGGAGCAAAAGTATTCCACCCAGAAACTGTCTCCTTATCATTAATCTGGACTTAACCTTTTGAGTTCATTCTTGTCTCATCTTCCTTATAACTTTCCTTCTGGTTTTTAATTTGCTTCCTGAGCATATTTTCTTACAACAAATGCCAACTATGCTTCTCTATCAATAATACTCATGACAAATAAAAATGGCAAGCAATAGGATATATTGGAGAATAGGAGGAAGCCATTTGGTATAAACCTAATTCGGCCTGACCTTGTCTTTCCAAAAGGGCCTGACCCTGGCTCTTGAGCATGCATTATATATCTGCTTTAGATATTCCCTATGGCAAGAACAAAGGCCCTTCAGATAAAGGTGCAACTTCCCTCCCCCTCCCAACGTTGGCGTTTCTTTAAGGATTAAGCATCTTTCCTTAGGCTAGAAACTGATTGCTGTGCTCATCTGTGACCACCCAGCTCAAGACAATAGACTTGCCTCCTGCTACAGACCCACTACCTGCTGTGTCCAACAAGCGCTGTGCTGACAGGGCAATCTTGTGACTATTGTGGGAGGGACATTTCAATCATATGTGAAACGTCCTGCTTGGGGGTATATAACCACTCTGTACACCTCACTTCTTTGGTGCCCTTTCTTCCTTTGGGAAGAAAGGCCCCGGGCCATGGTCCTCAGATTTCAGCTCAGAATAAACTCACCCAAATTTTCATTTATAGGTTGGTTATGAATTATTTTCGTTGACACTCATTACCTTGAAACTCACTCTGCATGACTTCCTGGTGTTTTCCTCAGGTTCTGCGGCTTCCAGTATAGTTGTGCCTGTCAACAAGGATGGCTTCCCCAGTTCTTTCTTTCGATTTTCTACTGGTAGCTTTTGATGCGGGGGTCGGTGAGCCGAGGAGTCGAAAGAAGGATTTCTTGGACTCTCAAGATCTGGCAGTAGTTCTCTTATTTAGAGAATAGTGTGGAATAGCATGGGGACAGGACCCATGGGCAGTCAGAGCTGCTGCTGCCGGCGGGGGGACAGGACCCATGGGCAGTCAGGCTGCTGCATGGGGACAGGGCCCACGGGCAGGAGGAGGTGCTGCTATTGCTGCTTCTGCTGCAAACATGAGTGGAGAGTAAGGCTAAATTTAAGGCATAGGTATGTGAGCCATCTCTTTACAAGACAAAGGAAAGAACGTAAAAAAGTTAAAATGGTTATCAGTGCAGGTGGGGTCTGGCCATTGGGTGGTCCCACAACTTTTAGATAAGAATCAAATCGGATTAAGTAAAGGTCAGAAGCCGATACCCTAAATCAGTTACATGAGATTGCCAGACAGTAACCAATTTAAGTTCTTGCCTTTGGCATTGATTAAGAGTTTCTAGAGACAAGGTCATCTCCCTTCTTCCTGGCACAGAGAGGGAGGCATCCCCACAGAAGGGGGTTTCCCCCACAAATGTAAATGCCTCCCAACAAAGGACAAGCAAACTCTGCTCCTCGGAGCCTGCTTCTCATCTGCAGTTTTAAAAGTAACCAGCCTAAAATCCTCATCAGCTTTCAATTTTGATAGTTTGTTGGCCCTGGGATCTTTCTGGGGAATGTATCAGATTGTTTTCTGGGCTCATTACTCCCCACCCTTTGCTGCCTCAGACATGAGGTCATACATTTTTGTCCAAATATTTGGAGAGCTCCTCTGGACCCTGTTGAGAAGTTTGCTGATGACTGTCTTACCTAGTGGTTTGTGTATTTGATTGCCAGCTGCCGTCCGCACTTAAAACTGTTGCACAGATTTAAGTAAATCAAATTATTTTCTAACATTTTTAAGGTGGGCTGTGGAAAATTTTTACAGATAGATTCTTAAAGTTGTTAAAATAGTTAAATAAGGAGCCTGTTAGACTGGAGTGGCTCTAGTGCCTTTGGTAGCTTATGTAAACCAAAACCTAAGCCAGAGTGAATGCACTCGAATCTAAGAAAATGAAACTGAAGAAGAGGAAATTTGGATACACAAAGAGGCACCCTGGAGGCACGCACACAGAAGAAGGACTGTGTAAGGACACAGGGAGAAGCTGGTCATCAGCTTAGCAAAGAGAAAGGCCTCAGAGGAAACCAACGCTGCAGACAACTTTGATCTTGGACTTCCAGTCTCCAGAAGTGTCAGAAAATAAGTTGCTTTTGCTGAAGCTACCTAGTCTGTGTATGGTATCAATACTGTCAAATAAATAAGTCAGATTCTTTTTTTGTAGATTTGTGCCACTAATATGGGTATATGTTGTATGCACGTATGCGTGTGAGTTTTAATTCCCTAGGTGATTCATGAAAGGATAGCACATATTAGGAAAAATATTTTCTTCTGAGTGTAATTTGATAATTATAAATAAATATTGATGTTAGAATATTCTGGCACTTGTGCTTTAGTGTATAAACGCCTAGAGAAACTCTTGCACATAGTGCATCCAGACACCAGTAAGAATGTCCCCGTCACAACTGTTTGTGTTAGTGCAAAACTGGTATCTTTGTAGAACTAGTTGTCTGTGTACTGACCTTGTTTTGACACCTTTACATGGAAAGTAAAAAAAGCAAATATGACAAAACAATGCAAATTGATAAAATGAACAAAGAAGTGGTATTTTTCAAAGATATTTTTATTATACCAAGGTAAACCCACATACACCTTTATACACCAAAATCTATTTTTAGACGTTAGCATTTCAAAAGAAAAGAGAAGACTGAGAATGAGAATGATTATCCCAGGTTTTAGATTAGCAGAATTTATAATAAAATGAGGATTTTGTGGATATATGTGTATATGTGTAGATATATATGAAAAACCTAAGATAGTGGAAATATTAACATCATTAGACTATATTCAGTGATTGTATGATGTTGCTACGATAATTTCCTGTGATTTTTTTTTTGTGTTTTAAATAGTTAAAGTAAAAATACATTTATAAATGAAAATTACTTAGTATTATGGACTTATCCTAATCATCCCCTTAATGATGGATACTTGAGGTAGTTTCTAGTGTCCAATTCAAACCCTCAGAGCTTCGGGAAAAAGCTCACTTTTATGAACTCACATCATCAGGAAATAGAGCATCCCTTCATTTTCTACATGAAAAACTAATTTCAATTTTGCCTTCCTGTGTTGCCAGAAGGGAAAGAAGTGCCAATGTGTCCCTCAGAGACATATTCTCACCTGGGTGAGGTACAGTTCATGGCTATTCCAGACTGTTGAGGACATGATGATTACAGGGAGGAGGTCATATTTGTCCGTAAAATACTTTTTTTTGCAAAGTTTCAGCAGATGTCTCCACTGCCTAGTACCTGGAGTGCTTCCAGAGGCTGCATGGAGCTTGGACACAAACCTTTACTCAGTGAAATGTGTACAGAAGATAACCACTGCCCACAAGACAGGGTAAAAAAACTTGCATTTGGGTTCCCAAGTGATTTCTCCTTCCCACTGCATTAGTTTTGTCCCAAACAGGGTGACTTCATTGTTCATCATCCTTTCAATTGCACCGATTCTGCATCAAGAGAAAGGAGGCCTGGACCAGGTTCTAAGAATGCCATCTTCTTCCTCCTGAAGCTCAGGTCCTGGTGAGCTTTGCAGCATGTGCAGAAGAGTCTGAGAATCTTCCTCACTCAGACACGGTTGAGGTCCTGGAGGGTCTTCTTCCTGTGGATCAGGATTCAAAAAAGTTTGTACCTTTTACTGAAAGTCTGGATGGTGGGAGTTGGCCTACAGGCTTGAGGTTTCTACGTATTGCTGGTGCAGTTGGCTGAGGGAGTGAGATGGTTCTCCAGCTGACTGTGTACTGCTCCCACAAGTCTGTCTCAGTCTGTTCCTTTTTGAGGATCCCATTCTGCAAGCAGAGCCTGGTAGCCCTCATCCCACCATTGCATAATGTAAGATATGTCCACCTGACCCAGATCCTGTGGTGGCTGTTTTTTGTGCTCAGAATTAGGCTGAGAATTGTCCTTCAACTGTAGTACTCCTGTGTCCGTCTGTTCTTTGTGATCCTGGCATTTTTCTTGGTATTGGGGCCAGAAAGGATTCTGAGTATCCAAGAGGTCTCCTCCCAAAGTCAGGGGTATTGGGACATAATTTGTAAGTGTCAAAGTAGAGGAAGCATTCTCTCCTCCCTGCACAGCCTGTGTAGGCTGTGTTCTCATGATATTTTGTCCTTGGATCACATCAGGGACAAAAGACACATGTGATGGAAGAAGAGCAAGTAGAAATGTTTTGTTCCCGCTGAAAGAATTGGAGGAAGGAAAATGATAAGACCTGCTTGGGAGAGTGGACAGGTCAATTTGGTGCTGCTGAACTGTCAGATCTGGTCTCTCATTTGGGCCATCTGCCAAGGGATTCATGGGCTCACTTCTGCTCTGCCCAGGGTACAGAGATCTTCGGTTCTGATACCACATCTACGTGAGGAAAAGGAAGATATGGACATGAAGCATAAGCAATTCTGGCTCTGTTTCTCATACTGTGTAAAGCAAAGGGGCTATTAATATAGGCCCTAATCTCAGAATATATATGTGAAATTAATTACCCTTGTTCCTGTGTTCAGTGTGTGTGTGTGTGTATGTTTGTATATATGTGTATGTATGTATACAGATACATACATTGAGGTCATAACACACTCAGCAATCCATTACATGTGAATTGAAACTGGCTGAAAGGGCATATGCTCTAGAATCCACCCTCTAATTTCAACAATGGATCAGCGAACAAGGTCTCTTGACCAGGTTGACATTTTTTTCCTCTTTGTCAATGTGTGCACAGGCATGCATACCTTATATACACTTGTGTAAATCTCTTCAAGGGTTAATAAGCACAAATAAGTGTTTTTGAGGGCTACTGTGCTGATAAACCTATGAACATGCTTCCTAGTCATGAGCATTGAACATATGCTAAATCACTATGCCCTTAACTTAGGTAGAAGAAGGTACTCAATGAGGACGATTTTGTTCCTCAACTGGATGACTTCTACTATGTCTATAGATTTTTGGGGGGTGTTGTGGATGGGAGGAAGGGAAGTGGACAGGGTATCTAGTTGGTAGGGGCCAGGAATGCTGAAAAATATCCTACCAAGCACAGGACAGCCCCTTAAAGAATTATCTGGCCCAAACAGTGCCAAGCTATAGAAAACCTGACAGAGTGTTCTCAAAATAGGTATTAACTTTAACATTTTCTCACAGTTTTGCTGCTGGTGATTCTAGATGGATGCACCACTGACAGTTTGGTTTGAAAATTCTTTTTGCAGGAATGTGACTTGCAATGCCTGTTCTTTTACTATCCCATTTCTTTGCCCTCGATGACTGTGATAATCCAAGTTAGGTCAAGGTTTTCCAGCAACCCCTCAGGCGGTAATATCATTTAACAGGTAGGGATTTTTGTTGCTACAGATGTAGAACTTACTTTAATTCTTGATTCCCGAATGCCTGTTTGTTTAGCCAGTTTTTTCCTGGCTACAATGTCAGGGAATCGGTTCCTCTCAAAGGCTCCAACTAGGATGTCTGATTGAGATCTTGTGAGGGATGTCTGGTCTCGTCTGGCTTCTTTTGGTAAGTAGTCTAAGGGAGAAGACAGGGACAAAAGGGGCTTGTTAGGACAGCTTTCACATTCAAAATGGAAACTCAAACTTGTGAAGATAATGCTGACCTTTCGCTCCCTCTGAAACCCCCTGAGATGATAGAAGAGGATGTCACTCTGCCTCGAGCAGCAGGACGAAAAAAAGGTCAAAGACCTTGCTTGCTAAGAACCTACCTGTCCCAGCCAACTGTGGGACCGTGCTTATATTTCCGACACTACATTGCCCAGAACAAGCTGTAACTGGCTCCCGAGCTAAGGATTCTTTGTGGAAAATTTGGGCACAACATGGAGAATTGTTCCCATCTCAATGGGACCCACTGAAGAACTGCATTTGGACTTGTAGGTTCTTACCTTGAATCCGTGGCTGAGTCTGGTCCTGTCCCTGGGTTTGATCTTCTCCTAAGGAGCATCCGGATCCCAATTGTCTCTGTTTTGCTCTGTGGTTTTTAAACCAAATCTAAGTGGGAAAAGAAAATGTGAAAGTCATGTAACCTGATTTGTGTCATCCTAAGTGTCAGTGCAATTGAACAAAATTGATTTGATCAACTGCCCCTGGGATAATATCCCTAAGAGAAAGGCAATGTATTATCCTAGGAATGGTGTTACTATTAGTGTATAATTCAGGACAGCACAGCACACAATCTGCTCTTAACTCAAATTAGCCTTTCTTTTGTGGTCATCATCAGGGTATCCAAAGTAAATTTCCCTGATTTAAGAGACACTGTTAGTTCTCTCAAAAGAAATAACCAATCAATCAATCTCTCTGTCTCTCTTAGTCTTCAATGTCTGAATTCTCTTCTTGGCCCCCATCATCTCTTCGTAAGAAAGAACATTTCAGAATACACAATGCATATGGAATTGATCTTAGAAAAGAATTTCTTTATGCAGGGCAGTAGAATTAGGCACAGTCAAAAGCTGGACTAACACTCGTCCACATTTCCTCTTACTTATTTTGCCCCATAGTCAGCAATAGATAAGGAGACTTAGGGATCCCGTCCATCTCACTGTAAAACTGTTGTCACTAACGCAACCAATTGTTCTCTTTGCTTGTTACCTCGTTATTGGAGTCAGAATTGCAAGGTACTTTCTAATTCTGAGTCTTTTATTTTGATAATTTGATGACTCATGATCAAATTTAGGATGTTAATGATAATATCCGATGAACAACTCGTATCCCAGGCATTGTGCTAAAAGGTTATAACTGTTCTCTAAAGTAATCAGGCAAAATATTTTCCAATAAGTCTTCAGTGCAAGTTGAAACTGGAAACTAATGATTAAGTTAGCGAACACTATGGCAGAGCCATATATAATTGTTTACAGCTATCTCCTTACTAACTGAAGAAGTCCAGTTTAGTTTCATTTTTATATCAGTAGTTATATTCAAAATAATACATTATGGGATCTTACTTCATACACTTCTGTATATGAATCACATTTCAGATATTAATTAAAAACTAGCCTGAAAATTGGGAATTTATATGAATTCTTGCCCCACAGTTCCCTTGTAATTACACATTAATCAATCACCATTCTGCAGTCTGTACTCCAATATGTAATGACCATATCATTATCATAGTGATCCAATTTCCTGTATTCTTTAAATCTCAAATTGTGGGGCCGTCTCTGTGGCCGAGTGGTTAAGTTCGCGCGCTCCGCTGCGGCGGCCCAGGGTTCGGATCCTGGGCGTGGACATGGCACTGCTCATCAGGCCACGTTGAGGCGGCGTCCCACATCCCACAACTAGAAGAACCTGCAGCTAAGATGTACAACTATGTACAGGCGGGATTTGGGGAGATAAGGCAGAAAAAAAAAAAAAAAAAAGATTGGCAACAGTTGTTAGCCCAGGTGCCAATCTTTAAAAAATAAATAAATAATCTCAAATTGTGATTTAGTTATTTCCTGTTGAGAGAGCCCGAATCAGTATATTCTCCTTCCTCCATAAGTGAATACGTCCAACCGATTTCTCCACCACTGATAAAAGATATAAACAGAGTTCTTGTTTTCAATATAGTATAACAGGAAAAACCTTCTGAACAACATACCTAACAGGAGAATTGCCTCAAGGTGCTGAGCCCAGCTTTTCTCTTTACCTTGACCCTGACAAATAATGAAATAGAAATCTAATGCTTACCTGAATTTTAGACTCTGCAATGCCAATTTCCTTGGCCAGTTTTTCCCTGGTAGCTTTATCAGGGTAAGGGCTGTGTTGAAACAATTTTTGGAGGATGTCTTTTTGACTCTGGCTGTAAACAACCCTGCCTTGCCAGGTTTCTTTTTGTATTATCCCTGATGAAGAGAAAATAGGGAAAGAAATGTGAAAGATATATTTATGGGTTAAAAATGTATGAGCATATGTCTTATGTTTATTCCAGGTTGAAAGCCTGTAGGTCCAATGATTATTCTTTATTTTTACTTAAAGGATGCAGCTAAAGTAATGCTGAATATATAGGTTGAATGTATAGAATAGGAAAAATGACAGCCTATGATCTGAGTTACCAAAGGAAGAAGTTGCAGAAAATCTGTAAAATTATATGCAAAGAAAATAGTAAGCAATAGGAACTAGGAAAATTAGTGAAAATAAATGAAATAAGTAAAACATAAAAAAATTAAAAAGCTAAATAAAAATATAGAAAACATATTTTGTGATAAAAATACATTTTAATAAAATTAAATATAAAATATTAGGTATTCCATATATATTTTTCTCCATTTAAAGAGTCAACTTTAAAACTTGACAACCCACTTTTGGGACTCAGGGCTGTCATAGTAAATTTGAAATTTCAGTCTCCAACTTCAAAGCACCCATCAATCCTCTGATAAAAGTTATTGCTGCAAAACAACCCCTGCTCCAGCTATCTATCCCTCTAATTGTGATTGCGGTTCTAACTTTTGTAAACTTTGGAAAATAAACAAAGCATGTGGCATCATGAAAGAAGAGAGCAAAAAAGCAGATGGGAACTGACCACTCACAGAGTTGTTCAAATCCATCTTGGGAAGATGTACCTGGATTCCACAGAGACCAATGGACAACTGAGCAACTCCCCAAGACACAGGGCTTATCAACGCCCAGGGTGAGCCACCCATTCCTTAAATACTCTTCTATTTAATCCCTTCATTAAATATTTAACACTTTTAGGAAGAAACTTAAAGTAATCAGATTAAGAGGAAGTACAGACTCTACCAGGTAATTTTACATGTATCATATTATCTTTCCAAAGATGACTTAGAATCTGTGCTCTCTAGTTTACTTATACACATGTATATATAAACGTTTTGTTCTCTATAATGTTTTAGTACTCTTCTTAATTATTTTGGCTTCACAATATTATTTATAATATTGTATGGATATCCTCACTTCACTTTGTATTTTTCCTGTTTTCCTCAGCTCCTCCTGAAACACATTTCTTTCCATCATTGATAACAGGGTTTATGCATCATCCTGACTAGTTTGTGCTCCACAGTTATTTAAAAAAACACTAGGTGTTGCTGTGAAGGTATTTTGTAGATTGATTAAATTATGCAATCAATTGGATTTAACTAAAGGAGTTTATCCTCAATAAGCTGGGTGGGGCTGATGCAATCAGCAGAAAGTCTTTTTTTTTTAATTGAAGTATAATTGACATACAATATGCTATTAGTTTCAGGTGTACATCATAGTAATTCAGTGTTTATATACATTACACTATAAGTCTAGTTACCATCTGTCACCATACAAAGTTATTACAATATTGTTGATTATATTCCCTACGCTGTACATTACATCCCCATGACTTATTAATTTTATAACTGGAAGTTCAAAAAGTCTTAAGTGAAAAGCTGCAGGATTCCTGAAGGAAAAGAAATCACACCTGTGGATGGCAGCTTCCTTTCCTAGCAGAGACTTTCAGTCTGCCCTTCCAAAGGCCCTAGAAATCTCATTCTTGCCTATCTGGGCCCCACAACTGTATCTTTATGTGGGTGTGTATATATGTGTGTGTGTATATATATATATATGCATACACGTATATATATATATTTTCACTAGTTCCCTATGTGACTTGAATTCAGAACACTACTGATTCTGTTTCTCTGGCTGAACACTAAATGATACAGATGTTGGTACTGGAGGTGGTTCTATAAGAACAGACTCTTATAGATATATGTTTGTATATATACATATATTTATAAATAAATATTTGGGTCACCCAACCAGGCAAAGAACCAAAACCAAGTGAAGTGTTTGCTGGGGTCAAAGGAAATAAGAACTGGTAGTGAAAGAAAATAGTTACTAATACCAGCTACTACCATGTGAAATGGTAGTAGTAAAATGAAGACATAATAGTTATGAGAATTTTGTTATGAATCTTTTTGTATATGTATTAACAAAATGTTTTGTTTTTTTCCCACTGTTATCCCCTAATGATCCAACATGAGATGCATTAATAATAGTTAACCTTAAATCACGGTATTTAAGGGACGTCAAAAGAGAAGGACCCGCATTACTCAAGGATGTTGCATCCTCTTTTGGGGAAATGGTTGGCATGTTTCTATTGTAGGCAGGATAGTTGTACCATATTAAGCAAGAATATCACTTTGTTATTTTCTTTATTTGGAAATTGTGTATGGTTTCAGGAGATGTGTGTGGTTTATATGTTGACAAGGGATGGACAGAGATGATCAGTTTTACGTGTCACTGTGGTGAAGCTACAGACCCTAGTTATTCAAACACTCATCTAGGTGTTTCTGTGAAGGTGTTTTGTAGATGTGATTAAAGTCCATAATTACTTGACTTTAACTAAAGGACATTATCCTATATAACCTGGGTGGGCCTGAGTCAATCAATTGAGAGGCCAAAGGGAGAGAGTGGAAGCTTCCCTGAGAAGAAATCACTTGTTGACAGATGCTTCAGCTCATGCCCAAGAGTTCCAGTTTCCCGGTGGATTTTGAACTTGCCAATCAGTCTCAACAGTCACATAAGCCAGCTCCTTGCAATGAATCTACTGATTTTGTTGCTCTGGTTGAACTCTCCCTGATACAATCATCAAATTCTTTATTTTGAAATGATGACATTAACAGGAAAAAAAGTATATATGTGGATTTGTCATGGGGATAGGTCAAAGGTGGGTGGGAAAATTTATGGAATCCTAGAAAGATGGCAACTCATGTTATGCCACTATAAATTTTTTTTTGGTTAATCTATGTCAGCTGTGAAAAACTGGAAGACAGGAAAATGTGACGAACCGTCTTGTACGTTGACCTAAGGATAACAGAATATCTCTGTCGTGACCCATGTACTCTTGACCACTGCTGCCTGGGAACATCTAGAAAGAAATGAGCTCAGAAAGAAATGTGTTCCTTAACTGCAAGAAGGAAAGAGGATGGAAAGAATGCGTGAGCAGCAAGGTAAGGTGGATGGGTAGAGTTTACATTTCTTTAAGTGAGGCAATAAAAATTTGGAGACACATTTTCTAACAAAAAATTATACATAGTTAAAAAAAGCAAAAATCAAACCTGGATTGTGGCTTAAAACCTTTGGTTTAAAGCAATGATTACATTAAAACTTCTACCAATAAATCATTTCCCTGTTGTTTAAGAAGGCATTCCTGTAAACTACCAAAGAAAAAAAATGCTGTGTGCTTTTACCACAGACGACTGATAAGCTCAAAATATTTTAGTTAGGATGAGAGACAGAAAAATTAGGCACAATGAATTGGGGATGGGCTAATTGCACCTAAAAATAGATGTGATCAGATAGGTTACTTGGTCTTTATTTGTGTGTGTTTTCCTTTGTCAACATATGTGTGTGCTATTACCAGAAAATTCACATGCTTTAACTAAAAGAAACTTTGTTTGGATAAAAACAATATTTTGTGTACTGCACCTCCTCGGATCATACCCAGAGGGTAAAACCCAGCAGAGCTCTAGTCTCTAATGTCCCTATTAATGAGGCCAAGCAGGATAAGGGACATCTGGTTTGGGGACTTCATCCAGGAAGCAGAATTTGACCTAATTAGGGGGAAAAGCATCTTCAGTTAAGGAGAGCTCTCCCTCCAAACATCTCACTAGCTGGATCTTGCTATTGCTATGTTCTGATGGGTGCTGTATTCCTCCTCTTCTTCCATATCAGGAGAGAATGTTTATTATATGAATGCAGTCCCTGTTCCAACGGCTCATGGCATGGGCTTTTGTTCTTTGACATCTTGATGAAGAAGAGTTATAATATCTGGACATTCTAGTTGGTTTGAGTGTGAGTGGAGGCTTTGAGCTTGGAAAATCTTTCATATTGTGCCTAGTGGAGAAGGGTAGGATTATTTCATGTACTTTAGGGATGGAAGCTAATAATTTTGACCAAATAGATGGACCACTATATATATATATATATATATATATATAAAACATATATATATATTTATTTTTTAATTTTTTTATTGAGTTAATGATAGGTTACAATCTTGTGAAATTTTAGTTGTACATTAATGTTTGTCAGTCGTGTTGTAGGTCCACCACTTCACCCTTTGTGCCCACCCCCCACCCCACCTTTCCCCTGGTATCCACTAACTGTTCTTAGTCCATAATTGTAAATTCCTCATATGAGTGGAGTCATACACAGATTATCCTTCTCTCGCTGGCTTATTTCACTTAACATAATTCCCTCAAGGTCCATCCATGTTATTGCAAATGGAATGATTTTGTTCTGTTTTGCAGCTGAGTAGTATTCCATTGTATATATGTACCACATCTTCTTTATCCATTCGTCTGTTGCTGGGCACTTAGGTTGCTTCCATGTCTTGGCTATTGTAAATAATGCTGCAATGAACATTGGGGTGCATAGGACTTTTGGGATTGCTGACTTAAAGCTCTTTGGATAAATACCCAGTAGTGGGATGGCTGGATCGTATGGTAGTTCTATTTTTAGTTTTTTGAGGAATCTCCATACTGTTTTCCATAGTGGCTGCACCAGTTTGCATTCCCACCAGCAGTGTATGAGGGTTCCTTTTATCCACAACCTCTCCAACATTTGTTACTATTAGTTTTAGATATTTTTGTCATTCTAATGTGTATAAGGTGATATCTTAGTGTAGTTTTGATTTGCATTTCCCTGATGATCAGCGATGATGAGCATCTTTTCATGTGCCTATTGACCGTCTGTATATCTTCTTTGGAGAAATGTCTGTTCATGTCTCCAGCCCATTTTTTGATTGGGTTGTTTGATGTTTCATTGTTGAGTTGTGAGAGTTCTTTATGTATTATGGATATTAAGTCTTTGTCAGATATATGACTTGCGAATATTTTTTCCCAGTTAGTGGATTGTTTTTTTGTTTCAATCTTGTTTTCATTTGCCTTGAAGAAGCTCTTTAGTCTGATGAAGTCCCATTTGTTTATTCTTTCTATTGTTTCCCTTCTCTGAGATGGCATGGTGTCCGAAAAGATCCTTTTAATACTGATGTCAAAGAGTGTACTGCCTACATTTTCTTCCAGAAGCCTTATGGTTTCAGGTCTCACCTTTAGGTCTTTGATCCATTTTGAGTTTATTTTGGTGAATGGTGGAAAAGAATGGTCAATTTTCATTCTTTTACATATGGCTTTCCAGTTTTCCCAGCACCATTTGTTGAAAAGACTTTCTTTTCTCCATTGTATGCCCTCACCTCCTTTGTCGAAGATAAGCTGTCCATAGATGTGTGGTTTTATTTCTTGGCTTTCAATTCTGTTCCATTGATCTGTGCACCTGTTTTTGTACCAGCATCATGCTGTTTTGATTACTGTAGCTTTGTAGTATGTTTTGAAGTCAGGGATTGTGATGCCTCCCGTTTTGTTCTTTTTTCTCAGGATTGCTTTAGAAATTCGGGGTCTTTTGTTGCCCCATATGAATTTTAGGATTCTTTGTTCTAATTCTGTAAAGAATGTCATTGGGATTCTGATTGGGATGGCGTTGAATCTGTAGATTGCTTTAGGTAGAACGGACATTTTAACTATGTTTATTCTTCCAATCCATGTACATGGAATGTCTTTCCATCTCCTTATGTCATCATCCAAGTCTCTCAGAAAGGCCTTGTAATTTTCATTATATAGGTCCTTCACTTCCTTAGTTAAATTTACCCCAAGGTATTTTATTCTTTTTGTTGCGATTGTGAATGTTATTGTGTTCTTGAGTTCTTTTTCTGTTAGTTCATTATTGGAGTATAGAAATGCTGCTGATTTATGCAAATTGATTTTATACCCTGCAACTTTGCTGTAGTTGTTGATTACTTCTAAGAGTTTTCCAATGGATTCTTTGGGGTTTTCTATATATAAGATCACGTCATCTGCAAACAGCGTGAGTTTCACTTCTTCCCTCCCTATTTGGATTCCTTTTATTCCTTTTTATTGCCTGATTGCTCTGGCCAGGACCTCCAGTACTATGTTAAATAAGAGTGGTGATAGAGGGCATCCTTGTCTCATTCCTGTTTTCAGGGGGATGGCGTTCAGTTTTTGTCCATTGAGTATGATGTTGGCTATGGGTTTGTCATATATATGGCCTTTATTATGTTGAGGTAGTTTCCTTCTATGCCCATTTTGTTCAGAGTTTTTATCATAAATGGCTGTTGGATCTTGTCAAATGCCTTCTCTGCATCTATTGAGATGATCATGTGGTTTTTATTCCTCAGTTTGTTGATGTGGTGTATCACGTTGATTGATTTGCGGATGTTGAACCATCCCTGTGTCCCTGGTATGAATCCCACCTGATCATGATGTATGATCCTTTTGATGAATTGCTGAATTCTGGTTGCCAAAATTTTGTTTAGAATTTTTGCATCTATGTTCATCAGTGATATTGGCCTGTAGTTCTCTTTTTTCGTGGTGTCCTTGTCTGGTTTTGGTATCAGCGTGATGTTGGCCTCATAGAATGTGTTAGGAAGTGTTCCAACTTCCCTAATTTTTTGGAATAGCTTGAAAAGGATAGGTATTAAATCCTCTCTGAAAGTTTGGTAGAATTCCCCAGGAAAGCCATCTGGTCCTGGGGTTTTATTCTTTGGGATGTTTTTGATTGCTGTTTCAATCTCTTTCCTTGTGATTGGTCTGTTCAAATTATCTGCCTCTTCTTGAGTGAGCTTTGGGAGATTGTAGGAGTCCAAGAATTTATCCATTTCCTCTAGGTTATCCATTCTGTTGGCATATAGTTTTTTGTAGTATTCTCTTATAATCCCTTGTATTTCTGCAGAGTCTGTTGTTATTTCTCCTCGCTCATTTCTGATTTTGTTTATTTGAGCTTTCTCCCTTTTTTTCTTTGTAAGTCTGGCTAGAGGTTTGTCAATTTTATTTATCTTCTCAAAAAACCAGCTGTTTGTTTCATTGATCCTTTCTACTGCCTTTTTCATTTCAATAGTATTTATTTCTTCTCTGATTTTTATTATTTTTCTCCTTCTGCTGACTTTGGGCTTTATTTGTTCTTTTTTCTCTAGTTCAGTTAGGTGTAGTTTAAGATTGCTTATTTGGGATTTTTCTTGTTTGTTAAGATGTGCCTGTATTGTGATGAATTTTCCTCTTAATACAGCTTTTGCTGTATCCCATATGAGTTGGTATGGCATGCTATCATTTTCATTTGTTTCCAGGTATTTTTTGATTTCTGCTTTAATTTCTTCAATGATCCATTGCTTGTTCAGTAGTGTGTTGTTTAGTCTCCACATCTTTGTGCCTTTCTCAGCTTTTTTCTTGTAATTAATTTCTAGCCTTATAGCACTATGATCGGAGAAGATGCTTGTTATTATTTCAATTTTTTTAAATTTGTAGAGGCTTGCCTTGTTTCCCAACATATGGTCTATCCTTGAGAATGTTCCATGTGCACTTGAGAAGAATGTGTATTCAGCTCTTTTAGGGTGAAGTGATCTATATATGTCTAGTAAGTCCAATTGTTTTAGTTTTTCGTTTAGCTCCACTATTTCCTTGTTGATTTTCTGTCTGGATGATCTGTCCATTGATGTGAGTGGGGTGTTGAGGTCCCCTACTATTATTGTGTTGTTTTTAGCATCTTCCTTTAGGTCTGTTTATAGTTGCTTTATGAATCTTGGTGCTCCTGTGTTGGGTGCATAGATATTTATAAGCGTTATTTCTTCTTGATGAAGTGTCCCTTTGATCATTGTATATTGTCCCTCTGTGTCTCTCTTTACCTGTCTTATTTTGAAATCCACTTGGTCTGATATAAGAATTGCAACACCTGCCCTTTTTTCCTTGCTATTAGCTTGAAGTATTGTCCTCCACCCCTTTACCCTGAGTCTGTGTTTGTCCTTGGGGCTGAGGTGTGTTTCCTGGAGGCAACAAATTGTTGGATATTGTTCTTTAATCCATTTTGCCACTCTGTGTCTTTTTATTGGAGAGTTCAATCTGTTTACATTGAGAGTGATTATTGATGCATGTGGACTTAATGCTGTCAATCTGTCGCTCATTATCTTGTTGTCCTGTGTTTCTTTTCCTGTGTGCTTTAGACTACCCATTTAATACTGCAATTTCTTATGCTGGGTTTCTCATATTTTTCCTTATTTATGATTTGTGACTCGGTTCTGTACTTTATTTTAGTGTCTACCTTGAAGTTTGTATTTAGAATCTCATGTATAATATAGTCTATTCTCTGGTGGTCTTGACCTACCTACTTGACCAATACTGATTTAGACCCTTTGCTCTTCCCCTCCTAAATAATTATTTTCATTTTTTATTCCAACTCGTCTTATTAATTTGTAGTTAGAGTGATAAGATCGTCCTTGTTTGGTAGTTTCCTTACCTTTACCCTAATGCTATAGTTGAATATTTGCTATCCTGTTCTGGTTCTATCCATTGGTCTCCCTAGTCTGTGGATTGTGACCCCTTTCTCCCTTATTTCTTTGTTCAGGTATGAGAGCCTTCTTGAGGATTTCTTGTAGTGGAGGGCTTTTAGTTACAAATTCCCTTAACTTTTGTCTGAAGGAAATTCTTGCTGGATAGAGTATTCTTGGCTAAAGATTTTTATCTTTTAAAGCTTTGAATATGTCACTCCATTCTCTCCTAGCTTGTAAAGTTTCTGTAGAGAAATCCGCTGACAGTCTGATAGGGGCTCCTTTATAGGTTATTCTCTTCTTTTTTCTTACTTCCCTGAGTATTCTTTCCTTTTTGCCAATTTTACTACTATGTGCCTTGCAGTAGGTCTTTTTACATTGACAAATCTAGGAGATCTGAAACCTTCCTCTACACACATTTCTCCGTCAATCCCTAGATTTGGGAAGTTCTCTTCAATAATTTCATTAAGCACACTTTCTGCTCCATTTTCCTTTTCCACATTCTTGGGAATTCCTATGATCCTTATGTTCTTACTCTTCATTGAATCCACTATCTCTTGGAGATTTTCCTCATTTTTTTAAATTCTTAGTTCTCTTTCTTCCTGTGTCTGGAGCCATTCAGCCTGTCTATCTTCAATTATGTTAATTTGCTCTTCTATGGTGTCTACATGGGCATTCAGGGAATCCGTATTCTGTTTTATCTGGTCCATTGTGTTTCTCATCTCTAGTAATTTTGTTTGATTTTTCTTTATGATTTCAATCTCTTTTGTGAAATGACTCCAGAACTCGGCTTGTTTCTCTATCTTTCTCTCTACCTCATTGAGTTTTTTGATTATAGCTGCTCTGAACTCGTTATCACTTAGTTTACCTACTTCCAAGTCCTCAGGACTTAATTCTATGTTTTTATTGTTTTCCTTCTGGTCTGGGGCTTTTATAAATTGCTGGATGGTAGAGGAGCGGTTTGTTCGCATGGTGGCAGAATTCGGTTGCAGTTACAGCCTGTCGCCACTAGATGGGGGTCGAGAGCCACGTGTTATGAGCTCTCCGCCTTTGGGCAAGATGGCTGCACCCACTGGCTTTGCCGGGAGGGAGGGGTGCTATTCTCGCGTGCCAGTCTGGATTCAGATCAGTTCTGTTCTCTGGTCTCCCGAGGCCCTGGGTTTATGGGGTCCCCGTGGACGGAAGCTTTCCCCTGGTCAGCGGGTTTCCACTGAACCAGCGGCAGGAGTCCTGGATGATCCCCCGGTCGCGTGGCCCCTCCCCCACTCCTTCCCGACTGGCGCCAGCGATCGCAGACTCTAGGGGAGGGAGCGATGTTCTCTCCTACCGCTCCAGCGCCTCCGAGGCCGTAAGTAGGGTTTATGATCTCCGCCTTCTTGGTATTGTAGGTCTCTAACGTGTTGGCATTAGATTTAGTCTCTGAAATTCAGTTTTTCCAATCCTTTGTTGTATTTTGGAGGGGAGAGAATCCCAGGTCAGCTCACCCTGCCATTTTGCCCCGCCCCTTCTCCTATATTTATTTTTTGAGGAAATTTTTTGAGGAATCTCCATACGTTTTCCATAGTGGCTGTACAAACTTACATTCCCACCAGCAGTGTGTGAGGGTTCCCTTTTCTCCACATCATCTCCAACACTGGTTATTTCTTGTCTTTTTAGTAATAACCATTGTGATGGGCATGAGGTGATATCTCATTGTGGTTTTGATTTGCAGTTCCCTAATAATTAGTGATGTTGAACATCTTTTCATGTGCCTCTTTGCCATCTGTATATCTTCTTTGGAAAAATGTTCAGATCGTCTATCCATTTTTTAATTGGGTGGTTTGTTTCTTTGTTGTTGAATTGTATGAATTTTTTATGTATTTTCCATATTAACCCCTTATTAGATATGTGATTTGCAGATATTTTCTCCCAGTTGTTAGGTTGTCTTTTTGTTTTGTTGCTAGTTTCCTTTGCTGTGCAGAAGCCTTTTAGTTTGCTGTAGTCCCATTTGTTTATTTTTTCTTTTGTTTCCCTTGCCTGAGGAGACATGATATTCAAAAAGATACTGCTGGGGCTGGCCCCGTGGCCGAGTGGTTAAGTTCGCGCACTCTGCTGCAGACGGCCCAGTGTTTCCTTGGTTCGAATCCTGGGCGCAGATATGGCACTGCTCATCAGACCACGCTGAGGCAGCGTCCCACATGCCACAACTAGAATATACAACTATGTACTGGGGGGCTTTGGGGAGAAAAAGGAAACAAATAAAATCTTAAAAAAACCAAAAGAAACAAAAAGATACTGCTAAGGCCTATGTTGAACAGCATACTGCCTATATTTTCTTCTAGGAGTTTTATGGTTTCAGGTCTTACATTTGAGCCTCTAATCCATGTTGAGTTAATTTTTGTGTATGGTGAAAGATAATGGTCTACTTTCATTCTTTTGCATGTGGCTGTACAGTTTTCCCAACACCATTTATTTATTATTATTATTAATTTTTCTGCTTTATCTCCCCAAATCCCCTCTGGACATAGTTCTATATCTTAGTTGCAGGTCCTTCTAGTTGTGGCATGTGGGACGCCACCTCAACATGGCCTGACAAGCAGTGCCATGTCCGCACCCAGGATCTGAACTGGTGAAACCCTGGGCTGCCACAGTGGAGTGTGCGAACTTAACCACTCGGCCACAGGGCCGGTCCCCCAACACCGTTTATTGAAGAGATTTTTCCTTTCTTCATTGTATGTTCTTGTCTCCTTTGTCAAGAATTAGCTGTCCATAGTTGGATGGGTTTATTTCTGGGCTCTTGATTCTGTCCCATTTATCTTTGTGTATGTTTTGTGACAGTACTGATGCCGAACCTCTTAATCTCAAGTTTGTGTGCCCGATGTGCAGTGAGCCAATCACTGAGACAACAGTGCTTGGAGATGGAGAGAGGTTTATTTGAATTGGCCAAAATGAGAAGTCAGGAGGATAGGTTCTCTCAAAGCTACCTTTATAAGAGAAGAAAGCAGTGGGTTTTATAAAGCTAAAGGGCTCGGCAGGAGGAGTTTCAGAGAAACAGAGGGATAATCTGTGTTTCTTTTACTCCAGATAAGGCCCTGGGCAATCTGACTTCTGGACATCAATGGCAGATGGAGGCTGGTTATCTGGTGATTCTAACTTCCTTGAAGGCATTCTTTTTCTTCTGCAGAACAAGCTCATAAATCTTTGTGACCCTTGAGTCACCCTCAGGTTAAACAAGAAAACAGCAAATTAACAAGATTAACTTCTTTTCGTCTATGTCTGGATGGGAACAAGATTGAAAGGTCATCCTGTTCTTATTGAATATTTACAGTTAGTCTCAGGTACCCAGCTTCAGTACCATGCTGTTTTGATTACTATAGCTTTGTAGGATGTTTTCAAATCTGGGTGTGTGAAACCTTCATCTTTTGTTCTTTTTTCTCAGGATTGCTTTGGCTATTTGGGGACTTTTGTTGTTCCGTATAAATTTTAGGATTCTTTATTCTATTTCTATGAAAAATGTTGTTGGGACTTTGATAGAGATTTCATTGAATCTGTAGATTGCTTTAGAAAGTATGGCCATTTTAACTATATTAATTCTTTGAATCCAAGAGCACAGAATATCTTTCCATTTCTATATGTCGTCTTCAATTTCTTTCAACAATGTTTTACAGTTTTTGGTGTATAGATCTTTCACTTCTTTGGTTAAATTTATTCCTAGATATTTTATTCTTTTTGTTGCCATTATAAATGAGATTGTATTCTTGATTTCCCATTCTGCTTTTCATTGTTAGTGTATAGAAGTGCAGCTGGTTTTGTATGTTGATTTTGTACTCTGCAATTTTACTCTCTTTATCATTTCTAATAGTACTTTGTGGATTCTTTAGGGTTTTCTATATAAAAAATCATGTCATCTGCAAATAGTGGCAGTTTCACTTCTTCCTTTCCAATTTGGATTCTTTTTATTTCTTTTTCCTGCCCTATTGCTCTGGCTAGGACTTAAAATACTATGTTAAATAAAAGTGGCAAGAGTGGTCATCCTTGTCTTATTCCTTCTTACAGGGATAGCTTTCAGTTTTTCACCATTGAGTATGATGTTGGCTGTGGGTTTGTGGTCTTTATTATGTCGAGGTACTTTCCTTTTGACCCATTTTATTCAGACTTTTTGTCCTAAATGCTTACTCTGCATCTATTGAGATGATCATGTGATTTTTATTCCTCATTTTGTCAATGTGGTGTACCACATTGATTGATTTATGGTTGTTGAACCATCCTTGCATCCCTGGAATAAATCCCACTTGATCATGATTTATGATCCTTTTAATGTATTGTTGTATTTGATTTGCTAATATTTTGTTGAGGATTTTTGCATCTATGTTCATCCATGATATTGGCCTGTAATTTTATGTTTTTGTGGTTTTGGTATCAGGGTAATGTTGGCCTCATAGAATGAGTTAGGAAGCATCCCCTCCTCTTTAATGTTTTGGAAGAGTTTGAGAAGGATAGGTATTAACTCTTCTTTGAATGTTTGGTAGAATTCACTGGGAAAGCCATTTGGTTGTGGACTTTATTTTTTTGGGAGGTTTTTTTTTAGGGGAAAATTCTACCTAAGCTAACATTTCTTGCTGATCTTCCTCCTTTTTTCTTCCTCTCCTCACCCTGCAAAGCCCTGGTACACAGTTGTGTATAGTTATAAATTTTTCTGGTTCTTCTACTTGAGCCACCACCACACCATGGCTACTGACAGACAAGTGGTGTGGTTCTGCACCCAGGAACTGAACCTGGGTCGCTGAAGCAGAGTGCGCTGAAATTTAACCACTACACCATCAGGGCTGGCTCAGGAGGTTTTTGATTACTGTTTCCATCTCCTTACTAGTGATTAGATTATTCAGGATCTCTGTTTCTTCTTGATTCAGTTTTGGAAAGTTGTCTGATTCTAAGAATTTATCAATCTATGTATATCAATCAAAATATATGTCACAATATATTTTAGAGGGACCGACTGTTTCATGCCTATCCTTGTGGTACCACCCCAGTCAGGACATGTCTTCCAAAGGGATTATGCTCTCCAAATTCCTGATTTCAGTCTTTGCCTTGTGATTTCTTTCAGCCAGTGAAATATGACTGGATTTAATGAAGCACTGAGTGCCATCTCTGAGCAGAATCCTCCATCTTTTTGGGCCAATGTTCTTTTCTTACTATAATGAGCATTCTCTGTCTTACATAATGATGATCCCATTAACCTGAATCTCAGAAGGATGAGTGAGAAATAGACTTTTGTTGAGGTCACCCATTAGTGTTGGGAGGTTATTTATTACCATGACATAATTGAGACTAACGTGATGGAAATACAAATTTGCTTTTTGTATCTGAAAGTCTGTGACCAGACTTAAGTCTTTATTTTTAAACAGTGATCTGAACATTCTCAGTGTAGGGACACTAGCCTGCGTGCCCTGTCGTAATCGTGGGCCCTTCCGCCCCCTCTTGGCAGGACACCAACCACCTGGCGTTTGTAACAACCCACTGCCTGACCAGCCTGGATCTGTTTATCTCAAAGAATAGCATGTCTTTTTTTTTTTTTTGAGGAAGATTAGCCCAGAGCTAACTACTGCCAATCCTCCACTTTTTGCCAAGGAAGACTTGCCCTGAGCTGACATCCATGCCCATCTTCCTCCACTTTATATGTGGGACGCCTACCACAGCATGGCTTTTGCCGAGCGGTGCCCTGTCCACACCCGGGATCTGAAACGGTGAACCCTTGGCCACCAAGAAGCGGAACGCGTGAACTTAACTGCTGCACCACCGGACCGGCTCCAAGAATAGCATGTCATGAAGGAACATAGAGCCCTTCCATGTGAACTACTGGTCTTTGGAAGGCTGGTCATGCAAAGATAGTCCCTCTTGGGAAGCAAGTAGCCTTTGTTCCCCTGCCTGCTTAAGCAACCCCCTCTCTGCTTGCAGTAGCTATTAACTCCGTCCAGCCAGCTGCCCTAGACACCCACTGTGCATAAGTCCCAATAAACGCATATGTCTTGTATGCTGTCTCTGGGTCTTTTCTTCGATCTCACCGAACCTGTCCCAAACTGCTCGCACAACTGGGTGTGCAGTCAGACCCCCAGAAACCCATTTGTTATAATTTTGTTTTATAGCCTCCCCTTTTTTTCAACGGCAGTAAATTTTTGTGAAATTTAGAAGGGCATGAAATCCATTTTCTAAATGAAAAGTTCCAAGAGACTTCTCCTTGTGTCAGGTGGGAAACCTAAGGAGGTACCAGAAGGACAAGATCCATCATGTTGAAGATCACGTGAAGATGTTTGCTCAGGTGGTCATGTGACATGCAGAAAATGAGAGAGTCCCTCTGGACTTAAGAGATAGACTCAGAATGTTGCCTACATGTGGGAGAAAAGAGGGAATCTATCCAAGTGTTTTCTTCATCCTGGAGAAGATGTTTATTTGTACTTTAGGAAGAAAGGATACAAAGTGATAAAACAAAGACCTTTCTGGATGTAGTTATCCAGATTCTAATCTATTTATTAAAAAGTTGAGATGAATCCACAGTCCCAGGGCCAAAATAAGGGACAAACAACCCTTTGACTCAGAGAATAACTGAGACAGCACAAATTGGTGCCTCACCAGAGAGGGGTGAGAACTCCAATCCTAGTAGTAGATGGGACAAAGGGGATGTTAAGACAAATTTTCTTCTGACAGTGGGTAAAGCATGTGAAAAATTAAGGCTATCTTTCCCAGGGCTGCACGTATGATTGCAGAGGTTGTGCATTGTACTTTCCCAGAGCTACAACCAATGATCTTCAGAATCTGCCGCTCATTTGTAATCTTCCCACTCTTGTTCACTAAGAGACTCTCTCTGTACTACAGAAGAGGCTCCCAGTTGTCCCACCAATACAAGGCATTGTTCCTACAACTGTTACTTTACTCAGCTGCCCCACCAGGGTGAATTAATGATGTACATTCTGATATCTCACACTTCTGTTTCTTATATGCTCATAATTCTTATGTGCATTGATATCCACAAGTAAAACAAGAAGATGTTCGTCATTACTTGATCACGTGTTTGTTGTATGACCCTATTTCATTTAATTTCTCTAATCCTTACTTTACTCCCTCATCTGCTCTTGTGTGACAGGAGCTATAGCCTGGAGGGTCTTAACCCTGAGTAGGGGGCCACGTAAGAAGGAAGACCCTCCCCAAACTATGAGCAGAGGTTGCAGCCCTCCTCAGGCCCAACCAAGTGGGACAGGTGGTGCTGTGGGGCATGTTCCTGGTGAACAGGTCATGGATGGCTGGGACAGACTGTGCTGGGCAGAGATCTGCAGCGCTCTGGTCAAGAACCACAGGGACATCTCGTGTGTGCAGGATGTGCCCGGGCGGTTGCAGATCCAGCGCCATTGTGTGCGTGTTCAAGATGGCCTCTCAGTTGTGGCTTTATAGCCTTGAGCTGGAGCCAAATGCACGAAGAACTGCTGCCACAGTACATAGTTCTCACTGAACAAGTTTGAATTCTGACTTCTAATCCTATTGCAAATTAGGTGCCAATTTCACCTCAATCCAGAGATAATCACTATGAATGAACAAAGCCACAGATGGGAGGCCATCAAGGCTATATTCAATGACAACAGACTCAAATAGACTTGTTTACTGGAGGGAGGCCTTAGGAGCAGTGAAAATGGCCAGAGGCACTGACTGTCCAGCCTGAACCTGAGACCCAGCAACCAGACCACCACCCATATACTCCACAAGAGCCTGTGGAAAGAAGACTTCAGAGCCCCCTGGCCACTTCCTCAGTACCCACAGTTCAGCTTGGGTGGATGGCAGGTGCCAGCATGTGCAATAATCTGGTGATCCCTGTGCTAAGCTCCTTCCTGGAGGGGCTACCCCTGCATATCTACTACATCCCTAGGGTTTCCCCTCTGGCTGTCAACTTCTGCCCTAGGAAGTACAATACAGTGCTCAGTGGTAAACCAAAGACACCCCTGACATGGAAGCAGAAGGGGCCTAGGACTCAGGACATGTGCATGTGACTAAAAGACTATCCAGTATGCTATGTTTTGAAGGCCTCAGAAAGCAGGGGCAGCCAAGGATGCACAGGTTTTGAGGCAGTTCCAGTCACCAGCATCTCCCTACATTGCTCATGTTCTCATGATGCTATCCTCTGCCACACAGAGGCAGACAAATGTCCCGGAAGCCAAGGCAGCAGCAGCAGCCCTGAGTCCAAGGATGGCTCTTAGCAGGCCAGGAAGGTTTGCCTGGACACACTGTCCTGCAGGTGACTGATGAAGGACAGCTTGTTCTAGGCTCTGAGACTGCTGCCCTGCTGGGTTCCCTGCTCATCTGCCACCCACCATCTGTCCAGAGCTCTTCTATGTTGGACTTTGGCTCATGAGACAGGACAGGAGAGTGTCACAAAGCTGGACATCACTTCCCTCAGTAGTATGGGATGGGGCTGGTGGCAGCAGTGACATAATCCAGGAGTAGCTTGGACTTTCTGAGTAAGAGTAGCTCCACCTACTGCTGTAACTTACCTGTATGGGTACTATAGACAAACAAACCTTAGATGGACAAGGAAAGTGGAGTCTAACCACAATTCCTGTAATGAGGACAAGTAGCCTGCAGGGCCCAGCCCCTGCAGAAGGAGAGGTGGACGGGGAGGGCACCTTCCCAGCCAGTTTTCCTGCTAGCCCCATCAGTCTGCAGTGGGTGAAGGGATTTGTTCTGACCCTTTTGAAGGGCCACCACCAACATTGTTCCCAGTCTTGCTGCTGGATTCCTTGCTGATCCCCCAAACCCTCTATGGTTTGGCAGTTGCCCTTGTGTAAAGGCCTTATTATAGGATTTCCACTTATACTAGCTGACTTTGGGTTGAGTTCATGGAAACAGACATTTTCTCTGGATTGTGTACAGTCATGAAACAGGTATAATTCTATGATTGGTATTTTAATAAATCTTATCTGTAGGGAGGGAAATTTGAGCAAGGCTAGAGCTGTAATTGTAAAGAAGCAGCAGTCCCTCATATTGGTCAGGAGAGAGGATGGTTGGTATTTTGTGGTATAGACAATGTTCAATTTGTCTGTGTTCAGACAGGATCAGAAAGTGATCTTTTTGTGTCTTGATCCATCATGGTCATAGAGTAGACTTGTGTGATGTTGATAGTCTGTAAAAATGCTTATGTTCTACAGAAGCACATCAAGACATAACTGAGGGTGCTAGGCCAGCTCCTGGATACCAGGCATGACTTCACTCTTCCTCATACATTTCATTGAGAAGTCAGGGCAGGAAGTGAGCTGGAGAATTGCAGCACGTCTGCTGGGTCCCTTGTCTTGTCCACTCTCAAATACGGGTCTAAGGTAAAGAGAGAAGGGAAAGAAAAGCGTTGTCAAAAAATAATGGAGCCATGATGAACCTGACTGGGAGAGGAAGGGAGCCTGGGCTGGTGGCATCCAGGACCTTCTGCAAAGGGAGGAACCAGTGTCTAGGCAGCCAGAGCGCCCTAGGCCATTCCCCTGAGAACCACCTCCTCTCCATTCCCTCCTAGTGTCTGACCCCTCTTTACTTCTCCTCCTTCATCAGAACAGATGTCATTTTTCTACCTTCTCCCCAACTTTCTTCCATCTATTGCCACCCCCTCCCTCTCTCACATCAGCCATCTCACTCCTAGAAAACACTTAAATGTCAGCCCCACAGGGCTTAGGGCTGGGAAGTGCTGAGCCTCCCTCACTGCCAGATGCCAACATGGAGAGGGCAAAGAAGAGGCAAAGACTGAACAGGGTCCCAACATTCGTGGTTCTCAGTGCCTGTCCTATAGCACATCTGAGAATATTCCAAAGAGGTAGGGAAACTGATGTGAAATAGAAATTTCTATCATGGAAAGCATTTTGCATATGATATTCATAGCACTGAAAAAGTACTTCAATTCAGGAAAAAAAGTATTTTGGCTCTTACCCTGAAAATAAATATTTAAATCATTCATGATTTAACAGAATAAAATGACACTCTGCACACTGGGTCCAACAGGAGCGTGTGTGCACGTGTGTGTGTGTGTGTGTGTGCACTCATATTCCTTTGATAAACTTTTGGCACCAGGTTGGCTATTGAGTCATTCTCACCTGTGCACAGCGAGCTGACTCTCTTAGAGACAAATTTCCTTATGGGTTTACAGGGCATCTTCCTCAAACAAGTCTTGCCCATTCCTTTTTGGGATCTGAGGGCTTTTTTCTCCCCTAGGAGGGCATGCTTTCTTTCTTTCCCAGATTTTATTCTCAAGCTCTTTACTTAAGGAGAAGAATGACAAGGAAAGATTTGGGTAATTACTGAATGTAGGAGACCTCAATCAACTGATGAATGGATAAATAAAATGTAGTGTATCTATACAATGGAATATTATTCAGACATATAAATGAATGAAATACATGCTATACATGGATGAACCTCGAAAACATTATGCTGAGTGAAAGGAGCCAGACATTGTCTGATTCATTCACATGAAATGTCCAGAATAGATATATCTATAGAAATGGAGTAGGTTAGTAGTTTCCAGGGACTGGGAGGAGGGAGAATGGGGGCTGATTGCTAATTGATAAGGGATTTCTCTTTAGAGATGATGAAAATTTTCTAAAGTTAGCTAATGTTGATGATTGCATGACTCTTTGAATATACTAGAAACCACTGGATTGCAGAGGCACACCCTACAAGGATAAATTTTAGGGTAAATAAATTATATCTCAATAAAGCTGTTATAAAAAAGAGAATAACGTAAAAAGATAGTATAATGGAAGGGTCATGAAATGTTCCATCACCTGAATATGTGGATGTGCAGAGGAAACTTTCCAAAAACAACTTTGCAAAATTGTTTAAAATGGAAGTGTAAATTAGAGTCACACACTATTGTGAAATTTAACGCCATTGATAGTAACACTTGTCAATATATATATTGACAGACTACACACTTTAGATTAAAAGTCTAGTTGACTGTAACTTGAATATTTATGTAAAGTATCTTTGACCAGAAGAAAATATTTTAAAGTATGCATTTAATTTTGTGAATAACTTTAATTTTTCAAATGAGGATATTAACAAACATTGGAAATTTCAAAAACATAGAATGAATAATACGATCTGATTATGTTGAAAATGAAAGGAAATTAAAACATAGCTCAAAAGCATTCATTCATTTCCAAGTATTCACTTTCTTTTTTCAGTCAGACAGAAAGTGACATTAATATAAGGAATATCACTTTATTTATTGGCCAAAAGATATCGCATATGATTCTATATAAATATTAATTATAAATTTGGAAAGTATTGTCTTAAAATATGATGAAAATATAATATTTTATCAATCACTAATATAATATTAGTAATAAAAATATTTTTATTCAAAATTAAATTTCTATTAATATTTTAATAGTACCACATAATTATTATATTGATAAAAGAGAATTGTTTTATTAATGATTATTTCATAGTCTAATATCAGAAATATGAGTTCAGATGATATAAATAATAAAATTGGGATTTATGATATGTTCACCATTAGAGCACTCAATTATGATTAATTTTTAATATTTTTGTTAATTATTCTATCATTAAAATTATTTTATCACTTAAAGTTACCTTTCTATTTTAGATGCTTTAACATCATTTTGTTTTTCTAAGATCTTCATGCTGCTTTTTTCTTGATTCTCAGACTTGATAAAAATCAACTTATCACTGAATCCTGCTGTTCTAAAAGCTGAGGGCTTTTGCTCTCTGGGTGCTGCAGGAAGAAATGTAAGTAGCTTTGAATATCAATTACATTTTATTTCTAATATTCAAATCAAGAAGTTCAAAACAAAATGTGAAATTCTCAAGAATATAAACCTTACTAAATACAATGGAAATGAGTACATATGAAATATATTTCTTCTCATTCAATCCTGGGATTCTTTTCAGATCTATTCATATGCATATGATCATGACTTACTAGTAACATTTCCCCATGAATAAATTGGTTAGGCTGCAATGGCTGGGATGTCAATGACCTGGGAGACAATGTGGTACCCTGGATATTAGGCTAAAACCTAGAAAACTTGACATAAGTAGCCAGAATCTTCATAATGATATTCAGACCTTAAGATTTCCTTTACCACCAACTTTTGTGTCATGTCACATCTTCCTGCCCCTAACCTTGCATCTATCATAGCACACATTTCATTGTCCATTGCTGAGAAATAATCTAGTATAGCACTTTCTTCCTATTCCTTAGAACATAACATACTATATATATGAATAAGTATACATGCATACTTATGGAACATTTATATGCTTATATATCCTGGTAATATTTTTCCTGTTATTTTATCTAAGAAAAACATTACTTGCCTTTCTGAAGCCTCAAGTGTCCTAAATATTCTATCAATTGGAAGGAATATAAAATGAATAATTCAAATAATCAGGCCTCAATTCTAAAATCTCTCCTCTCTTCTAATTTTGTTTTTCTTAATTATTCATGCATCTCCCAGTCCACTGAGGAAGTACAAAATTGTTATTAAAGAGAATGCTCCTATCTCCTGAAACTCAAATTCCATAGTTTGTTTGAAAGCTCCTTGGTTAATGCAATTCTTTGACAGAAAAAAGATTATTTTTGTTTTTTAAAAACAATCCATGAAATCATGCTGAATAGCTTTCGATTTACTAGTGAATGTAGATTCATTTGCTACATGCCTTTCCCCATAAAAATCCAATCCTAAGACATCCCTAAGTTAGATTCAACGTCGTATTAAAGTTCATAAACTTATGCCTACTACATCAAGGGAACTAAAAACTAAAGTTATAAAGAAAGATGTAATAGCAAATAGGATAAAAAAAGATTTGTGGACACAGAGTCCAGAATGGTGTGCTGAGAAACAGATCTTTGCTGGAGGTTAAATATTTGCCTAGACCTGTGTTGGGCTTGTCCTGGACACCATTAGCTCACTCAGACACATTCGATGTTGAAGGACATTTCAGGTAAATCAATACTCAGTGATGTGTCCAGGAGTCAGGTCTCATCTTGGTCATGTCGGGGTGCAAAGGATCAGGCCCAGCCTACATGGGCAATCTGTTTAGTTGCAGGCTGTATCAAGAAGCCTCCAGGTAGAAAGTTCTAGAGCATCACCTAGGATGAAAATACATCAGCCGATGGAGACCCTATATACTTGGGTTAATTGGGGACGTATCTGCCAAGCTCCAAAGCATTTACAATTCAATGTGATCAAAGGAAAGCCTTAGTCATGTGATCAGGCAAAATGTCATGATACAACTAAAAACTCACAAAACTGCTTTGGCTGTGAGGGGAGGGTACTTTCTCTGGGCTACTATTTCCCCGCAAATAACAACCGTGTATTTGTCTTCAGAAACTGATAAACTGAGTAAGAGACACTTTGGGAATTTTTTGTGAAGAATCAATAGTTGTCTCATTCACCTGTGCCAAAGGTCAGAGACATGCACTACTGCCTGCTTTAATGCCCTTCTTCACCAGACTGGGAAGGAGTCTTCATTCCATTAGTTTGAGCCACAGAATACATTTACTCCCAGACCCCACCTCATTCAGAGGCAGCCATTCTCAAGGACCTCGGGGTCCTTAGGAAGGTAGCCTGTTGTAGCCCAGCTGGTGCCGATTGTTGTCTCTGCCTGTGCCTCACTATGACCTGTGCACTGACAGTGCTGTGGGCATTGAAGGACAGCTGCATGCCCACAACCTTGTTTAAGTCTCACTGCAGTCCTGCAGTAGTGAGGGGGAAGTGATCCTGGGAGAGGTAGGTGTTCCCAAGGTCCAGTTGTGGCAGGCTAGACCCTAACAGGGGCCTTGTGCCTCCTGGGCCAAATGTCCTTGCTCTGTCCTGGAAGACAGAATTCTAAACTGTCTCAGCTCTAACTGTCACTGGGTTGGCCAATCAGTGCCTGAGGATGGAGAAGGCAACCTGGGAGTGGGGGAGGGTTGATAGCTTGGCTGAAGCCCTTTCCATTTCCTCACAAGACTTGTGATGGGGAGGGAGAGGGGAAGGACATTAGAACAGAAGAGGGAATCTGTGGTCCTAAGAAAATATTTTCACCATCATAATTTTGCCTTGAGTTGGCCCTGGCAAAGGAGTGCTGGGTATAGAGTTTTAGCCTGAGGAGAGTAAGGCATTTTTTGACCTTAGGGTTAAATCTGAGTTCAGATTCCCTCTCATGCATCCCAATGACTCCATTTCACCTATATTCCCGTTCACTAAAGTGTGCATCCTGAGAGGCTGGTACTGAGAGATGTTAATCAGGTTTATAGTGGGTCAGCAAGGGGTGGGGGCCTGGAGGGCTGCCTTGGGAAAAATTTGCACAACTGGGTTTCCTCTGGAGGAAAACTCTCAGTCTATATTGGTAATCTTTGTGTAGAGCTGGATTTTTAATCTGAAGCATGAAGGTGGCTGAATCCACAGGGGCAGGCGGCCTCAGAGCTGTTTACGCACTAAATATGTTATGAACTTTGGGGGAAGCAATGCTTGGCCTAGAAAAGTTTTCACAGACTACTTTCTTTTTGAACCAAAAATAACTTAATTAAATTAGTCTTTTAACTAGAGTCAATTCAGCTATTGGCACAGAAGTAAACTTTGTGTTCAAACCTCTCTTGTTGTAAGAGCACTCACGATAAAATGCTCACTAGTTGTGGGACCTTAATAAATATCCATCACTGAAATACTGTCCTTACACAGTCTAGAAAAAGAGGAGAAGGAAACAAGGCACTCACCAAATTTACTTCCAAAGGGTATCCATTTATGAAGCACTATTGTAGAAATTATTCTTCTATTGAGCTTCAATTAGAGCAAAATTTGAGCAAATGTATAATTACTTAGCAACAGCAGTGCGACCAACTGCAAGAAAGTCCAAAATTACTTCAAAGGAGAGAAAAAATATTCCTGTTTCTGGATGAAACAGTAATGACAAAAAGAATTCTCTCTGTACTATCTAGAAGTCAGATAATATGGAAACAAATTACTAGTATAATTCATATTTTGTATAATGAACATTTATAAAACACTATCCTAGATATTATACTCCCACTAATTCTCCATTTGGAATATTGTGCAATCACTTAGATGATAGCAGGAAAGCAAAGAGAAAGAAATCAAAATTATTTCAGAAGAAAGGCAAAATTCTTGCTGTGTTTCTGATTATGTTAGTGACCTTGTTAATGAGAACAAAGTTACTATCATTATACCACCTACAAACAGAATAACACAGAGACACTTAATTTTGAGAGTCACATTGAATAATCTACAGTTTTAGAGCACAATCTAAGAATTACAACCCCACCAAGTTCCCACATGGAGCAGTGAGTGGTCTGTTTGTGTAAAGCTCTGCAGGTCACCAATGACCAGGAGTGAGGCAGAAACTTGAACTTGAAAAGAGACTCGCACTCCAATGTTGGTGATACTAGATGGTGACACAAACTAGTGAATGTGAGTGCTCACAGCAGGGCAGTTATGGAGGAATCAGTCACTGAGATTTATCTGTCATATTTCAGAGAAGCTCCTAAATGGTTCTTTATTGTGATATTACCTAAGGTACTCACTCACATCTATTTCAATAGTAGGCTCCAAAATCTTTTGTCAATGTACGGAAAGTATCTCCTTGGGGTCTAACTGGGATCCTTTGTGTTAGTAACTTTCTCAGCATTTCTCCACAATTCACAGTAAGCTGGAAAATGCCCCCCACTCTTGATTTCCCTCAGCCCAGGGGCAGTTCTTGCCGTCTGGCACTCAAAGCTTTCTGCGGAACCCCTCTCCTACCATGTGCCCATTGACGGTTGAATCTGTCCCTGAAAGATGTGCTCATATGCTTCCAGCTTGCACGTACCTGGCCCCAGCTAATGCTTGCTCGCAATCACTGTTCCCTCCTCCTGAAGGAATGATGCTTACCATTTCCCTCCAGGAAAGATCCTCATACTCTCAGCACTGTGAAGCAGTCTACAAGGCAAACACAGTTTAAACACAGGCAAACGGTTTTTCAGAGAGTGGGAAGTGAACGGGATTTAGGAGTAGAGTTCCCAGATTCAGTGCCAGGTATGTCATTAGCTTAGTTTGGGATGATAAAAAGAGCAGCTTACATGGAGGGTTTAAATGTGCCAGGAGTTTTACATAAATTCCTCTCATTTAACCTGCACAACAACCCTCATCTATGTTCCAAGTGCTCAACCAGGAAGGTGCAGTGGTGAGACTAGTTGACAGACTAGAGCTGTCAACCACCTGTGAATACTGTGTGATTTGTAGCTTGTTTGAACCTCAGTTCCTCACCTCTGCATGCAATCCCTTTCCCTTGAGAATAGCCAAAGCGGGGTTTAATGGGATAAACAAAAACATGGTGTGGGGGCAATATGGCACTCTGTGCTTTGTGAGTTGGGTGCCCACAAACATTAGTTAGTACACCCAGGGAAGACCTGATAATCCTTACACTTTCCTGCCTTCTCGCTAGGACTACCCAAGCCAGTCAAATGACCTGAGTCCCTGAGGTCCAGTGGCTTGTCCTTTACCACAAAAGAACCCAAGCTCTTTGCTGCTCACCTGTGGTTCCAGAGTCCAGTGGCCACTCTACTATGTATCTTTCCTCAGCATCTCCTTCCTCTTTTCCCACAACCTTGGGATTCCCAGCCATCTCTACCACCCACATTAATGTGGAGTCATAGGACTGCCTGGTAGGGGTTGACCTCAAAGGGACCAGCCCATCACGCATGCAGGAGGGTGGAGTAGTCTTTATAACAAAGCAAGGGTGCTCAGGGGAATATGGGCAGTGGGGAATGATAGGGTCCCAGGTAAGGCTCCAAGGTGCACCCACAGGTGAGTCTTGCACTGGGAGGCACAGAATGGTGTTACTCTGATGTTTAGACAGGTCTGAGGTCTGAGGTCTTCTCACTGGATTCACTTGTTCATTTCTTGCTCAGTTTCCCAAATCCTTAATGAATGTCTGTCATGTGCTAGACAAGAGAGAGGGCTCAGTGGGAATAAGATAAACTCTTAACAACCTTCTACAATTCAGAGGGAAATGCAGATGATACACAGGCAACAAACATGGAAATGAAATGATTTCAGAGAGAATGAGTTCTATGAGACCATAAAGAGGGTGAAGGAATAGAAAGGGATGCAGTGCGCCTGCTGTGGTCAGGAAAGGGCACTTTAAGAAGACAGGGGCAGAGTTGGTATCTTAAGGAAGGAGGCAGCCACCCACCTGTCTGGGGAAAGGCATTCTTGGCAGAGGAAATAGCCAGTGCTAGGCTCTGAGAAAAAAAGGACCTTGATATATTAATGGAACATTAAGAAGGCCTTCCCCAATGGAAGGCAGAGTTCTAAACTGTCCATGGACATCAGTTCTAACTGTCACTGGGTTGGCCAGGCAATGGTTGAGGATGGAGGTGGCAACCCAGGAGGGGCAAAGGTTGACGGCTTGGCCTCTGAGGTCCTTTCCAACCCCAAGTCCAGTCTTGTGATGGGAACAGGAGATGAAGAACACAGAACAGAGAAGGGGATCAGGGTCCTGAGGAAAATCTTTGTTACAGTCATATTCTTGCTGTGGGCTGGCCTGGCTGAAGAGTGCTGGGTTTGACCTGTGGACTTGGTCCCCCTGAGGCATCTTTCAGAGTTAAGATTAAGGCTGTGTCTTAAGGATTGTCCCAGGGAGTTTAGCTTGAAGAGGGTGAAAAGCTTGTAGCCTTAGGATTAAATCTGAGTTCAGTGTCCCCCTTATACATTCTGATGACTCCATTTCTTCTACACCAAGCTTAACTGAAAAATATTCCTTGAAAGGCTGAGTCTGGGAGTTGTTAATCAGGGTGATGGTGGGGGGGGGGGGGGGGTGGTGGAGAACATTGTCTTGTAAGTGTGGGAACCCGGGTTGCCTCTGTTGGAAAACTCCCACTCTGAGCTGCTAATCCGAGCCTTGAGCTCTATTCTGAGGATGGAGGGTGGCAGAATTCACAGGGGCAGATCTTTTTGGAGCCATTAATACAAATTAGTACATGATGAATACTTGTTACCGACCACAGGCAGGTTTGTTTTCCTGATGTGCTACAGAAGAACCAGATGCCGAGGCAAAGGTCTTTTGCAGAAAGAAAGGACTTTATTGCAGGGCAGACAAGCAAGGAGACAGGAGGCAAAGCTCTTAACCCTGTCTCCCTGAGCGGCTTTTGTGTGGGATATTTACTGGGGAGTAGGGAGTAGGAAGGTGTTGGGGGCTAGGAAAAGGCAAGAGGAAGCTTCAGGAGTCCTCTGAGCAGGCGTGACTGTCCTTTATGTCTTTTCGTGGGTCACATGTATAAATCTGGGGAGGTCTGTGTGTTACATGTGGTGGATCTTTGGCCTGGGATGTCCAAAGTTCACTGATCAGTCATTCTGGTCCCTCAATGTACCTACACGATGTTTGGGCAAAGGAGGTCATCAGCAAGTTGTTTCCTTATCTGCAGTATCCTTGTTATTCTGCAAGACAAGCTCAGAAACTTTGGTTAATTTGTTTCTTACTTTAGCCTTGTGGGTACGGTTTCATACTGAAGAAAGGGATGCTTGGCCATACAAAATGTTTCACAACCTACTTTTTGTTAAATCAAAAATTGATTTTGTTAAACATATTAGTGTTACAACTAAAGTAACTTAGCTTTGTTACACCGAAATACACTTTGTGTTCCAAATCTTTCTAGTTATGAGTCCGCTCATGTAAAATTCCTTCTTAGTGTTCATGTGATGGGGCCTTGTTAAACAGAATTAAACAAAATACTGTCCTTCCTTAAATACTAGCAATTAAAGCAGAAGAGAAAAAAATCTAAATCATTTTGGAAAAAAGAGAATTCTGTGTTTCTGATTACTTCAGTGGACTTGTTAGTAGCCATAAAATACTGTCATTACACCCTACAAATAGAGTAACGTGGAAGCACATATAAGAGTCACAATGAAATAATCTACAGTTATAGAGCATTGTCTAAGAATTACAATCCTACCAAGTTCCCACATGGAGCAGTGAGTGGTCTTTGTAAAGTTCTGCAGGTCACCAATGGCCAGGAGTGAGGCAAAAACATTGCCACACTCTGGACTTAAAAAGAGGCTCATTCTTAAATGATGGCAGTACCAGATGGTGACATGAATTAGTGAATGTGAATTCTCAGAGCAGGGCAGAGAACGCATTCACTGGGTTTCAGTTGTTACTACTGCAGAGAAGCACTTACAAGTTTATTTCCAATATTGCTTTATGATCCTCTCACATTTATCCCCATGGTTATCTCCAAAATGTTTTGCCTACTCCCAGAAAGATCCCCTTCCTGGCCCCCGTGGTTCTAATTAGGATTGCATTTGCTGATTATGTTGCGTCATTTCTTACCCACTCACAGTGAGCCTGAAATGGCCCCCTGTACCTTTGGTTTCCCTCAGCTCCAGGGGCTGTTCTTGGGATCCGTACTCAAGGCTGATCTGTAGCCACTGATGTTCGGCTCTGCCTCTGGCAAGTTGTGCTCATGTGCTTCAGCCTGCACACACCTGGCCCAAGCACATGCATATGCACAATCGCTGGGGCCCTCCTCCTGCGGGGATGACCATTTCCCTCCAGAAGAGGTCCTCCCACCCTGAACATTTTGATGCAGTCTGCCAGCCAATAAAAGCTTAAACAGAGGCAAAACAGCTTTCAGAGAATGGAAAATGAATGGGATTGGGGGGGTGGATGTCCCAGATTCAATGCCAATTATGTCAGTAATTGTGTGATGATAAAAATAGCAGTGTGATGATAAAAATAGCAACTTATTTTACCATGTGCTAAGAGTTTTACATAAATTCATTTAACTTGCACAACTTTATGTTAGAGTTGAGGAATTCGAGGGAGCAGGTCTAACTAATGTGACCAAAGGTACCCAACTAGGAAAGTGCAGAGGTGAGCCTAGTCACCAGGCAGTCTGGCTTCAGAGCCTGAGCTGACAACTCCCTCTCAGTATTTTGTAATTTGGAGCTGATTTGAATCTCATTTTCCTCATGTCTGCATGTAACCCTTGCACTAGAGGGTTGCCATGAGGGGGGTTTTGGGAGGATGAAGTAGAAGATAATGTGGAGTTCCTGTGAAGGTTTGTGCTTTGTGAGTTCCTTGCCTTGCAAATATTAGTCATGGCTCCTAGGGAGGAGCTGAGTATCAAGCGCTTGCAAGTCCTTTCTTGCTAGGGACTGTCCAACCAAGGAAATAATCTAGGCCCCTGAGATCCAGTGGCTTTTCCTTTACCACAAAATCTCCTGAACTCTTTCCTGCTCAACCCTGCAGTACAGGAGGCAGTAGCCACCCCACAATGTCTCTGTTCTTAACACTGCCTACTTTCCCCACAACCTTGGGCTTGCTCTGCCCTCTACATGAACCACAGTAATGTGGAGTTTTTGGTTTGAAGCCCACACACAAGGGAGGAGCAGTTTCTAGGAGAATACCTGTATTCCTCAGGGAACATTCAGGCAGTGGGAGCAGCGGGGTCCCATGGAAGGCCACAAGGAGGCACCCACAGGAGTGTGGGTCCTGTGCTGGGAGGCCCAGCATAGACTTACTCTGATATTTGGGCAGGTCTGAGGTCTCAGGGGGTCTTCCCACTGGATTCATTTGTTCATTTCTTGCTCAGTGCGCCAGATCCTTAATGAGTACCTGTCATGTGCTAGACAGGAGAGAAGGCTCAGTGGAAATGAGAAAATCTCTTTGCCTTATTGGCCCTTACAGTGCAGAGGGCGATGCAGAAATATATGTGAATGAATGTGGAAGTAAGATGATCTCAGAAGTGCTATGAGGCAATAAGTAAGGCAAAGGACCGGAGAGCGATAGAGGTGTTACCAAGCAATGGGCTTGTTCTGCTTGATGCAAGATTAGCCAAAAAGTCAGGAGGCAGGTCGATGGAATGGAAAGGGTTTATTCATTTTTGCCAGCAACGATGGCAGATGGTGGACTAGTGTCCTTAAAGCCCATCTTCCAGAACAAAGACTACAGGACATTTATATGGGGGCTGCTCTCCAGGAGGGCAGACATCTGGTCTCTGGGTGGGCCAGACATCTGGTCTTAGTTCCTAATAATCTTTTGTTTTCCCTCCCTTGAGGCCATTGTTCCCGTTTTCAAGAGACTGGCGGGCCTGCCCTGTGGCACAGTGGTTAAGTTCGCAGGTTCCGCTTCTCGGAGGCCCAGGGTTCGCTGGTTTGGATCCCAGGTGCGTACATGGCACCACTTGGCAAAAAGCCACGCTGTGGTAGGCGTCCCACGTATAAAGTAGAGGAAGATGGGCATGGATGTTAGCTCAGGGCCAGTCTTCCTCAGCAAAATGAGGAGGATTGGTAGTAGTTAGCTCAGGGCTAATCTTCCTCAAAAAAAAAAAATCATAAGACTGCATATGCATCAGAGATCATAGCAATGCTCTATACCCTGATTTAGTTTAAAGATAATAAGAAGAAAAGCTTTAATATGTATAGTAAAGATTACTGTTTACGTGAGTGGCGCCAACAGAGGAAGTGCCGTCACTAAGCTACAATGGTCAGTAAAGGGTACTTTAAGAAGACAGGATCAGAGTTGGTATCTAAATGAAGGAGTCAGCACCCACCTCCCCAGAAAAAGGTGTTCCTGGCAGAGAAAATGACACAAGTGAGCTTGAGATGCTAACTGAACAGAAGGATGATCAGTGGCTGTATAGGAGGGGTTTGGGCATGTACAGGCCTGGACCAGGACATACACCACCTTGTGGGTCATGGGAGCATGGATTTGGGTCTCAGTGTGATTTGGAGGCATTAAAGGGCTTTGCCACTGTGGCCTCATGGTCTCATTTAGGGTTTTTAATTTTTCCATTGACTTTACAGTTGTAAAATTGAGCCCGTTCAGGGAGGGAGGGGTGAGAATTGACTGCTGGCCTCTGAGGTCCTTTCCAACCCCAAATCCAGGCTTATAATGAGGCAGAGTGGTACAGCACACAGGACAGGGACAGGAAAGGGAGTCAGGGGTCCTGAAGGAACTTTATCACCTTCACAATTTTGTCTGGGGCAGTCCCTGGGTGAAGAGTGGCTGGGTTTCACCTGTGAACCCAGTTAGGGCTCCCTGGGGGTCACCCTTCAGAGTCAAGGTTAAGTTTGCCTCCCAGTCAATGCCCCAAGGAGCTTAGGTTGAGGACAATGAGGCAGCTGTGGCCTCAGGGTTGAATCTGATTCACATTTACATCAGGAACAAAATAATCCACAATGGTCAACATTGTAATCCTATCAGATGTCCTTGTGAGTTGTTGTGTAATCACTTTATATAATGGCAATAAAACCAATAGAGAACAAAGCATCAAAATTATTTTAGGAGAAAGTCAAAGTAACATATTTGCTGGATTCCTGGATTATTTTAGAAGACTTGTTAAAAACGACAAAAAACTGTAATTATGCTGCTTGCAAATAGAGTAAAATGGGAGAAATTAATTTAGTGTCACATTGAAATATCTAGAGGTATAGAACACTATCTAGGAAGTAAAATCCACGTGGTTTTCATTTTGGATATTACATTATCACTTAACAGCAGTAAAACTAAAATAGAAAAAATGAAAATTGTGTTAGTGGAGAGAAAAAGAGCATCTTTCTATGGTTCTGGTTCTATAGTTGTAGCTTCAATGGAAGGTGAGGTCAACTCAGAGGTGACTCACTTCTGTTTTCAGGCTGTGTGGACAGGCTTTGGTGCAGAGACATTTCCTGTGGCTAATGAAGGGTGGAGAGGAAGTATGGGGCCAGTGAAGCCCCTTTGTGGAGAAGATTCCTAGGGAATGTCTTCTGAATTTCTGGCATAAGAGGGAAGAGCAGAGTCCTCTTCTCAGGGCTGCCCTCTCAAGCTTCTCTAAAACATCTGAAGTCTGACAAGGGGCAAAGTGGAGGGCCAAGGCCTGGGCCAATGGAATTCTGATCCTGTGACTTGTTGAATCAAAAGAAAATCCCAAGCTGCTGTCCACCAGGAGCACCAGGACATGCTCTCTCTATCTTGAGAAAAATCTGCTGTGTCAGGATGGAGTTGACCTGCTGGAGGGATCTTTCCCTTGGGCTCCTGATCCTTGGAGGGACCTTGAATCTCTAACCAGCCACAGCCTGGTGCTACTTCTTTGGGCATCTGGACGTCCAGAGGATGTCCTGGTCGTCTTTTCTGGCCTTATGCCAAATGTCCTATTTGCAACATCAGGGACATAAGTATATTTTTTGAAACCTTACATTCTTCCTCAATTTTTTTTTTGTCTCAGCTATGCATTTTCTTTTCTTAAGCTATGGAAGTGTTTCTCAGCCAACAGAGCTCTCAACTCACTGTAAGGAGCTCCTCTCTAAATAGGTTTCAATAATAACACACGATTCTTTCGAATTTTCCTGAAAGAATTTTGGCTTGTATTTTGTAGGTATCCAGCTCTTTGCATTAATGGCTGGTCTTGTCATCTGCTTTTGAAGGATTCTCTTGCACCTTTGCAGGGTACATTCCCTCTAAATCAGGTATCTGGTGAAAATTGTTTTTTTACTGATACAGTTCGAGGAGGACTTGAAGGTTCCCCTGGAGCTGTGGTGTCTCCCTATCTCACTTTTTTCTGACTGCATAAAGCTTTCCCAGTTTGGAGATGTTTCATATGATATTTAAAGACATCAATTATTTCATATTCTTCAGTTAAGTTAGTATGCAATTGGTTTCTTTTTTCTTCAAGAGTTTTTAAATAAGTATTTAACTCAGCCGCATCAACCATTGTCTTCAAAACTCTCTTTGGTTTATCTTCCACATGGTCTCTGTTTTCTGGTGAATTTGTTACATTCAATTCCAAGCTCCTGCTGGTGACCCATGTGTCTTCTCCAGGAGCAGCAGCCCAATCTCTCATCTTCTGCAATGTTCACCTAGATGCTTGATCTGACTTTTCTTTTAGAGTTTTGTAATCTTTTATTCTGTATAATAAATGTATTCACTCTCTTGTTCACTCATTAAGCTTCTTTTGAAAACAGTATTAGACTTCCTTGAAGATGAGGAATTTTTCTCCAAAGCCTCTTTTGGAGATCCCTGAATTTCTTCAATTTCCTGATGGATTTTGAAAGATGTTACAGTAGCAGCTACTTGATTTTTTGTGTCCTCTGCAATACCTTAAAAAGACTGATTTTTTTTCTGGTAATGTCAGCCATTAGTTTAACTTGTTTTGTATCTTGAGATTTGTCCTTTTTTGATAGTTTTTAGAATGTCCACTTTATATCCAAGAAAAGGGTTAGTTGTTTCTAGGTCTTCATTCACGGCCTTCAATTTTCTTGTTGCTGGTACTGTGGTCTCCTAAAGGGGCTCCATTGTCCTTCCTCCAGAGGGACAGAATCTCTAGTGTCCAATCTGTCTCTATTTGAATGAAGTCAGATCTTGATAGTGATAAACCCGACCATGACCATCAAAACTGCCATCACACACAGCAATGAGCTGGGGACCTGGGCCAGATCTAAGGTCCCCTGGAAGTGCTGCTGGTGACTAGCTCTCCATCTCCAGGACCAACAGGACAGAGCATCACAAATATCAGTACACCCACCATGGCCCAGAGTCCACTTCGGAGTCGCCTCATGTCCAGAACAGTGCTGGTCACAACAGACTTCAGAGAACATCGAGAGCATTCTGCCTGGAACCAAACCAGTGCCTGGCAACTAGGCAGACCCTGGCTGAGGTGGGGGAGAAGGACAAGCACAGTAAACAATGGCCAGGCTCTTTTTTCAAACAGCTTGATTTAGGTACATTTTATGTATACAAAATTTGCCCCTATCAAATGAATGATTCAATGATTTTAGTAAATTTACTGAGTGGTGCAACAACCAGCATTAACGTGATTTTAGAACATTTTTATCACCACAATAAGAACTCTCACGCCCAATATTTCAGTCAAGTTGACCCTTTGTTCTTGATGTCCTTTTGTCTCTGACTTTGGCAGACCCTGTCCCTCCTGGGGAAGGAGGCTTCAGGCTGAGGCAGGAATAAGAGAGGTGGGAGCACAACCAGGGCCTGGTCCAAGACAGATCACAAAGTCAAACTCTCTTGCCATTGTCTGGTGTCTGCTGTGTCCACACTTGTCATCTCCACAGAGGAATGTGCTTGGTCTTTACACGGGACATGGTTTTGTTTGGAGTGAGGTCTGGTCACAACACTCAAACCAGGAGCCTGGTTGGGTTGCTTGGCAGGACTGAGCTGGTTCCAGGCAGGGGATGTGGAAATCCACATGACTTTGGATCTCCTGCACCCAGCATCTCAGCCAAGGGTGAGTGACCCTGCACCGAGGAAGCAATGCCCCAGCTGCACCAATGTCATACCATGAGTGCGAGGGCATAGACACTTGCCTGACTTACACCACCACCCATTCCAAAGATGAGCAAATGGAGGCCCTGGCAGAGCAGACGTGAAAGTAGGGGATGCAAGCATGGACTCCACCCTCCATTGCACTGGGGGATGCTGGTGGCAGGAGTGATTTTGCCCCAGGGCAGTGTGTGAATGAAGGGGTGAGAGTGGGATTTTCAGGGTCCTGGGCTGGTGGGGACATCCCTACCAGCCCCTGGCTTCACTCCTCACTGGGCATTCTGACTTCAGACAATGCACACAATGTTTTACTGGAGACCTTTTTCCAGCAATGCAAAGTATGTATGGACAAAGTCAAATTTATTAAATTAAAAAAAATTTTGTGCTCTTTGTGTTGTATTGAAACAATCTTGTCAACCTCAAGATCACTAAGATTTTCTCTTATGTTTTCTCCTAAACGTTTATATTATGTTGGAGGGGGAAAAATACAAGTTTGGATTCATTGGAGTGGATAAGAGGAATAGCTTGTCTTTAACCAAGTCACTCCTTCCCCAAGGCAGCACAGCTTAAGGCCAAGAGAGATGTCAGCCTGTGATTTCTCCTGCTGGGAAAAGGGAGAGCATGTGAGTGAGCACCTGCTTCTCTAGTTGTGCGGGATGCTACCAAAGGGGCTCATTTCTTTCTTGCCCCACCCAGAGCATCTAATCCTGAGCTACTTGACTAGGGGCTGGAAGAGGCTGGGAGAGGAGCAAACAGGACTCTCAGAAGGCATTAAAGGGATGCAGATCCTACTAACGGTGCCGCAGGCTCCATCAAGAAGCCTGCCAATGCCTTACACTTGGATCCCCCCAACTGGCCCAGGGGCACCCCAAGCGCTCTGCATGCCTTACCCACATACACTGGGCAAAGCAGTTTTTAAGTTTACAGGAAAACTGAGCATAAAGTACAAGAGTTCTTATAAACACACAGTTTGTAGTGTACAGTTTCTCTATAATTAACATCTTGCATTGGTGTGGCAACTTTGTTACAATTGGTGAACAAATATTGATAGATGATCAATATCGAGTCCACTGGGCTCCTCTCTGATACTTTCTTTGTCCAATGGCCGGGGATCGCTTTTCAAGGTAGCAATCTGGGGGAAAATTGTAGGGTTTACTTTTGTTTCCTTTTTCACAGAACCACTGTCTTTTACTGCCTATTTTCCAGCGTCTTGCAAACCATTGTGTGATATAGTTTGTTTTTTTTTTTTCTGGTGGGAGGGAAACTTCGGTCCCTGTCATCCTGTCGTGGCCAGAAACTAAGATCCTATTATTTATCTTTGAAACAGTGAAAACAGGATTATTTTGAGTTACGTACTGTGATTTGAAGTCTACCACTAGGTGGCGATGTTATACAACCGAGACGCTTTTCAGAGACGCCACAGTGCAAAGCGTTTCTAGGTTCTTTGAAGAGATCTATGAGATCACATATTCGGTGTTAGCTTGGGTACACTAGGCGGTTTTGTTGAGCTCTACTTTATTTCTATATCTGTTACCATGGGGTTTTTACTTCAGTGTAAAATTTATAAAGATATTTTGCCTAAAATAATACATGCTATAGATTGAAGTGATTTATGACATTCTCACTGGGACCCTGTAGTAGAAGTAATAGAGTTGTTGGGGTAATTTTCCACCTCTCAGTGGATTTAAATATGTTTATGCAGGCGTTGATTAACGTCCATTCGTGTCTGGTGTATAAGACCTGCACAGAGAAGAATGGCAAGATGTGTTCCCTGCCTCAGAGGGCTCCTGTCCTTGTGGGGAGGCACAGATGTGGACCCCCAATGACAGCACAAGGTAGCGTGCTTTGTAACTCTGTTGGGGGGAGTCTGGGAAGCTTCACAAAGGAGATGACCATCCATCAGGGTTCGAAAGATGTGTAGAAATTTTCCACTGGAGAACGGGGCAAATAACAATCCATCCTCAACAATGCAAATATCACATAGAAGGAGATATTTATACTCAAAATATCATAACAAGATCAGAGAAGATGGACTGAGTCCCTGTGGTTAGCAGGAATGAGAAGAGTGGCAGGAAATAAGGATAAGAAGGGGTTGGGGCCTCACTGTGAAGGGCCAAATTTGCCACAATGAGTTTGGACTATATCTTGTAGCCAGTGGATATTAAATGATAGTTTTTGATTAAGTGATTGATATGATTAAAATAGTATTCTAGTCTAGAGTCACCAAACTATTTTGACCAGCCTTTACAATAAAACATTGTTTTAATAAATGTCCGATATATCTATATGTAGTGATGTATAAATCATACATGTATAGTACTCTACAAATACATTATGTAGCTTACAAAATATACACACAACCATGAAGCTTGTGGTAATAATGAAATGGCATCGACAATTTTGAATTTCTTTTGCAGATTGTCTGTCAGGTCTGATTAGATCACTGTCTAATGTCATAACGGAGCTAAGTTAAGTGGAATAGAAGACATTTTAACCTTGGGGTTCTCTTGTTCGTTTCAAGAAATGTGAAGGTCTCAGTGAACTTGCACTGTTTCCTCGAGATGGCTGATACAGAGCACACGCTGCACGACTGTTCATGTATAAACTGAGTAAGATTGCTCTCCCAAGAAAGTATAAGAGGTCTAGTTTCTTTCTTATTTGTTAATATAAAACAAATGCTAATTGGAGACATACTATTTTATTTGTCCCCTGTGGACCATTCTGCACACCCTGGGATGCAGGGACCTTTTTGTACACCCCTAGGTTGGATGGCTATGATTGCAGCATGGAAGACTGCAGAGTGTAGGCACAAGCCCCATACACAGAAACCAAACCTGAGCTTCTTGTCTGTTGATAAAGAATTAGAGCAGAGATCAATTAAGATTGAGATAAATAAGTACGGTCCAGTTCAAAAATTACGTATTGTATTTCAGCTTGTAAATTAACAAAGACGTTAAAAATAGCAATTATGTTCTAGAAAGTTCTGGTGAACACGGATTAGAATTATCTCGAGGGGCCGACCCAGTGGCACAGCAGTTAAGTGTACATGTTCTGCTTTAGCGGCCCGGGGTTCACCAGTTCGGATCCCAGGTGTGGACGTGGCACGGCTTGGCAAGCTGTGGTAGGCGACCCACATATAAAGTAGAGGAAGATGGGCATGCATGTGAGCTCAGCGCTAGTCTTCCTCAGCAAAAAGAGGAGGATGGGCAGCAGATGTTAGCTCAGGGCTAATCTTCCTCAAAATAAATAAATAAATAAAAAGAATTATCTCGGAAAGAAAACTTTGTGACGGAGTCTCAGGCCAATAGCTCAGAAAGGACAAGATGCCTTAACTGGTATGAACCTTCCTGGTGGCTTGTGATGAGAATCAGGAAATGATGTGCCCCTTGTGAATGGCTGAGAAAATGCCTGTCGCTGGTGTGATATTTATCATCCAGATTAGCAATCTTCCAAGTGTGGCCAAGGACTCCTGAAGGATCTCACAATCCTTTCAGAGACTCCATGAAGTCAACTCTATTTTAAGAGTAACACGAAGATATTACTTGCCCTTTCGACTCTCATTCTACCATGCGTGTACAATGGAGTTTTCCAGAAACCATGTGATGTGTGATATTGCAACACATGGAATGCAGAAGCAGATAGAGAATCCAGCGGTTTTCTGTCAAGCCAGATATTAAATAGATTTTCAACCATGTTAAGACAATGACCCTTTTCTCATCCCACATGCATGAGGATAGGCCAGGTTTGGCACTCATTGGCTCAGGACTGGCTTAGATTGTGTCTTCTTGTTGAAGTATTTTAGTTCCTGTGTCAGGAAAAGCTGGCCCTGACAGCAAAAGGAACCTACTGCTTGAAGGCTCTCAGTTAAGAAAAGGAAGAAGAAATGGTGGAGCTTGAGGGGCTACAGAATTTAGAATGTTTTTTGGATATATTTTAGAATTGACAAGAAACAGGTAGAAGAGAGGTATGTGAAGATATAAGAAGGAGATACTGGTGGAGCAAAGCCTTAGGCAGCAAGGGTGATCAAAGTGTCTGGAAGATCTGGCACACAGCATTCAGGTGCAGGTACACACATCTGGTCCAAAGGGAAATCAGCTGGGATTTGGAAATTCCGATCTATGTAAGCTGGCCTCCATGTTGGTACCTTCAGCCACTTGTGAGCTGAGTGTATGTGGGAGCATTCTATAAACTATTGAGTCCTTTTATTCAACAGCAAACCTGTATCGGGATCCTATTGTGTGTCTGGAATCATGCAGCCTGTCCCTGGCCTCTGGAAGCCTCTGCTCTGGTAGGAGAGCCAGATAAGCTGAGGGCCTTACACTGCAGGTGCAGAACCCTATGGGGCATATGCAGAGAATCCCAACCAAGGTTGGAAGGGTAAGGACGACTTCCTGAAACATTGACGTCTCACCTGAGTCCTGGGGATGGAGTATCAGTGAGTGAGACACAGCGAAGGAGAGAATGTGAACAGGGAATTACAGGACAGTGTGAAGGAGGGTAGCAGGAAAAACTACATTGAGACAGGTGAGGCAGGTAAGAGGAGAGTATGGACAAGACACAGAACAGGAGCGGAGAGAGGAGCTGTCCTCAGGGAGAGCATGCCTAGCTGTTGTTAGTTTAGTACAAACTTGGGGTCACAAATGTGCAACCTGAGGAAAGTCTAAGAGCAAAACCAAAATGACACATGAGGAATGCTATCATCTGAATGCTTGTATCCCCCCCAAATTCATATGTTGAAAACCTAATACCCAAGGTCATTGTTAGGAGGTGGACCCTTTGGGAGAAATTAGTGCCTTTATAAAAGAGGCCCAGAGAGATTCCCCATCCCTTCCAGCATGTGAGGACACAGTGAAAAGTTGGCAGTCTGCAACCCAGAAAAGGATCTTTGCCAGAACCTGACCATGCTGGCACCCTGGTCTTAGACTTCCAGCCTCCAGAATTATGAGAAATAAGTCTCTGTTATTTGTAAGCTATCCAGTCTGTGGTATTTTATTATAGCAACTCGAACAGACTAGGACAAGTAACAAAGATGAGCTGGAATATTTGACCTATGGTATCTGCCACAGTGTTGTAGGCAATGCCTGAGAAGACTTGAGTTGGCATCCATCTCTCCATTTCTTTGCCTAAGCAGTGGTCCTTCAGATGAATGTGACTACTTCACTCAAGATGTTGAGTTTCTCAAGTGTCACAAGGAGCATCACACCTTCTGCCTCATTTTTGCAGATAAATTTATTATAGGAATTTATAAGTTACTATTTATAAATTGCATTGACTACATGAAAGATATTACATAAATTCAGAGAAGGTTTGTCTCTTAATTAGTGTCATGTGAAGTATTAAAATAGATGTTTTCAAAGTAATGGTTATAAATAATTTATACCTAGACCATTTACAGCTAATTTTTTTCTCCCAAATTGTGTTTTGTCCTTGTTAATTTGTTGATTGGAAAATTGCATCCCTTTTCTTACTTCTGAGTGTGACGGTGATATCAGCATTCAGTGAGATATTTCGGGATTCACAGTTCTTGAATTCTGTCTTCCAGACAAATTTGAAAATGTGCTTTCTTCATTGCAAAAGATCAAAATTGTGGCCAGTCTAGGAGAATAGTTTTGAAAGCTGAACCAGGATAGAGCTACCATGTGTATAATGGTGCACCCACCAAAAATAAATGGAGACTTTGTAAAGTAGACCCCAGAGTTAACCTGAGTGAGTTGAATGTTCTTCTTGCTACACTGATTCCTTACCTGGCCTCCAAGCATCTGTTACTGGAGTATTTCCTGTTCCCACAGTGTTCTCGGTATTGCTTCACTGGTCTGTGTAGACGAGGACAACCTGATGAGCGACTTCTCTCTCTCTCTGTTTACTTTAGTGAACCTTTGTAAATTGTCCTTCCCTATCACTTTCTACCTCGTTATTCAGCTGCATTTTCTCCGTAGCACTTACTAGTATTTTAAATGATCTTACCCACCTATGCTGTGTTTTTTCTCTCCCTTCACTAAAATGTAAAGTTGCCTGAGGTCAAGGGCCTTGTCATTCTTGTTCATCCTCCTGTCACCAGTGCCAAGACAGGACCCGGAACAAACTGAGTGATCAATAGAAAGTCATTAATTACATGAATAAATGAGCATGTGTAATAGTACCTGATGTGATGTCCATTGTCACCATTATCAATATCACGAAGCATTTACTCGATATGGAACCTCTAGAACAGTCTGGTATTATGCAGTTTAAAATATGTTAAGAGGTTAGATCTCATATTAAGTGTTCTAACCCCCAAAACCAATAACAAACCAACAACCCCCCCACAAAAGAACACAAGGAAATTTTTGGAAGTGTGGGATATGTTACTACCTTGGTTGTGGTGATGGTATCACAAGTGTATGCATATGTCCAAACTCATCAGGATGTATACATTAAATGTGTGTGATCTTTTAGTATACCAATTCTTTCTCAATAAATATTAAAAAAAGAAGCCCATATTAAGCAGAACCACAGTGTTGCACAACCCCAGTGGGCTCGGTATGTGTGTCAAAGACCAGGCCCTGCACAAAACAGACTGAAGCCAAGAAGGGCCTTATTAAATATAAACATGTCATCAAAGTTGCTCCCGGATGGTAAATCAATGGGTTCCTTTATTTTTGAAATCATTTTATGATGAGGATCTCTGAGTAGTTGAGTAAATAAACCACTTTGGGTAAAGGTCCCCACAGAGCCACCCTAAACTGAGTACAAACACTGCTGTACAATAAAGAGCATTTGAGGCGAAGAGCTCTGTAGCCCTTTCATTCCCTAAGATTCTGAATCACAGCAAGAAACTTTTTCATGGAAACAAGTATATAGACAAAGTAGTGTTTTTTTTTTTTTTTTTTTATCAAATTGGGATTAAGTGCTATCTAACACTAATTTAGAGAGAGAGAGTTAAATTTAATTGACTGATTTGGATAGGATGAAATGGTAATAACTGTTGGACATGATATTTAAATTTCATTAGTTGACTTTCTTATTGCTTCTTTTCACGTGAGAATTACCTTTGCAAATATGACATAATAGAAAACTTTTCGAAAAGCTTTTACTTGCCTTTCCTCTCGGAGGGCATTGGTGTCGTATTCAGGGGTTGGTGACTTAGAAGGGCGTAATGAGAAGATGAAGTGCCTCAACCTTAGAAGTGTCTCCAGCTACTGACTTTGTTCTTTCCCTCAGGCTGAGTGAGGTGAATGTAGACTATCTTGCAGTTGAATAATTTGGATTGCTTTTAGGCAAGAATTTTTGTGATGTTATAAAAATTGAGATCTAAAAGGAAACTTAACCTTCACTTCATTCTTTTGATGTATTTTGCCTGAAGCGTGGTGCTAGGACCTGTTATCTCAAATAGGCAATATAAAAATATCTTTCTAATTCACTCCTACAGTTGAAAGATCCTCATGGATTGAAATTACTGTGATCGATCAAAATTTACTATGTTGTGGAAATAAAATAAAATCACATGTCAGGCAAGAAATGATGACAACAATGGACTAGCTTATTACGAAGCTTAAAATGAAAATGCTTTATTGGCAATGCTATTGGACTTTTGAAAGATTGAGAATATGTGTCAAAAGCAGAGAAGCCACAGTGCTGGTGTTCTATTCATTCCTGTTGATGTGGCTTGTTTACTCTGTGCTTAAGGCCCAGCTTTTGGAATCAGCAGCAGTGTTTGTTTTAATTGCATGTCTTTGTTCTTGTTGTTGAGATGTAATTAACATATCATAAAATTCGTCATTTTAAAGTGTACATGTCAGTGGTTTTGAGTACATTCAGGAGGTTGTGCAACTATCACGACAAATTCCAGAATATTTCATTAATCTAAAAAGATAAAACCACTAATGTACTTTCTGTCTATATAGACTTGCCTATTCTGGACATTTCACATAAACTGAGTCATATAATGTCTGCCCTTTCATGTCTGATTACTTTCACTTAGCAAAAACTTTTCAAGATTCATCTATGTTGCGGCAAGTATGAGTACTTCATTCCCTTTTATGGATGAATCATATTGCATTGTATAGCTATTTATCCATTCATAAGTTGAGGAACATTTGCTTTGTTTCCACTTGTTGGCTATTATGAATAATGCTGCTGTGAACATTTGTGTAAAAGTTTATGTGTGAACATATGTTTTATTTCTCTTGAGCATATACCTAGGAGTGGAATTGCTGAGTTATATGGTAACTCTATGTTTAATTTTTTGAGGAATAGCTAAACTGTTTCCCACAGCAGCTGTGTGATTTTTCATTCCCATCAGCAATGTATGAGAATTCCAATTTCTCCACATCCTTGTCAACACTTGTTATTTTCCATTTTAAAAAATTATAGCCATTTTAGTGGGTGTGAAGTGATATTTCATTGTGGTTTTAATTTTCATTTCCCTAATGAATGATGTTGAGAACCTTCTCATGTGCTTATCTGCTCTCTCTCTCTCTCTCATCTATCACCTATCTATCTTTAGAAATGTCTATTTGAACCCTTTCCTATTTTTTATTTGGGCTATTTGTCTTTTATTATGAATTGTAAGAGTTCTTTATGTATTCTGGATACTACATCCTTATTAGATAAATGATTTACAGAGATCTTCCATTCTATGGGTTGTATTTCTCTATGTGTCCTTTGCTCTCTCTGGCACCAAGAATGCAGACTGTAGGTTTCCAAGGCTGCTGGTGAGATGGGCAGTGGGGGATGGTACTAGGGTCAGTTAAAACACCAAAAAACTTGCTGCTTTTATGACTTTAGCCATTTCTTCTTGAATAAATGTTTCTTGGGTTACTACAAGTCTTTTGTTAATATCCAGAGCTCTGAAAAAGTTGATTCTGAAAATTTTTGTGAGTTTTTGTCATTGCTTTTATGAGGAAATAAATTTTCAAAGTTTCTTATTCTGATGTTTTCACTGGTATCATCTCAATTGCATGATTTATATTACAGTGGGATGACTGCTTTGCCTTTAGTTTTTTCACACAGACTTGTCCAGTCATGTTGATGCCATAGAAAGATTGACTCTAGCTTCTTTTAAGTCCATCATCACAATGTTTCTCATCGGATATCATCCTCCTCTACTTTTATTATTCATGAATTTTTGGAACTGTTAGCAGCCTTAGAGATTGGCTAATGGATTGATCCTGTTGTTTCACACATGAGAAAATTGGCACCCCTTGTAAACCGAAGTGAATTGTTTTGCTTCTTCCTCTAGTTGGTAGTTGAGCCTGAAAGAGAACTGAAATTTTCTGACTGCAGGTTAGAACTCCGACAGAAATATGCTGTACAAATCCTTTGCAGTTTTCCAGAGTCTAATCACCAGCCTTCCATACATGATTTCCCTTTCTTCTTGGGCATGTGGGCCAGTCCCTGTGAGACTTTGAAAGTGATGAGATATCATAAGACCTGTGCACAGTGCCACAGCTGTTCTCACGGACTTGGTTTTAACGTTGGTATTATTTGAGGATTATAAAAATTCCTAGTCTCCAGGAAGCAGCTAGCAGTTTGAGCTATGTGAAACATTTTGGTAGCAGACATATTTCTGTCTAACTTTCTCTGTTCATTACTGCATCAGATGACCTCAAGAATGGCTTCTGCATAGTCAAAGAGAACATAGTTTCAAAACAAAATTTTTGTGCTGAAATGTAGTCATATCAATGTACACTGGAAGTGTTTGTTTTTAAGGTCCTCAGGCACATTCTCTGATTGGTGTTTGTATTAGTTTGCTAGTGCTGCCATATAAAGTACCACAGACTAGATGGCTTAAACAACAGAAATTTATTTTCTTATGATTCTGGAGGCTAAAAATCTGAGATCAAGGTATCTACAGGGTTGCTTTCTTCCAAGCCTTCTCTCCTTGGCTTGTACATGACCATCTTCTCCCTGTGTCTTCACATGGCTTTCCCTCTGTAACTGTCTGTGTCCTAATTTTCTCTTCTTATAAGGGCACCAGTCATATTGGATTAGGGCCCACCATAATGACTTCATTTTAACTTAATTACTTCTTTAAAGACCCTATATCCAAATAGAGTCACATTCTGAGATACTGAGCATTAGGACTATGAATTTGAAATCTATGAATCAATTTTTTTGTAAAAAATGAATAGGATACTAGCAAAGCAAACAACATGCTCTCTCTTCCCAAACTGAAAAAAGAATGAGAAAGTGGAGCAGACTATACAAGGACTGTGGGACAGTCCTTACAAAAGGCATAGCACACACATAGTGGGGATAACAGATGGAACAGAAAGAGGGAAAGGGGCAGGAGTATTTGAAGTAATAATGCTGAGAATTTTCCAAATTAATGACAGGCATCAAATGACAGAACCAAGAAGCTTAGATGACACCAAGCAGGATAAACACCAAAAAATCTACACCTATGCATATCATATACAAACTCAGAAAATCAAAGACAAAGAGAAAAAAGTTGAGAGACTGGAGAGATTTATCTACAGAGGAACCCGTATAAGAATTACATTGAACTCCTTGTCGGAAACCATGCAAACAAGAAGACAGTGTAGTGAAATGGTTAAAGAAGAAGTACCCACCAACCTAGAATTCTCTGTCCAGAGAAATCATCCTTCAAATTGAAAGAGAAATAAGGATTTCCTCAGACAAAGAAAAATGAGGAAAATTGTCAACAGTAGATCTGCCTTACAAGAAATGTCAAAAGAAAGTTCTTCAGAGAAGGAAAATGATGGAGGTCAGAAATTCAGATATACATAAATAAGGGAAGAGGATCAGAGAAGGACTATATGAGGATGAAATAATGTCTTTTATTTCTATTATTACTAATTGATCTAATAGATAACTATCTGTTCAAGTAAGATCAACAGGATATTGGGCAATTGTAAGTAGGGATAAGTGAAATGAGTGACAGCAATGCTATGGGGGGGTGGAAGGGAGGAATTGGGAATAGTGTGTTATGAGACACCTGCAGTACCCATGAAGGAGTATAGTGTCACTTGAAAGTAGATTTATATTAGTTGTAAATGAATATTACAAATTTTACAGCAACCAGGAAAAAAATTTCAAAAAGAAGTGTAATTGATATAAAAGGGCAGAGAAAATGGAATTATATAAAATGCTCACATAAACCAGAGAGGCAGAAAAAGAGGGGAAAATTAAAACAAAGGAAGAGGAGAAAGTGCAACAAATAAAAAACAGTTACAAATATGGTAGATTTTAATCCAACTATATCAATAATCACTTTAAATGTGAATGGCCTAAATAAACCAATTAAAAGACAGGGACTGGGGCTGGCCCTGTGGCCGAGTAGTTAAGTTTGCGCACTCCGCTGCAGGCGGCCCAGTGTTTTGTCAGTTCGAATCCTGGGCGCGGACATGGCACTGCTCATCAAACCACACTGAGGCAGCGTCCCACATGCCACAACTAGAAGGACCCACAACCAAGAATATACAACTATGTACTGGGGGGCTTTGGAGAGAAAAAGGAAAAAATAAAATCTTAAAAAAAAAAAAAGACAGGGACTGTCAAAGTGGATTAAAAAAACAAGGCCCAACTACATATTGTCTGTAAGTAAGCCATTTTAAATATAAAGACACAGATAGATGAAGGGTAAAGGGATGTAGAACGTTGTACCGTACTAACATCAATCAAAACAAAACTGGAGTAACTATGTTAATTTTAAGCAAAGCAGACTTCAGACCAAGGAAACTTATCAGGGATAAAAAGGTCAGGGCCAGTCCTCCAAGAAGTCATAACAATCTTTAATATGCATGTTTCTAACAATAGAGCAACAAAATACATGAAGTAAAAAACTGATAGAAGTGACCACTACTGATCTCATGGGCAATAAAAGGTTAATAAATAAATACTCTATACAACTCTATGCCCACAAGTTTGATAACTTAGATAAAATGGGTCAATTGGAAAGAAGCTACCAAAACTCAAACAAGAAGAAATAGATAATCTGAATAGGGCTATATCTATTAATGATTTTGAATAACTATTTAATAAAAATCTCAAAAATGAAAGCATCAGTTCTAGTTGCTTTCACTGGTGAATTTTACCAAAGATTTAAGGAAGAAATAACACCAATTCTCTACAAATTCTTCCAGAAAATTGAAGCAGAGAGAACACTTTCTAACACATCCTATGAGGCTAGGATTACACTAACCCCCAAAACCAGATAAAGACGTTATAAGAAAGGAAAACAATAGACCGATTTCTCTTCTGAACGCACATGCAAAAGTCCTCAACAAAATATTAGCAAATTGAACCCAACGAAGAATAAAAAATTATACATCATGACCAAGTAGGATTTATTCCAAATGTGCTTGGTTAAAATCCAAAAAACTCACAATACCGAAAGCTGGTGAGGATGCAGAACAACAGGAACTCTCATTCATTGCTGGTGGGAATGGAAAATGGTGCAGTCACTTTGGAAGACAGTTTGGCAGTTTCTTACAAAGTTAAACATAGTCCTACTATATGAACCAGCAATCAAACTCCTTGGTATTTACCCAAATGAATCGAAAACTTATGTCTACAAACACATACGAAAAACTCTGCACATAAATGTTTATAGCAGTTTTATTCATAATTGCCAAAACTGGAAGCACTTGAGATGTTCATCAATAGGGAAAGGGTAAACAAACTTTGGTACATGCATACAATGGAATATTATTCAATGACAAAAAGAAATGAACTATCCATCCATAAAAAGATATGGAAGACTCTTAAATGCATATTGCTAAGTGAAAGAAGCCAGTTTGAAAAGGATATGTATAGCCGCAAGCCCAGCTGGGCTAGGGTGGTGGGATACTGTGCTGAGAGGCCGAAGAAACCACCTGGAGACTGCAAAGGAGACATATAGGTTTATTGGGCTCTACTTACGGGAGAGTGCCCAGTGGGGGCCGGCTGGATGGAAATTTGCGTACGCCCGCAACCGCCCCCTAAGAGAAGCTTGCTTAAGTAGGCAGCGGAACAAAGCCTGTATACTTGCCAAAGGGCTGTCCTTGGTACGACCAGCGTTCCCAGGAACAGTAGCTCACATGGAGGGGCTCTGCGTCCCTGTAAGACGGGATGTTCTTCTCGCGGGATAAGGGAGGATCCAGACTGGCCAGGCCCAGATCGTTACAAATCCTGGTAGCTGTACTGCCTGCCCAGAAGGGAGCCAGTAGGACGCATGGTTGCAATGAGCCCCAGGGGCTTTCGCTGAGCAAGCAAGGCCCAGGCCCTACAGGACATATATTTTATTATTCCATTACATATCATTCTGGAAAACTATGGAGACATAAAAAACTATAGAGACAGTAAAAATGATCAGTGATTACAAAGGTTGGGGGGAAGGAAGAGCAGATGGAGATGTGAAGCACAAGGGATTTTTAAGGCAATGAAACTCTTCTCTATAGTGGTGGATATATGAAATTAGTCACATTCCACAGAAATGTACAAGCTTACTGTAAACTATGGATTTTAGTTGATATACTAATATTGTTTCATTAACTTTAACAAATGTACCATGCTAATCCAAGTTGTTAATAATGGGGAAACTATGTGGGGGAGGGGAGTGTATTGGAACTTTGTATTATCTGTTCGATTTTTTTGCAAATCTAAAACTGCTCTACGGGGTCGGCCCCGTGGCCGAGTGGTTAAGTTCGCGCACTACGCTTCGGCGGCCCAGGGTTTCGCCGGTTCAGATCCTAGGCGCGGACATGGCACTGTTTATCAGGCCATGCTGAGGTGGCGTCCCACATGCTACAACTAGAGGGACCCGCAGCTGAAAATATACAACTATGTACCAGGGGGCTTTGGGGAGAAAAAGGAAAAATGAAATCTTTAAAAAAAAAAAACAAAAACAAAAATATAAATAATAATAATGCATATCTGATTCAATTTGCCTATAATATACTCAGAAATCCATTTCATTGAAACAAATTTTAGTTTTGAAATAATCAGATTGTCCAAAAGAGGGTGCCAGAGACTTACAAGGATATCTTCTTGGTTATGCAAAAGGAAGTTAAATAATAAAATGGAATAAAAAACCAGAAGGGCCTAACGTAAGTCAACGTGCATGACACTTACCTACGTTTTGCCTATCACGTCTGTCCTTCTTCCTTGGGACCCAGATCCATTGCCTTTGCTCTTTGGTGCTGCTTGTTTGCTGTACTGAAGGTGTAATTCACCCTGATGATGCCCAGCAGTGACTTGGACTCCACAAAGAGATGCTCAGGAAGCTGGGCTCGCACGAATGCATTTGAACCCTATTTTAAGCATCTATAGACATAGGCTTGTATAAATCAGATTTAAACAAGAGTTTTGCAAATTTATTTTTTCCAATTTATAATGTTTTCAGTGACATATTATAAATTTGGAGGCTTTTTCACTTATTACTGTTGGGTCTTCCATTGATAGTAGCCTGCACAACTGCAATCTTGGATTTCTCTGTTCCTAGGACCCCAAGTCAAGGAGCCTGTAATCTGGTACTAAGTATAAACGCACCAACACAATTCATTCTTCAAGATATCTTTTGGTGAATAGTTTTGTCAAGGAGAGAATCTCTTTGTTAGGGTAATAATATCACAAGTAAATTAAATTTCTTTTCTGTCATATTGCCTTTTTATATTTTCAAAACGTCTTTGTTTTTTGACTGTAAAAGTGTAAAGAAGAGTGATGTAAAAATATACACTTATAAAATAATAAAATTAACAAAGTCTGAAGTGAAAGCTTACTTAATCTCACTTGTAGAGATAAAACTATCAATAATTTGTTATGCAACTTTCTAAATATTTCCATATACATTTAGAACATAAATGGCTTACACTAACCATGTTCGCTGGTAATATACTTTCCATGCCTGATGATGAATGCTTGTTCTATGTAGCATCATTCCTTCTTCACAATGGGTGACTATGATTCTATTTTATGTGTACATTAGACTTTACTTAGTCAATACCTATGCAATTTAGTTTAGTTTTCTTTTTCTTTGTGCTATTCAGAGTATTGATGTAGTACAATATCTTAAAAATACATTTTTATGCATTTGTGTTATCTCTGTTCAATTAATTGCCAGAATTGAAATTCCAAGTTAAAATGAAAATATTTACATTTAATATGTGTTGCCATCCACTGCTGATAAGTTTTACAAATATAAAAACCCACTCACATGAGTGTTTCTCTGACGTTTTCTTAAAGCAGAGAGCAACTGCATCTAAGAATCATTTTAGCTCAGCGCTGTCCTGGATGGGCATGTCCCAGGGCCAGGCAGCATCTAGAATAGCATTTACCTCTTTTGGTATATGCTACAAAACAGTTCCTCTAGTATCTCTATTTTTAATGGAGATGTCGTTTGACTGAAAGCTGGAAATGCTTCTTGCAGATCTCAGAGCCATCTGCATGTGAGGTTCAGCTCTTGGTGATTTGGTGATTTGAGTTATCTGATCTTGAGCTGTCTATGGTGCTCTGTTAGTGGCCACATCTTTAATTTCAGGAAGGCTTTCTTCTCTGTAGGAAGGAAGACTGCAGCGAAGCAATTATCCTGTTGGAGTATATATCCTCTCCATTCTGTTTTCAAAATATTTCTTTCCAGAAGAAAAGATTAGCATCATTATATGATGGGGGGTGGGGCATGGTTGGATAAAAGGAGTATTCATTTGCTCATATTTCTTCTCAGAAGATGTGGTTAAAGTAGTTTTTCCTAGTTGTTTTCACATTTTTTTATAATGGGATAGACTTACAATACACATTATATTTTACCAAGTGAGAATACTGCAGTGCACACATAGATACACCCCTCCTCAAATTCTCCCAAAAAACAACTAACATTATCAGCATCATTTTAACAACAAAATAGTAAGAATATTATTATCAAGTCCATCATTTACTAGCTGTATGAGTTTGGTCAGGTTATTTAATATCTCTTTGCATCTATAAAATAAGGTTACTGTGAATATCAAGAGAGATAAATATATATAATATGCATATAAATTACATATATATACATATAAAGTATATATATATATAGTATATATATATATATATACACACACACATGGCATGGCCTATGGGAAATAGTACATATTAGCCTATTTTAATTTTTGTAATTATTATTATTTCATAGTAACATTTTTAAATAAATTTATTTTTAAGGAAAGGCCACTGCTGTTATCCATTTTTCTATCTCAGTTTGGGTTCTCCCCAAAGCGGACCCTGAGATATGGAGTTAGGAAGCAAAGGGGACACTGGTAGGGGATGGAGGTAATGATACAGGGAGGCAAGGATTGAAGGGAACTGAATAAAGGGGGAGCTTCTAGGCTAGTTGCCATAATGGGCACCTACCTGGAGCATCATCGCCAACGACTCTCTGGGGAACTGTGCAGAGCACATACTTTTTCTCAAAGGTGGGACAGATGGATCAATTGGGTTGTACCAAAGATTGCATTTTCTATATACCACATTCAGTTCTAAACAGAATCTAACCAGCCCATTGCAATAAAAAAAAAAATGTGGTTCCAGACCACAAGCCAAATTGTGTATTTTATTTTTCATTTATTTTCAAATTTTTCTGTTATGAAAAATTTCAAACATATATAAAGACAGAAAAGTATAACAATCAACCACGTATTCATCACCCAGGTTCAATAGTCTTGTTTCAAAAGTAAACCCATCCGTATCCTATATTACTCCCTACTGGATGAATTTTAATAAATTATATCGTTTCATTCACGAATATTTCAGTGTGTATCAATAAAATATAAAAACGATTTCATTATTTTGCTTAAATTATTAACAATAATTAATGTAATAAAATCCCTAGTATTTTTTTTTCCCTTTTCCTTCTTTCTTTCTTTTTTACACCTGGGACACTAGAATAAGGACCTAAACTGCCCACATATTGCACTTGGTTGATACGTTTTCTGAGTCTCTTTGAATCCATAGATTCTACCCTTCTCACTGTTTTTGTTTTGATTTACTATTTATTGGTGCTGTACCTTCTTCTGGATCAACTTCCTGCTCTGCCCTGGGTTTCAGTGGAAGCTGATTGAAGAAAATAATTATCTTCTCTTATCTGTTTAGATTAGTGGCATGTCCATTTCAGGTTCCATTTCAACTAACTGGTTGAATCATGTGCTGGACAATAAGATGCCAGGACTTGTGGGCTCAAAGTGATGACGTGAGATGCACCGATGGAATGAATAAGGAGACTGAACATGGAGAAGAAAAAACTGAATGAATTTGACTTCATGGCCTTGGAAAAAACAGTTGACATCTCTAGTATCAAAATTATCAAATACCAAATGTTGACAATATTAGTATTATCAAATACCACAACTGAAGCCACTTAACAGATCTTGACCTTGTCTCCAGAAAGCTTACATCTCAGGGATCACAAAAACAGACTGATTTGACTATTAATAGACATTAAAAAATAATGTGCTGATTGCATAAAATAATGTTAAATACAAAATTTAAAGGGTTATACTATAATTAGTGGGCAAGAATAAATCACTGATCAGCTATAGACACTCTAATTTAAATCTTAATATAAAAATTTTGTTCAGATGGTTCAAAAATGTAACCAGATCTGGCAATCATTGTCATATTCATTAATATATTCATGCACATTTAAAGAACAAGTCACAAATACTGTATGTTTTGAGAATTATTAATGATCCTTTTAGACTGTTAGCACCTGGTAGCAGACACTAGTGTGTTGATTGGTTATGCTATTTGTCTCTCAAATATTTAAAAAGAAAACTACTCACACACATAGTTTTAATTGTATGTAACAATCTTTCATAGTACACTGTTAATGTATGTTTTCCTCAAGCTCTAAGGGCTGTTTTATACTCTCAACCCTTGTGAGCTAGCCCATGTTTTTCTCTATCTTATGTCCTGGGACCATGAGTAGTGCAATGCTCTTGGCTAATGAGTGCCCTACTACTCTATACAGATGATGTGTTTTTTCCAGCTGATGTTAAGAGCTCTTTACTACACAGTGACCTTCTTTCTGCAATTTATTTTGTGTTCTCCTGAACATTTTGACCCCTAAAGCCTGGCAAAACTGTGCAAATGATAGAAGTAAACTTGCCTCAAAGGAACAAAGGATGTTATCATGCACATTCAGTAGAACGTAATGACCAACAGAAGTTAGGGAGTAATGAAAATCCTGATGGAGGTCATAATAAACATTGCTGCAACCTAGAAGGATTAGGACACAATTTGGACAGGCCTCTGGAGGAATCTGTAGCAAGAGGCTTGGCATGATTCCAGGGAACTTGAGTCCATCTTTGCTCATGGTCCACCCCAGGAGTGTATCTCACTGGGAAATAAGAACCACGATGGGGCTTGGACGGGAGATGGGGCTGAATCTGAACGAGTTTGAGGCTATGGGGGACAGCTTGGCACAGCCCAAGCACATTCTGGCCTCTCCCATTCAACCTTTGTAAAGAAGGAAGCATGTCCCTCCAGCAGTCCTTTAACGAGGGTGTTTACAGACGAGAATTGAGTGACAACAGTCCCCCCTCCCCAGTAAGAAGGGCTGAGAGAGATGATTTTACAGTATTTCCTGTCATCAAAGTAACACAGGCTTGTCTCTCGCTTCCTGACACAGAAAATTGCATTTTGTCACCCATTTGTCAGTTCTTAGAAATTTTAAGATAATTAAAGAACATTATAGCAGGTGACAGCTGTTGCCGAATGCTGTGTTGCTAGTTCTTCTGCTTGTTGGATGCCCATGAATCTCGGATGATGATAGCTTGGTGCTCCAGGTTTAATTAGCTGTTGTTTTGAATCTGTCTGGGCTCTCAGGTGTGGGGTAAGCAGGCTTGCAGCTTGTTGAATCTGAGCTGTGCTCATCACTGACTGGAGGACAGGGTCTGACCAATGCATAGAAGGTCAGAACATGCCCTGACCCTTATCAGACAAGGGCACCAAAGGGATAGGATGCAGCTTTCTAGGTGAGCCTGCTAAGAGGATCAAATGCTGATTGGTTTCCTGATGTTCTAGCAGCAAAGCATGCTTTTTTTTTTGAGGAAGATTGGCCCTGACCTAACATCCATTGCCAACCTTCCTCTTTTTGCTTGAGGAAGATTGTCCCTGAGCTAACATCTGTGCCAATCTTCCTCTGTTTTACATGTGGGATGCTGCCACAACCTGGCTTGATGAATGGTGAATAGGTGTGCACCTGGGATCCGAGCCTGCAACTAGGCCACTGGTGCAGGGCATGCGAACTTAACCACTACGCCACTGGGCCGGCCCCACCAAAGCATGCTTTTGATGTTGACATTTATTTTCTGATTAAGTCTTCTTCCAGGCCATCTCTTCTGTTATACAGTATGGCAATCATAATCCATTTGGATTTGTTTCTAGGTTAGTTTATCAAAAATTCCCTGACATGCAGGAGAGAGATCCGAATGAACGCAACTCTGGCTTTCAGTAGCATAAAACATTACACTACATCAGAGAGACTATGAACCCTGCTGGCAGCTCCATGCTTCCTTTCTCTTTTATTCTCCCTAGGTGGGAGTGAATTTCTACATGTTCTAGCAATTTGCTCATAAAAAACATATATTAAAAAATAACCCATGTGATTTTAAGCTAATCTTAAAAGTCACTTAAGCAAAAGTGGCTTCAGGAATAATTTAAAAAAATCACCCTAGGGCTGGCCTGGTGGTGTAGTGGTTAAGTTTGTGTGCTCTGCTTTGGCAGCTGGGGGTTTGCAGGTTCAGATCCCAGGAGCAGACCTACACACTGCTTGTCAAGCCATGCTGTGGCGTCCCACATACAAAACAGAGGAAGATTGCCTCAGATGTTAGCTCAGGGCGAATCTTCCTTACCACCCCGCCCCCCAAAAAAATCCTTAACTTAGGCAAACAGTTTATTCCCAACAATATACTCTGAATCATTAAAATTAATAAAGTAGAAGTGCATCGATTTCTATTTTAGAAACATAGTGAAAGCTTTTTGCTTATGGAAACTACTTATGTTCCCTCAGACCAGACACATTCTTTCACACTTTTTCTTATGCCCCATTATGTCCTTTTCTTGAATCCTTTCTCTTTTTTGCACACAGGTCAAATTCCCGCTCATTTTTCAGGTCGTAGCACAGAGGCCACGTCTTCTTTGAAGACTTTTTTGAATCTACCTAACAGATCTCAGCCCCTCTTCCTTCAGTTCTGCTTCCTCTGCTCTTTGCACGCATGCACATTGAGAATCGAAACCATCTATGCAGGTTACCATCTACATTAACATGCCTTTATTATTCCATTGTCTTCAACATAACTTTAATATTTCATGAGACTCTTTCCCAGGATGATACAAGTTGTGAATGACTTTGTTTTTCATTCCAGGGATTTGCAGAGAGTTCCATCAACTCATTAATAGAAAGCCTCTGTGGACAATTTAAAGCAGACTTTTAGCCCCTTGCCTCAAAAGTCTTATACTGCTGTGTTGGCTAATCCTTAACTATTATGCCTTGATTCCTACTCAGTTGTAACCAAGCCTCCACATTGAAAGACCTGCCTTAAACCAGGCTTCAAAATCTCAATAAATATCCTGACTTTGTCTTTTCCTCTCTGGGACAGTACTGAGACTCTGTTGACCTAGTTTTCTCCCTTACCATGGTAGACAATTAACTGTGCTTTGTTTTATCAATAGACACTTTGGTGATAGTTTGGGAAATGAGCGTTTGACAACATCATTGCCCAAGTTACTGTGTCTTGAACTTGATCGTGGCTCTCTCTTCCCATTTTACGATGTACTCTCTCTTTATCCCCCTGCCTATCCTGGGGTCTTATGTCGAACACAGAGCATGAGAAAGAAATATGCATCTTTTGAAAAATAGATTTAGTGAAATGGAGAGGAAGTTAATGTCCTGACACATAAAAAACATCTTGTTTGATCATACTCAAACTTTCCTGGTGCTTTTCCAAGCCCTCTCCAGCCTGATTTTTAATGGTCTCCATGTCTGGCCCCAAGTCCATCCATCTAACTTTGTTTCCTTCACGTCCTCCACTCCAAGAGAGTTCTTCTCCTCATTGGTCCATGCTCTTGTGCACCTGCAGGTATTCATGTAATTCTGTTCCCTGTGCCAGGAATGCCTTTCTCCTTACCTGATGCTAAACCTTGCTCAAAATTTAAGGCTGAATTAGTTCTAAATTCTCTATGTGCTCTTTTCCAACTTCTTCACTACGTTCTATTCCCTCTTTTCTTTCAACTTTTATAGCACTTGTATAGGCAGCACCTCACTATTTTTTGCACTATTCTCCCATAACTCATATTTATTCAGTTATTTATTTATTTAATCATTGTTTGAGGAAGATCAGCCCCAGGCCAACATCTGCGCCAGTCCTCCTCTTTTTGCTGAGGAAGACTGGCCCTGAGCCAACATCTGTGCTCATCTTTCTCTACCCTACATGTGGGACGCTTACCACAGCATGGCTCTCCAAGAAGTGCCATGTCCGCACCTGGGATCTGAACCTGCGAACCTGGGCTGCCGAAGCGCAACGTGCACACTTAACTGCTGCGCCACCGGACCGCCCCTATTCAATTATTTTTGATACCTTGAATTCAGGCACAAGGTCCTATATTCATCCATTCACTTATTTATTCAACTAATGCTTGTAGAAACCCACTACGGCAATGTACTGTGATGTAGTAATGATTAAGACAGAGTGACCTGGGGCTACCCCACGACCAAGTGATTAAGTTGGTGCACTCTGCTTCCATGGCCCAGGGTTTCGCCGGTTCGGATTCTGGGCGCGGACATGGCACCACTCGTCAAGCCATGCTGAGGCGGTGTCCCACATGGCACAACCAGAGGCACTCACAACTAGAATATACAGCTGTGTACTGGGGGGACTTTGGGGAGAAGGAGAAGAAAAAAAAAAGAGGATTGGCAACAGATGTTACCACAGGTGGCAATCTTTAAAAAAAAAAGACAGAGTGACCTTATGCATTGTTTTTGGATCCCCAAGTTCCTTAACACAGGCCCAAGTAAAACATTAATGCACGGCTAATTCTTTTAGTTAGTTTGTGTCCTTCCAGGCCTTCTTTATGTTCATCAAAACATTCATAGACCCATAGAGAGGCTGGATCAATATTTTGTACCCAGTTTTATTGCATATTCTATCAACCTTGCTAAAAAGAAATTTACTGTACAGAAACCTAACATCGGTTCTCAGCTATTACTATAATTGCTGACAAATTTTGATTTTCTGGAGTAAGATAGTGACAAAAAGATGAAATTAAATCAACCTAAAATGTATGTAAGCTGTTATAGGACTTTGAATGTTGGCTGGTGAGGGGGCGCAGAGAGAACCAGGAAACAGCAGGGGGTAGTTAACAGGACAAACTGAAGGCCAAGTTGCCTTCAATGAATTCTCCAAGTCTCCAGAACATTGTTCATGAAGGAAGGGCTGAAGAGAATAGTATTCTAGCCAGCTATGGCGTTCCATGGAGCTGCTTTGTCAGGATCTCTAGGTGGTGGAAATCCTTGTAGCAGGTGGATGCTGCAAATAGATTTCCTGAGGGTATGTCTTCTCTGAAACAGTGTCTGATGTTACAGGTGCAAATTCTAGTCCCTGGAAGAAGGGAGTAGGCAAATGTGGGAGGGGGAGCTGGCTGGGTGCATTGTTGGAAATCCATCTACCTGAAAGCAAGAGTGAGGAGGACTCTAGACCCTCCAGGGAAGACAGACCATCCATGAGGAAAGGAAGGCAGAGTTGTATTCTTTAGAAGAAATTGATTTGGAAGGAATGGAGGGAATGCTCAGTAAGCATGCTATACCCAAGGCTTTCTTGTATTGGGCAAGCAAGACTATTGGCAGCCTCACAGGCGTGGTGCTGGTGTGTTTATTTCCACGTACACAGCCAGGCTTGGCAGACTTGGCTCCATCTCTGAGTGGGGCAGAGGTAGAGCTGACATCAAGGGTTTTTCACACCTGGGGACAGTGCTGAAGGAAGTAGGTGGACCTGGGGTCAACTGGCACTAACATTTGGAACAACAGTTTTGTCCCTCTCTATTTTTTTCTTCTTTGACACTGCTTGAATAGCTTACATTATTTTGTCTTTCTTCTTCTCACTTGGAACGTAGAGAAATTAATTAGCCATGAAATGACTCAAGGCAGACACAAAGATCAAATATGAGGGAAAAGCAAGGTGAATAAATATGAATGCATTAGATAGCCAATTCCTGAATGTTCAAGGCAAAAAAATCACAAGAATTATTTTGAAAATGAAACGGCATACAGATGAAAGATCGGGTGGTTTCACCGGAATTTGGATTAGTCTTCATGTGTGCACCCTCCCTCCCCTGCAACTTACAAATAGAGTATTTAATTTAAGGAAAAATAATACACAGTGAAGATCAATATACAATCATTGAAGCAGAAATTATTGGAGGAAAACAGTGCAAATTGGAGTATTCAGAAGAAAATCAGTACTGCAATTCGCCGATCATTGTATATGAACCTATTAAAACATAATTTGCAACTTTCATCTACTAGAATATTTTTCCCTCTCACAAACAGGTATTGGCATCAGTTCAGACACATTAACTATGTTCCAAGTAGTGTTAATTTATTTTTTCTCATATCCCCAATTACCACAGTATATTCGTTTTGATTTAAAAACCCAGAGCACAGCTTAATTTTAACAAATAATCTAACTTAAAAGAACTGTATATTGAATTCTACGAAATTGTATTTTTTTCCATAGAGTGCTGCCATGTAAAGTTGAATTATCAAGCTTTGCGTTCTGTTATTTCCAGCCTTCTCCCTCTAGCACTTTTCCACTCCTTTAGCTGAAAGAAGCAATCTCTCCTCAGTGTTCTTATTAAAGATATTTTACCTGTAACTGATTATTACACAGTCATCCTAGAAGAAGATTTATTTGGAGGACAGATATTAATCTAGTTGTTGAGAAATTAAACTGATGAATTAGTTTTTAATCCTGATAAACTCTTTGCTTTAATGCGTGTTGGCCATGTCTGTAATTTTTTTTCTTGAGGTCATTTATATTGTCAATGTCTGCACTGTCTATTTTCCCTTAGCAGAGGCAGTCTCTGATGAGGTGAAATATAAGGCATTCCTGGAGAGACTGTACTCTAGGGACAAAGCAGAAGAATGGCCCTCGGAAGCCCTTCCTTCTATTCTTGGCAGATGGCTGTGAGATCTCAAAAACAGTGAGAGCTATTTGTGACTTGATTTCTCCAGCTCAACGGGGGTATAGCATGTATCAAAATTCATCTTGCACAGACAAAAATTTGAAGATGAAATGCAAGAGCTAATTGCCAAATTCTGTAGAAATTGTTCTCAAGTTTTGATGAAGATACTCTATTCCAAAATTTTATCCTGTTCTCAGATAATAAAACTGTGATCCTAAAGTGGGCTTGAGTGCTAACTTTATTTTTATAAGATGAAAAATCACATATCCAACATTTACCATAACTTTAAAAGTAAAACTTGGTTCAAGTGAATAATTTTCTGTGGAAATCATGAGAACGAGGTTTTTCAAAATGACTGTTAAAATAATTATTACCTTTTTAAAGGTCATATAACCATGGTGCTACTGTGGTAGAAAATGAAAAAAAAGATATGGCAAAAGCAATAATCATTTATGCCTCTAATAGTCAACCTAACAAAACTTTTACTGATGGAACAAATTGGTTTAGAAAGTAGAAGTTTTAATATCAGTCTCGGTATGATTGCCATTATTATAGCAATAGAACATGCACTAAATAATAAATATGGCACATGCCAGGTGGAGTGGGCATAATCTGAATGATGCAAAATGACTCTTCTAGCACCCTTGGGTCCTAATCATGGGCAAGCACAGTCTAGCTTAAAGTAAGAAGTGCGTCCTAGCTTTTAGCTGTTGGAGGATAACATGGACTCCCTTTTGAGTTGGTTAATGCTCTGGTATTTTGGAATGTAGAAGAAGAGCGTGATGACTACTAAGTTAGTTTTAGAATGGATTCCCCCATTTGGAATGGAAATGGATTAGGTGACGGGAAAAAAAATCCCTTCGGGTGTTGATATTCTGTGATTCTAGCCTTTTTAGAAAGTAACTCATAGATTTGATCCCTGTACCTCAGGACTTCCTATGCTATAGCAGACACAGATATATGCACATGTAAGATTGTTCACTCAGAGAAACTGATGCATTTTCATCAATGCCTTTGTGGTTATGCTTCTGCTTTTAACAATACCAGCAAGTCAAAAGCAAGATTTGTTCTATCTTGGTCTATTGCTACGGTCCATGTGTAGTGAGAACATGGCTGCTGTTGTTACTGTAAGTATAACTTGGGGAGGGGAAGGCTCTGCCTTGGAGGTGAGAGGCAGGAAAAGAGAGCCAGGACATTGACTGTGGTACAAGTAATAGTTGTAAAATCCCTGATCGCTCTTTCTTAGTCCTGATTAATCTGAATGTTGATGGGTTGATTAAGGTCCCTTCTAAACTTCCAGGACATCTGCTTCCGCTAAATGTTAGTGTCTCATAAGCATTATGCTGTAATGGGAAGTGGAAAAGGGAAACTCTTATTTTATATCCGTGAAGAGCAAGTACATTTTATCTTTAAGTTCTGTGCTTCCTACCTCTAAAACATCATTAACTGCTGTCTTGAAAAGGGCTTTTATTCATTTCTCACCATTGTTAGAATACAATATCGAGTAATTTATCAATAGGTCAAGGTCAAAAATTAAAAGCATTTCTGCTCCTCCTTACTTCCTAAAGCTGCTGACTAACAGCATTGCAGACTGGTGTGGTGGAAGGAGAGAGGCTTTTAAAGGAGGATGTATGCTGTTCAAACTCCATGTCTGCCACGTACTAAATGTGGGATCTTGAGAGAGTTCCTGCGTCTTCCTGAATCTCAGTCTCCTTACTTATAAAATAGGGATAATAAAACATAATTTACAGTGTTGTTATACCTGACATATAGGCAGCAGTAAATAAATGGAATAGAATGTGGGATTTGTTGTAGGGATTTGACCTTAGACAATCGAGAGCTCATGTTAAAGAGTTTATATACAGTTATTGCTTCTGTGTTGGATGCTGCAGCCTGAAGTCAGCAGGACTGGCAGTTAGGAAGAAAGATGGACAAGAAGTAGGGGAGAGTAAGCACAAACTGGAAACGCAAGGGTGGGCTGGAGCCCTCAAAGAGGAAATGAAACCCACATGGGTCTCTCACTACTTCCAAGCCTACAACTTCAATGAGGTGCAGAGGCAGCTGGCACCCTTCACCGCAGAGGTCATAAGGCACCTAGTACAGGAGTGAGAGAAACTGAAGGAGGAGCCAGCAGTATCTGGAGGAGCCGCCGCCTGATTGTTGCTTCACTCCAAGGTGAGTCAGCAGATTAGTGACAACGTGCGTGAGCTATAACAGTGCCTGCAACAGTGCCTTGTGACCTGCACCAGCCTTCCAAGTGTGGAAGGAATATGGTGGTTGTTTCACTTCCATCTTACAAATCTCACGTAAAATGTCCCTTGTGGCCCCCACACATCTAGAACTATGTGGGGAAGGGGATTCTGGCAAACACAGTTCCAGTGAGCTAAGTTCACACAGAATAAAGCTGCCATAGTATCTGTTGTTGTTAAGAATTCTTTCCAGGGGGCCGGCCCCGTGGCCGAGTGGTTGAGTTCACGCACTCTGCTTTAGCGGCCCAGGGTTTTGCCAGTTCGGATCCTGGGCGTGGACATGGCACCACTCATCAGGCCAAGCTGAGGTGGTGTCCTACACAGCACAACCAAGGCACTCACAACTAGAATCTACAACTATGTACCGGGGGTTTTTGGGGAGAAGAATAAAAAAAAAAAAGAAGATTGGCAACAGTTGCTAGCTCAGATGCCAATCTTTTTAAAAAATCACTCCATTGAGCAAGAAAGCATAGAGTTAAAAAAAAAAGAATTCTGGGGCCGGCCGGTGGGGCAGAGGTTAAGTTCGCACGTTCCGTTTCTCAGAGGCTCTGGTTCGCCAGTTCCCATCCCGGGTGCAGACATGGCACTGCTTGCCAAAGCCATGCTGTGGTAGGCGACCCACGTACAAAGTAAAGGAAAATGGGCATGGATGTTAGCTCAGGGCCAGTCTTCCTCAGCAAAAAGAGGAGGATTGGCAGGGCAGTAGTTAGCTCAGGGCTAATCTTCCTCAAAAAAAAAAAAAAAAAGAATTCTTTCCAGAAGTTCTTTTCTTTTAATCACCCAGCCCATTCTAATAACTTGTATGCAATTACCATTCCAATTTCTCCTAGTACTCAGAGCTCACACAGTGAAGTTCTCTCCTCTTCAATTTATCTCTATATCAGTAGTTCTCAACCAAGGCGATTTTGCCCACAGGGGACCTTAGGCAATGTCTGGGAACGTTTGGGGCAGTCAAGACAGGGGGACAGTGCTCCTGGGGTCTAATGGGTAGAGATCAAGGATGCTAAATGTCCTATAAGGCACAAAATACCCCTCCCTCAACAAAGAATTATCCAGCTCAAAATGTCAATAGTGCTGAGACTGAGAAACCCTGATATAGTTACCTTCTCATCTGTCCCTGTGATTTCTGAGGGAGAAATACTCACTTCTTACCTAAAGTCAGTTCTTTTACCTTTTCTTTTTTTAGACATCATTTCCAACCTCTCAAGAATCCCATTCATTTACTTCTCCATTTTACCTCACAGATTTAATAGATTAAACAGATGAAAACAATCACATTTGCTTTCCCCTTAGATCTTGCAAATTACCGTGCATTTACTACCTCTTTCTTTAATTGGCAAACTCTCTAATTGAATGATCCATGGTGGTTACTCATTTCCTCCATACCTTTAGCTGTCTGGTGCTTTTCAGCAAAACTTTTCTCTTTTCAGTTAGTAATGAGCTTATTCTGGCCAAATTTGTGGATTTTTTTTTAAAGCAAGATTAGTCGACTTTCTAGTCAATTTCATTTCATTTTCTATATATGCTGTCCTCAAATTCTATCTCTCATCCCCCACTGAAATCATCATATCAAACTTCCATCCCCATTATTATAACAAAACTTCTCTAGTCACTATTTCCAATGACTTCCAGGTTGCTAAATCCCATGGGCACTTGCCAGTCTTGTTATGCACCGCCTCGGCAGTATTTGACTCTTTTGGTCACTCCTTCATTGAAACACTTTCTTCACTTGGTGTAGCAGAACTCCACAGTTCTGCTTCTGGTTTTTCTCTTACCACACTCCTCAGTTTCCTCCGCTGGTCTCTTCTCTTCTAGATCTCTTAATTTTGAAAGTTCCCATGACTCAGTTTTCAAACGTCTTGTATTTTGTATTTATAGTCCCTTCCCCAGTCTCGGGGCTTTAGATATTATCCTTGTATTAATGACCTCAAATTTATAGCTGTAGTCTTCATCTACATGCTCATCTCTGGATTCCTATATTCAGTTATCTTTTCAAAATCTCCACTTGCTTTTGTAAATAAAAATATCAATCTATTATGCTAAAAACTGAGCCCCTGGTATTTTCTTGTAAACTTATCTCAGGAAATGTCACCTCCATCCTTCCTGTCATCCAGACCCAATGCTTTGAAATAATTCTCAACTCTTCTCTCTCACAAAGTATATACAATCAATCAGAAAATATCATCAGTTCTGTCTTTAACATAAATCCAGAACACAACAAATTTTCATCACCTGCTGTGCTGGACCACCACAGATCCTTCCCGGACCAACACGCCGTTGTTTCTCACCTGGCTTGCTCCAGTCCCCAGTGGTGCTCCCCTTCACTCCTACTTAATCTCCTCAGCACCGATGAAAGGTTCTCCAGCCATACTTTAGCCTTCTCTCTGGAGCACGCTTTTGTAACAGGGAATCTCCCCATTTTAGCATCTTTTGCAATCTGGAAAGTCTGGGAATTTTTACAAATCATCAAGTCCTGGTTCTTTTTTGCTTGTGAGTCTTTCCTCAATTTGTCTCTTTCCTCTAGCGTTTTAGTATAAGCAGCAAGAAGAAACTGGGCTGCATCTTTGGTGCTTTGTTTGGGAATCTTCTCAGCTAAATATCTGAATTAATCTCTTGCAAGTTCTGCTTTCCACACAACGGTAGGTCACAATTCAGTGAAGCTCTGTGCTACTTATAACAAGGATTGCCTTGCTTCCATTTTCTAACAGTATGTTTCTCATTTCCTTCTGAGCCCCCTGAACAGCACCTTTAATGTTCCTATTTCTACCAATATTCTGTTTATGACAATATATGTATTCTCTAAGATGATATAGGCTTCCTCTATTTTGCTTCTCACTTTTGAGCTCTCACCAGCATTGTCTTTAATGTTCATATTTCTACCCTTAGTCTGTTTAAAGCATCTAGGCTTTATCTATCATGTGCCTCAAAATTCTTCCAGAGCCAGCCCTGATGGTCTAGTAGTTAAAGTTCCTCTCTCTCTACCTTGGCAGCCTGGGTTTGTTTCTGGGCTATGGAACCACACCACCTGTCTGTCAGTTGCCATGCTGTGGTGGCGGCTCACACAGAAGAACTAGAAGGACTTACAATTAGGATGTACCACCATGCACTGGGGCTTTGGGGAGAAGAAGAAGAAAAAGAAAAAGAAAGAAAGAGAGGAAGATTGGCAACAGATGTTAGCTCTTAAAAAAAAAGTTCTTCCAGCCTTTGTCCATTATTAATTCCAAAGCTACTTCCACATCTTTCAGTATTTGTTACAGCAGCACCCCATTTCTTGGTCCCAAAATCTGTATTAGTCTCCTGTGACTGCTACAATAAGTTATCACAAACTTGGTAGTTTAAAACTGTAGAAATTAAATTTCTTGTAGTTCTGGAGACCAGAAGTCAGGAATCGGTATCACTGGGTCAAAATCAAGGTGTCAGCAGGGCTTTGCTCACTTTGGAGGCCCTGGGGGAGAATAATTTCCTTGTCTCTTCCAACCTTTGGTGGATACTGGCATTTCTTGGCTTGTGGCTACATCACTCCGGTCCTTTAGGCCAAGAATTTCAAATCTCTCTGCTCTGTTTTTACATTGCCTTCTCCTCTCTGTGTGTAAAATCTCCCTCTTCCTTCCTTTTCCTTTGGGTAAGGCCTATTAGCAAGCACACAGGATCTATGATATCCCCCAACCCAGCTTTTAAAAACTCTCCTGCCCATTGTTTCAGTGAAGTTGAGATCAGACTGGTCTTTCTTCCTTGTTGCAGTAGCCTTGAATAAAGTCTTCCTCACCTGTTTAACTTCGGTGCAAATTTTGCTTTGACCTGATTTCATGTACTAACCATCACCCTTTAATCATTTCCATCAAGACTCTCCAATACGAATGTAAAAGTGATATTACTTTTAGAGAAAATTATTAATAACTCTTCATTTTCATTCCCCCTAAATTATGGCATGTTTATGTTTAGAAAAACATGAGAGAATATGACTCTTGATCCTCTCTTGTTGGATGTGTCCTCTTTTATCATCTCATTTTCATAAATTCCCTGATCAATACCCCAGTTATGCTTATTTTTCCTCATTTGTAGCTGTTAAATGATGATTTTTTTTTAAAAAGATAACATTGTGACTCCCCTGCAGATGTAAAATGAGTAATTATTAAAGATTTTATTTAACTCATGAATCAATGAGGAAATCAAGTAGATGTTTAACAGGTTCAAAAGAAAATCCTGGCTTCTCCACAGTCAGAGAGGGAGGTGAATTGACTCTCTTCGGACAGGGCAGATTTGCATTTCTATAGATAAGAATTGTTTTTCATTGCCATCAGTTATCTATAATTTACAGCGATGGAGAATGGCAGAATCATAAACAGATAACATAGAGAGGTGTGCTATAGACAATGCATAGTTTTCCTCTGAAGCACAAATTTTTCCCTACAAAGCCTTGATTCAGTTGTTACTATTGACACAGAGTTGCAGGATGAAAGTGCTGGACTAGAAGCTGCTGGAAAAGAACTAGGAAAATTTCTCAAGGTTTGGATAACTGTTTTATTCATAATAAGAAAGGGATACAAGGTTAGAGTATTTTCAATAGAAGCAATCAATGAGCCTGAGAAAGGATTTAGTGAAAGGACTGTTACATTAAAGGAGAATGAAGTTCAGAATCTTAAGATGGAAGGAGCTTCAGCTTTTGTGCTACTGACACGTAAGGACTAAGAAAATGTCAATTTGACCAGAGCGCACAAGATTTTTTTATATTTGAAATGGAATTGGCTTGATGGATAACCCATGAGCCCTTTGAACCTCTGAAGTATGATTCTGCTAACAGCCACTTAGGACCAAGATAACTGAACCAGACAGGCCTGGGATGAATCTGCAAGAACTTGGGCAAGCGGCATGCTTGAAAGGGAAATTCCGTGGGCATGACAAGAAAGGGTGTTAAACTACCTGGTGGTCCATCATGACCCCAAAAGTCCTCAACGCCAAGTTTCATCAGCCCCGACTGATCTTTGCTTTCAGTTTGATGTGCGACGTCATGTGGCATAAAGTTTTGTTAAATGTTCTCACATTTTAGGGACAATAGGAACAATATGCAAATTAACCATGGGTAATGTTCTGGCCATATACAATTATGGGTATTTAAAATTTTTAGATGCAAATTAGACTCAAAGTTCCTTATAAATAGTGCCAATTTGCCTCCAAATAACATGTTGCAGAGATAGAATAATTTACCATGAAAGCCTGCACCAGCAACAGTAGCTGGCACATGTATAGATGCTATTCAACAAGCGTGTATGGTATTGACTGACTGGAAAAGCATCCACAAAGAGTTTCCATTTTTCTGTGATAAAAAATGTTTGATGCTCAGTTATTGAAAAAGAAGTGGCTGACTTTAAATAGAGTAATGGTGTGGCATTGTGTTACTAACACGCATACTAACTATACCTTCATTTTCTTTAATGTCCCTGTATGTTAATGATATTTACATCCTCTCCTTATCACTGGGGAACCAAAACATAGAATCCAGGAACACACTGGCAGTGTAAATGTAAATAAACATGCACATTTCATGAAAAAAATCCAGCCTGGGGAAACTTTTTGCACACTGGAGATGTAGGATTACTGAGAACCTCAGTCTCCAGATGTGTTTGTAATTATATGTATAATGTATCTTATTTGCTAAGTAATAAGCCTATTAAATTGAACAACATGGAAATAAAACATATTGACATATTTGATTGCAGAAACTTTTTATCAACGATTTCTCTTGTAAACCATGCAGGTATCCAGCGCAGCGGTTTCAAACTTGATACTCTGCAGCAGTTTCTGCTCCTCCTCCTCTCCCTTCTTTCGGGCGTCAGTAGTTAGTGGAAAGCTGTATAGGAGACGGTATAATGCAACAATGCTAAAAAAACCCCTAACACAATGTGAAATGTTGAAAAAGGATATTTTAAACATGCAAATTATCATTTTTCTGAATTTGAACCAAAGTGAATAAACAAATCCTTCAGAAAATAGAAACACATTAGGGTACATTTTAAAAATAAGATTGGAAGATTATATATCAAAATGTGCTCATAGTCTTCTTTGGGGGAACTTTTGTTTCCTTTTAAATAGCTTATTGTAGTTTACTTTTAAAAACTTGCTTAAAAAATCCTCTATTTTTATTTTCCTTAAAGTGGACATTTATTATGTTCGTAATGAGGAAGAAAAGTGCTACAATATCACTTCCAATCTTGTTTTCATGATATATTTACACATTATAAATATTTAATTTATTTTTTTAAAGATTTTATTTTTCCTTTTTCTCCCCAAAGCCCACTGGTACATAGTTGTATATTTTTAGCTGTGGGTCCTTCTAGTTGTGGCATGTGGGATGCCACCTCAGCATGGCCTGATGAGCAGTGCCATGTCCACCCCCAGGATTCGAACTGGCTAAAACCCTGGGCCGCCGAAGCAGAGTGTGCAAACTTAACCACTCGGCCACGGGCTGGCCTCCCTCTTTTTTGATAAAGTATCCTCTACTTTATACGTGGGACACCTACCACAGCATGGCATTTGCCAAGTGGTGCCATGTCCGCACCTGGGATCCGAACCAGCGAACCCTGGGCCGCCGAGAAGTGGAACGTGTGAACTTAACTGCTGTGCCACTAGGCCGGCCCCTATAAATATTTTATATAAGATATATATGAATTTTTATAATTTTTATTCTATTGAATGATTTTAAAATATTTTTGTACCCTTTTTTCATTTAGTATATTGATGTTTTGCAATGTCATGAAAAAAATCCTCCAATGTATTATTTTAGAAGTAAAGTTTAATTCTAAATACATTATACATATATTCATGGAAAATAGAATATGTCTATATAATTGGAATGTGTATATACATAACATGTATATGTATATGTAAAAATCACGTGTGTGTGTATATATAATCACTCTTCCTCTATTATTAGGCATTTAGTTTGATTTAAATATATTCTGTTGAGTAAATATTACCATATAGACTGAATGAAGAGACTTTGTTACAGTTCTTCAATATATAGAGTTTCTTTTCACTTTTCAAATATGTAATACTTTCCAGATAATCATCTGAATTTTTGCTTTCATAAAGCAAGCATTCTACTTTAATTTAATCTTAAGCAATCAAAAATCCTTGAACGTTTTCTGAACAAGTAATCTATTGACCTGTTGTCATCTCAAAAGAAACTAGTAATACTTTCCCCACATATTCTATTATTTTCAATTTTCGTTAATCATACTCTAGACCATTTGGAACTTATCATTTATCTGTTATTTTAAAATTACATTTATCACATTATTTTTCTGAACTTTTTATAAGGTTGATATGATCTCAGATATGTGCCTTTAGTTTCTGCTAGAAAGTGTAAGATAATGACAGCAAGGGGAGTTGGTCTATTTATTACAGGACCTTTAGGAGAGCATATTATGAAAGGCAGAAAACACAGCAATCTGAACTCTGGGTACTAAGCCAAACTTCATGCTGTCATACAGAAAGCCCCTGTACACAGCAAGAAATGTATCCGATGAATCAGCAGCCAAACTGAAGTGAGACTTATATAGATCAACTATTTGCGGCAGCTCTTTTGTTAACCTCCTCTGTTAAGAAATCATAAGATGGGACATCTAACTGTTGAGAAATCTGTAGACCACTTTAGAATCTCCATTCCCATATTCAATAACTCATCCTAAATATAGGCTTGCTTCTATATAGTTGAGACAAGAAAAAACAGATTCTTACAGCTTTGCCTTCAAATAGGTTATCAAAAAATCCTAGTTGGAAGTCTCCAGTTTTCTGAAAATCAGTAAGGAATAACATTTAAATTCATGGGGAACTTTCTCTGCTCCATACAGAACATTGAGTTTAATGACCCAGTAGTCTTGTTTTGGAAATAAAGGAATATCTCCCCGTCTCAAGGCTTCTGTAGAAACTGCTTTCTTATATTTCCACATCTGATGAAAATCCAGACTTGAGATTCAGAAAGGAGTGTTACTTCCCTGGATGCTCAGAGTCTGGCTGCCTTTTATGTTGTAAGTTTCTGCTTCCTTCCTGAAGGCAGCACTCTTGTCTGGCAGACCTCATGTTGGCAACCGACAGACACCTTTAAAGACTTCTTGGACATATTTGACAGGGAAATCCTATCAGCCCTTTGGTAGAGAGAAGGGGAAAGTCACTCCAGGAGGAGAATGACAGCCATTTTGATCAAGGAGCTTGGTGTTTGATCTCTGCATGTATCTGCAGAGGAGAAAGTGTACGATGAGAATGATGGGAAAGCAAAGGTCCCAGGATTGTAGATATACTTCTTCAACTATTAGTGAACTAATTTTTACTGACAATTAGAATGATGTTAGCATAAAGAAGTAAATCCCCAGATAACAGACATATCTCTTTCCAAGGTCACCCTTGTGTCCAGCTGAGCCACAGTTAACTCTGTGATGTCCAAGATTGAGGAATGAGGTTCTCTTCCTCTTAGAGTTTGTAATATTGATAGTATATTTAATATTTTAATGTAATTGTGGTTCACAGGATTTGGGGAGCACAGATAGTCTTTCATATTAGGGAGAGAGAGTTTTGCAATATCCCCAAAGTATAGATACCCCGTCAAACTTAATTGAGGAACTTGGAAATGTAGAAGAATATCCAGGTAAACCTGAGATCAAACAGAAGTGAAAAACTGCCTTTGTCTGCCAAGGAAATTAGGTAAGCTCTTCTTAAATCCTTGTCAAAAAGATGTTTTTGTGGGTGAAGCCAGAGAAAAAGCCTAGTAACAAAAAGGCCGTGGTTGTACAATACTATTTAGCTATCCTTGTTTAGGGGAATATTTGAATTTATCATGTTGAATTTTCTGTTATCCAGTATAAAGAATTATAATAAAATATCCAAGGAGGAGCAGTGAGTGCAGTCACCATTAAGTCTGATAATCTTTTGCCCAATAACAAGTAAATTATCAGTGTACTTGATGTTACATCGCTTTGAATTTTAAAAAGCAACCTGAAAGTTCGTTTAATTGAAGAAGTATATGCAAATCCATTTCTTCCAATTTCTCTGATGGTGGAAAACAAAATCTAGAAGCATTTTGTACAAAATCCAGAATTTCCAAAATTTTCATTAGCAAGTAGTTTGCAAGTGTCCAAGAAGGAAGGGATGTATTTTCAGTATATCCTCCATGGAGAGTTTCATGAAGAAAATATGTCGTTGGTTTTCAATATTAAAAAATTGTGTTGGGGCTAGCCTCTTGGCCGAGTGGTTAAGTTCGCGCGCTCCGCTGCAGGTGGCCCAGTGTTTCGTTGGTTCGAATCCTGGGCATGGACATGGCACTGCTCGTCAAGCCACGCTGAGGCAGCGTCCCACATGCCACAACTGGAAGGACCCACAACAAAGAATATACAACTATGTACCGGGGGTGCTTTGGGGAGAAAAAGGAAAAAATAAAATTAAAAAAAAAATTGTGTTACTTTTAATATAGTGTCTTTAAATGGTGGTGCTATACGGTAGAGAATAAACTTAGTATAGGGAACATGTTTATTAATGAATTACTATTTTAATGACCGTAAAATAGATAACATTGAGTTTATCCACTGGAGTCAAAAAAGTTAACTTATTAATAGAAAATAAATGAAATGCTATGGGAACATGCTTGGCAAAGGTGATATGGTTTGAGTTGGAAGATTATTTTCTTAGTTTAGAAATCAATAAACTAGTTCTGTCCAATAGAACTTTGTATGATGATGGAAATAGTCTCTAACATAGTGGCTACTGAGTGCGTGAAATGAGAATAGTAGGACCAAGGAAGTTAGCTTTATTTTTTACTTTTAATTAATATAAGTTTAAATTTCAATAGCTGCATATGGCTGTCATAGTAAAGAACACAGCTATAGACTGTGAAAATAAAGACACTAACAGAAGATTGTGATCGTTTAGATGTTTAGAAGAGTATTTATGAATTGTTATGAAAAAGGCCAGAGTGTACTAATGAGAACACAAATAAGGCTGACAAAAGGTGACATTCTTTTTCTTTTTAAAACATCTTCTTAGCTTTGAGTCAGTACGGTATTTCATAATTATCAAATCTCAGACAATGAACCAAGAAACATATGCTATACAAACAATTTAAACCCTAAACAATCATAAAAATGGTATCAATGACTCTTCCAGTGTCCTTTTCCAGTTCTGGCTTATTCTGTTTGGACCACGTTAATGTCAGAATCTTTATCTTCTTGTTCTTTGAACCCTCAGTGTCTGACAGAGAGTCTACCACATAGTAGGTGTAATTAAATATATACTGAATAGCTGAAGGTATATTAGTTGTGTGCACATTGTCTAGTCTGTGGTTCTGTTTTTTTTTTTCTGCTTTATCTCCCCAAACCCCGCCTGTACACAGTTGTATATCTTAGTTGCAGGTCCTTCTAGCTGTGGGATGTGTGACGCCGCCTCAACGTGGCCTGATGAGCAGTGCCATGTCCGCACCCAGGATCAGAACCATGCGCTGCCGCAGCGGAGCGCGCGAACTTAACCACTCGGCCACGGAGCCAGCCCCTAGTCTGTGGGTCTTGAAGGCAAGCAGCTCACTATCTATCTCCAGTATCCTGCACAGTGAATGGTACAGAGCAGGCAGCAGTAAATGCGTGTGAACTGACTGCTAGACTTTGCATCTGTTTATTCCTCTAATTGTGATCAAGAAAAACTAAATGGAAATTATATATATAATATGAGTATGAATACACACATATAAATGCTTTCACTTTTGTGTGAGTCAGAAAAGTTCAGTGTGAATCTCTACCCTCTGTTGACTTTCTGGCTTAGACTTCTGCATGTTAAATGCTAAATTTATTGCTAAGAGCTATGAGACTTATATACTTGGAAGAGAAGTGGATTTCCTAGAATGAATACATAAAGTCTAAAAAAATACATGTATTTTAAAATGTTATGTGACTTGCAAGTTGCCTCCACTTAGGAGGAAAGGCAACCTTGCCCTTCATTAAATCCACCATGTCTGCAACAACAGAGAAGCCAGCATCTGCTTGATCATCTTTTGTTTAGTATTTGGCATACCTCTCATTAGAAAGGAGTTTTCCTTTTCCTTTCCTTTCTTATAATGTTTTTGAGATGTGGCATGGACTGGAGAACTCTCAGAAAGAGGTTACTGTCTTTAGCCTTGTGGGAATGAACAGCAAGGGCAGCCAAGTACCTTGAGAGGTGCAAAGGGAATGTTGTGTCAGGGCTCTAGTTATCTGGGGGTACTGACGTTTTGTGCCAAGAAAAATCCCCTTAGGCCCCTCTTGAGAGTCTTGGGGAACATTCTCTATTAGAATCTCTGAAATGAGGTGATAACCTTCTTGTGAAAGGAAGGGAGCACAGTGACTATCGAGATACTGCTCAGACTTCCTTGGGGATTGCACTTACTTTTACCAAATTGACCTTTGGTCAATTTTTTCATAATAAGTAATTACTTGAAGAATTTGAGGGATATGGTTCCTCTGTGTGCTGAACGCAATCCAGAGTGGTTTGTATTAAAGAGAACGTCAATGGGTGACATTCTAAGGTGCTCTCTCCCTGTGTTTTTTGTGTTTTGGTGGTCATAGAAAGCCTAGGTAGTTCTTGGATCATTTGCTCCAGGAGAAGCCAGCTGCTCTGCCATGAGGTCATTCAAGCAACCTGATAGAGAAATCAGTGAGGTGAGGAAGTATGACTTCCTACCAATTTGCCATCCACATTAGTAAGTCACCTTGGAATTGATTCTCCAGCCCCATTTAAGCTTTCGTATTATTGTAGTTCTTGCCACCATGTCAACTACAACCTCCTGAGAGACCCTGAGTCAGATGCACCCGTTCAAGTTGTCCTGAATCCCTAACTCACTGAAATTATAGATTTTCCATTTCTTGCCATGTTGGAGTAACTGGTACTGGATTTGTCTTCTTGCTATAAAAAATTAAAAAACTGGGAAAACCTATGAAACAACTGTTTTCATAAATTGGGCAATAGGCAGTGAAGAACTACGGTCCAGGGAAAAGGAAACTAACTGATGTGAGCCCTACAACAGCACAGGTTACAATCACCTGGACATCCTTTGTGGACCATGACACAGGAAAGGATAAGCCAGGCAGAGGGCAACATTCTCACTGAGTTGAGAAGATAGAGATTAGAGTTTGGGAAGGATGAAGTGGGTGGAATTTTCAGGGCAGAGTACTAAGGAGAGAGACTTATGCAGGGAACTGGCTCCAGAAATCAGAGTAGGGGTCCTCTTGAATCTGTTGCTAAATACTAGACTTTACATATGTCAGATGAAACTCCGTGAGGCAACGCAAAGAACAACTGGGGAGCTATAAGCTCAAAACTTCCAGAACTCACACAGGGCTGGGAGACAAGTTCCATTCAATCAGAGGAGAAGGAGCTCATTGAAACCTCGGTTATTATTCAGCAGAGACAGCTGAAAGGTCCGGCCATAGGAGCAAGACTAAACTAGTCCTAGAGTAAAGGCTGCTGTAATCTAGCCCTAATAAAGCTTAAAAATAAGCTGATCTGAAAGTTACTTAACTGCCCGCCAAAACAAATTTCAACACTCTTTATAGAAACACAAAGCCTGGCACTCAACAACATAACACTTAAAATCTAATAGAAAATTATAAGACATGCAAAGAAGTATGTATACATACATGATAAATTAAAAAATATATAATTAAATAATATTCATAATAAAATATAGAGATACATATTTTATATGTGTATATATAGATAGGTATACATGCGTATATATACATGGACATACACATACATATATATACACACACACACACACACACATATATGTAATTACAGTTAACCGAGAGAAAAATCAGGCAATAGACTGTACTTAGAAATAGAAAAGGTAATGGAATTAGCTCAAGGGCTTTAAAACAGTTATTTTAAATCATTATGTTCAAAATCTTTGCTTTAAACATAATTAGGAAAGGAATGGAAGATATAAAAATAAACCATGAACCAATGAACATAAAAGTAAAATATATGAAATGAAAATTTTACTGGATGGGACTAAGAGCATCCATTGAAAAAGGAAAGATCAGTGAACTTGAAGACATATAAAAAGAAATTATATAAAATAAAGCACAGAGAAAAGTAAGCACATAAAAAAAGAACAGAGACCCAGTGATCTGTGGGACAATATCAAATGGTCTACATTTAATTGGTGTCCCAGAAAACATGAGATCAGAAAGAATTCCTGAAGAAATAACAGCTGAAAATTTTCCAAAATTAATGAACTCTACAAATGCACAGATTTACAAGGTTCAATGAACCCAGCCAAGCAGGATAGATGCAAAAAAAGAAAACAAATGGAGCCATATTATAGTCAAATTTCTGAAAACCAGTCGTTAAAAAGAAGTCTTAAAAGCAATTGAGATAAAAGATATATTACATACTGGGCAATAAAGAGAAGAATAATTTCAGGTGAGCTGCTGCGAGGGCGTTCAGAATGGTCTAGCGTTTGACCTACTATCGTAGGCTATCCTACAATACAGCGTCTAACAAAACTAGGCTGTCTGAACTCCTGGGAATAGAATTGTTTACCTTTATACCTAGAAAGTTGGGAAAGCACCAAAATCCGCATGTGGCATGTGCCCAGGCAGACTTCGAGGAGTTCGTGCTGTGAGACATAAAGTTCTGAGGAGATTGTCTAAAATGAAAAAACACGTTAGTAGGGCCTCTGGAAGTTCCATGTGTGCTAAAAGTGTCTGTGACAGGATCAAGCATGCTTTCCTTATTGAGGAACAGAAAATGCTTGTGAAAGTGTTGAAGGCACAAGCACAGAGTAAGAAAGCTAAATAAAAAAAAATGAAGCTTTTTTGAGTAACAAAAAAGTCAAAAGCCTTGTTCTGTTAAAAAAAATAAAATAATAATTTCAGATGTCTCCTCAATAACTATGCAAGTCAGAGGACAATGGAATTACATCTTCATAGTGCTGAAAGAAAAGAAAAACAAACCTGCAACTTAGAATACCAGTTCACCAAAAATACCATTCAAAAATGAAGGCAAAATAAAGACTTTTTCAGACAGATATGTATAGAATTTGTCACCAACAGACCTGTACTACAAGAAATGCTAAAGGAAGTTCTTCAAGTGTAATAGGAATGATAGCAGATGGACAATTAGATCCACACAAAGGAACGAAAGGTGCCAAAAAGTGTGCAAAATTGATGCACAAAATGACGGTGACTGCTTCCTGACCGTGATTAAAGCAGAAACTAAAGCAATTTGATTCTACTTTTATCAGTGAAGTATTTTACGTACATTTACTTTAATTGAATAAAGCACAAAATAAGTACTTATGAAAACAAAATAGAACACAACAACAAGAGGAGTAAGCACCCACTCACTGATTTCAAACAGCATGAGGAGAGCGATGGAGGGGACTGTGGGGGGCCTGCTGGGAGAAGGGACACTCCTTCTGCCACATCAGTCTACTTAAGCTCTACTGAGAGTGTTTTCTGAAAAATGGCAAAGTCTGGGGAAGTTTCAGAAAAAAGTTGAATATCTAGGTTCTTACAAGGTAATACTCTCCCCAAATATGACATTTTCAGGAGAATTCAGTTGTTGCCATGCTCTCTGTACAGGGTATGTGGTACGAGGTAGCTATATGTGCTTTGACTTTTTTTCTTATTCCTTTGGTTCTGTATCTTTTTTTATTTAAAATGTTTAAAAGTGAGATATAGTTGACATATAACATTGTGTAAGTCCAAGCTGTACAATGTGTTCATTTGGTACAGTTACATATTGCGTGTTAGCTACCACCTCTATCCCATCCCATAATTATCATTTCTTTTTTGTGGTGAGAACAAGTAGGATCTAGTCTCTTAGCAACTTTGAAGTTATAACATAGTATTGTTGACTATAATCTCTGTGCTGTGCGTTAGGTCTCCAGGACGTATTTACCTAGTAGTTTCATGTTTCTACCCTTGAACAACGTCTTCTCAGTTTCCTCATCCCTCAGCCCCTGCCTCGTAACCACCATTTTACTCTCTGTTTTTACATTCAGCTTTCTTAGATTCCACCTACAAGTGATATCACATAGTATTTCTCTTTGTCTGTCTGATCTATCTCATTTAGCACAGTGCCCTCATGGTGCATCCATCTTGTCGCAAATGGCAGGAAATCCTGAGTTTGTAAACAGCGTCTACCCAGCTCCTTTTGCGATTGGTATTCAAACTGTGTCCTGCTGCCGTTTGTGAGTATTCCCCCTGCCTTGGTTGGACAGGATATGTCCATGTGGTCCAAGGCTCCTTCAGAGTTCTTTAATTAATTAATTAATTAAATTAATAAGATTCAAAAAGCTTTTCAGAGTTGCTTAGCAACATGGCGCTTTCACAGCTCTCTGCTGAGCTGGGGAAGGCAAGTGACAAGGGTGGGAAGGAGCTAGCCCATATCAAAGGTCTTTTCCCACTTGATCAGCACTGCTTGTTAGGAGCAACTAATTTTTTTTTTTGGTTGTAATGTGTTTAATTTGTGCTGTCCACAAAGAGCAGCTAATTTTTGAGGAAAGATGAATATGAATTAGGAATCCTGGCTTAAGTAGCTCGCTAGGAAGAAAGAAGCAGTTTTGGTAAGAATCCTATAACTTGCAAGTACTGAATTGAAATTTTTGGTGATAGTCCTATATATGATATTTTCTTTGGTGATTTCTAAAGGCTGCAACAGCTGTTTAATAAGTATTAGACATTCTGGCCACTTTCCCATAATCTATGTGGCATATATGAACCAGGCAAATCTACCGGGAACGGCTCTTCTTCTGGGGGTGAGCTTCAGAATGAGATTACTACTGGAAACGGAGAGGAAGCAGTGGAAAAGGGTGCAAATGGAAATGATAGTTTTTTGAACAGGCTGATCCAAGGTGCATACTTTGTATAGATGCAGTCGAGTGTTAAATTTTTAGATTTCCCTAGACTGTGTAAACATGAAGGAAAATCTCTTTATGTGGTAGCAATGATGCTGTGATGGCTCATTCTGTGGGATGATAAACCCGTTGGGCTGACAGCCTCATGGTTTCAAGCACTCCTCCATTTGCAGGAACCTCTCGGCTCCCCAGCTCGGAGCTTTCTTTTGACCAAAAACCGGCAGCATCAGGCCCCTGGGAAGCAGCTCCTTGTCTACCCAAGGACTGAGGATGTCCTAAACCCACCTTGTTACCTCCTCCCCCAGTGCAGCAGCTCCTCCTTCCAGTCACAGAAGTCTCTTTTGACCTCTCTTTGTGGTTCACCACATGCCCTACCTTTTGTTTTACAATGTACCTTAACCAAGAATCCCCTCCCATTCCCACTCTCAGCCCCCTGGGCAAAACTAATGACATTACAGTTGGACTATTTACATGGATGCACACAAGTGTCGTGTGTGTGTGTGTGTGTGTGTGTGTGTGTGTGGTGTCTCCATCTAGGCTCTTGTGGGTAAACCTTTATCTTAAATGACATTTGCTTTCCCTACAACTGCTTATGATAACTAACAATATCCTAGGCACAGCAGATATACAAGACAATTAATTAAATAAACTACCATGGAAATATGAAGACCTTTTCAAAGCAACTCAGAATATTTACAAAAAACAACTAAATGAAAGAGAAAGTCTCTCTGTCAATACAGACTCTGGAGATGGTGCTCTTTGGTCCACCCTAGATACCCACATCTCGCTTGTGGTAGATAACATCCACTATATATTTGAACAAGCGTGGATGAAGTTTAATGCAAGATTCTATGATGATATTGAAATGATTCCTTTAGAGTTTCTGATACTTCTTACAATAATAATCATAGTAATAATTATCATGTGTAGAGAATTTACTCCGAATCTGTGTATATTCAAAGTTAACTTGAATATTTTTAAAAAATAAACTTGTTTGCACTAAAGTCTTTGCGCATCTATAATATGCTTCACAAAATGCTGATCCTCTCTTTGTTAGTTCAGGGAACATTTCAGTTCACTTGGCCCTGCAGTTGTCTTTCCCCTCTAAATAATCTCTTCTCTCTGTGCCTGCATTAAGAGGCAGAAAGTGTGGCTTGCTGGTGGATTCAGATGGAGGCTATATCCCATATTAGGCAGCTCTGCCACTCTCTCTGCAACTGAACTAGCTGATGGAAGTTGCTTTTGTGCCACATTTTAATCACAACTATGTAGAATCAATGTATTGGTGGGGAAATCTTACTTAACCTTATGGAGAGTTATTTAAAGCTAACACAACTTGGATTAGTTTAATCACTGAGGTTAGTTGATTCACTGTGTGCTGTTCACAATTTTTTGTAGTTAACAGTCAGTGATGTGGTTTGGCTTTGAGAGACACGTTCAGTGTTCTGTCCAACTTCTCGCCTGAGATGTAGGACTAAAGGATCAAGATTTAGAAGAGTCAAAATCCCTACTTTTTATTCTTTATTTTTAGAAAAGAAGATTTGCATACCCATGCCTCTGAATCCTCCTCAGGTAAAGGTTTTCCTTGACAACATCTCTGCTCACTTCTTTTTCTTTAAAGAGCAAGGTGGAGGACTCAAGTCACATAGTCTCAATTCCTTAAAATTCAGGAAAACATAAAACATAAGGAAGGGAAATATTTCTTAGAGGGAGAGAGAACATCCTTGAAGAGTGAAAGAGTACCATTCTGGCTCAGTGTGTACTGGGAGACATTTTCTTCTACCCAAATTTTCCCCTTATTGCTTAACCTTTGACCTGTTATCAGCTGATGGTAGGATTGTAACTCTAGGTCTGTTCTATGCTTCTGCAAGCTGTGAAAAGCATTGCAGAACTGTAGGTGGTGATTAAAAAAATGGAGTTAATAGACTTCTATGACTCCCATTAACATATTTTAATGCTCAACATTTAGTCAATAGGTTTTCCTTAAGGTTGACTCAAATCCTTCTTGTTGGAATAGAAAACAATTGTCACTGGTGTCACCAAAGCAGATTCGTTTTGTCTGCCGCATGATTATGCCAATCACTGAGCCCGTGAGTTTGCAGCAGAGAAAGAGTTTTTATTCATAAGGCAGCCAAGCAAGGAGATGGGAGAAAGAATCTCAAATCCGCCTCCCCCCAAAATGGGGATTAGGGATATTTATAGGATAAGGGGGCAGGGTACTCTGAAGTCTGGGAATAGATTATTGGAGGTAACAAGAACTGAGATAATTGATGATCTGGGCAAGGTGATCTGAAATATGGAGATAGATGATTGGAGGTGAGGAGAGGTGAGGTCATTGACGATCTGCGCAAGTGTGATGAGACTCCATGCCTCTTCATAGGACACTTGTTCACAAAATGGCGGCGTTGGCATGATCTGAGGGTGGAGTTTTTAGCCTCTTGACGTCAAAAGGTCGCCTACTGGACATCTGCAAGGGCCCACTTGATGAGCTGGTGGTCTCAACCGGCCCGGAGTGGACAAGGGTTTCTAATTCCTGAAAAACAGCTTACACACCCATTACCATGGTGATCCAGGCTCCAGGGAGATGTTATCTATAGGAACCTAGAGGGAGTCAGATAGCATATTGCCTAAACAGCACAGTTAACAATGGGTGGGTTAAACAGCTAAAAACTATAATCAGTAATTGCAAAAAGGAAAAAACTTTAGTACCTATATATTAATCATCAATGGCTGTTTGCCAGTTTCATAGTCAAGCTTCATGGTTCTTCACAGGATGCGTGTTCACAAAGTGGTGGTGTTACCATGATCTGAGGGTGGAGTTTTCAGCTCCTTGATGTAAAAGAGTCACCTGTTGGTCACCCAAGCAGGCCCGTCTGTGAGTTTGTGGTCTTAAGTGCTCTGAACTGGACGAGGAGTCCAATTTTCAGTTCCTGAAAAACTTAAGCACCCGTTACCATGGTGACCAAAGTGTCAGAGATGTTATCTATAGGATGGGTTTTAGTAATGCATTATCCAACTACTTTTTTTCCTTTTTTGTGGGGAAGATTAGCCCTGAGCTAACATCTGCCACCACTCCTCTTCTTTTTGCTTAGGAAGATTGACCCTGAGCTAATGGATGTTAATCCATGCCTATCTTCCTCTATTTTATATGTGGGACACGTGCCACAGCATGGCTTGATAAGTGGTGTGTAGGTCTGTGCCTGGGATCAGAACCAGCGAACCCTGGGCTGCCGAAGCAGAGGGCATGAACTTAACCACTGAGCCACCAGGCCGGCCCCACTATCTAACTGCTATTGCAAAGCGACAACGAACTGAATATACTTAAAGCAAGTTGGCCCCCGGTTTCAGTGGTCATACATTAGAGATATGCCAACCAGCGTATATATCCTTGACCATATATGATTTATACATTTTTAGCCTGGTAAATCCTCCTTTTTTGAGCCTTCCGTTGCCACTTTCGGAAACTCCTGTTAATCTTTCTTATAAATAACATATTGCACTTAACACCATGTCTTTCTTCAGGTTATCCACGTAACACACCAATTTTTGGGCTGTGAATTAGAAGCGAGTCTGAGTCATGAACTCATCCTTAGCTTGAGTTCTCAAAGCTCCCCAGGTTTTTCCATTATATCTGTCTAAAGCCATTTCTCCTCTTCCTATGTTATATTTGTACAGCTTTTTTCTTCCTAAAGGGATTACATTCACATCTGTTTCTATTAAACACCACTCTGCTTATCTTTCCTTTTCTCCAAATTGTCAAGGATGCTTCTTTCTTCTTAATTTTGTGTCCTGGCCTCATCTCTATGGGGATTTATCTAAGACCTGCACTGAGGAAATGTCTTATTAAAATGTAAATGGATTCTCAGCATTCCAAACACATTCAAATCATCCACATTTGGGTGTCTATTTGTTGGGTTCATGTTTCTATTTCTAAAAAAAAGTATTTAAAAATCAAAGACAGCAACTTTAATTAAATGGGGTTAGTGCATGGTGTGGGGAGACGGGGCATTTGAAAGTTTATGTGTAATTGTTCTCATGGGACAGTTATCTGTGCAGTAAAATCAACAATTCACTTTATATTCCTTTTCTTACATTTTCAGGGAAAGAGCCTCTCATATTTGTTTGAGAATAAAAGTGTTTTAAAGTTTTCATACCTGGTTGACAGAACACTTTGTCCTTTCTTACTGCTTTAAAGGACTCTGAATCCTGTTTTGACAAATGCGGAATGGAAGTATGTCTCCTCTCTCCACTCTACTCTTGTGATGCAATGTCTTTCATTAATGGGAATAAAATTCTGGAAATGGGAAATTGAGACTTGGCTCAAATTACTTCAGAAATATGGATAGTGGAACTCCAGTATTTGGTTCGTATGACAATTTTCAAGATAGTGCAAACTGAATCAAATGATATGACTGAAAACACTGTGAGCTTCAATTAATTGATATCTACAAAAATAATTTGGGGACAAAAAGGATGTATGAAAGAAAAGTATTACTACAGTGATGGCTGTATATAATAAAAGTTTTATAGGAACTATTTTTATAACCAACTTTCCCTCTTTCCAGTGCTCTCATCCCTCTTATCTCTACTGAGTTCATGTCATACTTTGCTTGAATCTCCAGTTATCCAGGACTTGGCTTCTTCTGCTTTCGTAATCTGTGAGGAAGCTGGGTAGAGACTCTAAAAAGAGCTGGTTGGAACTGAGGATGAGGATGAGGAGGCTGGCCAGCTGTCACTCAAGATAAGATGCAGGGAGTCTTGCAGATTAGAACCAGTCTATAGTAAGAGGTAAAAATATGAAGTAATTTGCACACAATATATGCACACAATCACACACACACAACTGGTGAGTAAAGCAGAGTATTCCTGAAGAACATGAGAACTACAACATCCCAGAAGTCAAGGAATACACAATTTGTGCACTCATTGACTCACTCACTTATTCTTTCAATATTTATGTAACCCCTACTAAATGCTCTGTGCTGACAAGACATTATGGGAATAAAATGACCAAATATCTTTAAGAAACTAGAGTTAATCTGGGGCAATGTTTCCATTGGTATAAGAGTAAATCATAATTAAAAAGCCAAGGGTTTAACGTCTTTAAAATGCTGCAGTGCACTACTGATCCGTGGAAAAAGCCCACTCATTATGGAAGGAGTTTTTCTGCGGGGATTAGCTTCCCTACAAAATGGAAAAGGCAAACACATGGAGAAAGGCCGTGGTGATGGTTCCTGTCAGGACCACGTCTAGTAATATTCCCAGACTGGATTCTCCTGGGATCCATCACTAGAGATATAGGAGAAGGCAGAGAATGATGCAGTAACTTGTATGTTAACTGCCCTCTAGCTGCCAGAGAAATGCAACAAACCAGTTTGTGTTTGATATGTAAAACAAATGATTGAGGACAGTAAAAAGGAAACAAAGCATTAAATGGATTTCACTGGCTCACAGAAAATGAATTTCTCAATTCCTGTTTCCTAGCTGCATCGGTCTGTTTCTCCAAACCTGCTGCAGCTCTATAAAGATTGTTTAAAAGGTTAGCTGCCATGACCCAGCTATGACAAAGGGATACACAGGGATGTGCATGTCAGCAGTGCATGAGTGCACATAAAAGGGAAGTGTTTGAGCTTTAAATGTGGAAACACCAAGGCAGTGTATTAGAGTAAAATGTTTCTGCTAGTTCAACATTTGAGAGAGAGTTTGATGGGCTCTTTTCCCAGGCCAGTGAAAGGGAGGATTTTTTCTTAATGTGAATGGGGTGATTTAAAATGAATATAATGGTTCCCCCAAATGAGCACCATTTTGAGCATCATGTATTCCATTCACACCAGGGGTACTGATTTATAATTACCCTAATGGAGCACAGAATTGGGACAAGTGGATATTCACATCCCATTTTCTTCTTAGGCACTGAGTATATTGGGCACATACCACCACAACAACTACAGGGTGCAAGTGAGGTTTGTTTATTTCAACTTGCTTGCAATGGATGTGCATTTCTAGGTCACTGATTCCAGCACAGCAGTGTTCATGGCAAACAGTGCATAAAGGGGGATTTATATGCAGGACGGCCAGCATAACTGGATGAACTCTGGCTTGGTCTGCTTGGGTGGCTAACTCTAAATGAAGGCTGGGAATCTCCAGGTAGTGTCTTGGCTAATGAAAAAGGCACTTGAGTTTAGACTTACTAATATCCAAGTACATTAAACTAAAACATACTGAGCTGGCTACACGGAAGAAAATCCATTAAAACAGCAAGAGAAGTAGTGACTAAAATGTCTCCTTTAGTTTTGAATTCTGTTTGCTATTTTATTGTGAGGCAGTCCATTAGCAAAAAAGATAAGATTTAAGATTGAGATCTTCCAAGTAGTGTTAAGTACCTGTCTATCAGAGTGTATCATCTATGAGATGCTGTTACTGTATTACTAAATTCTAGGAGCGTATGCTTACTTATCTTTCTAAGTTGGTTACAGTCAGCCATGATGGTATTCAGGTTGTTGACACATGATCTGTAAGAGGATTAAGTTTTCCTGCAATATGAATTATGAAATGGAAATCTAATCTTAAAACTAGTACAGGGGAATTTGCAAAAAGATCTTACAAGATGAGTGTGGGGAATCTTGAAATATCAGGAAGAATAATTTTCCTAGCATCGGGAAAAAAAAACGTAGAAAGAGCAGGGTTATTAGTAGCTGATTTGCTGAGCCAAATGCAGCCCTTGTGACATGTTTCAGGTGATCCAAAGAGTGATATTTGCTTAAGGGTGCAAAAGTCTGTCTTTGTATTGAACTCTGAAGCCAGTGCTGGAACATAAAATAGATATCTTATTCTTTAGTCGTGGAAGGAAAATTAGATACTTTTAGATATTATTGATTCTAGCCTCTATATTGAGTTTATGAAGAAATCAAAGACCTAAGGAGCTGCTTCCTGTTGTTGCAGGGTCACTCAGGGCAAGTTTATAGCATGGAAGCTAGAAGGCTGGGATTTCCATTTACTAAAATGAGAAGTCTGTTGAAAGATCAAGATTAGGCGATTAGGAGTTTGTTTGTTTGAGGGGGGCGGATCATTCAATTTCTGGACGCAGAAAGTTTGAGATGTCTATTTGCAATCCAAGTAGAAATGTCAAGTAGACAGCTAGAATTTTGGGCAGAAGCTGGGAGTTGTCAGTATACACGTGGTATTGGAAAGCCATGATCTCCCAGGAGTGAGTATACATGTAGATATAGGAGATGTCCCTGGACAAAGCCTTCTGGACCTACAGAGTCAGAGATCAGGGAGATGGGGAAGAGCCATAAAGGAAGCTGAAATGAGTGATCAGTGAGGAAGGAGGAAAAACTGGAAATGGAGTGACCTGGAAGCCAAGCGAAGAAAGAGTTTTGAGTTTTGAGCCACTATGTCAAATTTTACTCTTAAGTCAATACGGGAAAAAACTAATTAAGATAGGAATAAGGCAAAAAAAAAAAAGCCTTTACACTTTAATCTTTTGCCAGCTAGTGATGAGGTGCTGTTGCCTCTTCTGACTTTGCAAATACTAGAATTTTTGGACTCTCTCTATTCCCTTTTATTTGTGCTTACAAATGGAAATTCTTTTCTCACCTAAACTCTCTTGAACCGCTTTGTCAGATGCATCCAATAATAACCAACTCATGCCATTAACTTTCTGTTCTCCAATTACTTCCTATACAGCTCCAATAGGATTAGGTACATGAACCGTCTCAAAGGTGGTAAGACAAGATTGTTTACCAAATATTTTGCTACTTCATAACGTGTCTTGCCATCTTTCCATCTTGTATTATAATTTTTCTTACTGCTCATTCTCTGAGCGAATGCTACACTAAGATTTATATTTTAAAGTTTTTAGTGGTGACCCCTTAAGAACCAAATTAACAGCTAGACAATCCCCAAATTCCAATGGCCTAAAAGAACAAGTATTTATTTTTCACTCATGCAAAGTTCACTGCAGATTTGGGAGGCTCCAGGGTGACTGTCCTCCATTCATGGCTCAGCCTGGCACCTTCACAAACCTGGGGGCAGCAAAGGCTGTGTTGGAAAGATAAGAACCAGCAGTTAAGTTCTTCCACTAGCAAGTTACACACACCACTCCCAAATCAAAACCAGATGGCTGATTCTCAATTCTAAGGCTTGGAGAAGAATAAAGTATCAGAGAATATCTGTAAAGCCCACCTCAGAAACCAACTGTTTTTACTTTATTTGTATAATCACAAGTCCATGCAAAACCATATGAATTTACTTTTTATCTGTTTGCACAATATCAAAATGATTTTCTTGGAGAAAATGTTTTGCCTTACTTCTGGGTTTGTCTGAGACTCTAAAAGACAGAATAGCCAGCTTACTATGAACAGGTAGGGTTTTCAGTAAAACTTCAATAATCTTCTTAGAGGGAAAAAATGTACTTATCTTTATGGTTTGAACTCTGCCCTAAAGTAATTCATGCCAGAACCTAGAACCTGATGGCAGAACCTAGAAGTAAAACCACATCAGCCCCTCACCGAAACTCCCGGTCTGTTACTGCTGGAATGTCTTTTCCAAGGCCTCACCTTTGCTGTTTCTACTTTATTTTTCCCAAGCTTGCATTGGAACAGCACCTATTTTTAGCTGTCAACTACCTTACCTCTCTTTTGTCTTCTCAATATTCTGTCCTCCTTTTTGTTATTCCAACAAAAACTAACTTGTGGTTTCTGATGACACCATAAAGCAGCCATATCACTCTCTATGTAAACATGTGTATACGTAGTGGATCTAGCATTACCTGAGAATGAGCTATTTTGCCATTAATGAAATATGTAAATCCAGGTGTTGGTCAAGGGAACTCTCTCTGTGTGAGGAACAGAGGGACTGGCAGGAATGATCAACCCCATTAAAAATCTCTGCATTCCAAATCTGATTAGACCAATCACAAGTAAAGAGATTGAAACAGAAATCAAAAACCTCCCAAAAAACAAAGTCCAGGACCAGATGCCTTCTCTGGAGACTTCTATCAAACATTCAAAGAAGATTTAATACCTATCCTTCTCAAACTATTCCAAAAAATTGAAGAAGATAGAACACTTCCTAACACATTTTACAAGGCCAACATCACCCTGATCCCAAAGCCAGACAAGGACAACACAAAGAAGGAAAATTACAGGCCAATATCACTGATGAACAAAGATGCAAAAAATCCTCAACAAAATATTGGCAAACCCAATACAGCAATACATTAAAAAGATCATAGACCGTGATCAAATGGGATTTATAGTAGGGATGCAGGGATGGTTCAACATCTGCAAATCAATGAATATGATACATCACATTAACAAAATGAGGAATAAAAACCACATGATCATCTCAACAGACACACAGAAAGCATTTGACAAGATCTAACAACCATTTGTGATAAAAATTCTGAATGAAATGGGTATAGAAGGAAAGTACCTCAACTTAATACAGGCCATATATGACAAACCCATAGCCAACATTGTACTCAATGGGGTAAAACTGAAAGTCATCCCTCTGAGAACAGGAATAAGATAAGGGTGCCCACTCTCACCACTCTTATTCAACATAGTACTGGAGGTTTTGGCCAGAGCAATTAGTCAAGAAAAAGAAATAAAAGGTATCCAAAGTGGCAATGAAGAAGTGAAACTCTCACTGTTTGCAGATGACATGATTTTATATATAGAAAACCTTAAAAAATCCATGAGAAAACTAGTAGAAATAATCAGTAACTACAGCAAAGTTGCAGGGTACAAAATCAACTTAAAAATATCAGTTGCATTTCTATACTCTAATAATGAATTAGCAGAAAGAGAAATCAAGAATATAATCCCATTTACAATCACAAAAAAGAATAATAAAATATCTAGGAATAAATTTAATCAAGGAGATGAAAGACCTATATAATGGAAACCATAAGACTTTGCTGAAAGAAATGGATGATATGGGGCTGGCCCTGTTGCCGAGTGGTTAAGTTCACATGCTCTGCTTCGGCAACCCAGTATTTTGCTGGTTCAGATCCTGGGCACAGACCTAGCATCAGTCATCAAGCCATGCTGAGTCAGCTTCCCATGTAGCAGAACTAGAGGGACCTACAACTAGAATATAGAACTATGTACTGGGGGGGTTTGGGGAGAAGAAGAGGAAAACGAACTATTGGCAACAGATGTTAGCTCAGGGCCAATCTTTAGGAAAAAAAAGAAGAAATCAATGATGACATAAAGAAATGGAATGATATTCCTTGCACATGGATAGGAAGAATAAACATAGTTAAAATGTCCGTAGTACGTAAAGCAATCTACAGATTCAGTGCAATCCCAGTCAGAATCCCAATGACATTCTTCACAGAAATAAAAAGAATCCTAAAATTCTTATGGGACAATGAAAGACCCTGAATAGCTAAAGTAATCCTGAGAAAAAGGAACAAAGCTAGAGGCATCACAATCCCTGACTTCAAAATATACTACAAAGCTATACTAATTAAAACAGCATGGTACTGGGGCCGGTCCAGTGGCACAGTGATTAAGTGTGCATGTTCTGCTTCAGCTGCCCGAGTTTGCCGGTTTGGATCCCAGGTGCAGACACAGCACCACTTGACACACCACGCTGTGGTAGGCATCCCGCATATAAAGTAGAGGAAGATGGGCATGGATGTTAGCTCAGGGCCAGTCTTCCTCAGCGAAAAGAGGAGGATTGGCAGCAGTTAGCTCAGGGCTAATCTTCCTCAAAACAACAACAACAACAACAAAACCCAGCATGGTACTGGCAGAAAAACAGACACAAAGATCAATGGACAGAATTGAAAGCCCAGAAATAAAACCACATATCTACAGATAGCTAATCTTCAACAAAGGAGCCAAGAACATACAATGGAGAAAGGAAAGTCTCTTTAATAAATGGTGTTGGGAAAACTGGAGAGCCACATGCAAAACAATGAAAGTAGACCATTGTCTTTCACTATATACAAAAATTAACTCAAAATGAATTGAAGACTTGAAAGTAAGACGTGAAATATAAAACTCCTAGAAGAAAATATAGGAAGTACACTCTTTGACATTGGTCTTAGAAGGATCTTTTCAAATACCGAGTCTACTTGGGCAAGGGAGATAAAAGAAAAAATAGACAAATGGGACTTCGCCAGACTAAAGAGCTTCTACAGGGCAAGGAAACCAGGAACAAAACGAAAAGACAACCCACCAACAGGGAGAAAATATTTGCAAATCATATATCCAACAAGGAGTTAATCTCCAAAAAATATATATAACTCATGCAATTCAACAGCAAAACAAACAACGAGATCAAAAAGTGGGCAGAGGATATGAAAAGACATTTTTCCAAAGAAGATATACAGATGGCCAACAGGGACCTGAAAAGATATTCAAGATCACTAACCATTAGGAAAAAGAAAATCAAAACTCCAATGAGATATCACCTTACACCTATTAGAATGGCTATAATTACCATGACAGAAAACAACAAATGTTGGAGAGAATGTGGAGAAAAGGGAACCCTCATACACTGCTGGTGGGAATGCAAGCTGGTGGGTGCAGCCATTATGGAAAATTGTATGGGGATTTTTCAAAAAATTAAAAATAGAAATACCGTACTACCCAGCTATCCCACTACTGGATATTTATCCAAAGAACTTGAAATCAACAATTTAAAGAGACTTATGCACCCCTATGTTCATTGTAGCTTTATTCACAATAGCCAAGATGGGGAAGCGACACAAGTGCCCAAGAACTGATGAATGGATAAGGAAGATGTGGTATACATATACAATGGAATACTACTCAGCCATAAAAAAGAGAAAACTGTCCTATTTGCGACAACATGGATGGACCTTGAGGGTATTATATTAAGTGAAATAAGCCAGACAGAGAAAGACAAACACCACATGATCTCACTCATGTGGAAGATAAACAAACACATGGATAAAGAGAACAGGTTAGTGGTTACTAGAGGGGAAAGGGATGAGGGGTGGGCATAAGGAATAAATGGGTGCATATATACGGTGACTGACAAATAATAATGTAGAACTGAAATTTCACAACGTTATAAACTATTATGACCTCAATAAAAACAAATTTTCAGCCATGAATCAGATACAATACAAAACTCACTATTAAAAAAAACAACAAAAAACTCTGCACTCCATTTGATTTTTTTCCTACTTGTATATTTGTAGTACAGACAAGAAAAAATCAATATAGATAAATGTGACTTTGTTTTGGACAGGTCTAAAAGTCTATGAAAATCACTAATTTCTCATATTTTAGCTTTTTATTTATGTGTAGTGATATGTAGTTCACAAGTTGTTTCAGATTTGCTCTCATTTGCATCTCAGTGTAAATAGGGAAAATGTACATTATTCCTACTTTACAAACAAATAAATAGAGACTCAAAAAAAAAAAAAAATCCAGGCTTGCTAACATTTACACTGTTAGCTATTGACAAAGCTGGAATTAAAACCTGTTATCTGGTTTTCTTTTGTGCTATTTCCACAAGCAATTTCCTACATAATAACAAAGTGAAGAGTATTATTTTTTTTGATGACCTGAAATTTATTTTATCTCATTAAATAAATAGTTGTACTGAGCACAGCACTTGAGGTTGTTGAAGTGGCGCCCTTGGTTACCTGTGTGTCTGCAGCTGTCTGAGGTTCCCTTTGTGTTCTTGCCTGTGGGGCATCCAACAGTGACTCTTTTGTGGCCTCTTCAAATATACTGCCAACATTAAAGGGGAAGGATTCTTCTTATAAGTAACTCTTTATGAGTTAGTATGTTTTTAATTGTCCTCCATTGGTGAGAAATGCTTTAGCACCTTGAATAGTGTTCTTATTGTTTCAGGATCTTGCTGTAACTATTGACTTGTTACAGAGTTCAGGTCTGTGCTTTTCTCTTACCTTTTCCTTTTGCTGATCATGTTGGGAATTTTGGAATTAACAATTTGATGGGACTGGACCAAAACACAGTACTTATCCACACTAGAAGGACTGAATCATTAATTTTGGGGGGAGAATTTATTGAATCAAATAGAGGTAGGAGCCAGCCATTAACCTTGAAATCTTGGTTAATTTATTTTTTAACTTTTCCACCAGGTAATTCTGTGCTCTTAGGCAATTTACTTTACTTTTCTGCACTTATATTTCTTTATTAGATGCATGGAGAAAATTACCAAACAATGTTTAATAATGCATAAGCAATTTGTTCTATTTTAATTTCATTTCTATGGAAAAAGTGTCATATAACCTTAAGATAGTTCTATGATTAATATCTTGTCTATGGTAATGTCAAAAAAGAACCTTTTAGGGGCTGGCCCCGTGGCCGAGTGGTTAAGTTCGCGCGCTCAGCTGCAGGCGGCCCAGTGTTTCGTTAGTTCGGATCCTGGGCGCAGACATGGCTCTGTTCATCGGACCACGCTGAGGCAGCGTCCCGCATGCCACAGCTAGAGGAACCCACAACGAAGAATACACAACTATGTACCGGGGGGGCTTTGGGGAGAAAAAGGAAAAAATAAAATCTGTAAAAAACAAAAAAACAAAAAAACAAAAATTAAAAAAAAAAAAAAAGAACCTTTTAGGTGATCCCATGAGTGGCCATTCTATAGGGCATAAGAATAAAGCCAAATACTTCTGGTGTCAATTTCTCTGCACTAGAGAATCTGCTGAAATAATAAGATTTTTTGAAAAACTGTCAATTAGGATTTGAGATTAAATGTACCATTCATTAGAAAACTGGACTCCCAAAGTTTAAAAAAAATCAAGGTTTAATTTTAAAATTGTCTTAAAGGATATGTGCAAAATACCTCAGACCAGAACTAAAAACAGGTTGATATGACTTCCACTCCTAGATATGATGTAATAGGACACAGCAGGCAAGTGCACCCATTGCCAAAAAAAAAAAAGCCTAAAAAATAAGCAAATCTTTTGAAGATATCAGAGAACCGTGGAGGCACAGGGATTAGACGAACCAAAATTCCAGCGAGGAAGAACATAGCAGAGGTGAGGTAGTGATCTCCGGCTTTTTCTTTTAAATTTGGAGGAGGGACATTTCCTGGTTCTGAGTGTGAACTGGGAGCTCACACAGGCAGAAATCCTATCTTGGGGAAAAGAGTCACCAGAGAAGCTTTTCCTGGTCCTGCCGGGCTGATATAACAATAGCAACAGCAGGGACTTTTTTCCTGGAAATTTTGCACTGGTTCTGGAATGTAATGGGAACTAGGAATCTTGGTCAAAATATTTTGAGAGGTAGAGTGAAATGTCCTGCAGTCTTGAGGTGCACAAGGACTAAAGATCCACCTAGGAGAACACACGAAGCTAGGCTTTTGGGGGCAGGTTTGAAACTATCAGAGGTGGGAGGTTAGAGACCTGGGCTGGAGACTCTGAAGATCAGAGATAGATCTCTTACAGAGCTTTTCAAGGCAGAGGAAACAGAGACCCATCAGGCTGTGAGGGGATATCTATTAGTTCCACTGAACATTCTGATTCCTAGAGAAGGTACTTATATCATTATAGGATAATTCCACTCAAAGAATATCTTAAATATTTAATTATGTGTATATAGTGAGACTCATTTTATAGAGCACTTCCACATACTTTATTTTATTTGTTTGCCCTTCTAACCTTGTTTGATACGTAGTTCTGGGGTAATTCTGATTTTGTACACGAGGAACCTGGGGTTCAGACAGTATGAGAAGGAGGCTCCGTGATTAGAGTGAGAGCTGGGCTATCACCCAGGTGTTCTGACTGCTCATCCAATGCTCTAGTATTGTATAAATATAGGCCACTATTTTCACTGGCTTCTCAGGAACCCTTATGCTGTACTTTAAACTTCATTGTGCAAAAAGACCGTTTTTGAATAACTGGTGTTTACAAAGGTTGGTCCTTCACTGGCAGTTACAACAGAGCAATTGCTCAGGGACACTGGAACCAATACCGTTCTCCCCTGGAACTTGGATGAAATAAACTGGTAGTGAAGATGAGAAGGTATAACGCATGGGGACATGAATTGTGGTTTCGGGATACAAATTAGAGCTAGGGTTTTACAGTGAATTATTTGTATTTTTGTCACCTGACGACTTCCAGAGGGCATTTGGGTTAATTCACATACTATAATTCACCAAACGATTCTAAGCGTTTATTTTCTGATAAACAGTGGAGAGTTCTTATTTGGTAATTAGAAAATGATTATATCACGTCTGTAAAAACCACATTTCTTGGACCATATTGATGTGATTAACAATTACATTTCCAATCAGCTTGCACAATGTTCAATACAGGAATTCTAATTCGGTCTGATCTGCCAGGTAACTTGGGCCTGAGCAGGTTCAGGGGCATCCTCAAGCGTGAACACACTCTTGCTAGTTTTGAAGTGGTTTCTCAACGTGTTCTTGTGTTGGTCGCGACACGTGGGGTGGCAGCGGTTTCATGTAATCACCCAGTCTTAATTTCGTGCATAATTCCTTTTTAATTATGACTTAAGTGAAGCTCTTTAATTTTTGTGGAAACCAAGTGGCTTTTGTATTTCAACATTATTTTCTTTTACTTAACAAGAGAATTCTGTAGTTCATCAAGACATACCTCTAAGGCACATTACAATGATCAGACCAAGAAGCACAATTTAATAATAATAATAATAATAATAATAATAATAAATTGATTATTCCAAAACGTAGCAATCCAAACAAATACAGCCCTGGAGAGTTGATAAAGAGTGGGGATTTGATAGAGTCCAAACAGTGATACTTTTGAGAATGAAAGAGGGTGAGAACCCACATGGGGACATTGGGACGATGAGTTTAGACTGGCATTGCCCTGGTTAACCCTGGATATGTGGTAACTAATCATGGATCTGTCCATGAATGTGTGATATTTGACTATTGGGCTGCATAAACCTACTTGTGTCTAACTGAAAAAAGCAGCATCTATGCATTGCTGTGCCTTCACTGGATACTTAAATGTGTCAGGCATGTTAGAAGATGGATCCATGGAGAATAAGAAGACTCAGCGCCAGAGCTTGCAGAAACATTATCTCGTGAATATGATAAATCCTGAGGCAGAGGTACAACCTCGGAGGTGGAGGAGTCGAGGAGAGGAGTACCACCAAAGCCTGTGTTTCTGCTGCCAACTCGACTCTATTCCTGCCTCAGTCTTTGACACCGATGTTTATGACTGGTATAGACACCCCAAACTGGTATTTGAATTAGTTTATTTTTAACATTTTATAGACCTATCAGGAAAATGCTTTTAGTTTTTCAAAGGACCAAAATACTTTATCTGGACCAAATGTGTACTGAATCATTTAAAGCTGCACTATCCACTATGGTAGCCACATGTGGTTACTTAAATTTAGATTAGTTAAAATGAAAAATAAATTAAAGGTTCAATTCCTTAGGTGTCCTAGCCACATTTCAAGTGCTCAGTAGTTGAGTGTGGCTAGTGGGTGCCATAGTGAACAACACAGTGTAGAACATTTCCATTGTCTTGGAAATCTCTGTAGGATAGCACTGATTTAAACAGATCACACATCTCTAAACGCACACGCTAATTTCCTTTCTCCTTTAATATCAGAATATTTACACCATCACACATTCTGCCAAAAGTTTGTGAAATGCTTTCGTTCATTCACTGAACACATATTCATTAAGAACCTGCTAGGTGCCAGGCATAAGAGTGAATAAGATAGAAAAAGACATGCATGCTATTCTTATTTGATTCAAACAGTTTGAGAATTGTAGGTATTGAAAATGTCTTCCTTTAACATGAGTGAGCCTTCTAATTGGGAAGTAAATTAATTATGGTGAGCTTCCTAATATGGTAAAATTTGGGAGTAACAAATACAGTGTGAAATATGGGTGAGGAAAGTGAAATATGAGCATATACTGATCAGTGATCTCAGAGCACCTCTCTCACTACTTAGTGCAGATTTTCTTCTTTCATTTTCTGAAACACTATAATTTTAGTAACATCAAAACTCAAGGAGATGATTGAAGGTTATAAGAAAGTGTACCTGAAAGAGTAACTTTTTAACGAGTTAAGTAGGCAGATCCAGAAAATTTACAAGAAGACTATTTGAGCAACATAACAATTAACGGATCATAAGCAATACAGGATAACATTTGCAAAGACATAGCAAATTATGGTTTATGCGGGCTTCTGAAATTAGTGATAAAGAAATATAGTCACATGCAATTACCCTTTCAGACTCTTATTTCAACTTTTATATTCAATGCACTAAAAAGACAAAACAAAAATTGACTGTATTTGAAGAGATAGTTGGTTTGATCCTGCGGTGAGAAGAGATTATGGTCCCCAAGTAGCCTGCTGGTGTGGAGGATTTACCTGGGATTTAAGGGCATTAGTTCAGAAAGCCAGGGTTAAACAGGAGAATGAGTTTCTTAGGGAAGGTTAACCTACTTCCTATTCCTCAAGGGCATTTTGCCGAGAATAAGACCGGAATTGGACTGAGGGTTGTTTGTAAGATGGCATAAGACGGGAACAGAGTTTGACGTGCCAGCCATTTTCCTCCAACCTCCATGTAAGACCAATATACCTTTGATTTAAAAACCATTGCCATTTCTTCTCAAAGCCAAGTTATCCACGTTATTGATTTCCCATGTATTTTCAGGTTGGTTTCCTGAGACCTTGTGTTCTGTGAGTAGGCCTAATGTTTCTCCCTCTCTGCTGAGGTTAGCGAGGACTTCCATGTCGTTAAATGCAATAAGACTTCTTTAGTCTACACCTCCCTCTATCTTCAGGGAACATCTGGTACAATTTCCTCATCCTTAAAGCTGTCTCTCCTGCTGGCATCCATGGCACCACACCAGTTTGGCAATGTCCCATTTTATTCTAGCTCCACAACCATCATCCTGACTGCAGCCACCGACAGCTTTGGGTTACTGCCTCCTGTCTGCTTCCTCCAGGTATCACTCTTGTTACAAATTATAAACTTATAATATAAATTAGATCATATTATTCCCCACTTAAAACCTTTGAGGACTTGCCATTGCATTTAGAATGAGATCTAAATCCCATAACCTGACCTGTGAGCCCTGGATCATCTGGCCGCTCTCTAACTCTCCAGCCTCGGCTCACTAGTTGTCATTCATTCACTTATTCTTTTACTTATTAATTCTTTCACTCATTTAGCAATTATATGTTGAGCACTGTTCTGGGATCTGAGGGAACAGCACAGGCTGAAATTATTGCTTTCTTGGAGTTTATATTCTAACAGTACCCAAGAGTCATCTGGAGATGAGAGACAAATAATAAACAGGCTAAAAAAGGAAAATTATAATGCATGAAATGATGATAAAGGCAAAGGAGAAAAATAAAGCAGGGGAGAGTGTGCGCAGGGAGGGTTGAAAATTTAGAGAGTAGTGAAGGCAGGTTTCACGGAGAAGCTGACATTTGAGTAAAGACTTGTAGAAGAGAAGGAGAAAACTATGCAGGTATCTGGGCAAAGAAAATCCAAGGTATAGAGAAGAGCAAATGCAGCATCCTAAATGCACCTGGAATATTCTAGAAACAACAAGGCTGTCAGTATGAGTACCACAGATTTCGTGAATGAGGTGATCATAGTGAGAAATGAGAAAGAGGGAGAGGATCCCATCGTGTAGGACCTTGTAGGCCATTGTAACTTTGATTTTTATTTGCAATGAGATGAGAAGCCATTAGAGGATTCTGAGCAGGGAAGTGATGTTTCTTAACACATTAATTCTTTTTTATTGAGTTAATGATAGGTTACAATCTTGTGTGATTTCAGTTGTACATTAATGTTTGTCATTCGTGTTGTAGGTGCACCACTTCACCCTTTGTGCCCACCCCCCACCCCACCTTTCCCCTGGTAGCCACTAATCTGTTCTGTTTGTCCACATTTTTAAATTCCTCATATGAGTGGAGTCACACACAGATTATCCTTCTCTAACTGGCTTATTTCACTTAACATAATTCCCTCAAGGTCCATCCGTGTTATTGCAAATGGAATGATTTTGGTCTGTTTTGCAGCTGAGTAGTATTCCATTTTATATATATACCACATCTTCTTTATCCATTCGTCTGTTGATGGGCACTTAGGTTCCTTCCATGTCTTGGCTATTGTAAATAATGCTGCAATGAACATTGGGGTGCATAGAACTTTTGGAATTGCTGACTTCAAGCTCTTTGGATAGATACCCAGTAGTGGAATGGCTGGATCGTATGATAGTTCTATTTTTAATTTTTTGAGGAATCTCCATACTGTTTTCCATAGTGGCTACACCAGTTTGCATTCCCACCAGCAGTGTATGAGGGTTCCATTCTCTCCACAACCTCTCCAACATTTGTTACTATTAGATTTAGATATTTTTGTCATTCTAATGGGTGTAAGGTGATATCTTAGTGTAGTTTTGATTTGCATTTCCCTGATGATCAGTGATGATGAGCATCTTTTCATGTGCCTATTGGCCATCTGTATATCTTCTTTGGAGAAGTGTCTGTTCATGTCTCCAGCCCATTTTTTGATTGGGTTGTTTGATTTTTTGTTGTTGAGTTGTGAGAGTTCTTTATGTATTATGAATATTAAGCCTTTGTCAGATATATGACTTGCAAAGATTTTTTCCCAGTTAGTGGGTTGTTTTTTTGTTTCAATCCTGTTTTCATTTGCCTTGAAGAAGCTCTTTAGTCTGATGAAGTCCCATTTGTTTATTCTTTCTATTGTTTCCCTTCTCTGAGAAGACATGGTGTCCGAAAAGGTCCTTTTAATACTGATGTCAAAGAGTGTGCTGCCTACGTTTTCTTCTAGAAGCCTTATGGTTTCAGGTCTCACCTTTAGGTCTTTGATCCATTTTGAGTTTATTTTGGTGAATGGTGAAAAAGAATGGTCAATTTTCATTCTTTTACATATGGCTTTCCAGTTTTCCCAGCACCATTTGTTGAAAAGACTTTCTTTTCTCCATTGTATGCTCTCAACTCCTTTGTTGAAGATAAGCTGTCCATAGATGTGTGATTTTATTTCTGGGCTTTCAATTCTGTTCCATTGATCTGTGCACCTGTTTTTGTACCAGTATCATGCTGTTTTGATTACTGTAGCTTTGTAGTAAGTTTTGAAGTCAGGGATTTAACGCATTAATTCTTTATATGATACCTATTTATTGGGCACCTTTTCCAGGCACTGTGCAAGGTTCCAGCCTTTGTGCTTGACTTTTCACCAAATTGAGATATTTTCATATGAAAATCGTTAATTATATTGACGTCAGGTAGATTAAAAACTTTTGAAATTTAAGCAGTCTTTGATTTATGGTGAGAGAATAAATATCCTTTTATTCTTGTGATAATTGTTCACACTGCCAACATCCCACGGGAAGGAAAAATTGTGTAAATGGGAGCTCAACTAATAAATGACATTTGATTTGTCCCAGGGACTCTGCAGTGAAAATGTGACATCATAGGCTATAAATCATGTTGACTGGTTAATTCAAACTCCCTGTTAAACATATGTTGAAAGAGAGGAGGGAATGGAGATTAGCAGTGGCCTTGATTGTATCTTTGCATTTGGGTACCTCAGAGAGTTGGGGTTTTAAAACAACTTTGGTTGGTAAAAACTAGAAAATTTAAGGAGACAAATTTCGCCTCATTAGAGAGGTGCCTATTCTCAACACCACTTTCTCTTCAGCTGGATTTTAATTTTACTATATTTTAAAGTTTGACATGTTAAGACTTGTCACTCTTTGAAGTCCTTTTACATAAAATTTTATCTCTACTACTTTTATAATTATTTTTATTCTATTGAGTCTACTACAAATTGAAGCTATTTCTAAACATTTTGTGAGAATAATGTCTACCTTCTTTTCTCTTAAAATATTATACTGTATAGGTTTATTCTAAGAATTCTAATGCACAAGTAACAGATGTTCTAGGCAGTGGGGAAGGGAGGAAAAGAAGAAATTATGAAAGCAAGAATGCAAAATCCTCACTAAGAGCAAAAGGACCTAGGTCTTCAGATTGTAAATGTGCAGCAAGTTCCCAATAAAATGGATAGGGAAGACCCTCCCTTGAGCATTTCATTGATTACATAGAAGCCCACACAAAAGTTTCTAGGGAAGAAAAAAATGATCAACTAAAAGAGAGTGGCCGGCTTGGTGGTGTAGTGGTTAAGTTGGTGTGCTCCGCTTCGGCGGCCCAGGGTTCGAGTGTTCAGATCCCTGGCATGGACCTACATATCACTCATTAAGCCACGCTGTGGTAGAATCTCACATGTAAAATAGAGGAAGATTGGCACAGATGGTAGCTCAGAGACAATCTTCCTCAAGCAAAAAGGGGAAGATTGGCAACAGATGTTTGCTCAGGGCCAATCATCCTCACCAAAAAAGAAAAAAAAAGAGAGAAGGGAATTACAAAGGGAATCACAAATCTCAACCACAAAAATAAGATGGTATAAGACAATTGAGTAGTGCTATTGATTCTGAAGGAATGTTTTTCAACCTTTAATTCTATATTCTAATAAACAAAATATCTTGTAGAATATAGACAATATTACTTAGGAAAATAGATGTACCATGTACTTATTCTCAGGAGCTTACTTGAGACTGTGATCCAATAAAAATAAAGCAATAAACACGTGGTCCAATTGGTATGTGAAATATTTTGCCTTTTATTTTATATTTTCTAGTATTTTAAGGTAGATATTTTATTTTTCATTCTTTTCATGTTCACTCTTTAATACATATTTTTAAAATTACTACAGTTATAGCATCCTTTGACTGACAGTACAGTGTAGATAGGTGAGCATACTGGTAAGTGGGGAAATTCACCCAAGCTCCAAAGATACAACTGTTCCCCTCCCCCATCACGACCACCAAAAACATATCAGTTATTAAGAAAAGTGTAACTCATCACACTGACAGCACAGGGACTCCTGTAGGAACTTTTCACATGAAATGCCTGGAAAAAGTGAAAATGAGACCAGCTCCATTCGAAACTAATGTAAGACGAAACAGAAATCGAGAATCAACACATTTCAGTTGATAAAAATTCCCAGCAAAACCCATCCCTGAAACAGAACAAAGCTGTACCCTAACACTGCAAAATAACATATGGAGAATTTAAAAAGAGAACGCCTAAAATCAGATATTTAAAAACTAAGAACAAAAACGGGACAAAAAACAGGGGAAAATGTCACCAGAGTTGGCTGAATTCTGGAAAGAAATTGAAGTAAAAGATCTGACGATGTCAGAAATAGCTAACAAATTAAAATCGTCTCAAGGGAGAATAGATTTGAACGAAAATTTAATAAAAGGCATTAAAGAAAGTCAGAAGAAAACAAGCAAGATAATTAAAATTAGAGAAAGGAAGAATTAAACTCGGTCAGAGAAGAGAGACATTTAAAGAAATTTCCTATATATTTTCTCTCTCTCTTTATTATCTATTTATCTATCTGCCTATCATTTATCCGTCCATATGTCAATACATTATATACATTATATTTCTTGAGCCATTTGAAAGTGGGTTGCAGGCACCAGGTCCTTTACTTCTTAATATTTCTGTATATTTCTGACGAACAAGGATATTTACTTGCATAGCCACAATAGAGTTATCAAATTCAGGAAATTTAACATGAAATAATGCTGTTGCCTAGTCTATAAGTCAAATTCCAAGTGCATCAGTTGCTCCAATAATACCCTTTTAAATTATACTTTTCTAGTAAAGCATCCAGTTCAGGGTCACATACTGCATTTAGTTGTCATGTCTCTTTAGTTTCCTTTAATCAAGAAGAGTTCTTCAGCCTTCCTTGGTCTTTCGTGAAAAAAATACAGGCCAAATATTTTATGAAATATTTCTCAATTTGTGTTTCTCTGTTATTTCATCATGAATGAATTAAGATTATGCATTTTTGGCTTGAATACCTCATAAACGATGTGTCCTTCTCAAGCAATTATGTGTCTGGAAACACACGTACCTCTTTTTGTTGATGTCTTTTGCCTCTTTCCATGCAGTTAATTTTCACTACTTGGTTAAGATGTTAGTGGAGAGCCACTATAAGTTTATTTTAATATATAACTCGTTAAAAGGTATGGGAAGATACTTGAAGACTGTGTAAATATCCTCCTTTTTATTAAACCTCTTCCCCAATTTAAATTTGGCATCCATTCATGATTCTTGTCTGAATCAATTTTTACTGTGATAGTTGTAAAATGGTGGTATTCTAACTCCATCAATCCCATGTTTATTGTTGGAATTCTTTTGTGTAGAAGAGCTTTTCCTTCTCCCCCAATTAGTTTATATCTATTTGCTATCAAAATAGATTTATGGATTCTTATTTTAGTAAATGGATTATAATGAGTTACTTTCCTTATTATTTAATGCTTAAATTATCCAAGATTTGGTCAATGGAACCTACTTCAAACTTCCTTCTGTGTCCTTTATCATGTCCCCATCATTTTTTGAGGTCTGCTATATCTTCTGGGAATGCATGATGCCCCAGGCTCATCTGGTGTCTACTCCATAATTTTCTCAAGCATCCCCCTTTCCTCCGAAGGGGGAATGGCACTTAGAAAGCATGGCCTAGTATCTAGTTCTACTGGGCTGTGCTTGGCTATGGGCCCTTTAGTAGAAACTAAACTAAAAATATGAAATCATATTTTTCTCTTCTAATTCCAGTCCAGTCATTTAGGATTATTCTTTGGCTTCCCTCATCATTATTTGTTTCTCATTTCTTGTATAGCAAGAAACATGACTCACAATAATATCTATATATTTACTCATTTCTGCAGTTCTACAATATACACAAAATAGTTTTAGTTTATTAATAGTGTCAAAGAATTTTCCACTGTGGTTTTGCCAATTAACACTCCCTCCAGCAGTGTATGATATTTCCAATTGTTTACATCCTCGCCAACACTTTAGGAATGTCAATATTTTTTACATGTTTATTTTTAGCCATTCTAGTCTGTGTACAGTGGTATGTCATTGTGATTTTAATTTTCATTTGTATGTTCTTGATGACTGATGAGGTTTTAACCTATTCATTTATTTATTTGCCGTTTGGATAGCCTTTTTGTGGGGGAGGCAAAATGTATGTTCATTTTTTTCTATTGCATTGTCTATCTTTTTGTTTAGCCTATATACACACTCACATATAAACATTCTAGATAAGAGTCATTTAGACATTTATTTTGGGGAATATCTTCTCTTATTCTCTTTATTGCCCCAAGCTCATTAATCTTTTCTCCTATGTTTTATTATAAAAGCTGTATTTTTCCTTTGCTCTTTAGACTTTCAAATCTTCTAGAGTTGTGTACATAATCTTTTCCTGTTGAAATCCAAGTGATATAGCAGCTTTTATTGAAAGGACCATTCTTTCTTGCACTTGACTAAAGTGTCATCTTTGTTAAAATCCACATGTCCGTATTCGTGTGGCTCTGCTTTTGAACTCTATTCTGTTTAATGGAATATTTTTTTTAATCCTTGTGTCATGCCACATTGTCTTAATTACTGTAGCTATATAATAAGACTTAATACTTATGAATCCTTCAATTTTGTTTATTTTCAAAATTGTCGGGTATTTGTGGCCTTTTAAATTTACATATACATTTTAATATCAGTTTTTCAATTTCCAGAATATAAAAATACAGCTAGGATTTTTATCTGGATTGTATTGAATGCCTATATCAGTTTAGAAGGAATTATCTCTACAATATTTTGTCTTGAAATTCATAGAGATTTGTCCTCTGTTTGTTTAATTCTTTTATATTTTCTCTCAATAGTATCTTTTACTTTCTGTGAGGAAGTATTGTTTCTGTTAGGGTAATCCCTAAGTATTTTTTATGCTTTTACAACTATGTTTTTTTATTGAGGTATAGTTGACATGTAACATTATATTAGTGTCAGGTGTACAACATAATGATTCTATGTTTGTATACACTATGAAATGGTCACCACAATAGGTCTAGTTCCCATCCCTCAACATATATAGTTACAAAAATTCTTTTTCTTGTGATGAGAACTTTTAAGATTTGCTCTCTTAGCAACTTTCAAATATGCCATACAGTATTACTAACTACAGTCACCATTCTGTACCTTACATCCCATAACGTATTCACTTTATAACTAGGAGTTTGTACCTTTTGACCCCTTTCACCCACTTCACCCTCCTCTACCCCTTCTCATCTGACAACCACCAGTCTGTTCTGTGAGCTTGGTGTTTTTGTTTTGTTTGTTTGTTTTGTTTTTTAGACTTCACATGTAAGTGAAATAATATAGTATATGTCTTTCTCTATATGACATTTCACTTAGCATAATACTCTCAATGCCCATCTATGTTGTTGCAAATGGCAAGATTCCATTATTTTTTATGGCTGTGTGGTATTCCATTGTATGTATATACACTACATCTTCTTTATCTTTTCATCCATTGATGGGCACTTCCAAATAGCCAAAGCAATCTTGAGAAAGAAGAACAAAGCTGGAGGCATCATACTCCCTAACTTGAAACTATGTTACAAAGCTATGGTAATCAAAATAGTATGGTATTGGCATAAAAAAAGACACATAGATCAGTGGAACAGAATAGAGAGCCCAGAAATAAACCCACACATATATGGTCAATTAACTTATGACAAAGACAAGAACATACAATGGCGAAAGGACAGCCTGTGCAATAAATGGTGTTGGAAAAACTGGACAGTCACATGCAAAAGAATGAAACTGGCCCACTATCTTACACCATACACAAAGATTAACTTGAAATGGATTAAAGACTTGAATGTAAGACTGGAAACCATAAAAGTCCTAGAAGAAAACATAGGTGGAAATCTCCTTGACATTGGTCTTGGCAATGATTTTTTGGATTTGATTCCAAAAAAAAAAAGTCAACAAAAGCAAAAATAAACAAGTGGGAATACATTAAACTAAAAAGGTTCTGCACAGCAAAGCAAACCATCAAAAAAATGAACAGGCAATCTACTGAATGGGAGAAAATATTTGCAAATCATGTATTTGATAAGGGGTTAATATCCAAAATATATAAATAACTCATAGAACTCAACAGCAAAAAACCAAACAATCCGATTAAAAAATGGGCAGAGGATCTGAATAGACATTTTTCTAAAGAAGACATACAGATGGCCAACAGCCACATGCAAAGATGCTCAAAATCACTAATAGTCAGGGAAACACAAATCAAAATCACCATGAGATATCACCTCACACCTGTTGGAATAGCTATTACCAAAAGACAAGAAATGTGTTGGTGAGGATGTGGAAAAAGGGACCTCTGTGGCTAGGAATATAAATTGGTGCAGCCACTATGGAAAACAGTATGGAGGTTCCTCAAAAAATTAAAAATAGAATTACGATATGATCCAGCAATTCCACTGCTCGATATTTCTCTGAAGAAAACAAAACACTAATTTGAAATAGGCATATGCACCCCATGTTCATTGCTGCATTATTTACAATAGCCAAGATAAAACTATCATTTAAAAACCTCATTTTCTAGTTCTTTCTGGTAGATAACAATGAAACTTTTTAATCCTGACTTTATTGAACAATTTTGCTAGATTCATATTAATAGTTTTCTGTGGAATATTTTTGGAAATGCCATGTAAACAACTGTGTTGTTTGTGATCAATCGCAGGTATACTTACTTTTCCATTTCCTGTGCTTTGGTAATTCTTTTACTTACTTCTGTGCACAGCCAAGGACCTAAACTACAGTGTCGAATGGAAGTGGCAATGCAGGGTACTATGTCCTGGTCCTGATCTTAGGAGGGAAGCCTTCAATAATTTACCATTGAGTGTAATGTTTGCTGCAGGTATTTTGTAGACTCTGCATATCAAACTAGTGTTAGCTTCTTCTGTTTCTGGTTTGCTAAAGTTTTTACAATGAATTTTTTCAAGGCCTTTTCTGGGACCTATTGAGAAGATAATTTTTCCTCTTCTTCTAGTGCGGTGAGTTGTTTGTTTTTTCTAATGTGGGAACAACCTCGCATTCCTGGAATACATCAAATGGATTGTGATGCAGTGTCCTTTTAATATGTTTATGAATTATATTGAAATCAACTTTGCAACTGTGTTCATGATGGATATTAGTCCATAATTCTTTTCTTGCAATGTCCTTTTCAGGTTTTAATATGAAATTTAGGCTGGCCTCATTCAATACATTGGAGCATGTTCTCTCTTTATTTTAGATTTAAAAAAATCCTTTTACCCTGTGTATCTTATGAATCATCAAATGCCTGGAGGGTAAGAGGCCCAGAACATTGAGTTCAGTTTTCTGGGCTTCATGTTTCTCCAGCAATGTGGCTCCTTGAGTCCTTGCTACCATGGTAGCTCTCTAATACCTTCAACCCGATGTTTTCTGTATTCTATTCATCTTTTTAAGATTTTCTTGATGAGAGGTTCATTTTGCCTCAGGCTGGCCTATCATAGTTGGAAGTGGAAGCCTCTCCCTCATTTTTAACCCCATCTCCAGCTCTTGTTACTTTTCACAAAGGGCAGATAGATCAAGGATTTTTCGGCTTGTGTGTTACAAGTATTCATCAGAGACTTTTAGACTGCTGACTGTGCTCACCTTCTCATGGTTGAATGGCTTAGGAATGAAGAAGAATATTTACTGAGACAAATGCTTCTGTCAGCTTGACAATGCTCTTTTCAAACTGGGTGCTTCTCAAAGCAAGTTCTGTATGGTTCATTACCCATTTGCTGCCCTATCCTCGTCTTTCAAGATTTGCTTTAGATGATGCTACTCTGCAGAGGTTTCTGTTTTCTGGTACATACAAGCTTTACTTGTTTTAGAAAAGTTAAGAAACAAACATGTTCTTCTGGGTTTCACTGATAAAGAAAGCTTATTTTAATTTTGATAGAATCTCTTATAAACATACCCTGGAGGGATTTCTTTGGGTAAAATTTGGATGGATATTAAATTAGGCAGCGAGGTACACACACACACAAAATAATTCTAAAAGGTGAAATGAAAATTTTAACTAATAGTATTTTCACAGGGAATGACATCAGCAAGATAGCAGAATAATAGGCCCCTGCTCATATCTCTGCTCAGCAACAATAATTTGGCAGCCATCTTGGACAAAAGTGCTTTTGTGGGAGCTTTGGAATCCAGGTACGATATTGTGGAACCCCAGTGGAGCCCAAGACCAAGGAGGGTTGTCTTGAGAAGGCAGGTCTATATCCAGGCTGCAGGGTTCCAGCTACGGACCCAGAAACAGCCCTTTCCCCCTGTGGACGTGGCTACGGCCCTGTTTGGCCTTGGTCCTACCACCAGCACCATCCACCAAAGGATCCTGCAGGAGTCATGCCTGCCTGTGCCTCAGGTAACAGACCTGCTGGCCTTGATCCTAGCTGTAGACTCAGTGGAGAAAGAACAGTCTCTTCAATAACTGGTGTTGGGAAAAGTGGAAATTCACATGTGAAAGTATTATATTGGACCCTCTATCTTAGACCACTCACAATAATTCACTTGGAATGGATTAAAGTCTTAAGTGTAAGACCTGAATCCATAAAACTCCTAGAAGAAAACATAGGGACAAACCTCCTTGGTATTGGTCTTGGCAATGACTTTTTGGATATGACACCAAAAGTACAAGCTACAAAAGCAAAAATCAAGAAGTGGGACTACATCAACCTAAAAAGCTTCTGCACAGCAAAAGAAATAATCAACAAAATGAAAAAGCAAGCTATGGAATGGGAGAAAATATTTGCAAACCACGTATCTGGTAAGGGGTTAATATCCAAGGTGAATAAGGAACTCATGCAACTCAATAGCAAAAACCAAATAACTGGATTAAAAAGTGGCAGAAGACCCAAATAGACATTTTTCTAAAGAAGACATACAAATAGTCAACAGGTACTATATAAACAGGTGCTCAATGTCACTAATCATCAAGGAAGTGCAAATCAAAACCACAATGAGCTATCACTTCACAGCTGTTAGGATGGCTATTATCAAAAGAGAAGAGATAGCAAACATTGATGAGGTTTTGGAAAAAATGAAATCTTTGTACACTGTTGGTGGGAATGTAAATTGATACAGCCACTACGCAAGCCAGTGTGGCGGTTCCTCAAAAAATTAACAATAGAACTACCATATTATCCAGCAATGTCACTTGTGGATATATATCTGAAGGAAAAGAAATCTGTAACTCCAAGAGATATCTGCACTCTCATTTTCACTGCAGTTTTATTCACAATAGCTAAGATATGGAAACTACCTAAGTTTCCACCAGTTGATGAATGGATAAAGAAACTGTGAGATATATATACACACACACACATACCTACGTAATGGAATATTATTCAGCCATAAAAGGAAGGAAATTCTGACATTTGCTGTAACATGGGTGAACCTGGAGGATATTATGCTAGGTGAAAGAAGCCAGACATAGAAGACAAATATTGCATGATCTCACTTAATGTGTGGAATCTAAAAATTTGAACTCATAGAACCAGAGAGTAGAACAATGGTTGCCAGGGACTAGTGGTTGGGAAAAATGGGGAGATGTTAGTCAAAAGGTACAAACTTTCAGTTATAAGAGGAATAAGTTCCGAGGATGTTGTAAAGCATAGTGACTATAGTTAGTAATACTGTATTGTATATTAAAAATTTGCTAAGATAGTAGATCTTAAGTGTTCTTAGCACACATAAAAATGGTAACTATGTGAAGTGATGGATGTGTTAATTAACTTGATTGTGATAATCATTTCACTACATATGTATATTGAATCACATAGACACCTTAAGAAAGTTGTGTTGTACAACCTAAGTATATATAATTTTTATTTGTCAATCATACTTCAATAAAGCTAAAAAATTAATTTAATCTCAAGATTAAAAAGTAAACTTTCACAAGTAAAAAATATTTTATTAGCTTGTAGTGAAAAAAAATTGCCTAATAAAATAACAGAGATCCTCAGCAAATTTGCTTTTCAAATTATGAAAAATAAAAATGACTCTCTCAACTCTGTTATTGTGTTCAACACTAAACTTTTAGTCTTTTTTTCCTGGAGAATTCCTAAGATTAATTTGTGGTAATGGAGCGGTCACCTGAATTTGTTATACATGGAATCTTTCTTACCTAAAGAGGGGATCAAATTATAGCTTGCAAGTGAACACCTTCTTAGAAATAATTTTCATGAGCAAAACAAATGCTTTTTGTTCATATCAGTTTGTTGGAACAGGAGGAAATCTCAATTCTTATTTCCTTGTTTTAAAGATGAGGAATTGGGATCTTATAGTTGTGAGTGATTTGTCCAAGGTGAGAGTGAATGAGAGAACTGGCATTTTAATCAAGGTTTCTCTCAGTACTATGATTCCTCCTCAAAAGACTAACCCTAGAAATACTCAGGACAGACATGAGTTTGAAGTCTGACTCTGGTAATTACTACTCAAATGTGTGATTTGCAAAATGGAGATACTAATGACATCACCAGAGAAGTTCGTTTGTGGGGATTAAATGGGGTAATGGATGTGAAAGTGCTTACTACCATGGCTGGTGCATAGTAGGAGATCAAAATATTTTTAATTTCCTGTCTCAGCAGAAGAAACATTTTCTGCTTGTCTCTGATACTATTCCCTTTGCTTGTGTTCTAGATCCTGTTCTCTCTCTCTTCCACTGACTGTCAGTACTTTTCCAAGAGCCTTCCACCCTGCCCCACCTTTGCGATTTCCTAATTCTGACCTCTCTTCTGGCACTTAATGGACAGCTATGGTTGTCTCTCCTATCTAAAACAAAAATGCCTCCCTCCACCCTATAACTCTGCTGCGACTTCACCTTCCTCTTCCCAGCCAACCTTCTTCGGAGAACAGTCTTTACTTGTCTCCATTTTTACCTCCTATTTTCATGAAAACTCAGTGTAAGACAACTTTGACCTGAGCTATTCAACTGAAACCTGGCAATCAGGCTGGTTGCCTTCCTTTCCCTCTTATTCAATCCTATAAGTTCCAGTTTATTCCACATCTATACTATTTCTAGATTCCATTTAGCTCCATTTAGAAATCTTTGCATTATTCTTCTTTCTGGTCTTGCTGATTCCAGAATAAACCATAGTTACTGAAACAGATATGGGATCTGAGGTTAGTTGCTTTTGGCTTCAGATCCCAGGATATCACTTTCTATGTCTCAACGTGTGTGCTTAATCTGGAAAATGGAAACAGTAAAAACTACTTAACACATTTGTTGTGAGGGATAAATGATAAAGCTCATATACATGTTTTATGATTTCCAAGCACAAAGCAGGTACTTACATTTATTTCCCCTATCTCTTTATTTATTCCCTGTATTCCAGGCCATTGTCTTCACTGATACCAATGTGCTATTTCTAAAATATTCCTTCACATCTGAAAATCCTCCTTATTAGCTTTCAAAGAAAACTTAGAACACATTTATCTGACATTCAAAGTCTTTTATAAACAAGATCCTGTCATTCTTTCCAGCTTGACTTCTCTTCCACATATCTTATACTCATTCTATAGCAAACCTCACTCAACACCTGCAGTTACTCACATTAAGCTGCTATGCTCTTGTATGTATAGTTCCGTCTTCCTAGAAGGCTCTTGCCCTGCTTGTCTTTCCCCCACTTCATTGGCTTGCTCATGTTCCAAGAATCAGTTCAAGTGTCACTTCCAGAAGTGCTTGATATAGAAAACAGGTAGAGAAACTTCAATATTCCTCAAATTCTTGAGAAAATAGTCATGATAAATAGAACAGATGATGAAAACTAATTTAAGAAAAGTTTCCTGAAATAAAATAACGTATGGCTCTACATATTGAAAGGACACATCACAGTCGTGGGAAAATTGACCCAGAATGGTCAATACTGAAATGTATTCTAATAAAATTATTAGACTTTAATGACAAAGACAATAATCCTTTGGGCATCTAGGCAACAACATCAACTCCCTTATTAAGGAAAGAAAATAAGTTTGGAATTAGACTTTTTGACAGTAAAATTTTATGACAGAAGTCAACGGAGTAATATAATCAAGATACGCAAGGGAAAAATTGAGAAAAGTGCATTTACTCAGCCAAACTGACATTCATCTATAAAACCTACAGTCAAGCTTATGAACTTTTGAGAATGTTGGGAACATTCCCCATGAGCCCATCATGAGTAGTCTGCTGGAGAATCTGTTCAAGGATATAAATCTACCTACCATTTTACAAGAAATACAGGAGGAATGAATAACATATTAAAATGACTTCACAGAGATAAAATGAGCAAAATCCATGAGGTGGAAACTCTACAGGAAAAATGACCTGGTATATTCAACAAATAAGTTGTCAACAAGAGAAGAAGAGAAAAAGAGATCGAGGGGGAAACATTGACTAAAAGAGACATAAAAGACATGTTAATTAATTGCAATGTGTGGTTCTGGTAGGCTTCTTGCTGAAGAAGCAAACATAAAATTTATGAGCCAATTGGAGAAATATGAATATTATTTGGATATTTGATGGTAAGTAATTATTGTGAAAATGTTTTGATAATGGCAGTGTGGGTCTTTTTAAATAATGATGTGTTCTAGAAAATACATACTGAAATATTTAAGATCAAATAATATGGTGTCTGGGGATTGCTTCTGAGTACTAAAGTGAGGGGGATTATAAATGAAACAAGATTAGTCAAGTGCTAATAATTGTAGAAGTTGTGTGGTAGTTATATGGGAATTCATTCATTCAAACTATTCTTTCTGTTTTTGCATTCAATTGACATTTTCTGTACAAAAAATTAACTGTAAACAGATAGGACTTGTAGAGGTAGGAACAATTAACAGTGGGAAGCAGTGACAGATGGTCATCTGATAGGGGGGATTATGAAACTACAGAATGACAAAAATGATACCAGCAGAGTTATTAGACGTTTAGCAGGAGAGCTAATACACAACAGTGTTCCCTGAGGACATTATTGTGTTACCTAAGGGTCTCATAATTAATCTTACAGGCAAAGACACTGAATGATCTAGCAAATGGTAAATTATATTTTGCATAGTCTGTTTCAGAAAGCAGAGCCTCAGTTAATATTTTTTACAAAGTTTTCATTACCATCTTGTCACATTTGAGATGTCTCAGCATATAATGTGATTTGATCCAGAATCCACATGACACTTTGGCATATGTCTGTGATGATGTAGTGACCGTGGAAGTGCATTGCTAAGATCTCCATCAAGAGAACTTGCTGCTGAGAGCGTAGTTGATTGACAGCACCAGCTGCCACCACTTTGGTTCCACCATTGCATTTCTGTGAGACCATGCTTCTTTTGGGCTGCTTTCGGTAAAGAATGAACATGGTGGAGGCTACTAGCGTTGACACTATTTTTACTTAACGCACAGTTCCTGTAACAAGCAATTTTTAATCAGGGACGCTCCTTTGGCCTGGTTGAAATTTTCTCAAAGTTGTGCTGCAGAATAAGTTTCCTCCTACCCAACACTTCTGTCTTTTCTTAAAAGATGTCATTCTGCATTACAGTCTGAAGGTTTTCCCTACCTTCTTCTGCTCCATCTCTCTTTATCCATCACAGGACTTCCCTCATGTCTAATCCTTATTTGGCTTCTACTTCTAGGAGAACTGACAGAGATGTGTACTGGAAAGATTGGTTGAGAATGTCCCTACACTCAATTGGCTTGCACCAGGTCTTTTGTTTTTCCCATTTCAAGAGGGCAGTAAGGGAGTTAAGTCAGCAAATAGTGAGTTGTCATTCCAAGTTCTCAAAGAAGGTCTGATTCTTGATGAAGCTAGCCAAGGTACACTGAAACTTGCCTTTGGATTTATGCATAAAGTTAGCTCTCATTGTATTTGAAACTTGTTACTTTCTGATTGGATAGTATTTTTTTCTTGGAGCACAAAGGTCCATCTTAAATGATATTGTTCTGTAATACCTACAAGTTCCATATGTAATTACTTGGCAGAGAATAAAATAGTTCATAAACAGATAAATATTTCAGGTATCTCTTTCTGGAATGCGATTGCTACTTGTTTTCAACTTATTTTAGCAATATACTTTTGACTATTGTTCATCCTCATGCAATTTATTTCACGTCTTTCAAGGTGGGCCTAGTCGTCAGTGGTGGTGGGTAAGGGGCTGGGAGAGTGGTTTGTGCCGCAGCCTGTCACAACACCTGAAAACCCAAGTGGATGTAGGAAAGCTTCCTGGAGAGTGAGCTCCACTCCTACCCAGGGCTAATATTTCCCCCCCATACAGCAGTGCTGGCCAATGGGAACTGAGTGAGACAATGTACTTTAATACACTCTGACTTATTTATAGTGGTTGAAACTTCACCTGCAGGAGAAACAGTGGCCTGATACCAAGTCTGAGACATACTCTGGTTCTCTGGCTGAACACATTCTCTTCTTCCTAGAGTCAAAACTTTCCCCATATGATCCCAGTCATTACCCTCTACACAAACACTTCGTAAACTTCACCCCATCTCCTCCCTCTTTTTCGGGTCTCAAGAGTGCCAGAACCACATATTCTCTTCTTCTTTTTCGTGTCTGCGTCTCCATGATGTAGACTGAGCTGAGTCTAATTGTACCATTTCAATGTGTTTGCAATGGCAATTCTACCATTCCAATACGGTAGTATCCTACCATTTCAATATTTAGACACAAGATGTGTCTACATGTGCACGAATAAGTACGGAAACTTTGTTAATGTGCATTTTCTATGTATATATTTCTTGATATAATTTTTATTTTAATAGAATAAATTTCCCTACCGATCTTATCAGGATATTCAAATTTAGCTTTATTTTTCCTTTCATCATGATCACTAAGTATATGCAGACTCTATTTATAATAATAATGGCATATATCCTCAAATTCTCAAAGTTTCCTTTGGGGTAAGAATAAAATGTATTTTCCTTTAAAAATTTTGATACTCTATGCAGGTAAATACAGACAAGGACCATCCATACCTGGTACAAAAGTCATATGTCTTGAGTTGAGGGACAAAAAGAAAACACATGACTATTGTATATAAAAAATCAGCAATTATAGTTCCCAATACTTTGGTCAACATGGTAATTTAAATACATGCTTGATAGGACAACATGTGGCACAGGACATCATTGCTTCTGGCATAAGATCAGAAAAAAACAGATGGCTCAAACAGCAAAAGAAGTTGATTTTTAAAGCTGAGACTAGAAGAGGTCAAAAAAAAGAGTTGGTATAGTTGGAGTTAAGGTGGGAACACAATCCTCATTCTGCTCTGCCACCAAGAAAGGTCAAGATACCTCTGTTGTTGGCCTCATTCCAGACATTATTCAAGTGAAACAATCTCGTGGACATAGGCAGCACCGAGGACACTTATATTATTCTTCAGTGACAGAAATCAGGGCTCCTTCAAAGGTAGCTGGCTCTAAATCTTGGGATAGAAAGAAATAGGATAACCTAGATAATTTTGTTGTTTTTATATGTTAGTAGAATTTTAAGAATATCTGCTGTGGTCTTGAAAAGAAAATAGGATCAGACTTTGAAGTTATCCTAACAACCCAGTACTGATAAGTTGAACATGGAAAGTAATGATCACAGTCAATTAGAACATGGTGCATCCATCAGAAAAATCCATGAGTATATGGCACACCAAGTAGGAAAAGCTGTGGTAATATACATGCAAATTTCTAGTGCTGTCTAGTTGTTTTATACTGAGCATATAAAATTTGTATGTCTTACAATCACATTTAGTTAACATCATATTAGCTATTACAATGATGTATATTGAAAGGAATGATATTTTGAATATATTTTAAGAAGAAAATAGGGAATATTAGTTTTATGTAGGCGGATTGTGGTGAATATTAATTATGAGAGAAGAACGGTCAAGAAACAGGTAAAGGGGGCTGGCCTTGTGGTGTAGTGGTTAAGTTTGTGCACACTGCTTTGGTGGCTGGGGATTCACAGGTTCAGATCCCAGGGTACCAACCTAGCACTGCTCGTCAAGCCATGCTGTGGCGGCATCCCACATAAAATAGAGGAGGATTGGCACAGATGTTAGCTCTGTGACAATCTTCCTCAAGCAAAGAGAGGAAGATTGGCAACAGATGTTATCTCAGGGGCAATCTTCCTCACCAAAAAAAAAACCCAGAAACAGATAACGGAGTAAGGTGTGTCAAGAAAAGCATCTTTTGTTAAAATGGGAGAAATTATAAGGTTAAGTTAAATGCATGGAAGCAAGATTTTATTTGTGGTCCTGTATATTTGGAAATATGTTGCATATTAACTGGTGTTAATAGAATCAGTAACAATTGGAAAACAATGTATATACCAGCAGTATGTTTCCATATTGGGAGGAAGTTTTCCAGTGGACAGAGAATTAAAATTTAAGGTTACAGAATGTGAGAGGGAGATGAAGGGGATATGATGAACTAACATCTCAGTATCTGAAGAAATAGGTGTGATGTGCTTCTCATCAGTTCAGGTGCATCATACTTCCTTTGTTCAATGTGGTGGCTTCACCGTGGGTGAAAGCCCTTTCACTGGGGCTCTTGTCTGGACCTCTTATTTTCCTTGGAAATTGCCTGAGTTTTCAAGCAAAACCTTCCTATTTTACATTCTTCTATGTACACAATTTCCACGGTAATATGCTTTCTGAGATATCAAGACCCTTTCAATTTTGGATACTTAGTACACTTGATGAATGTTTATTAATTGTGTTGTTCACCTCCATATCTTTTCTCCCCTCCATATGGCTCATCTTGACCCAAATTCACAAATGGCTGAGAAGCAAGCATTGTACAGTTTGCTACACACCCCACCCTTCCTTAATGCCTTCCAGCTGGCCACTTCTTACATTACCTATCTGGGTTATGGAAACATTTTAGTTTTCTTTCCCTGATTTTAGCCAAAGGTGCTAAGTGGGAATTGTCTCTGTTCATTCATTCATTCAACAATGTTTACTGACTGCAAACATATGCCAGGTTCAGAGCTCAGTGCAGATACCATAGTCTGAAGTAGACAGATATTAAACAGTTTTAGTTAGATACGAAGAAACTAACCCATAAATGGGTTATGTCTGGAATAGTTCCTAAACTTTTTGTTTGTTATGCTGTAGATGCAACTTACACTTAAAACACAGGTTTACGTTACATATTTTTCATTGAGGCTGCAGTTGGGAGTGTAGGAAATGTAATTTAATCCATAAAACCATCCCTCAGTCTCTCATCTCCGATACTTGAGTTTAAATCCTAGAATTCAGCTTCATTATTGAATGGTGACCATGCTTTTCCTTACCGTCAACTTTTACTTTCTAATAACTTTTTCATCCATTGCTTACCTTAAAGCCTTTTCACTAAGTGTGAATATTCTTCTTAGGTAGAACTGCCAGATTTAGAAAACAAAAATACACTGTAAATATTTCTTACGCAATATTTGAGAGCTACTTATATTAAAAATCTATTCGTTGTTTATCTAAGATTCAAATTTAACTGGGCAGCCTGTATTTTAGCTGGCGATCCTATTTTTTGGGAGGAAAAAATTTACATTTTTCATGAGTAGTCAGAAAACTAGGAGACAGATATTCCGGGAATTTTGTGTTGTCTTTGTCCATGTTCTTCCTCACTCTCCTGCAAACAACTGTCTATGATAATATACAGTGACTAGAATGTGTTAATATGTGGAAATGTTTTTTCAATGTGAGGATTTAACCTTAAATTTATTACTTTGTTTATTTATTTGAATATCCTGATTATAAGTATCCAAATTTTTGGATGGTATTTGAAATATACTTTATGAGAATTAAGCACATCATTTATTTCAAAAGTTACCTTCTAACCTGAAGATTCAGATTTCCTGAATGGGTGTCTGCACAGGCCCCCTGTCCAAGTCCTGAGACCAGCATTCACTAGGAAGAAGTTCAATGGCGTGGAAGAAAGGACACTGAGAATTACGATATTTATGTCCTGGTCTTCGTACTGTCCCTGGGAAAGTAGCATCAACCTTGAGTCTGTTTCTTAATCTGTAAAATGAGGAAATTGGACTACATCTGCATTTCTCAAGGTGCATTCTAAGAATCATTTGTGTAACAGTGCTTCTGGGGTCAAGAAAGTTGCAAAGAGCTACGTACTCCTTTGGGGTATTCTCTCTATAACTATGTTTTAGCAAGCACGAGGCCCTGAGAAGCCTGTTGGGGCAGAGGAACAGCAACAACAAAGCACAAACAATGCAAAGTTTGCATTCTTCAAACCTTTGGACTGCAAACCCCATTCTTAGAAATCTCTTAACATCACATGAACCACTTGGAGGATACTGGACTGGGTGAGTGTAATATCCTGTCCAGCTCTAACATGCCATGGAAATCCTTAGAAAGACTTGGCTTTACTGAAATGCAACAATAGCTCATGCTTCAGGAGATTAAGCTACTTTGGATCAAATTGTGCAAACGGTGAGAGAACCTGAAATGTTCAGCATGCACAGTGAGGATAAGGAGGCTAACGAACCTCGTTTTGTTTTATTCACAGGCAGCCTCAACACCATCAACAGAATTTTCTTTGAACATTGGGAAGTCTGCCTTAATTGATGTATAATCTGCCCTTTCCAATTTTATTTTGGTTCTTTGATGATGTGGGTGTAGTAATGGGGACTTTTGTGTTACATTGTGTTCTGACTCTATTTTAAATTTTCTTGGGGAGGAGTGGCTCCCTTTTCCACTTCTCAACTCCTGTTCTGTTCTCCTTTGAGCTCTCTCTCTCTCTCTTTTCTTTTTTTTGTTGAGGAAGATTGACTGTGAGCTAATATCCATTGCAATCTTCCTCTTTTTGCTTGAGGAAGATTGTCCTTGAGCTAACATCTGTGCCAATCTTCCTCTATTTTGTAAGTGGGACGCTGCCACAGCATGGCTTGATGAGCGGTGTAGGTCCACACCTGGCATCCAGACCCATGAAGCTGGGCCACTGAAGTGGAGTGCGCTGAACTTAACCACTACGCCGCAGGGCTGGCCCCTGAGCTCCCTCTTAATGCCTGTGTGGGACTTCAGAAATTAAAATATCACTTTTATTCCTGTTATTCTGATTCTGGTTTTGGGTATTTTCTCAATTCACATTTATGACATGTAAGAGTTTTAAAAACTGAGATCCTAAGTTGTTTTGTAGTTGAAATCCTTCTCTCCCTAAGTCTTTGCAAATGGCTTTAGGCATAAAATCATCAGCTTTTCAAGTTATTCATGTGGCTTCTGAGAAGTGGGGCTGCTGCAACTGATATCTCAGCCCCAAAATATCCAATCCACTCAGAATCTGGTAGAGAGACGAGAGGAGACGTGAGCGCCCAGATACAGCATTATGGGCTGAATTGTAACCCCCCGAATCCATATGTTGAAGACCTGAGCCTCAGTACCTCAGAATGTGACTGTAATAGGAGATAGGGTCTTAAAGGCGTAATTAAGTTAAAATGAGGTCATTAGGGTGGGTCCTAATTCAGTGTAACTGGTATCCTTAGAAGAAGAGGAAATTAGGACTCGGATGCATACAGAGGGAAGACCGTGTGAAGACACAGGGAGAGGCAGCCCTCTACAAGCCAAGGAGGGAGGCCTCAGAAGAAACCAAGCCTGCCAATACCTAGATCGTGGACTTCCAGCCTCCAGAATTCTGAGAAAACAAACTTCTGTTGTTTAAGCCACCCAGTCTGTGGTATTTATTATGGCAGCCTGAGCAAACTCACACATACAGGTACCCCTGAAAGCAGGGTCCCACCACCTTCCCCCACACGGGTGAGATATTGCCCTGTAAATGTGATACTTTTGGCCAGAGAAATGTTCAACTGGCTTCTCAACTTCTATGTGGACGTGATAATGTTGGCAGTATCTTTAGCATGATTTCTAGAAGAATGGTCAGTGAATAAGCATCTTGATAAAGAAATAGCATCCTAACAAACTGATGCTTATTTTCACAGAAGCCATCCATTGCCCATGGGAACAGTTCTTCTCATCACTTTTCTGACAAAAGAATATTATAGAGACAAAGTTGAAAAATGCTTCTCTGTGTGAAGTCGCTTTGGTTCTACTGCAGAGCTAAACTCTCACCTCAGGAGGAAATTGGATGGCTGTGAATGATTACAAATGAAAAGGTCATTGCTGAAGTATCTTATCAGCAACAAAAGACGAGAACAGGTATTTCTTAGTGTTACTGTGTTCTACCAAGTGCTTTATATACTTGGGATTCTGAATGCTTTCATGTGCCTTGCTAAATTTATTGCTTTTCTGGTCTCTATAAGAGGAAAATGGCTTCAAAAAGATAAGCTCTGGGCAGTACAGTGACAAACTCCTGTACGTACTTTTGCCTTTTCTTCTGAACCCGTTGAATTTGGTCAGTAGATTAAAAAACTCCCCAAAACCGAAAAAACAAAAACCATTCTTTTCCCTTTTGTCTAAACATATTTAGTTTCTTCTTTGAATTAATTTCATTCATATCTTTGTCTCAAAATTTGATTTTGAACTTATATTAAACCTTTAATCCAATACAGAAATCATAACCTTTCCTTGATTTAGTGTTATATAGTACTGGTCTTAGCATGTAAGAATTGCATACAGAGCCAGCCCTGATGGCCTAGTGGTTAAAGTTTGACACATTCCACTTCAGCACCTAGGTTTGGTTCCTGGGCATGGAGCCACACCACTCGTCTGTCAGTAGCCATGCTGTGGCAGTGGCTCACATAGAAGAACTAGAAGGACTTACAACTAGAATATACAACTATGTACTGGGGCTTTGGGGAGGAGAAAAAGAAAAAAGAGGGGAAGATTGGCAAAAGATATTAGCTCAGGACAAATCTTTCCCAGCCAAAAAAAAAAAAAAAATTAAATGCATAATCTTAGTTCTATCTAGATCTTGGTCTTGGCTCCATCCTTGTTTTTTTTCTTTTTCAAGTAATTTTATTGGGATCATAATGGTTTATAGCATTTTGTAATTTCAGGTGGACATTACTATTTATCAATTTCTAAATACACTTTATTGTGCTCACCCTCAGTATTTTAATTTTTATCCATCACGATGCATATGTTCCACTTTATCCCTTTCACCCATCACCCTAACCCCCTTCCCTTCTGGTAACCACTAATCTGTTCTCTTTACCCATGTATTTGCTATCTTCCACGTATGAGTGCAATCATGCGGTATTTGTCTTTCTCTGTCTGGCTTATTTTGCTTAACATCATACCCTCAAGGTCCATCAATGTTGTTGCAAATGTGATGATTCTGTCTTTTTTTATGGCTGAGTAGTATTCCATTGTATATATATATACATCACATCTTCTTTATCCATTCATCTGTAGAAGGACAGTTGGGTTGTTCCACATCTTGGCTATTGTAATAATGCTGTGATGAAGATAGGGGTGCATAGTCTCTTTGGATCATTGATTTCATGTTCTTTGGATAGCTATCCAGTAGTGGGATAGCTGGATCATATGGTATTTCTATTTTTAATTTTTTGAGAAATCTCCATACTGTTTGCGATAGTGGCTGCATAAGTTTGTATTCCCACTGGCAGTGTATTCCCTCCACATCCTCTGCATTTGCTGTTTTTCGTCTTGGTAATTATAGCCATTCTGACCAGTGTAGGGTGATATCTCATTGTAGTTTTGATTTGTATTTCCCTAATAATTAGTGATGTTGAACATTGTTTCATGTGTCAGTTGGCTATCTGTATATCTTCTTTGGAAAAATGTCTGTTCATATCCTCTGCCCATTTTTTGATTGCTTTTTTGTTGTTGTTGTTGTTGTTGAGTTGTATGAGTTCTTTATATATTTTGGAGATCAACCCTTGTCGGATAAATGATTTGCAAATATTTTCTCCCAGTTGATGGGTTGTATTTTCTTTTTGTTCTTGGTTTCCTTTGCTTTGCAGAAGGTTTTTAGTCTGATGTAGTCACATTTGTTAACTTTTTCTTTTATTTCCCTTGCCTGAGTAGACCTGATATTCAAAAAGATGTTGCTAAGACCACTGTCAAAGAGTGTACTGCCTATATTTTCTTCTAGGAGTTCTATGGTTTCAGGTTTTATATTCAAATCTTTAATCCATTTTGAATTAATTTTTGTATATGGTGCAAGATAATGGTCTACTTTCATTCTTTTGCATGTGGCTTTCCAGCTTTCCAAACACCATTTATTGAAGAGACTTTCCTTTCTTCATTATATGTTCTTGACTCCTTTGTCAAAGATTAATTGTCTGTAGATGTGTGGTTTTATTTCTGGGCTTTCAATTCTGTTCCATTGATCTTTGTGTGTGTTTTTGTGCTGGTACCATGCTGTTTTGATTACTATAGCTTTGTAGTATATTTTGAAATCAGGGATTGTGATGCCTCCAGCTTTGTTCTTTTTTCTCAGGATTGCTTTGGCTATTTGGGGTCTTTTGTTGTTCCACGTAAATTTTTGGATTCTTTGTTCTATTTCTGTGCTCCATCTTGACTTTTATTCCTGTATCTATCCAGGAACAAAGAAAATGCAAAATATAATTCAATATCAGAACTACAAAGGAAAATAAAATGCATATTTACAGATGAAAGCATCCTACAGAGCTACTAGGGTTAAGTAAAAATTCTGCCTCTGAATCTCCTAGCAAGCGCAGTAAGAAAGAAAACACATTTGTTTGTAAAGAGACTATTGTAAATAAAGAAAAAAATGATATGCATGACTTTGGGGAAATTAGGTAATCACCCTTTGCTTCAGTTTCCTCATACATTAAATGGGAATGATAGAAGTCACTTCTTTATATAGGCATGTTATGAGGATTAAATTACATGTGCCAGTATTAGTATAGCATTTGGAACAGTGTCTGGCACAAAGTAAGCACTATTTAAGTGTTTTTAAAGTAAAAAACAAAATAAATGCTAATGAAGTTTCCCAAGGAATGTAAATTTTCACCCAGTATCTAATTTTAGAGGAGAGTTCTCATTGGGAGCTTCACCTTATCGACGGGACAGAGGCAAGGCAAAAATGTTGGCTTATGACTTCCCTATTGCAAACTCATTTACGGGATTCATGGGATGTTTTCTTGACTCATCCCTCAGCACACACTGACAGAACGTTGAACTCAGAGAAGGTAATTTTGCAGCAGACCTAGATAATATGTTCCAAACCTGCAATGTTCTCATGATCAGGCTTTAGCTCTAGATTATAAAGAAATGGATGGGCTCATTTCCTTCACATAACTCTTCATAAATATCACTTCTCTTATCTGGGCATTTTATAAGTTGTGCAGTGGCAGTGTGGAGTTATAGTGTCTGCGAGTGCTTCCTGTGAAAATACTGTGCCTGCTGAGAAAACCCAGGGATTCAGTGCAGCATTTGCTGGTCAACAGCAGACACACCTGTTTTCATATTACTGGCTCGGCTGCTGGCCGGCTGTGTGCTCTTGGGCACGTTATTTCTCTTCTTTGGATCCTCGGTTTCATCATCTGAACTTCTGCAATCTCAAAATAGTGCTTTGAGAATGAAGGAGATGATGCAAGTATAGCATTAACACGGTGAGTGATTACGAAATTGGGAGTGATGACAAGTTAGGACTCTGACTTTCGCTAGTCTGATGACTGTGCTGAGCCTCAGGCTCCTCACCTGCAAGTGAGGAAAGTAAAAACCCCTTTCTAATAAGATTGTTGCAAGGATTAAATGCAAGCTTGAGACACAGTGATCAACACATGTTACGTGTTTAATAAAGGTTACCTGTTGTTCTGCTTTGTTCAATCTTCTGTTGATACTGCACATAATACATTTTAATTGAAGTAAGACTTGGTAAAAGTGGCATATTTTGGGGACAGACTTCTAGAAAAGATTTTTCAGCATTGTTTTCACAAACAAAATGCAACTTATTTATATAAACTTTTATTATTTTAGAAGCAGTATTTGTGCATGGTACAGAGTTAGAAAATGCCATGCAAGCAAAAATACAAAATAAATAAATAGATTCCCATGGCACGAGGAACACAGCATATACACAGCCTCCCCTGCTATCAACATTCCCCACCAGAGTGCACCTTTGTTACAATTGATGAACCTACATTGATACATCATTATCACCCAAAGTCCATACTTCCTATTAGGATTCACCCTTGATGTTGTACGTTCTATCAGTTTGGACAAATGTGTAACGACATATACCCACTATGATAATATCACACAGAATATTTCCACTGTCCTAAGAATCCTGTGTACTATTATATTTTTAAGGATACACGATCATACTGTACACTTGTTTTATAATAAGCTTTTTTCAGTTGACTATCTCGGTCTTTACAGATCAGTAAATTTTATCTCTCCCAATACCTGAAACACAATACAATATTTCCAAATGTCCTAATTATGCTTTTTATAGCTGGTTTGTCCAAATCAGTAACCAATCCAGAACCACATAAGTGCTTGTATTTCAATGATTTTTAGCTTGTATTTTGATCAGTTCTATTTCGGACTAGTTTATATATAGTAAAATGCAAAGATCTTAAATATACAGTTCAGTGAGTTTTGACACATGTATAAACCTATGAAACCAACATGAAAATGAAGATATACAATATTTCGATATCTCCAAAGTTTCCGTGTGCCCCGTTTCAGTCCATTGCTACCCAAGAGGCAACCACTCTTCTGATTTCTAGCATCATAATTAGTTTTGACTGTTCTTGAACTTTATATAAATGGAGTGATTCAGTATTTATTCCTATGAGTCTGGCTTCTTTCATTAAACATACCGTTTATGTATCCATGTTGTGTGTGTGTTAATAGTCCATCCTTTCTATTGCTAAGTGGAAATACATTGTATCAATATGCTGTGATTTGTTTACTTATTCTCTTGTTGTGGTAGGTTTGACAATGGTTCCCAAATTCTGTGACACTCCTCCACTGAGAAGTGGGGTCTGTGTTTCCACCCTTGAATTTGGGTTCTGTGGCTGCTTGACAATAGAAACTAGCCGTGTCTACTTCCTGTCTCTTGGGACACTTACTTTCGGAACATAGTCACCATACTGTCAGGAAACCCAAGCAGCACTGTGGAGAGGCCTCGCAAACAGGTCCAGGCAGAAGAGACTGCAGCCTCCAGCAGTGTTCAATTAATCTTTTTTAAAAAATTCATTTTCTTCAGTTTGATAATTCGAATTTTATTTTTTAGTTTACAGATCCCTCATAAAATCCACCATCTCTTAATCCATTCAATTTATCTTTTTCTTTCAGTTATTTAACATATTTAGAACAGTTGTTTAAAGTCTTTGTTTGCAAATTTCAATATCAGTCATTACTAGGTCTGCTTTGTTTGAATTTCCTTCTATTGATTATGGGTCAATTTACTTCTTTACATATCTTATAAATTTTTATTCTAGACCTGTCATTTAAGAACAATGAAATATGATGCCTTTTCTTTGTTCCTTTCTTTTTTCCCCCCGGAGGATACAAGCACGCGCAGTGGTTAAGTTCGAATGTTCTGCTTCGGTGTCCCGGGGTTCGCTGGTTCAGATCCCGGGTGCGGACATGGCACAGCTTGGCACGCCATGCTGTGGCAGGCGTCCCACATATAAAGTAGAGGAAGATGGGCACGGATGTTAGCTCAGGGCCAGTGTTCCTCAGCAAAAAGAGGAGGATTGGCAGCAGATGTTAGCTCAGGGCTAATCTTCCTCAAAAAAAAAAAAAAAAAAAAAACAGATTCCACTCACTTTCGACGGGTGTGGGCTGGGCTGCGGCTGCAGTGAGTCTGAGTTTGTGTCTGACTTCAGATGTAGCTTAGAAGATTTCACTCTGTCCTTCAGCTCAACCCTCAACTTTCTTTACTCCTATTGTTACAACGGAGCGACAAATAAACCCCTCTGATGCTCCCAGGATTTGAAGTTGAAGGGGTTTGATTTTCAGCTTTGTCCGTTATGATTCACTTATGGATTCGAATTTTGCAGGGCCCCGGGGTCTGAGCACCATAAAATGGCCAAAATTTCTTCTTTCTTTTAGCTCTGTCCTCATAAGGATTTCTTCTACTTTCTCAGAAAAATTTCCAGGGGTTGCCCGGGTGGAGATATATTGTCCTGAACAATTATTTTTGTATTTGAGCTGTGACAGATTCCCCTTTCTTTTGCTGGCCCACTCGTGTTAGAGTGTGTCTGGTTTCTCCTCATGCCTCCCTCTTCCATCTATGACAGGTTGGCCCTTCCACATCTCCCCAGTCAGATTGGAGTTTGTTGCTAAGCGTGGAAGCCTCTGCAGTTCTTTGCTCGTCTTTCTCTAGAAATTAGCTCATTAAGGCTTTGCATCTACAGCTTTTTGATAGCTTTACAAGAAAGTGTGCTTTTTTTCTTGTTGTTACCATGGGAATGATGGTGTTTTGCACCATTCCACATCCCAATCAGAAACAGAAGTCCTGCGACAACTTTAAAGCATTTATTCTTTTCTGACTATAAACTTTGGAACCAGTTCTGTGATTTATAAGGTTTGTATTATAGGACTCCTTTAAATATTAAGCAGACAGTAGAAGGGTATTGGATATGTAATTGGAATTTCTGAGGCAGCAAATCTACCACTTATTAGTTTTTGCGAATCTCTGCTTATTTTTCACAAGGGGGGAATTGATTGACAGTGAGATATCAACAGACACAGGCAAAGGACACAAATCCCTTTAATGTAAGTAAAGAATAAAGGATTTAACTGCGTGGTGATGGCTACACCAAGCTGGAGAAGCAGCAGCATTCTTCTTTTTGAAAGGGCAACTTCCACGGCCTTAAACTACCTGGGACAGTGCTTCTCAGGCAGTGACACAGCCTGCATGTGGAGAAGCACTCCTTAGGCGGGTTTTTCAGGAAGCTCAACCTGGCTCCAAGAAGAAGGCCATTCTGCTCTTATGGCCTTTCTGTTCCTGTAACTCTACACAGAGGCACCTGTCATTCTAAATCTATGTTACATCCTCACTCACCTGCTGCTCTGGGGAATCCAGGTGAAAACTTAAATTAACCCTGTCATTGTCCTGGGGATGTTACGTCCATCTTTTATCACTTTGGGTGCACTTTAGTCCTAGCACTCTTCTGGGAACATACAGTGGGGTAGACAGACTCAAAGATTGCTTCTGTCACTCCTGGGATCTGATCCTTCCAGTTAAAAATGGACTTAAGGCCTTTCTTAAGTCCCATCTTGACACACAAGTAAGATATTTGCACTCTCTCAGCATCTAATTGCATATATTAAATATGTGAAGTTTTTGGTCTATTAATTATACCTCATAAAGCCACCAGAATTAAACTCTATCAGCATTAAGTTTCTCATAAAAATAAAGTGGACGTAATAATAACTATACTTAACTTGCTGCTAGTGATAGTAAAGATAATAGATGTGAACTTGCTTTGAGAAATGTAGAGTACTAATCATATTGAGACGTAAAGAGATTTCACAGGGCTTTGGGGTTTGGCTGTGACACAATGATTATATTACCCATTTGTAAACTCTATTATGTAAGCAAAGGTTTTAGGTAATTGTGTTAATAGGTTTGGGTATTTCAGAGTCTTAGATATAGGAGGCAGTTCCTACTCATTCATGAGAAGACACTGAGTATAAGGGATGTAGGAACAATTGCCAAGAGAGAAAGGGGAGACATTTGATCTGGTCTAGATTCAGCTAAAGTTTTTGGTATGGTAAAGTATTTTACTTTAAGTGATTGGAAACTATTGAAGGATTTTAAGAAAGGAGTTTAAATACTCAAGCTTTTCCCCTAAGACATAAATACTCTGCTCTTTCGTCTTGCTCCTGTGCCACATCAATTCTTTCAGCATCTTTCAGCAAAAACACTTTAAAGCTAAATTAACTATGTTTAAGTTATATTTAATATTGACAAACATTTGAGATTGCTATATCTTGAGGTTTGTACATTTACCCGTCCATAATACATCTCTAAAAGCCATCATTTTGTAAAGCTGCATTGAACTGCATTCATTTTGAAAGAAGACATATAAATGGACAACAGGTGTATGAAAAAGAGCTCAACACAACTAATCATCAGTGGAATGCAAATCAAAACCACGATGATATATCACTTTCCACCTGTCAGGATGGCCACTATGAACCCCCCCCCCCCAAAAAAAAAAAAGATAACAAGAGTAAGGAGGATGTGGAGAAAAGGGCACCTTTATGCACTGCTGGTGAGAATGTAAACCGGTACAGCCACTAGGGAAAAGAGTATGTAGTTCCTCAAAATGTAAAAATAGAACTACCATGTGATCCAGCAATTCCAATCTGAGTATATATCCAAAAAAATTAAATTGCTGTCTTGAATAGATATCTTCACTCTCATGTTCACTGCAGCACTATTCACAATAGCCAAGATATGGAAGCAACCTAAATGTCCATCAACAGATGAATGGATAAAGAAAAGGTGGTATATATATAAAATGGAATAGTATTCAGCCTTATAAAAGAACGAAATCCTGCCATTTGTGACAACATGGATGGACCTGGAGAACATTAGGCTGGGTGAAATGAGCTAGGCACAGAAGGATAAATACTGCATGATACATGATACCACTTACATGAGGAATGTAAAACATAGAGGCAGCAAGTGGAACGGTGGTTTCCAGGGACTGAGGGGAAGGGAAACAGGGAGGTATTAGTCAAAGAGAACAAAGTTTCAGTTATAAAAGATGAATATGCCCTAATGATCTACTGTACGGCATAGTGCCTAGAGTTAACAATACCGTACTGTATACTTAAAAATTTGCTAACAGCATAGATAAGTGTTCTTATTACACACGTACAAAATAATAAATAAGGAGGGTGCAAGGAAACTTTTGGAGGTGAAGGATATGTTTATGGCATGGATTGTAGTGATGGTTTCACAGGTGAATGCTTCAAACTCATCAAGTTGCATGCATTAAATATGTGCAGCGTTTGGTATGCCAACCATATCTCAATAAAGTGGTTAAAAAAAAAGAAATGCATTTATTTTGCAATCTGCTTTGCAGCCTTGTCATAGTAAAATACTGTGGAAGTATTTCAAATGCTCCAGCTTCTAATAAATTAAACTCTGGTATGTATCCTAAAATAGATTCAGGTGCTGAAAACAGTAGCATCTACGTGTTGATTCACATATACAAATACATGCTTATATAGAGAGGCCATTGCTAGATGTGGTCAGTTTTCAGATTAGTCCCTCTCCTGCAGGAGGTTAGAGTCTCTTAGGGACTAGTGTGAGATGTAACCAGGATGAGCCACAAGTGGAGCACTGGGCTGTTATGTTTTGCCGCAAATGAATCCCAGGATATCTTCATTCTTTTGCAAATATGTGTCAAGGCAAAATATGTGTACAGGACAAAGTTTAACAGGCAAGGGAGACTTTATTCAAGGCTGTTGCAACAGGGGAGAGAGGCCAGAACTAAAGTCTGAACTCAACTCTGCTGAAAAAAAGGGTGGGATTTTTAATACCTTTTTAATAGCTGGGGTTTGGAGGATCATAGGCCATTTGTGTTTGCAAATTGGCCTTACCCAAAAGAAAAGTAAATTTTTTCTTATCTTCATGGCAGAAGATAATTTTACAATTTGGATCAAAGTGTCCATGAAAGTTAGGCTCCTACCTTCCCACAAACACTGGGAGTTGGAGGTGGGGTCCTTTCTCCCTTGATGTTAACATTTCACAGAGATGTCTCCCAGCTACTTGATGAAGGCATTCCAGGATTGTAAAATGGACAAGAGGACTTTAAAATGATTTACATATCAAAGGGGCAGAGAAAGAATTTACAAGTTTTCTAAAGAAAATCCTCTGGGGAAAGGGAAGTCAGGGCCTAGGGTCAGGAAGAAGCCAGGCTAGTTTAGTGAGGCTGAGGTGAGCCCTAAGGCCAGCTTGGTCATCTGCATCCTTGAAAGTGTCATGTAAACCATATTATGGTCACATTTTATGTTAATTCAATAATAAAATGGTAACAAAACAGCACTTGATAGAACTTTACCTTTGCAAAGCATTTTCCCATGTGCTATTTCCCTTTATCTTCACAGCCACCCTATGAATAGTATATAATTGTTATACCCAATTTATATGTGAGAAACTTGGTTCTTAGAAATATTGAATGAATGAATAGAATCATGAAGCTGATGAATGGTAGAGGAGGTAATTTAAGGCATCTGACTCCTGTGCCCTTTCCAACCTGTACTTCTTATTTAAGGGAAATCTATGATAAATTCTTGAGAAAAACAAAAAACTCCACATTACCCTAACATATTTTTTGATCCAAGATTCCTATGTTTTGTTTCTATAAATTGTATTAATATACTAGATAAGCAAAATAGATAACTTTGAAAGATAGTAAGTGGAGGGTCAGGTCAATTCCCTATTAAAAATGAGTTTAATAAGGGGCCGGCCCAGTGGCGTAGCGGTTAAGTTTGCACACTCCATTTCGGGGGCCTGGAGTTTGTCGGTTTGGATCCTGGGCGCAGACCTATGCAATGCTCATCAAGCCATGCTGTGGGAGATGTCCCACATATAAAGTAGAGGAAGATGGGCAGGGATGTTAGCTCAGGGCCAATCTTCCTCAGCAAAAAGAGGCAAATTGGTGGTGGATGTTAGCTGAGGGCTAATCTTCCTCAAAAAAAAAAAAAAAATGAGTTTAATGAATCCATAAGAGCATTATGTAGAAAAGGTAACTCATGAAAGCCAATTTTTATTTGCTATAAATATCTAATAGCTCAGTTATTTCTTCTTATGCTCACTAGACATATTTCCTGGAGTTTCTGAAGTTTGTTCCTAAAAAATGTCTTATGGAATATGCCCTAAAATTTTAGCACAAATAAACGAAGATGAGGACTTCTAGTTCAGCTGTGAGTTTTAATTTCATGAGCTATTTAACAGCTTCCAAATGGAATTTCTCTGTAGCCAGAATCACATACAAAAATTTTCTTTGCCATGGTTTCAACTTAATTTGAAAATGATTTGGATGACGGAGAGAAGAGCTTGTCTAAACATTCCTAGACCCTCTTGACATATCTGCACCAGTTTTCTAGTGTCTCCTTGTTCACCAGCAGCATCGGGTCACTCCCGGTGCAGCACTGTCACGGTCTGCACAGGCCTCCTCGCTTTCATGTGTTGAGCATGTTCTCACTTGAGATTTTCTCTCAGTCCTTTATGCCTCCTCCTCCTCATTCTTTTCTTTTGAAATTTGTTACAGTTTTGATTTCCTGCCATGGTAATGGGTTATCTTTTATGACTGTGCAGATGAGTGCTTTCATTTAGAAAAACTCTACAACATTCCTGTCGGTCTCCAGATAATAGCTTAGAAGCTCTATTCATTGAGTTTCTTAACAATGTCAATAGTTCAGGACATCTTGTCATCTATTTTACAGGGGCTGACAGTGTTTTCAATTCCTACAATACAGGTTTGGAATGTTATTGAGGCAAACAGCTCAGCAAGTTTTGAAATTGGGTGCAGAAGAGGATGGCATCTATAATTACAAAGGTTGGTTGAAAGGGAGGATGGGGTAGGTTCAGTGTGTACAGCGTTGTAGTCTGGTATCGTTATGATGATAAAAATTTGGAGCTGAGTGGTATCATCTAGTGACTCTATTGCAGTGGTGCTCAACTGCGGGTAATTTTCCTCTTTCCCCTCTGGGACACTGCGCTTGAGACATTTTTGGTTGTCACAACAGGAGGGGCCATACTGGCGTCTAGTGGGTAGAGGCCAGGGATGCTGGAAAACATGTCCCCCTCCCCCCACTGCCCAAGAAAGTCGCCAACAGCAGAATCATCCAGTGCTAAATGTGGAGTGCCAAGGTTGAGAAACCTTGCATATTAGCTCTATTTTAATGATACTATTTTATTATACTATTATAAGTAGTACTCATACCGGCCCAATATAAGGTTGACATAAGGGAAGCCATATTATAGAGAAAAAACCATATTGTAACTTTAAATGGCCTCTGATTAACTAGCCCAGACTTGCTCTGTAGATTTTACGGCCCCTCCCAGCTGCTTTAAGATAACTTTGTTCTCTAGAGTTCCTTAGGAAAGTGATGATGCCTGGGTAGAGAGCTGTTCTGATAGCCATCATCAATGGCAACTGAAAGATCAGGGTATAGGGCCTTGCTCCATTCTCTGATGCATATCCACTAAAACATAGGACCATCAGGAACTGGGACCAGTTGTCTGCCCCACTCAGAGACCAGCCACCTCCCCAACCTGGAGACCAGCCCTGGAAATAACTGGCCTGTAGTCTTTGTTCTGTGAGATGTTTCTTTCGGACATGAGTCAGCCATCTTCCCTCTTGCTAGCAAGCTATAATAAAGTCCCTTCTCTCCTACCACTTTGCCTCCTGACTGTTGTCATGTCTTTCGACGAGCAGACGAGCCCACTTGGGCGGGAACAGTACTTCTCCATATCTGATATTTTTCTTGTTTATTTATTTTTCCTTGTGTGTTTCTTCATCTTGCCTTTGTTGCTTTTACCTCCATTTCTTTATCACACTGATGAGTGCTCAATGGGATTTTCTTTATCAGGTAAATTACTTATCTCCATTTCATTAAGGTTTTTTTTCCTGAGGTTTTTAATCTTGTTTTTTTTGTTTGGAACATATTCCTTTGTTTCTTCATTTCCCTTGACTCTCTGTTTTGGCTTCTATGCATTAGATAAAACAGCTTCCTCTCTCAGTCTTGAAGGAATGACCTGCGTAGGAGAGGAACCTTATCATTCAACCCCACCCTAGCTCTTGGTTGTCGCAAACCTTTGTGATTGTCTGAGCAGCCTATTTTATTTTTAATGGCTCCCAGTAGTTGAGGGTGTGCCAAGACCTGTCAGCATCAAAAGGGGAGATCTCAGTCAGCGCTTAGATTCATGCTAATTGCAAGCCAGACCTTCAGGCAGCAGCTTTTAAAGTATGCGAGTATATACAGTTTTATGGGACCGCAAGTGTAAGCCCCACTGGCCACCAGAGCCAGGTGATATGGAGGTGTTCCCTAGCGACAGCCCCAAAACAGTGGGGCACTAGATGCATGTCACAACTCGCTTCCGGAGATCCTAGAGCTCTGGAGAAAGAGTGCAAAGATGGCCCCCTCCAATCTCCTGAGTCTCCAGTCTCCAGTACTCCAGCAGGCTCCCAAATGTGTGTCAAATCAGTTGCCTGCCCCTCAGGTTCGTGCTCCAAGACAGCAAATGAGCCTTCCCCACACAAAGTCCGGTGTCCCTGGATGGGTCTCCCACGCTAGACCCTGGAGTAGGTGAGTCTGAGTCCAAGGCCTGTGTTTCTCACATCGCTGTGGTCTGTGGGTGTCGCAAAGGTGAGCCCTGTTGGTTTTCAAAGCTAGATGTTTTGGAAGTTCACCTCTCAGGTGCGGGTCTTAAAAGTTGGGGTGCAGGATGTAGGGTCCCAACCCTTCACTGCTCAGGCAGAAGCTCCAGGTTTTGAGTTCTCACCTGACTGTGGGTGGCTGTGCTGGGTGGGCTTTATGGTGAGGTTGTGTCCCAGGCTTGCCCACTCACTTTGATGTGGCCTTCTCTTCTTTGCTGATGCAGGAGTCGCTCAGCTAGGTTTTGATTTTTTTCGGAGGAAGTTGTTCCCTATTTTGCTGTAGATCCAATATGTTTGTGGGAGGAGATGAATTCAGGATCCTCTTATGTTGTCATCTTGAACTGGAACCTCTTCAGTAAGATTTTCTTGAAAGTTGTATGTTCCACTGCTGTTGTTTCTTTTAACGTGAGAGAAAATTGAGACCAAAAATGGGCCAAAAGATTCTGGTACAACGTGGTTGCAGTTACTAACAAGATATTGATGTCTTGATTTACAAGTCAGTGTCCCATCCTGCTGGTGTTTTGAATCACTTTAAACAGGGCAATTTCATCCACTGGTTTGTTTTTAAATATGGAAATCAAGAGAAGCAGGCATCTTGTCTTCTGCATTCCTAATGTTTCAAGACACTCTCATATTTCTTAGCAATATTTTCCTGATAGCTTTAAATTAGATGCCTGGTACAAAAGAACTATACCCAATTCTCCAGTTTATTTCTTTGGAACATGTCATGTCCTCTTAGTGGTGATAGAAAAAATAACTTGAGGAAAATTAAGACTTCATAACAACCATTGAGTATGTAAATATTTATTCTCATAGATTCTAGATAAATTGCTCTAAGAAATTTTTAGAAATAATTTATATATCTCACAATTCTTTTCGTCTTTTTCGTTTAATTAGGCATCATTTATGCTGATAAACCTTAGCTTGACTGACTTTTGGTGACCCACACTTTATGGTGAATTCCTGGAATCTCCCTAGTGTCTATCTTGATTACAACTCCTAGAAAACATGTCTTTTTTCCTTCCCATGTGATGTTTGTATTCAGAAGTGGTTAGGAGTTGGCAATGGGCTCTCTCTTTTGGAATCAGCCAGTAAGGTAGGCCTTAGCACTTTCACTGTGGAATCAGCTGGTAGGATACAGCTTAACACTTTCTAAAATCAGAGCAGAAACACCATGGGATCCAACCACCATTTTGGATAAAACTTTTTGTTTTAATTTACACATATTACATTATATATTATATTTATATTACATTTGCTTAGTGTTTTGTGACTTATAAAGCGTTTTCATTCTTAATCTTTACAGTACCCTGTTTAGGTATGTAGGGAAAAATATCCTTAGTCTAGTGTGCTTTCTTCTACATCATACGAATTTATCTCTGAATAGTCCCAACCAGACCGTAAGCTTTTATAAAGCTGGAAACACATTTTCTACTTCTTTGTATCACCTCAGTGCCCTTAATAGGAAAAAGTAAATGTGTTTTTGTTGATTTATCCATTGTAAAAATTTAATACAGGAGAACTCAAAATACCTAGATGACATGCCAGATTTGGCAAACTCTTTTAGGATTAAGCAATTTAAAATTTTAAGGACCCTAATCAATCAATTCCCAATGTGTGTTTTAAAGATGTGAAATCCAGAGAGTTGTTATGAAATATAAGTCTCTCCATGCCTGGTTAAAATTCAGCTTTATTTCATTTCCTGAAACCTGGCCTGTTCCTTATAATGTTGAAGGCATAATTACAGAGAAATCACCATGTTATTTATGAATATAAAGAAATGCAAGAATTGGCTGCCATCTAGACTCTCCAGAAATTGCTTTATTATTATTTTTTAAATTTTATAAGAACATATAAATGTATGAAGAGACAATCTATCTGGAAATATCAAGGAAAAGACCAATGCTGTTAGTTTTTTCGTTATCATCTAGCATTTTTGAATAGATAAAATTTTTAGCCACTTAAAATTTATTTCACCACATTTGAGAGTCAGCACAATGTTGAAGTCCATGGGAATAAGATGACATGGATCTGAGACCTGATTGTGATATTAAGCATTTGTTCCAGTCTCTGCAATTTGTGACAATTACACCTGTTTCACATGATATTTATAAAAATTAAGTGAGATTATATGATTGCCCTTTGTCAATTGAAAGGCTTTACAAAATGTTAACTATTATTTGTTGGAAGTTTGGGAAATGGTCAACAATGTTTTGCATGACAAATTACCCTGAAACTTCGTGGTGTGAAAACACCACCATTTTATTTGCTCACACTTATTTGGCTCAGGAATATGGAAATGGCTTGACTAGGCAGCTCTTGTTTGGTGTCTATTGTGCGATTGTGATCAGATGTTGACTGTGGCTACAGTCATCTAAAGGCTTAACTGGCAGGATGTGCAAGATGGCTCACTCACGTGACTGGGAATTGAAGCTGGTGGTAAAGCAGGACTATCGCTGGAGCTGTGGGTCAGAGCTTCTTTACTCACCTTCTCTGGCAGGGTGGTCTCAGTGTAGTCATTTATTAAACAGCTGAATTTAATAAAGGCTGAGGGCTGAATTTCCCTAGAGTGAATGTCCCAAGAGAACCAGATGGAAGCTGCATCGTCTTTCCTTGCCTAGCTTTGGAAGTCATGGAGCATCACTTCCGCTGCATCCCATAGGTTACAAGCAAGTCACTAATGTTTGAGGAGCTGGGATAGACTCTCATCTCTCTATGGGAGGAGTATCAGCGATATCACAGACATGTTTTAAAACCACCTCTCATCATTAGAAAATTCAGGGTAGAGAGAGAAATTAAAGGGCATGTTTTGGAAAATGGATTAGACTGTATATTTACAAATCCTTTTAAGAATACTTTCCTATTTCTAGTTATATTCTGTACCACCATCATTATTTTGGTGGTTTTGTGGAGGGGTTTCCCAAGTTTTACAGAGATCCATCTGGCTCTCTATGAAAATTCTCTATGTTCTATTATTTAAGGGGATGATTTGTCCCTCAATATCTTCTTTGTCACTTAACAGGATGCACAATTTCTTCCTGTAGAGTTCCATCTGATTCATTTATTTGAACTTTGATGGCTTTGCCATCTTCAATTCTCTAATCAATAGGCAAATATTCCTAATCTTTTGGCAGTTTAATAACCTTATGACTTGATGCTATTATTAGCATGTATCCCTTTCAGAAGCTAATTATCCCAGCAGATGATTAGGTTTATCTCAGGCATCCCAGGTGGGGATTTTCCTAGCCTGCTTTGTGGCAAACCCTCAGGTACCTCACAATCACATCTTCTCTATCTGGCGCTCCTATAAGCTGACTGCCAGGTGCAGCTTACTCTTCCAAAGAAGGATTAGCTTATTTGCATCTATATGTGCTTTGTCATGTAGAAGGATTGCCACAGAAAATTGCTGGTGGTACAACTTCCTGTTCCCAGGTGAAGCCAAACCTCTCACTGTGAAGTCCAGTGGGCATAGTTTGAGTAGGCTACTTGCCAAAGAGAGAGCTCTGCCGTTGCATTGTTCTTAGCAAAAAGAAAGTCTTTTCTGTAAGAGCCTTAGAATTTCCAGAATTGGGTTAAAGAAGTTGAAGGAAGTTATTGTTCTTGGCAGAAATATGTCAATATGTGTGCTTCATAGTAGACCCAGGAGAATGCAGCTAGCATGCCTTCTAGTGACATGACATCTGGGGAATAGTAGTTTTGTAATTATTGCTGTTACTGTCATTGTATTAAATCCATCTCCTTTAGTCAGCGCCTTTGTTAGAGCTTTTCTGACTCATGAGAGCCCCTTCTCCTGCGACCCATATGGTTGTAGGTTCTCATGGCATCTCAGAAGCCGCACATCTACTGCCATGAGCTGGCTGGGAAAATTTTCACAATATCTGGCCAGAAAGGAGAGATTTCAGAATGCAGATGCTGTCACAAAACAATGTATGGTGTTGGTTACCTTATATTGGTTACCAAATGTGTTTATAATGACCACTCTCTAACATTACTTACTAACTGCGGTAAAAAGCCAGATACTGTAGCAGAAAGTGTGCAGGCATAAAACAGTATCTGGTTTGATTTCAAATTCTTCTAATTCCTGGATGTGGGACCTAGGACAAGTCATGGAACATCGTTAAGCCTTTGTGTTCTCAACTGTAAGTTGGAGTTGATATTAACGATTTGTGGGGTCATTGTCAACATTCAATGAAGTGCAATGCTCAGTGGTCAAATGAATGCTGGTGAATCAACAACCATGTGATCACTTGATCCCAGCTTGTGTCAGAGGGTGAATTGTAGTTGGAAATGACCATTATTATCTGACTCAGTAGAGATGTTAATTTAAAATTAAACCCTGGTTGTTTAATAAAATTAACTATTGCACTTTTTAAACATCATAGAAATCGATCTGAGAATAATTTGTATTCCTTATTGGATTAGGCAGGCCTTGGTCAGGAGAAAGGAAATTACTCTAGGTATTCCAAACTGGAAGGGAATTAATACAGGGGATTATAAGCGTTCAAAATGAACAGAAGGGCCGGGGGGAGAAAATGTCTTTGTAAGTTCAGGAATTTCAAGATACCTCTGCCAGTGAATCCATTTGCCTACATCCCTGAAGTTGGGATACATAGGTTAACATTCTGAAAGGCTTGGCAAATTGCCACATCTGCCATTTGCTGAAACCCTCACCCTGCCCACCGTTGCTTCATGAGAATTATTGGCTGTTTCTTCTTCACCTTCCAGATCTCTGTGGAATGCTCCTCATTTTGGTTCAAAGGACAAAGAAGTTGATAAACATTATTTTGAAAAATTTTGTATGTGGATTAGTATCTGTTTGAAAATAACTTTGTGTATGAAAATAACTTTGAAAATGTTGTATTATGGATGTTTTTCTAAAAAACAGGCCTTTGCACTATGAGGTTCAGCCTTTAGAAGAATTCAACAGGGAAATAGTAAACTGATTTTTAAAAAAATGTAGATGGATTCAAATTCAATTTTTATTACGTGGTCTCCAAATTACTGCTTTGTGGTTGACAGTGAGCTGCTATCCAACACTTTGTTTTGGGTGGGGTTGCTGAGGAAGCACAATGTGCTCACAGTGCCAAGCCGCTGGGCTCTCCTGAAGGGTGCATTCTCTGGATCTATAGCTGCTGGACCTTGCTTTTGCAGGAAAATTGTTAGGTAGTCAGCTTTGAGCTAATAACTCAAATCCAGCAGACATGTGAACTGCTTCGCAATCCATGTTGATAGTTTGTCTGATTAATTGACAATATGGTGCGTTCATTCTGTAATAGAGTGGGGACAATCCACTCTATTACATTAAATATTATTAGAATTAAAAAATTCTACCACTGTAGGTCATTTTTCCACTTAGGAGGCACTCTCTGTATGTGGGGAACCAGGGAGGCAAGACATGGAATGGATAGATATTCTCTTTTCAACTTTGATGAAAAAGATTTTCTTCTGTAACTTGTGCAATGCTTTGGGGGTTAGAAAGATGAATGCTTTAAGGATAGAAGTCCATTGTGGAAAACTCTGTACCCATGTTTAGATGAAGCTCCTTCTTTTTCAAGCAGCCCCAGGTGTTTATTAAGGCGTTCTAGTTGTGCTCTTCCTTGTGCCTGCTCCCTTAAATATAACGACCAGATATAGACTCCATTGTGTTCTCCCTGATTCTCTGAGGACACTGTCCCTGTCTCCATTTCCTGATTTCCTTTCTGTAACTGCATATCCATAATGAATTGAGTATATCCTTGGATTGCCCTTGAAGTGCCGACAAACAAAGGGAAACAGGCCTTTGTCATTGGGAAGCTGTAGTCTGTATAATTTGGCTACAAGAAGTGATTATATATGAAATTTTGAGCTACTGGAAAGATGTGGAACCCTCTTGGATATTTGTCTTTGTTTTGAGACATCTGAACCAATCTCTAAAGCTCTATTGATCAGCACTTCTTTCCATCCCAGCCATGGCTGCTGACCCTGAGCTGGCAGTAGAAGTTAAGTCCATCTGCCAAAGTGATTTAGTGATACTTCTGTTTGCATAAAGACCCAGAATCATGGATAAGGACAAAGAAATGGAAATCTGTTGGCTCTCACAAAGCAGAAGTTAAAATTATTAAAATTATTAGTGGTAGATAATGTTTGTGTGTGTCTATTTCCAGTCTTATATGGAATAGAAGCCGCTGGAGCTCTAGAAAGGGCTCTAGAAAGATGTTTATATATGTATATGAATTTATATATTTATGAATGTGTATACAGTCGTGCGCTGCATAACGTTTCAGTCAACAATGGACTGCATGTACAATGGCGGTCCCATAAGATGAATACCATACAGCCTAGGTGTGTAGTAGGCTGTGCTATCTAGGCTCGTGGAAGTATACACTATGATGTTAGCACAACAACAAAATCACCTAAAGACACATTTCTCAGAATGTATTCAGATTTTGGGCTCATGAGAACTCCTTAAGATCACATTTAGCAAAGGGTGTTGTTCACTTGCCTTCAGTGTCCATGAAAGAAATGAACCAAAACATCAGCTAATGGGCAGTTGTGATACACATAAGGTGTTTGAGTGCATGCTATTAAGAGTGATGTTGAGGAAGAAATAGAGGAAAAAGAACAAGCAGTCCTTACTCTCCCCCTTCTCTTGCTTGCAAAGCATTGTATTTTCACCTTCATTCAACTTCCCTGCACTTGTGTACATGTTTGATTTTCGTACTAGATTATAATGTCCTTGAAGGAAGGCTTAATTCATCTTTTCTTTCCTCAAAGTACCTAGCACTGCTTCTGGAACACATTTCAATAACTCAGGAGCAGGGGGTGACTTAATTTGCTATATAGAAGCTAAATGATGACTAGGCTTTGTAAGCCACCATTGTTAATGAAAAAATTCAGGCAATTAGGTTATCGTGATACTGTCAGTGGGTTGAGCAGTGGCCTGCAAAAAAGATATATCCATGTCCTAATTCCCAGAAACTTTGAATGTGATCTTACTTGCAAAAAGAGTTTTTGCAGATGTAGTTAAGGATCATGGGATGAAGAGATCATCCTGGATTATCCACATGGGCCCTAAATGCAATGATAAATTTCCTATAAGAGACAGGAAGGGAGATTTGACAGAGAGAAGAGAGGGAGGCAGTGTGACCACAGAGACAGGGATCTCAGTGATGCGGCCATAAGCCAGGGAACAACATTGTCGGCAGCCACCAGAAGCGAGGAGAGAGACATGGAATGGCTTATCAACCTAGAGCTTTGATTTTGGAATTTTGGGCTCTAGAACTTTGAGAGAACAAATTTCTAAGTTACCAAGTTTGTAGTAATTTTTTGTTATTGCCCTAGGAAACTAATATACCCTAGTTCTGGACAAGTCCTCTTGGAGGTGTGGGGGGCTGGAATTGGCCACCCCAAGATATGTCTCTTTGGCATGAGGATTTAGGGCTGGTTACTTTGCAGACAGGAAAGCAACTGAAAAGTAGAATTTACTTACCCTTTGTTAGGAGACATTTACATTGTAAAGGAAATCTCCATCTGTAAAGATGTCTCCCTCTCTACCAGGAAGAAGAGAGGATGACCTTATCTCTAGAAACTCTTAATCAATGGAGAAGGCAAGGACTTAAATCTGCATTTGTTTATTGCGCCTGTCTGGTAACCTCCTGTAACTGACTCCCCCCACCTCCAACATCCTCCTTTGTCTTTAGCTAGATATGATATTTAAGGTGGGGTCTTCAGCCATTTTGGAGAGTTGCTCAGCTTGCCTGAGCCTCCCATGTATACATATTATAAAGCTTTGTTTAATTTTCTCCTGCTATTCTGTCTCACGTGAATTTAATTCGTTCTCTGGCCAGACGAACCCAGAGAGGGTAGAGGAAATGTCTTCCTCCCCTCCAGAGGCCACCCTTCCATATCCGGAGAACCTGGGAGGTCAAGTGGCTGTGAGCTTCCTGCTGTTCCTTTCTTTTTTTTTTTTTTTTTAAGATTTTTTATTTTTTTCGTTTGTCTCCCCAAAACCCCCCGGTACATAGTTGTATATTCTTCGTTGTGGGTCCTTCTAGTTGTGGCATGTGGGATGCTGCCTCAGCGTGGTTTGATGAGCAGTGCCATGTCCGTGCCCAGGATTCAAACCGACAAAACACTGGGCCGCCTGCAGTGGAGTGTGTGAACTTAACCACTCAGCCAGGGGGCCAGCCCCACTGCTGTTCCTTTCTTAAATGTTTTACAACACGGCCCTGGAGGGCTTCTCCTCAGCACACACTCTGGAGACAGGGGAAACATTATCTTCGCGGAAAGCAAGACTGTGCTGCTGCGCTGTCCAGAGAACAGCTGATCCTGGGAGCTGAGGGTCAGGGAAGGGAGGTACCGCTCTCACAACCTCTTGCTGTTTGCACGATCTACTGAAACCCTACATTTATTGTCTTTTGGAATTTAATCCCTGTAGGGAGATACGGTATTCTTAGACAACAGAGACTGTTCAGCATAACATCTGAACACGTTTATGACAATGCGATAGAGAAGGAAATCATAAGGAAGGAAATATTTGTATGTAGACAGGTGCTTCTTGGAGGAAGGAAGCCTTGAGCTGGACTGTGAAAAAGAGGAGAGGGTTCGAAAAAGCAGCTAGTGGAAAGAAATATATTTTAGGTGGTAGCACAGAAGAAAGAATAAGCCCAAGGGATGAAAACTAGAGTTGCTTGAAGGGAGGATCAGCAAAGCCACGCTGAATGCTACCCAGGGTGTTCAGCTGCCATCAGAGGAGTTTGGGTTTATTAATCTAGGGATCCGTTGTGGTTTGGTGAGCAAGGTAGTGAGGCTGTAAGCCTTTAAGGAGGTATCACTGGTGGGGTAGATGATGCTGTGGAGCTCCTACAACATCCAAGTCTCCTCCCTCAGCAGATCTTTTCTGACTTCTCCAAGCAAGGTTAAGTGCCCCTTTTCTCTGTGTACTCTGCATAACTCAATCACTGCTGTGGAGCATCCCTCTGTGTGGTTTGGATTCCTCCTAACTCCAAAAGGTCCCCAAGAGAAATCTATTTCAAGGACCTAGCACTGGCCCTGGCTTCCAGTAGGTACTCCAATACCACTTCCGTTGAACTCAACTGATTTTCAGGAGTGACTCCTATAGAAGATTAAAGACCCACACTCCAGCTCTAACAGCTGTTGTCTTTTCATAGGCAGGAGCTGTATGAAGGGTTTTTAAATAATTTTCGTGCACGGGCAAACCATGCCCATGGTGTTTAACTCAGGAAAACACTCTTTCACATTTTCAGTCTCTGCACGTGGCTCTCCTAAGTGGAAAGCATGTCTTCATTGAGTCAATGTAAGGTTCAGAGGAAATGTGTGGCTCAAGGACTGGGAATTGCCAGTTTGTTTGTTCGGGACCTGATCGTGTACGGAACACTATATTTGAGATCATATGCTAGAGACGAGTTTTTCTGACTTGGAGGTTGCTGAGCCTGTATTCTGTCCACTTTCTTCTAGGTGTGTAGTGCGTTAGGGTGAAGGAAAGAAGGAGCCTTGGACCAACGATTTGCAGGAGTTTGTGAGAAACTGCCAATTGCAGTGTTCTCTGGGAGATGTGAATAGGAGGCCCTTTGTATAAGGGCACGTGTAGGAGTGGGGTTGGGGAGAAGAGAAGAGCACAGGGTAACAGTTAGCCTGGGTGCTGTCTTTTCTTTGTGAGCTACTGGATGTAGATGACTGTAGAAAGCATTTGTTATGGTGCATGCATAAAGCATAGTTCCTGCTTTTAAGGCACTGGATGAGAGACAGGAAATGCTTTTACGTATCTATGCTCTATGTTCTGTTTCTTGACTTTCATGTATCTTAGCAGTTTGCAAGTACAGCCCCACAGCGAGAGTGCTAACTTTACATTTTCCCCTCTTACCACGGCTGTCTCTTTATACTTATTACTAGTTCAGAAGCGTTGCCTAACAACAGGTTCCCACATATCTGGGCATATTCAGTCCTTAAGAAAAAAATGGAGAACAGTTGAAAAGGTGATAAAATTTGATGCCAGAACTTCCACATGTCCGCCAGGTGTTGACATCTGAGCTCTTTGCCTTCCTAGTTGGAAACTTTAGGGCATATAAATATTGATTTTAGATCTGGGCTTAACTCATCTATATACGGAGTGATCTGAAGACCAATCTCTCTGAACATATGAGAATTTGTGTCTCATTCTGAAAAATTCTGTCTCGTTAGCCCTCTATCCCCTTCTCATGGGAGGCAATCCAGGCTTGATTCTAAGGGTGATGAAATGACTATACACTTTTCTGCTTACCACCTTTGTCTTATTCTGGAACTGGACTTAGAAGGCCTTTAGTTTAGAGTGTTTATTTGCCTTTTAAAGGATAAGTAGATTTTGTTTATATGTCTCACTGAATCACACATGCAACATGGTTCAACAAATAAAATATTCACACAATATAGTTAAGAAGGAATATTTTTGAATCTCTTAAAATGCTTTTATTCAATAGGAAAGGCCATTAAGAGTGTCTATAGATGGCAGTCCAGGAGGTGATGGTATAATAAGATATTATATTTGTTAAACTCTCTTGGAGTATAGTCATAGACACTTCAACATTTACACCTCTCTATCTTTGTTATTTATACCAAGTGTGTGGTGCAATTACGTACTAAAATGTATTTTCACTTTGTGTTGGAAAATCAAACATTTTATTCCTGAACACTATCAGTAAAATTTCTTATAAGTTTTTTAAAGAAAGAAAAGAACATCTTGACATATCCACCAGAATGTCTCAAATGAAAAATACTAACAATATTTAGCATTGATGAGAATATACAGCAACCGAATTCTTATACACTGTGGGTAGGAGCATAAATTGGTACCACCACTTTGGAAAATTGTTTGGCAATATATGCTAAGCTAGATATATATACACCCTTTAACCCAGCAATTTCATTGTTAGGTATATGTAAAGCCAGCTGAAATGCCTAAGCATATTCACCAAAAGACACCTGCTAGAATTCTTATAGCAGCAGTATTTGTAATATCCTCAAACAGGAGACCACCCAAATGTCTATCAATAGTTGAATGAATAAATAAATAAATAAATACTTATAAAATAGAATATCCTACAATAAGGAGAATAAATGACCTGTTTTTATAGGTGACAACAGGAATAAATCTAACAAACATAATATTGAGTAAAAGAAGCCAGGTGAATATATACCTTAAATAAAGTTAAAATATAGGCAAACTATGGGGCTAGCCTGGTGATGTAGTGGTTAGTTTGTGTGCTCTGCTTCAGTGGCCCTGGGTTTGTGAGTTCAGATCCTGGGCGTGGACCTACACACCACTCATCAAGCCATGCTGGGGTGGCATCCCACATAGAAAATAGAGGAAGATGGGCACAGATGTTAGCTCAGGGACAATCTGCCTCAAGCAAAGAGAGGAAGATTGGCAATGGATGTTAGCTCAGGGAAAATCTTCCTCACAAAAAAACCCAAAAAAGTAAAAAGGCAAACTAATCTATGATTTTGGAGGTCAGGAAAGTGCTTAACTTGAGTATGGTAACTAGGAGAGGGCACATAGTGACTAGGAGAGGGCCTTCTGAGGTGCTGGTAATGTTCTAAACCTTGATCTGAGTTAAGTTACATGGGGTGGTCACTTGTGAATATTCAACCAATACATCTTTTTTTTTTAACTTTTGTATTTTTTCTTATTTTATATTTATTTTTTGTCAGTCTACCAATACACTTTTTATTTGTTGACATTTGTATTTATATTATTCTTCAACAGAATATTTTACTTAATAAAAATGAATATGAACCTAAAGCTATGTCTATCCTGGTGTTATTGCTCTCAAAATAATTGGACAAAGTAGTTTACATTTCCTTATACTTATATTCAATTACTTTCAATAATTGGATGAGAAAAGATATTTGAAAGAAATTAGAGGGAAAAAAACAATACAATTTGATTAAATTGCCTTTTAATCAGAGTAATTGATTAAGAATATTTTCAGATCAGGAGAGAGATCTTTTCATGGCTAAGAGTCCTACGAAGTGTTAATGACTACAAAAAAATTCCAAGGTGTTTAAGAATAAGTTAAAACAACATGGTTTCACAAGTTTTAGAGAGATGAAAAACATATTTTCACAAAAGAAAAAAATTAATTCAGAGTAATCTTGTTAAGACAGTAGACATGTGTACCTAGTTTGTAATGGCAATTTGATTTATATTGTATATAATACTTATCACTGGAATAAATATTTGCTATGCAAAATAAAGCACATCAAATTGAAGTGAGTGAGATATCAGCTTTGTTTTAAATTAATCCTAAGAAATTTGAGGGAAAGATAATTAGCAGTTAGACTTGAGGCTAGGGGAGCAATATGACAAAGCCAAAATAAGTAAGCAATAAAAAAAAACAACAGTAGAACATTTCCTAAAATAATTACCTGCATATATTGCTTTCTGGAGAGATACAGCAAACAAAACAGAACCCCAGACACCTTCATTTAATGTATATTCAAGTCTTAAAAGCTTAAAATCCAGGTGGAAGGTCATAAATATTTATAAAATGTGGCTTAAGAAATGTTATTAAAAACCAAGCAATTGTGGAAAGAATTATGCGGAAATTAAAAAAAACTTGACTTGCTAATTCCCTTTAGATCTCTCAGAAATACACATGTATACGTGAAGTGTGTCTGAAATAACAGAGGAGATATTTAACGAGCCATAATTATTTGTTAGAATGTAAATGTAATGAGTATTACAAATATCTCAAATTTCCTGTGTGAAGGACTGCTTAAGCGCCCCCAGATCCCTTTTGTCTGCCTGTGATAAGATGTTCACGTGAAAACAATCAAGGCTTTTGTTTTTATAATATCTCTGTAAAATAAAATTACCAGGTTTTTCCTGGACATTTTACACATTTAATCTGAATATTCCTAGTAACTAAGTTAGGTATGAATGAGTGTTAAAGTGTACAGATGTGGGATAGTTCTGGCCATCACATTCAGAGTCTTCACCTGTAAGATATTTTAGAACACTCCTTTTACCATATAAGGAAGAGAAAGAGAAGGAGGACATGGAGGAGAAGCAGGAGGAGGTGGAGGAAGAGAAAGAGAAGACGGACGTGGAGGAGACGGTGAGGAAAGGAAGGAGAAGAGGAAGGGAAATGAGAGAAAGCAAGAGAACAAATCTGAGATGTTAGTATCCAAATCTGGCTGAAAAATATAGATCCCTGGGCTCCATGTCCAGCCTGTTCAATTAATAAAAATCTCTTTGGTGGTTCTAATTATCAGCAGAGCTGGGGATAACTAGGCTAGAGAATACTGAGGTTGTCTATGGGTTGACCCTCCTGGGTCCTACTCTATAAGGGTCCTATGAAGTGTAAATGAGATTGCACCCTGGTGTCCTCACAATTGCTTTCAATGCCTCACTCCAAAAGAATGAGGAGCAAGGGAATCTCAGACCCCATGGTCAGGCCATTTGGGGGAATATTTTGGATCAGAGAGGGTTTCTGGGCTCCTGAAAGTATAACAAACTTATTGAGGACAAGAAGGTGTCTTTTCTGATTCTAGCTCTGGTGCTCACCAGGGTGCCTAGTGGGGAATATGGGATGGTAAACATGCTGAACTTGATGCATTATGCGGGCTTTGTGGGTGCTGCCCAAGGCTAAGTTCTAGCAGAGACCTTGTGTTGAAGAAGTTATCACTGCTGATAAGAAGCCCATGATGCAGGAATTAGATTTAAAATAAATCCATCTACTGTGTAAGAGCATTGGTTGAATTTGAACCCAGGGAATGACTATTTCTATTACGCTCTCACTCAAACATACAAACCCAATCCCATTTTGGATGGGGTAACGGTTTCACAGGGCAAGAGAGAAGTAGAAATGTCAGATATAGGAAAACAGGAAAATACAATTACTTTATCAGCTTTCCTAGCATTGATCCTGGTTGAGTAGCAAGCAATGGCTGACATTCCAAATCCAGGATAAGTCCAAACATATCTTTCAGTATAATCAAAGGGGAGACTTCTATATGGTCAAATATGTGGTTTCAAACAAAAACCTTTTCTGTTCAACTTCAATTAAAATAAAACAAATTCATCCAAGAGAGGGCTCTCACAGAACAATCTCATAGTAAATTTCACAAGGAAAGGTGGTAATCTTGAAATTTGTTTTTATTTGTTCAAAAAAGAATTACATTTTATAGCCCAGTTCTAAGAGGAATTCCAATATGATTCAAGCATTTTAAGATGCTTCAATGAAAGGATTTTTAATGCTCTGACTGGTTTTTAATTGAGACCTTATTAAATACTCTATAATGTAAACAGGGAATGATTTCAGTTTAAGAGTGTTTTAGTTTCCATAAAGATAAGCAAAAGGATTCGCAGAAATTTTTGCACTTCACTAAAGTAATTTTGGGACATCATATCTTTGTGCAAAAAATGATAGGTACTAGCCTTGCACAGTATTCTTTGTACCTTGCAGCATATGGCAAGACATCTGATTTAGAGTCAAAGAGCATTATGTTTCAGATAAGGTAGCCACTGCATAAACACATTGTTTCTGTAAATTTCACACTGCCTTGTTATTCTGGCACCTGCTGTTCAAAGAAAGAGGAAAGCTGAAGGAAATGAAACTCAGCACAAAATAGAGCGGGACTTGAGGTGGTGACCGCTGTGATGTACAAAGAGGAGGCACAAAATGGGAAGATGAGATGAGTTTCTTAAAGGTGGGAGAAGAGCTTATTTTCAATAGAATATTACTATATTTAATTGAGAAAAATGACTAAGGTGAAATGGAATTTGAGAGGAAAACCAAAAAGCTTTTAATTGATTTTAGCTCATAGACTCTTAGAGCTGGAATGAATGTATTAGAATCCCAATCTTGTCATTTTACAATGAAGAAAAGTAAGGCTCAGAGAGGTTGGTGCATGAAATTCACACGATTCACATGATTGCTGGGAGAATTCTCTCTAGACCTATCATTTCTCTTATAAATAAAAGGCCCACTTTATAAATAAAACACCCACTTTATTTATTTATTTATTTTTTCATTCCTGGAGGAAAGATGAAAGAATAGTATTCACAAAACATTTGAATGATTTTGGAAGCATGACACACTGGAGGTCAGAGCTCTCCACTTAGCCTCCAAGCCTTAGCCCCTGGCGGGGAGAGGCCTCTGTACTGTGGCCGTACCCCTGGTACCAGAGGACAAGCAGAACTGCTGGGCTCCCCAGAGATTTCACTCTCTCATTCCTCACCAACTGACAGACATAGAATCTAAGCACCTAGCTGGAATACTGGAGATTCTTGCAGTGTAGACTGGTAGTGGAAACCTGAAAACGTTGAGAGTCAGAGGTTGCAGATTCTGACTAGGTGTCCAGCATCCACCTGTGGAACTTGTGTTGAGTTCCTGGAGTCTTGGGGATTCTGCCTCTGGTGTGGCCAGGTCACTGAGAACACAGGCTTGGAGTCAGAACTTCCTGGGTTTGAATTCTGACTCTGCAAAGGGACCATCCTTGTGACCATGGACAGACACTGAACTCTCTGAATCTCTGTTTATTGTGAGGGAAAAGGACATATGGCATATAAAATGCCCAATATTGGCCTTCTCTGCCAAATGCAGAGGAGTCAAACAGTAAGTTTGCATTGCCCTCTGCATTCCTGAAGATATTTCTTTGACTCGGTGCAGAATCTGATAGCATTAATGTTTTCTCGGTTATCTAATTCGCAAACTTGGAATTAGGAACACTCAAAATCCTCTTGGATCACTCCTATAGTGAGATGATGAGCACTTTCCTTGAAAACAGAGAACATTAACTGTTAGTCACTATATAAATAAGTTTTTAATAGTGGCTCCACTAATTTTCCCATCCCTCTATCTAAATACCAATCCTGGCTGTTTTTAAGATATGCAGTCGGTTACAACAATTCACAGTGCTCAGACAAAGAAGGATGGTGTGCATGAGCAGAGCTGCAACAGAGCCAGCCTGTTGGAGGTCAAGCTTCTGTGGAGGAGTGGAGATTACTGATTTTTTTCAACTTTATTCAGATATACTTAAACAGAAAATTACGTGTATTTAATGTATACTTTTTGATGAGTTTGGACATATGCCTACACCTGTGATAACCATCACCACAAACAAGGTAATAAACATATCTATTGCCTTGAGAGCGTTCTTATACTTTATTATTATTTGTGGTAAGGATACTTAGCATGAGATAGACCCTATTAACAAGTTTTTAAGTGCACAACACAGTATTGTTAACAATAGGCTCTAAAGTTATACAAGAAGAATAAATTCTAAAGATCTGCTGTACGCATAGAGTTGTATGATTTTTTTAAAGGGTGGTTATTCAGTGCATTGTGCTTTGATTAGGTGGGGTGATCCAAGTGTAATGTTCTTGGAGAAAAAGAACATTTAGAATTGTGGCCTCAAATTTAAAAAAATCAAACAGATTGGCAAGAATCTTAGATGAGAACAAAAAACAACAACTACAACAAAAAAGAATGTTGCATGGAATATAAATTACAGCAAAAAAGTAATATCATTTATAGTTTTCATTTACATCATAAAGATTTGAAAAATCATATTAATGTTTCTTAATATTTCTACAATTCCCTTCTACCAAAGGATTAGAAAATTACTTTCAAGATGTCCTTCATGTATTCAGCTTCATTCACTGAGCACCTACAATACGGCAGAAACTATTTGATCTTATAATGAATAAAACTAGAGCTTTAAATGTTTAAATAAAACATTTTAGAGGGGCAGGCAGCACATAATATATTTCCAGGCACTGCTAAGTATTATGAAGGCAGATTGAGACAGGGGCTAGAGAGCAATAAGGGGGTCCTGGTCTGTTTGAGATAAGCTGGCTAGGGAAGGCCTCCCTGAAGAGGTGACTTTGGAGCAGAGACCTAAATTAAGTGAAGGAGGGAGCCATGTGGAGTTCTAGGGGAAGAGCATGCCAGGTACAAGGAATAGTGGGAAAAAAAAAAGAAGTATTTTTTGCAGATAGGAAGGAGCATGTCATGTGCCCAGAACAGCAAGAGGCCAGGTGATCCAGAGAATGGAGAAGATGTGAGCAGAAGGATAGAAAGAAACCTGTAGGCCATGGATTTTGTTCAGAATGTAATGGGAAGTTGTGATGGTTAATTTTGTGTCAACTTTGCTAGTCGACAGTGCCCAAGTGTTTGGTCAAAAACCAGTCTAGATGTCTCCATGAAGGTATTTTTTAGATATGATTAACTTTTAAATCAGTAGACTTTGGGTCAAGCAGATGGCCCTCCATAATGTGGGTGGGCTTTGTCCAATCAGTGGAAGGCCTTAAGAGAAAAGGTTGAGGTCCCCTGAAGGGGAAGGAACTCTTCCTCCAGACTGAAACACTGAAGTTCTGCCTGAGCTTCCAGCCTGCAGACTCAAAATGACAATATCAACTCTTGCTGGGATTTCCAGCCTGCCAGCCTACCCTATAGATTTTGGACTTGGCAGCCCCTACAATTGCATCAGCCAACTCCTTAAAATAAATCTCTCTCTCTATTTGTCTACATTCTATTGGTTCTATTTCTCTGGAGAACCTGACTAATATAGAAGCCATCAGACTGATTTGAGCAAGAGCACGATAGGATATTTACATTTCAAAAGATCGCTGGCTCCCAATTCAAGGAGGGAAAATTGACTCTTGGCAGCAAGAGGGAAGCAGAGAGACCAGCTAGCTAGAAGGCTGTTCTGGTCCTTTAGGTGAGACCTGACAGTGTCCTGGAAGTGATCAGAGGTTGCTGGATTTGAGAAATATTTTGCAGGATTTTCAGACAGATCAGATGATGGATGTGAAAGAAACAGATAAATCAAGGCTTAAGTTTCAGGCCTGAGCAGCTGTGTGAGTGGTGTGCTATTTATAAAGACAGTTCTGGAAGCTTGGGTGAGGAGCAGGTGTGCAGAGGTGGAAAAAGAGGGAAGATGTATTAAGGATCCAAAGTTTTATTCTGAGCACATTAATTTCATGTTGCTCATTTGCTGTCCAAATGGAGCTGTCAGGTAGACTATTAGATGCAGGCACGTATCGCTGTACGGTGGTAATTAAGAGCACAGTCTCTGGAGCAGAACCTCTGAATTCAAATCCCAAATCTACTCTTCAGAGTGAGCCTCACTGTCTTGGTCTGCTCATCTCAGAAACGGGATGATAATAAACATATCTTATGGAAGTGACATGAGGATTAAATTAGCCAACATATATAAGCCCTTAGAATGTGTCTGATGATCATGGAAAATGTTATATAAATTTTAGGTATTACTACAGTCAGGGTTTTGTCTTTCTGGCCCATCAGATAAATTGCTAGATTGAGACAGGGGCCTGGGGAGTGTTTCCCAAGCAGGCCTTGCTTTGTGTAGCTTGTGATTGGTAGCTCAAAGAGGTCCAACTGCAAACAGGAGTTGGGTGAAGCCACATGTTTGTCTTCTCTTTGTCTAGACAGTGAGCACTTTTGGAGTGATGGTGTCAGAAAACTGCTTTAATAAAGCACATTATTTAATTTTATTTGTTTATTTATTTTTAAAGATTTTATTTTTTCTCCCCAAAGCCCCCCGGTACGTAGTTGTATATTTTTAGTTGTGGGTCCTTCTAGTTGTGGCATGTGGGATGCTCCTCAGCATGGCTTGATGAGCAGTGCCATGTCCCCACCCAGGATCTGAACGGGTGAGACCCTGGGGTGCCCGAGCGGAGCGCTTGAACTTAACCACTCTGCCACAGGGCTGGCCCCGATAAAGCACATTTTTATAGCTGATTGCAACATCAGCTTGTCTGATGCAGCCCCACTTCCCTGAGATTACCTCCCTGCCTTCTCTGCTTTGTTTTTCTCCACTGTGCTTATCATCTTCTCAAATACCATATGCGACGTGCTTATTTATTTATTTTCTATCTCCTCTGGGTAGACTATAGGCTCTAGGAGGGGAGTGATTTTGACTACTTTGTTCACTGTTAGTACCTGAAAGAGTGCCTGGCTCAGTCAATATAGGAGGAATGAATGATATTTCCTGGTGCTTATTGTTCTCTTTCTCTGATTCTTATTCCTTTTCTTCAAGTATTTTCCCAAGAGAAAACCATATCACAAAGAAGGTTGGACATTAATACAATTCTCTGGACCTGAGTTATGCAAAACATTAATTTTCATTGAGACAAACCTCATCTATGAAATGGAATTTCAGAGGAAGCTTCTGATGGCAGTTTCAATTTTGACTTTGGAAATCAATTCTGGAATTGACATATGGTCTCCTGAAAGTGGTGGTACTTTTTGCTGTTGGCTGTCCACTTTGTTTCCCTGCTGGTCTATGTGTGGGCAGTATTCCACTCCAATTGCAGATTCTGATCACAGATTTTTGCCCAGCAATGCTTGTCGATGAGAGGGATTGAAAGCTCTGCAGGGCGGAGGTTGATACATGGCCCAGTCAATCTATGACTTATGAGACTTATTGCAGGTTCAAGGCACCGTATTGATTCTGCAGAATGGACTGGAAACTGACCATCTCACGGAACCCTCTAACTTGCTCCTCGTCTGTTTATTCCCAATGGAGTACTTGCGTCATGCAGCTTTGTTCCAAAATCATTAACTTTTATTTCCCTTTATGTTCCATTGTGATTTTACCATACGTATGAATAGTGGACAAATTGATATCTTTATTTTGCACAAAAGCATAGGTCCTGTTTCAATGTCAGCTTTTCAGAGGCAGTTAATTTTATCTTCTCTCACTATGTTTTAGTACATGGATACTATTTCCTGGGACATGCAGGCATTGTGTCAAAATAAAGTACATTTGATCCTTATGCTACTTGGGTCAGAACTTATTATCACCCTTAGCATATTGTATTGCAAGTAGTATTTAAAAAATATTTTTCAATTATCCTGATTAGATTTATCTTATTAAAGTGGTTGTCTTATTTCTCACTGTGGTTGTACCAACCAGCACATCATGGCATATAGTTGGAGTTCAACAAGTGATGGTTGAAGTGAGTTAAATATTCATTCCTGAGGCTATATGGGAAGGGACATTGGCAGTCTGCTGCTCTCAGATCTTCCTTTTATCTATAGAATGATTGATAGGTTGAACTAGAGCTTTCCTCATCACTCATTCTCTTTGTTCTTGAAATGTAGGTGTGGACTGGACCTCAAGATACTACCTGGAAAAAATAACCTGTTTCTGGGTTAGGTTACAGTCCGTTGTGCCTTTGAATTCTAAGCATGTTTTCTATCATTGGAGGATGGTCATTCCATTCTAATGACTAAAATTATATGATGTTCTAGCTGGAAGGAAGCTTTTAATTCTCCTACTAGAGAAGGTTCATTATATAGATAAGTAGTGAGAACTGAGAATTTTGGGACTAACTCCAGGCTACAGAGCCACCAGCTCATGTGGGAAGGAATTTCATGGCTCCTGAGCTGCATGACGATATCAGAGCTAGGTTTGGAGGTCGTCATTTGATTTCGTGGGCACTTATCTAAGGCAGAACATTCTTAACAAACCTGCATTCTTTTATAGAGATAACTTGAAGCCATTAAAGCCACCCAGGCAAGGACATTAGTCTTTGAATTTGGTTTCCACAAAACACGCGCTGAATCACTTTCTCATGGCTGTTGATACTCAGAATTGTCCTATCATCACCCAGGTCTTCACTGTTGCTATGTTCAGTTCACCTGAGAGAAAGAAAATTGAACTGAGCAACAGAAGATATATGAACCATAAAAAAAATCAAATAAACATTTTCTCCCCCTAAGGCTAAAAGGAAAGAGAAGGATCAAATAAAACTTTCTAAGAATAATGATTCATTCACAATAAATGTCGTATACCTTGCCTCGGCTCTATAAGGTCATTACTATTATTGATATAAAATTACAGACTGTGCAACCCATCCTGCTGATGCTGCATCAAAGGGCGGGGAGCCATGTAGCCATTGTTCTATGCTGATATAACCATTTTATTTATCCACAAGTAAATGAGCTTATTATATAGTACGTGAAATGATAAGTGCTAGAGAGCAAAATAAAGAAGGGAAGGAGGAGAGGTAATCTTGATGAGAGGTGGTCAACCTTAGACAGCCATAGGAACATCTTATTTTAAATATGCTTTCCAGGTTTGCAAGCTATATCCTTAATAGCACCATGTGGAGCAGACCTGGGCAAAGCCATTAGCACCAAGAAAGTTGGGTCACAACTATGGAGATGCAAGATCTGCCCCTTTTACAAGCACTTAGTCTGCCTGTGAGCAATGCAGATTGCTCAAAAGTAAAGGAATACACACTGGTCCCCATTTTCTTTAATTTAACTGAATTATAACGTTTATTTTTATTTGTATCTAGAAAGAATTCTGAGATAAGAATGGATATCTATTAGCTTTATTTTTCAGTACAAAAGCCAAATCTTTGTATATGATTTTAATAGCTATTCAAGTGATAGTCAATTAACAAATTGTTTAATTAAAATCTGTTTAACTTTAAAGAAGAATCTTTCTTTTCCCTTGTTTTTATTTGTTAATGTTAATTAAGTCACAATTTTTTTGGTTTTAATTGAAGTCATTTTTGAAGCACCTTTTCTGGAAAGTAATCAACACCAAGAGTTATTGCTATGTTCTCTCGCCTTTTTCATTTTATGATAAAGTTAACAGTTCACAAAAGGGCTGTGTTCTGCAGGTATTGAGTACGAATATTGGAAAATAGAAATACAGCATTGGTCTCTTTGTGGAGAATCTGCAGCTGGCGTGGTGACAAAGGCTGGTCTTTATTGAGGAACAGAGTCTAACTAAGTCACACCATTCAGGTATCCACCAAATCTGAGAGACTAAAACGCCAGTGCAAGTGGAAGTGATAGTCCTTGTGCATCTTACACTGACTTTCTTTGCGTAATAACAGGGATGGAGAGAAGAGAGCCTGAAAATGCTGAGCAGGGAGATGCCCAGCACGTGGGCCTGAAGACCTTTTTGTAACGGTGTGGTAGGCAGAATAATGGGCCCCCAAAGGTGTCCACACCCTAACCCTGGAACCTGTGACTGTCACCTTCCCTGGCAAAAGGAAATTGGAAGATGTGACTAGGGGTGCGCAGCTTGAGATGGGGGGGCCTTCTCCTGGATTATCCAGACGGACTCAATCTAATCACATGCATCCTTGAAAGTGGAAAACCTTTTTCTTCCTTGGTCGTGAGAGATGCAGTGGAAGAAGGGGGAAAGATTCAATATGTGAGAAGGACTCACGTTTGTTGCCTTTAAAGATGGAGGACGGAGGCAATGAGCCAAGGAATGTAGGCGTCCTCTAGTGGCTGGAAATGGCCCTGAGCCGACTGTCAGCAAGGAAATAGAGATCTAAGCTCTACAAGCAGAAGGAATTGAATTTTGCCAATAACCTGTATGAGCAAGGAAAAGGATCCTCCCCTGGAGCCTCTGGAAAGGAACACAGTCCTTCCAATACCTTTACTGAAGCCTGATGAGGCGCACATCAGACGTCTGACCTACAAAACTGTAAGCCACTATATATGTGGTAATTTGTTAGGGCAGCGATAGGAAACTAATACAAATGTTATTGCATGAATGAAAAAGATCAAGAGGGGAGCCTCATTTGGGCAGGTCAGTTTCAGCACCTGGAACAAGCTGCCACAAGTGGAATAAAGCAAAGCTGATTTGCTTTTACATTTTGGAAACACCTGTTATTAACGGCTCAGGCAAACATCCAGGTCGGTTAAAATAATGAATAAGGGCACATCTACACAAGACTCAGACCTGTTATATGATATCGTAGAATATAGTGTTTCATTTTCAGACAGGCCTAGGAGATAGGAGACGTAGCCTTTTTGTTCAAGTATCTAAAAAAAAATTTCCAAATTATTTTAGCGAAATATTTCTCTTCTTGTTTTTGGGTAAATGTCATATGTAAATATATCAATTAGAATCGCTCAAACTTCTTATAACAATCAATCATTTGTCATGGAACAGTGATGTGTCCAGCAATTAGGTCAACTTCTTTGCTTTTTCCTCCACAGTTAATTAAATCTTCCGCAAAGTTGGTGCTTGAGTTTAATCTTTTTAGCTCACTTACTTTTGGTTCACCGTCTCTCCTTCTGCCTGGCCCTCTTCCTGGGGCTCCTGAGTACCAGTTGTTCATTAGGGCCCTGTGTTGGGGATCCTCTTGAGCATGCAGAACTCAATCCAGGTGTACTCAGGACTCGCATAGAGATGTAACGTGGAGGCACACAGGCATCCTGACTGGGTGTGCCTGGATCATTGCTAGGTTTCAATTGTATTGTAATTTCACTTGTTCAGAACATGATTTCTTTTTATCAGAGTTCAAATTGCTCTGAGAGGCAGGGTCTATGAGTCCACTAGAGTTATACATACACAGACATGCCTAGGGAGGTTCATCCTGCATTCATATAGACTCCTTGATCGGTACAAGCTGTTGTGTTTGTGCTTGTGTGTTGTATGGTGCTGTGTACAAACCAGCCATACCTTTTCCTCCTTAAGCCCAGCAGAGCATTTCAGGCCTGTTATGGACTGAATTGTGTCCCCCTCAAATTCATATGTTGAAGGGGCCTGTAAGGAGGTAATTAAAGCTAAATGAGCTTATAAGAGTGGGGTCCTATATGATAGGGCTAGTGTCCTTATAAGAACAAGAAGAGACACCAGAGACTTCTCTCTCTCTGCACTCACAGAGGAAAGACCCTGTGAGGACATAGCAAGGAGGCTTTCTACAAGCCAGGAAGAGAGATCTCACCAGAAACCGAATTTATTGGCATATTGATCCTGGACTTCTAGCCTCCAGAAATGTGAGAAAATAAATTTCTGTTGTTTGAGCCACCCAGCCTGTGGTATTTTGTTATAGAAGCCCTAGCAAATTAACTCAAGACCACTTCCAGGAGTCTGCATTTCATCCTGGGAAGTCCTTGAAGCACGTTAAGCTTGGGACATGTGGCACTGTCCAATGCACATTTGAAAGCAAGTATCTCTGGCTGTTGTGTAAAAAGTGACATAAAAAGGAGGGCAAGAATGGAAAGGGAAAGTCAGCTGAGAAGCTACTGTAGTGGTCCATGTGAGAGACAATGACATTTTTCCACATTTGACTGTGTAAAGCAAAAATGACAGCTCTAAACTGTGCAGTTCATAACATATTCTAATTGTGCAGCTTATAACATATGAAGATAGAATCTGTTATCACAACAGTAGCACAAAGAGTGTGGGTTTGGGGTTAATAGTCTTAAACTGTTGAAAATTCACACATTTCAAGTAAGATCGTATACTATTAACATTAAATTGATAGTGATGTTTATTATTCATAATGTACCCTTTAAGTTAACATGAAGAAGATGCAAAGATACATAGCTTAAAAGCCAAGAAAGGAACTTAAATGAAATATTAAAAATATTTCATTAACTCAAGATGAGGCGGAAAAGGAGGGATAGAGAAAAGAGAAACGTGTAGGACAGTTAGAAATCAAATAACAAAATGATAAGCCAAAATAGAGCTATCTCTGGAACTATATTCAGTGTAAGTGGAATGAATGTGCCATTAAATCACAGAGATGGATCAGACTAGAGGGAAAAAAAAGCAAGATCCAATTAAATGCTATCTCCAGAAACATGCTTTAATTATAAAAACATATAAAGAGTGACAGCAAAAGGATAAGAAAAGATATGCCATGCAAACAGTAAACATGAGAAAGCCATACTGGCTGTATTAATATCGGAGAAGACAGACCTCAAGACAAAGAATACTGGAGAAACAAAGAGGGAGACTTTATAATGAAAAAATGCCAACTTCTCTCAAAGACATTACAATTATTAATGCATATGTACTTAATAATAGAGCTCCGATTTACATGACGCAAGAATACACAGAATTGAAGGGAAAATAGGCAATTACACTATCATAGTTGGAGATATTAACATGTCCTCTCAATAATTAATACAACTAGACAAAAAATCAGTAAACAGGAAATATTAACAGCACTATCAACCTCTTTAATTGACTTTTGTAAAACATCACATTCTGTAACTAGAATACACATTCTTTTCAAGTAGTGTGGAACTTTTTAAGGTAAATTACATGCTGAGCCATAAAACAAATCTCAAGAAGTGTAAATTGATACCATTGTTTGGAAGTATCTATTAGAGCTGAACTTATGCCTAACCTATGGACCTGCAAGCCTATTCATAGGTATATCCAATAGAGAACTGAATCCACCAAAAGACAAGTACAGGATTGTCCCTAGCAACTTTATTCATAATATCCCAGTTCTAGAAAGCAGCTAAACGCCCATCAACAGGAGAATGGATACATTGTGGTATATTCATGGAAGAGAATATAACACAGACAAACAACCTTCTGCTACACAGGACAATATGGATGAATCCTTCAGATATAATGAAAAGCTCAAGAATCCAGTCACAAATCTGGTTAAACTATGTGATTCCATTTACGTGAAGCTCAAGAACAGGAAAAATTAATCAATAGTAATAGAAGACAGAAGAGTCAGAATAGCTATTACTTCTTGGAGTGGGAGACATTGCTTGGGAAGGGCACAAAGGAGCATTCTACACACCGACAATTTATGTCTTACATAGGTAGAAGTTAGCTGCAAGTCAAACCAACTGACGGGTCTCATTCAAGGGGCTCAGCCTCGCCCAACAAAACCAACTTTGTAAACAATATGAATCATAAGGACCTCGGTCTTCCAGTCGACATTCCTAGGAGCTCCCAGGTGATTCCCAAAGTAAAACTGGTAGATTAAACCCCCCCTCCCCACCAATGCATTATATCCAAATCTGACGACTTGAACTGCGTGCTCCTTCGGATAAAAGCTTGCAAACAATTGGTCTTTGTTCTGACTCTATAAAGAGATTTTCTTGAGCAAATTACTGATTGAATCAATCTTGTAATGAAACTCTTGATTGACCTAAAAACACAAATTGTTTACAGCTGTTTAGAGGCAATTACCACAAACTGATATACTGATTAATCTTTGAAGTGTGGCCTTTGGTGGATGAAACTTTTTGGCCAGTTGAGGTTATTGTGAAAAAAATGATTTTCTTTGAAAGCTTTTCTTATTTTTCATACATTTCCTTCCGTTACTGCCTCTTCCTGACCTCCCTCCCTGTTATTCCAGGTATGCCTAATAGGAGGCATCTCTTCACACCAGCCCAGACAAGTTTGGGCAGGCTTGCATAAAACCTTTTGATAGAAAGGGGATTGCATATTGTGATTTTCCCAGGGTACCATAGCTTTAGGGACATCAGATATATCAAATATATAGACATGAGTTAATATAGCCAGGAGAAATTGTTGGAGCCAGACCTGAGTTTAAACAGTGGCTCTTGGACTCAGTAGCTGTGTAATGTTGGGCAAGTTACTACAACTCTCTGAGCTTCAGTTTCCTTATCTGTTAAATGTAATTAACAATCATTGCCTCATAGGGTTATGGTGAGGTTAAATATCTAGAATGGTGTCAGGCATATTGCAAGGGCTCAATAAACAAGGGTATTATTATTTTATGATGATGATAATGCTGCTGTTGATGACATTAAACTTAGTGAAATTCTGACCTCCTCCCTCCATAAATATAGGCAAAAACATCAGTACACAGTTATGCCCAATTAAATGAGTTCTTTTGCTCCTTACTTTCTGGATAATGGGGCTTATCAATTCTTCATAAAGCACTTTGGATTCTGGAGCTAAAGCTCTAAAGAAGTCTAATGACTAAATAAAATTTAAATGTCATTAGTACTTCACATAACTATCACAAAGTGCCAGAGGGATATTTGGAAAATAAATAAATTGAATCAGCCATTTTGTTCTCTTTAAGATTTCTACCAACATGTTAACAAACAGAAAACCAGTAAAAATGCTATATGAAATTTATTTTGTCTTAATTTTTAAAAAATCTCACATTGAGGGGCCAGCCTGGTGGTGCAGCAGTTAAGTGCGCATGTTCCGCTTCTTGGTGGCCCGGGCGTTCACTGGTTCGGATCCCGGCTGTGGACATGGCACCGCTTGGCACGCCATGGTGTGGTGGGCGTCCCACATATAAAGTAGAGGAAGATGGGCACGGATGTTAGCTCAGGGCCAGGCTTCCTCAGCAAAAAAGGAGGAGGACTGACAGTAGTTAGCTCAGGGCTAATCTTCCTCAAAAAAAAGAGAAAAAAATCTCACATTGCTTAGCTTGGGAAGATGCGACTTAAGAGAGTTTCAGAGCAGTTCATTAGCTTTTAGAAAAACAGTCAGCTTTGTGAATTACCTAATTACACTCAACCTTGGTGCTATTGACATTCTACACAGTCACTATAGAGCAGTTCATATATGGTATGTGTACACTACAGTTTAATCTGACATAGTCATTCTTTCTTTTTTCTTTTTCAGGAAGATTAGCCCTGAGCTAACATCTGCTGCCAATCCTCCTCTTTTTTTTTTTTTTTTTTTGCTGAGGAAGACTGGCCCTGAGCTAACATTCGTGCCCATCTTCCTCCACTTTATATGTGGGATGCCTGCCACAACATGGCTTGACAAGCAGTGCGTAGGTCCGTACCCAGGATCAACTGGCGAACCCTGGGCTGCTGAAGTGGAATGTGTGAACTTAACCACTGAGCCACCAGGCCGGCCCCCAGTCATTCTTTCTTGATGTCTGGGAAATTTAGGGACCATTGTAAAAATAATTGGCATGGAAACTCAAAATGTTTTTCTCTTCTTAAATAATAGTATCACACTTATACAGTGTATATTGAGAAGGAGCTGGAAAGAGAGTACAGGGGACTCCTGTCTAATAATAAAATGATCACTATATTATTGGTTATTAATTCTCCATTATTGTATCAGGTGAAGAAAAGATGGGATGACAATGAGAAAACGGCAGGAAATGCTTATGTCTATTTGAAAGAAGCAGGAATTTGATTCAAGTGAAACAAGAGCTGTAGTTTATTTGTTATTATTTAATCTGTGCAAGAAACTGCTTTAAGCATTCTGCATATATTATCTGATTTAATCCTTCAATCCTGAGGAGGTGCTAATGGAGAGTACCATATTTTTTCATCAACAGATATTTATTGACCACTTATTATGTGCCAGGCATCATACAGGACATGTGGAATTCAACAGTGGCTAAGACATGAGTTCTGCTTTCTGCAGTCTCATGGAGAGTGGAGATCACCAACATATCAGTGGACAAAATATAGTTTGTAATGAGTAGGGAGAGTAAGAATAAACAAAGAACTATCAGTGTTGATTTTTAAGCATAATTGATTTGTACATAGGCCTTCTTAAAACAGTCACACATCACTTTGGAATTGGACAGCTTCCCAGGATTCAAGGATCGTAGGGCAGGGATGACTCAAACCTCATTTACTGTCAGAGATTCAGTGAATACGTACTCCTCACCTCTGGGCAAGGCATTGGTGTTAATTATTTGGAGTGATGGCCCAGGCCTCTCCTCTGCCAGCAGACGGGGGCGGAGCTTTTCAGAAAAGAGCTGCCACTGTCGGCTCCCTGTGGTCTCTGGTCCTCGGGATGGGCTTCCTCGTTGAAATCTGCACCAGAGCTAAAGAGCACCTGGCCTGAGGGGCTGAATCACAACATTTCCCCCTGTCTGGAGGGGTCCATCTAGGTCCTAACAGCTCCAGGGGCGCTTTCTCTCTGTCGTCCGGCACAGGGCAGCAGCTTGCTGCTCTGACTCTGTGGCAAGAGCTGTTTAGTTGTTCACTGCTCACTGTTTGCCAGTGGCCGGGAGACCTTTGCAGCCTCTGTGGACAATGCAGGAATTACACCACGAGCGTGCAGGGAGCACTGCCATTCTTGCAAGACAGAGCATCTCAGTGTTTGGATGCACATTAGAACTTCTGAAAATACCTGTGCCTGGATGCTCTGCAGACCATGAAATCAGAATAGCTGTAGCTGTGGCCCAGGGGTCAGTGTATCTTATAGTCTTCTCTTGGGCTTCTAAGTGCAGCTGGGGTTGCAAATGACTAACTTAATAGGACTCAGGATGAGCACATTGAATAGTTAAAAGAGGTGATTAATTTTGAGGGAAAAACCAATGGAGAAATAACACAGAGCATTAACACAGAAAAAAGAATTAGACTTTCAAGTAGATGAAATGGAATAAGAATTAAAAAAACTACTTTTTGAAAGAAGAATTTCTGGATTTCATCATTCAGTAAAAGAATTAAAAAAACAGATCACTGGTGAGAACCCAATTATTGTCTTGGAAAAACAAATGAAATAAGTAGCATACAAGAGATGTAAAAGAAATGTAAGTCAGAAGTGAAAGATAATTAATGATGGCCAAGAGGGAAAAAGAATAGAGGATAGACAATAGTGAATGAAATTTTAGAAACTTCTCTTGAGTAGAAAAATGACTTAAATCTAAAATTTAAAAGGGCTCAATGTTTCCCAAATAACATTGAAATTCAAGGTCCTAAATATCAAGGCGGGGTGTGCGGATATAAGAACAACATATCATTGATTATTTAGTTTCAGGTTGGAATTCTAAGGACCATACATATCCTTGATCCAAGGGATCATTCTTTTTTTAGGGAAAATATTTTTTTGGGAGAATACAGCAATCAATTCGCATGCCACCCATCTATCCCATATAAGAAATTATTCAAGTCTAATAGACAAGGGTTGAGTCATCTAAAAGGGTGAGGTTAATGTAATATGAATAGATGATGTGGGTGGTTGGCCAATTAGATACAGACTGGGAGTAAAAGCATTCTAATATTTCCCTTTGGTACCAGAGAAATACGATGGACAAGTAGACTGTCCTGTTGGCAGCATGACTGCTTAATCTAGATTCATCAATAGAGAATTGTAGGTTTCACCATAACTGTTAGGAATGGATATGTAACCAGTAATAATACTGAAGAGTATGGTTATCTTTCCAAAGTAACCAGGCTTATGGGTGGTGGATGTGGGGAATAATATGGGGGAAAAAAAAAAGAACTTGCCAGAAAGAGAAGAAATGAAGAATAAAAATAACAATGATAAATAGATCAAATGAGATTAAAGAATAAAAATAAAACCGAGTATATAAATTACCACAATACGTGAAAAATACTGGCTGAATTTCTGTAACACACCAGAGGCTCTCATAGGAGATTAAAATGCAAAGTGCACAAAGAAGATAGAATAGTTATTGGTATAATCAAGATAATATTACTTAAATGCACCAAACATATGACAAAGCTCTAAAAAATAAGATGACTTGGACCAAGTAAAATTATAGTAGTAGGTTTTCATATAACTTTCTAGAAAAATATTAGTGATCAATTCAATAAAAAACCCAGGCTACCTTGCATTTTAATTGTGTAATTAGAAGCTGAAAGCAATATGTACTAAAGAAACGTTTTAGCCTAAGTGCAAAGAGCAAGCATTATTTTTTGGTTCACAGGCATGTACAATGATCAAAAAATGAATAAGACCATAAAATATTAAAAATTTAGAAATTTCACAAGTCACGTTTCTAATTATGGCCAATAAAACTAGAAACCAACAGTACAATTATTGTAAATTTTAACTACTTGTAATTTAAAAACACAAACTCTCAATTAAAGAAGAAATTTAAAGTACTACAAATTATGTAGATAAGCAATTATCAAATGATCAGCTTACAATATAACTCATGTGATATAGCTATTGCTTTATTCAGGGAAAATTATTATAGTAAAAGAAAACCTCATAATAAACATAATGAATATTTAACTTAAAAAACTAGAAAAAGCATGGCACTATGTACTGAAAGAATAAAGGTAGTAATAATTAGTGATATAAAACATAAAATTAAAGAAATAGAAAGAGCATATTGTCAAGAGAATAAATATACCCCAAAATAAGGGCTTTTAGAAAAAGCAAAACACTTGGCACATTTGATTATGGAAAACATGAAAAGATAAATGTGTACAATAATTAGAAAAGCATAATTGACAATATCACAGACACTGAAAAAAGAAAACTTATGAGAATACTACTTGTATCTTTTCTGAGTATCATATTTTATTGGTAACTGGTTTCTTGCTTATTTCAATATTCTGAGCATATTTGTTTCACCAGTAGTCTTTCCCATTTTGCAAAAACTTAAACCCCATGATGGTTGGTACTTGCATTTAGGTCTGACAACTTCCTTCACAGTACCAAGATACTCACATGGTGTTCATACCACCTTCATCTTTCAAATAGTCCTGTTTTTTTAGCAACAGAAGAGGGTTGTTTATCGCGAACTTCTCCAGGGTCTAGCTTGATACTTCAAGGAGGAATTTACCTAGCAGAGGCAATCTATTTATTTGTTTGTTTTCCTGAACCAACACTGCAGGTACCAGGCGACTTCTGTCGCACCAGGTAGACACAATAAGGGCACTCTCTTCTTTAATGACAACTTTGTTCCTGAAACTCAGCATTGTGGGGCATTCAATATCAAGTTTTCAGACTATTGCCATCATTGCAGTGGTTTCATCAAGCTTGTTGAAATCTGTTTTATTATAATAAAAAGAAATTTCATTACACTATTGTATTATCCGTGAAAATGCAACAAAGGATCTTCAACTTAGTCATTGAAACTTTAACAACAACCACATATAAATGTATCACCTCCAGAGTATCAAAACCAGTGTCTCAACATTAAGGCTCCTGGGAGATGATTGGAAATGGTGATGGTGAGTCCTGGTGGGGCATGACTTTAAAAGCGATGTGGAAGTTCTCTAGAGCCAAAGCACAGAACCTTTCAACTAAACTGGGCGAAACAATTGCTGATAAAGATACCCAACACTGGCTATTATCATTTAAAGATTGCCATTTTGGCATATTAGAAAATATATATTTTTTTCATTTTTTCTCTGCATTTTCCCACTTACTACAATACTGAGGCCTCCAGTGCAGAACCTGGTCCTTTGTTTTAAACAGGTACAAACTTCCTTTCCATTGGCTTGCCCACAAATAGCTTTATATGCGGGCCCAAAGCAAGCTTTATTGAGTGCTTTGGCTTGTGCTGATAAACAAGAGAAAAAATGTCTGGTAGCTTCAACACTTTCTAACGAAAGTGTGGTTTCCTTCCACTACTCTCTACACTTTGACTAACAGATATTATAATATCTTTGTATTACGTTAAGATTATAATAGCTTGTTTAAAAGAATATTGTAACTCAAACTGTTTCTCCTCAAACTAGATCCCAAATTTTCTTTAAAACAAAGAAATAACTTTTAAGGTGGTGAATTTTAGTACTTCTATTCCGCAAGACACAGGCTCATTGGATCTTACTTTGTAATTTGTGATTAAAATGGCCTAGGTGAAATGAGTAAGCAATAGGGTGTATGATTTTAGCTCATCTATTGTTATTGTATCCTAAGTTAAATTATGTGTTTAAATTTTCTGCTATCGTCCGTGTGCTTATTCTTATATGCTTACAGAAAGGCAAGCTGTGTTCTGTTGAAAATCCTTGAATTTGTAACTTAAAGCTTGAATTATGACAGATAAAATGATCTGAATTGCTATAAGGCACTTGTCACAAAGCCCATTTCCCTATGCAGCAGGATGGAGATGATACAAAATGATATTTATTATGTAAGAGATGATGTATCAAGCGAGAAAAATATATAAGCCAATACATATATTTTCAAGTGCCTAAATGAAAAGTAAATACTAAGCTGAAATGTTTGATAGTCCAAGAAGCATTTTCTAATGAGTATATGGTAATGACGTAGACTTTCCTCCCACTTTACATCATTAAGGTCTATGTAGCTCGATCTTAAATTCTGCAGAAAGGTTTGTAACTCTTTAAGCTGTTCTTGTCTCATCTTGATCCTTCCCTGGGAAAGGGAATTAGGTTGTTTAGTATCTTTATAAAATTGTCATATGTTTCTGTATTTTTCCTTCAAAGCAATAGCAATGATAGTTTATAGAATGCTTTCATGTACACATAATCCTGTGGATTATTGTTCTGATTTAATGACTCGATAAAAACATACATCTATCCAATAACAGAGCTGCAAACTCTGAGGAACTGCTTTGGGATTTAGAATACAAAGCGTGTATAATTTCATATTTTCACGGATAAAATAGATAAGCTGTCACAAGGGTGATTATGTGTATATGGGAAAGCTTGTTATTTCATCCGGCCCCTATTGCTTCACTTCTTTTCAGACCCAGCTCCAGCGTCATCTTCTTCAATTTAACGTCAGTTCTTCTTAGAAATGTTGTTCACTTTTTGATCCAGTTGTCCTTTCATTGTGTTTGCCTGCAAAAATCCTAACCACGCTTCAATCTAATTGTCCATCTTATTTAAACCTGCGCCTAGGTTGCCCAACGCTGCTGGCCACAGATGTTAATATCTGTCAATTCATAATCTCTGTCCTTGCCAAGAGTGAAGAACTGTATCATGGAAATATCATAGATGACATTTCTCTCTTCCTTGATGGTTGACATCCCCTCATAGCTCCTTGTTTTTTGGCATTTGTATATATGACATAAATATAGGACTATATTTTATTTTAAACTAAGTATATAACTTTAGCCTAATCTTGGCCCTAATAATTGGAAAACTACATGCTTTCTAAAAGACGTACAAGATACAAATAAAACATATTGTCATGTAAGGCTTCTGTCATCAAATGATATAGAACACAAGTCAACTTATTTCTAAATTGACAAATGAAATAGTTCCACAGACTATGTCCCTGAACATTATTGCCTAGGGAAATATTCTAAAGTGCCAGATGTTTCTTATAAATATACTTGAGTATATTTTTATAAAATGGAAATTCATTGCCATCAGATGGAAATTAGAAAGTAAACTATTTAAAATCATCTCATCAATTTATTTTATCTGATATTTTAAGTATATATATATATACTCATTCATTTAAATATAAATACATATGTATATTTGTATGATTTTGCTAAACTCATTATGCAATAAATTTTACTAAAATCGTTGTCATATTTTTGTAAATGTGTTTTCAATTTTCTTGAAAAAATCTGCCATATGTGTACATGCCAAATATGGTAAAAGTAGCGTAACTATTTCTAGAAAACAAAGAGAATATGCATCTGAATTTCTTTTAAAAATAGTATAGGGGCTGGCCTGGTGGCGCAGCAGTGAAGTTTGCACATTCCGCTTTGGCAGCCCGGGGTTTGCCGGTTCAGATCCCGGATGTGGACTTACACAATGGTTAAGCCATACTGCGGCAGGCGTCCCACATAATAAAGGAGAGGAAGAAGGGCATGGATGTTAGCTCAGTGCTAGTCTTCCTCAGCAAAAAAGAGGAGGACTGGCGGGGGATGTTAGCTCAGGGCTAATCTCCCTAAAAAAAAAACAATAGTGTAAATGTCTTTATCTGGAGTGTGAGCTGTTAAAGGTCAGGTGGCCGAGACTCTTGTGTAGATGTAAAGCATCACTGGTAATTACCTTCACCACTGCTCTTTATTTCTTCACATGGATCTGAGCTACTGTCTAGTGTCCTTTTACTTCAGTCTGAAGAACTCTAATTAGTATTTCTTGTAGGGACGCTCTTCTAGCAATGAACTCTCTCAGTTCTGTTTATCAGGGAACATGGTGAGGCATAGCTTCAACACTCAGCATGCATTTTATAATGCTGCCTAGCCTTCACCGCTTCCTTGTGCAGAGCCTCCAGGGTACCCAGAGTGAGAATTTATGATATTCTCAGGTCTTCCCTGAGTGTGTGCACAGCCCTATGTATGTGTATGGCTTTCTAGATTTCCAGGAATATGTTGGAGCTTTTCAACCCCTTCTATGGACATCTCATTCCCTAGCTTTTCCTTTTAAACTTAATGACTATCCTATTGTTTAGCTAAACTGTTATCCACTACCTCAGGCATCCATATGTTAAATAATTGCCTTTAATTGTTTTTGACCAATCTCTCCACTTCCGATCCCTTCTCCCAAAGAGTCTATTGCACTGAGTGAACTCTGAGTTAGTGTTATAGACTGAATGTCTGTGTTCCCCCCAAAATTCCTATGTTGAAACCTAGTCTCCAACGTGATGGTGTTTGGAGGTGGGACCTTTGGGAGGTGATTAGGCCGTGAAGGTGGAGCCCTCATGAATGAGATTAGTGCCCATATAGAAGAGACTCTAGAGAACTCCCTCACTCCATCTGCTACATGAAGACACAGCGAGAGGACTGCTGTCTGTGAACCAGGAGGCGGGCTCGCACCAGACACTGAATCTGCTGGTGCCTTGAACTTGAACTTCCCAGGCTTCAGAACTCTGAGAAATAGGCGTTGTTTAAGCCTCCCTGTCTATGGCATTTTTGTTATAGCAGCCTGAATGGACTAAAACATTCAGTTAAAATAAAGACAGCTTTGCAAGTGGAATCTTCCAGGGAACTACCAGACTGGTTAAATAATGAAAATTCTCTTGAAAGGGGCTTTGAAGGAGCTCCAATCCTGTTCTTTTTCCTCCAACGGCTGCCAAGCTGTTGATTTTCTCACGATGGTGAAGGTGTTGTTTTCAAGGCTACCGTTGAGTTGGCCTGGGGGGGAATGGGAATAGGGCAAGTTAAAAATGCCACAAAGCTCTCTGTTCTTCCTAAGATTTAGCAATTTTTCCTGAATAAATACTCTCCAGATTGCTGCAAATCATTGATTAATTCCAGATTTCTGAAATGTTGATTCTGACCATTTTTTTTTTAAACCAGTTTTCTTATGTCTTTTTTGGAGGTGAGGATTTTTGGAGATTTTTACTCTCACATTTTCACTGATATCACCTATTCAGTCACTCTTTGATTCTTATTTTGAACAAAGTGAGATAGATATATTAACAATATAAAAATGTATCAGTTAGAGGCTGGTAAAAGGGGTTTTGTCCACCTGTTATTCCCTAATATGTGCACAGTCCGCACAACTTCTGCCCTGAGGCCATGTCCATGATGGCTTTATGCCAGATTAATGGTGGTTATTAGTGTTAAAAACAAATAAGCAACAAACAAATAAGTGTAAGCAACAACCACTAAAAACAGGCAGAGGGTAAAATCAGGTGTGGCTAGTCTGTCGACTTTTTAAAATGGGATCACATTGTTGGTGCCATTGTGACTAAAGCACTGGTGTCAGTATCAGCTTGTTGATTTCCCTGGGTGGGAACCCCAGACTGCAGATGCTTTACTTGCCTGATTCTGCCTTTCTTAATCTGTAAAGTGATACCATAGACCTCCCAGGATTTCTCCTGGGAGTATTAGCTACAGCATAAATCTCTATGTGTCACAAGACAGGGATTCAGTCCAAAGAAGCTATCATCAGTAGAAAGGATACTAATTAATAGTAGCTATTGTTATGATGTCACTTATATGCCATACCTCACAGGGACATACTCACATACTTTCCCAAACTAAGTTGGAAAACTCAGAGATGCTTGTAAGTTTTGTCCTTCGATGTGTATATAGATTGTGTAGATTTCTGGGAGTTCCTGTTTGGGGGTAGTAATTAAATGGAAAACAACGATTTCATGAATTTACTATTCTTGAATTTAAACGTGAGTGTGGGGTGGATGAGGAGGGTAGATGTGACTTGTGAGTGATATTGTGACTGAGTGCATACATCCCAGCATACAGGAGATGGATGGTGGGGCCCAGGGATTGAAATTGGTTAAGCTAAGCCATAAAAGGAAAAGGCAGATCTGGGATAGTGAATTGAGGACAAGGAAGAGAGAATGAGGAGGGTGAGAGAAGAGAGCTCATCATACGTAGAAGGACAGAGGCAAGAGCAGATAAACTAAAGAAATAAAGAGAATTTGATGCCTTGTTAAGAAAAGAAGAGGCAAAGGAGGAAGACTTCAAGATTTGTGGAGGAAGGGAGAAGGTAGAATGCTTGTATCTCTGGCTTCAGCATTGAATGTACTCTTATTCCTCCTCCCAATTTAAACTGAACTTTTCCTCTCCCTTTAGAGATGGCAGAGTAACCGTAGCAAAACGAGTGTAAACATATGGTGTGTGTTAATGTGATCGTTCGCCTCCTCATTATGGATTTAGTATGACCATTAACATCTAACTGCCTAATTTCCCAATAACCATTGAAAAATTAGAGCTGCATCATTGCCACCCTACTACTCACCATAATAATTTTGTCATTTCTAAAAGCAGTTAATCTTTGCAAACTGACGCAAATCATTTGCCTTTGTATTATTTTGACTTTTGGCTTATATTGATATGATTTATTTGTGAATTATGTGTCTATAAAATAAAAATCACACAGCTAACAATCTTTTACATAAAAATAAATTACAGTTATATTATCTAATTTTTAGGATTTTTTTTCCTTTATGAGATCAATGTTTATTTGCTCTTTGTGTATCTAAGTCCACATCAGAGCTTTTAAAATATTGTCTACATGTATATGGTGAAATACGTAACTCTTTCTGGGCTTTGTTTAAATTGCTTCTATAAATCACCAAGAATAAATTCTTACTGCGTATACAGGCATAATTCATTATTCAGTGGGAAAAAATTCTTATGAAGCTTAAGACTTTTGTGTGCTTCTGCTTATAGAAAAACGTGATCTTTGAGTGATTTCCACATTGAATAAAAACACATTAGGAAGTGCACATTTTCACACAAGATCATATACTCGTTCTCTCTCTTTCACGCACACACACTCATTAGTCCACAGACACACAGAGTCACACTCAACCGCACACATCCATATGCGCACATTCACACACAATATTGACACATGCTTACATGCGTTTGTAAGTATGGATGTTATTTTTAAATGCACTGTGAAAATTTTCTATTTGATCTGGAACATGCAGAACTCTTTTTTTGTACTGCATTATTTTCAGTAATATTGAGGGGTAAACTTTCTGACATTTGGCTGCCTTTCAACTTGGATATGAATAAACATAACTATTTATGCATTTAATTTTTAAATATAGTAACTGCTTCCATTAGATGCCAACCCTTAATTTTCTCTTTAGGTATTTGATTACTCTTAAAAGCATTTGGGGCAGAAATGCACATATGAAGTTATAATTTTAGTCTTTCCCTTAAAGACATGGTCATTCATAAATTTCCAAAAAAAGAGTAAATAGTCATCAGTTAAATATATCTCCCATTAGCTAAAAACACTGTGATTCTACTGGGTTCTTCTTATGTATTAGGTTTTTATTTCATGAACATTCACCCCACATCCAATCTAGACAAGTATACTGCATGTTCCAATTGCATCCAGCCCAGGACAACTGAACACAGCTAAACAAGTCTTCAGCTGGACAACTGTATGTGGTGACTATGCCCACATAAACTTGTATATCCCTCCATCTTCATTTTGAGTAAACCAGTCCACAACTGTGAAAAAATGTGTAGAAATAACATCAGCCCTGCCTTGGCCTCTTTGTTAAGAAGGCGGGGTCTGAACAGGGCCAGCAAACAGTAATGAGGAGTGGTGCTGTGATGTTCCGCCGTGCTTTGTGCCCAGGCCATTGAAACTATGACTGACAGGAAGAGCCATGAAAACAATGTCTTCTGTGTAACTATCATTCAGGAATTTCAGAACTTGAACTTTAAGCAACTGTAAACCTAATTCATCAGTCTTCCTTTCCCCTAATATCCCTTTAGAGTTGAGGAAATAGAAGCCCAAAGAAGGGAAACAACTTGCTTAAGATTACAAAAATAGTTTGTTTCAAAGCCAAGACTAAAATAAAAATCTTCTGGTTCCTAATCCAGAGTGTTTTCCATGACCCCTTGTGGATTTCTGATCACCTGTTATGTGGGTGATTCACCTGCTGTTGCTTCCTTTCTACTCTCTAAGTTCTGAGTGCCTGGGAAGGATGAATTCTATCATGCACATTCCATAGATCCTGCAATTTCCTTTCCTCCAAGCTCTTATCTCCTGTTTATTAGCCTGTGCCTGAATGTGAGTGATTTGTCAATACCCAGGTCTGAAGGAATACATATCAGATTCCTATTATTTTTAATTACTAGTGATTCACCTCTGTTAGAAATCGCCTTTGAAATTGTGTCCGGAAGCTCTTCTGATATGTCCTATTTTAAATTGTGAAAAGTGGGCATCATGGAAAGATCTCTTCCAGTTTCAAAAGTATGCAAATGATAATATTGACCCAAAATAGATGTAAGCTAAGAACCTGGTTCACACTGTATGTTTAATTCACTCCAGAGTTTTTAGAAGGGAGTATATGCTCAATATTTTTATAATTGAACTTTGTAAGTGACTTCATTGAATTATGTTGGTTTGAGTCTTTCAAGGATTATTTGATCAGATGATAACCTGGGTTAGCTGTCTACAGTGAAGATGTTAGCTGACTGGAGTTCAGCCAATTTAGTGGTAGAGCAATTAAGTAGCCTTGATTTGATCTGTTCTATTTACAGACTATTTATAGGTATGGAGGATGTCTGGTGGTTTATTGTTTTTTTTTTGAGGAAGATTAGCCCTGAGCTAATATCCGCCGCCAATCCTCCTCTTTTCTGCTAAGGATGAGTGGCCCTGAGCTAACATCTGTTCCCATCTTCCTCTACTTTTTATATGTGGGATGCCTGCCACAGCATGGCTTGATAAGAGGTGCATAGGTCTGCGCCTGGGATCTGAGCTGGTGAACCCCAGGCCACTGAAGCAGAGTACGTGAACTTAACCGCTGTGCCACCGGGCCAGCCCCAAGGTGGTTTGGAAGATTTTTACAAAGATATGTATAATGTGAGGTAGACAAATTAATTAATGCTTTTTATTCAGAGTAGGAGTTTTGGTTTTAATTTAATTGTACAGGTGGCTGTTTCGTACTTGTTTTATTTTTCCTTCTATTTCTGACTGGTAGGGTGTAGGATGAGTGAGGAAGGTAGAAAAATTCCTGAGATCAAACACAGTTTCTAGGTAGCTGCTTCGTTTCCTGTGAATTTTCTGTTAATCCTCTTAGTTGTAATCTCTTCAATTGAATATATTGCACCATTCTCCTGGTTGAGAATGCCAAATATCATTTCAAAGTGATTAAAAACCTGGTGATAAAAAAATTTCCAATAATGTTCTCATTTTATGACTATTTCCTTGGATAATTTCCTAAAGATGAAGAAGCAATAATAATGTGTGGGCATTTAATATTAAGTATTTAGAGACTTTAATAACTTGAAATTAATATTTATAAAACTTTTATGGGTAACAAAGCTAACATTTAATGAAAATATCTCATTACATTAGTATTATTAGATTGAATGATATAATGGTAAAATATAAATTATGCATTTTCTCATTGACCCATGACAAGTTTTTATATGGGAACATGACTGATGGGATGGATATTGGTAGATTTTGGAATTGTTCCAATATTAGAGTTAATAGTGGCTTTGGGGTTTATTAGCAGTGAGAGTTTCAGAAAGTTAACAGTTCTCTGAAGCTCTTTTTTACCTAGTAAATGACAGTGGTAATTCCTGTCTTGCCTGATTTCTTTAAAGTATTAATGATATATTGTGTAAGTGCCTAGCATAATGGTTGAGTGTAGAGATAACAATAATGAATAATATTTGTAACAATAAGATAATCACTATAAGGAATAAGATAAATATAATATGAAACAGCTAATATTGACCTTTTAAAAAAATATGTATTCTATTTCCAAAATATCCAAATATTTTATTTGCTGTCTCTCAGTAAAAACCAAGGTGTTTAAGGAAGAGTTGCTTTATATTCTAGGAATTAACATGAGGCAGGAGATGAAGTTCAATTCAAACAAAAGGCCAAATGAGTGTTTCTCGAAACCTTTATAAAAATCACACAGTTAATAAGGTGGCTTAATTTTATTGCTAGAGGCGCTGATGCATATTTCATTCATTTTAAGCATTTCTTTTTTCAGAGCCAGAATGAAAATATAGTAATTGCCTAGTCTATGATTAGCCAACTGCTTAGCAGCTCTCTGTTTTATTGAGTATTTTCTGCTATATCTTTTTGCCACCAATAAATAGCAAGCAGACAATTTTAGTTGAGGATAGACAATATATTTTTGTGTTGTCATAATCGCTGCCCCCTTAATGACGTATCATGGCTACTGGCAGTGTTTACTACCTGTGTATTTACAAAAACTGAAGATGACAACAGGTCGAATCCACCATGTACGGAGTTAGCCCTTTTCATGAAAATGCAGCCAGTTTCACCAAATTGATTTTGTAACTGTTTCTCTCTTGCTTTATGCCTGAAGCCTTTGTTGGAGGAGGACCAATGGATGTTTATCAGAAATCTCTGCCTCTGTGCCCAGCTCCTCATTCTCACAGTGAGTGCCTGTAAATAGAGTATCAGTTACAAGGACTCACATCCACCTTCTCCCCACCCCACCCCCAACAGAGCAATGGCAGCTATCAGGCAGAGGAATATTCTAGAAAGAGATTAAATCTGTATTTAACAGAATAGCCCAGGGCTGGCAGTCATCACAGATTCTTGTAAAGAAACATTTCAGGCATTCAGGCTGCACAGTCACTCCTTCTCATGATCGTCTGGCTAGAAAATTGCCCTGGCCATCATGCGTGTCACTGAGAGCAAGGCAAACTTTTAAACTGGGTGACTGGGAAGAAGGATTGTATTAATTTGATTCCTACTTTTCCATTCTTGCCAGATTAGTCCTTCCTGATTGTTGAGAGTTTAGCTAAACTACTCCATAATATTGCTGCCTCTGCATCCATTTTGTGTGGCCAAGTGGCCTGCTGGGGTCTTGAGCTGACACTAGCCTCTCCCTTGAGCACATGCCCTAGATAACAGCCCAAACAGTTGCAATCATTGTAACTTCCTGGTATGACTCCCCTAAAGGCCCTTGAGATCAGCATTCTCTCGCGCCTTCCAGGGCCTTCCCCTTATACGCCCCTTAGATAAGACCCCTGAGAAGCTTACCAAAACTCTGCTCTTTTTGGTTTGAATTGACCAATTTGGTCTTTGCCCAGGAACCCCAAAGCACTCCACCTGTCGACTCTAATAAAGGCATGTGCCCCAGGTCCTGTAGTGCTCTCTGCCTGCATCCTGCCTTAACCTCCCCCTGTGATCTCTTCAGGCATGCCGTGTACCTCCTCCAGGACCTATGAGTAATAAATTTCTCTGTTTCAATTCCCTTGTGGTCTTTTGTTGATCCTTGCAGCTCACCATTTGATATCCTAGAGCTCTACTTAACAGATGATTTAATAGTCACAACACTGATGAAGCCTAAATGTCTGCGATAATTTTACAAGTGACCCCCTAACCAAGATCAGTGAGGGGCCAGTCAGAGAGGTGTTTAGGATTCCTTTCCTGCACCAGGAGACCACACAGCCCAGACTGCCATTGCCAGGTAGCAGAACCCTACATGTTCAGTGCTATATGATCTGGCGGCAGCTTCTAGAATTCTTTTCAAGTCTCCCTACTACCCACCCCGACTTCCATTGCTCTCTTTCTTATGAGCTGGTCCACATGTGTTGGTACACGTGCGTGTGTATGTGTATACCCATCCCTTACAGATCCCTCTCCCTACAAACATGCAGGCAGAGACGTTTGTCTATAAAATAACCACCTCTGCCTCCTAGGTTGTTCCTGCCTCCTGAGTCTTTAGCCATGTCTCCAGTCCATGGGTTGATGCTATTTGCATTTCCCAGGACTCCACCCTTCTGGTTAGGGATCAAGTTTGCTTTTGATGCCTGCAACACCTTTGCTCTATGCTCTTAAAATATGTTGTAACAATTAACGAGGTAAGCTTTCATCTGGCTCTCTCTGATCAAACCATCTTTGGTGTTTATGTTTCTGGATTGGATTTGAATTTTGTTGCAAACCCCGGATTTAGTGGGATCATTAAACATATTTCTTGTCTTTTCCCTGTGGGTGTTTTTTCCTTTCATATTTATAAGGTGGAGCTACATCCTGCACAGAGGAGGCCTCTAAAGTCTTCTTGTAAGGTGGAACTGGAGTCTAGTAAAACATTCCTCTTGAAGGTCCCCACAAATCACTCATAATGAACAATTTATGGACATGAATGACCTCAATAAGACCAACAAAGTCAGACAGCTTTTCCTGCAGCATTGATCCAATCATCATGTCTTCAACTGAGTAGCAGATGAAGTTTTGGCTTGTGTTTTGGCATCAAGCTATGTGAAAAAAATATATAAATATTTAACCCTGGAATCATGCTTAGTGAGCTGAGATAGTCACAATACTGCAGGCAGATGGGTTGACTGAAGATATAGCAGATTCTGTTGCTGGGGTCCCACTCGCACTGTGACATATGTTCCTTAAGAGGAATGGAGAGCAAATTGCCAACACTCGCTCCTTGTTCTCTTCTTTTTCTCAAGCAGCTCACTTGAATTTGCATAAGTGAAATGTACAAATGACAAAATTCCACTGTTCTTTTGCACAACTCAAGACTTATGCTCAGCATTTCACATAGCTGTCCATGGCCTTAGGAGCCAATGGTGATAATAACGACTACCATTTATTGAATACTTACTTAGTGTGCAAGGAACAATGCTACGTGTCTTATGTTATAAATCCATTTGATCTGCACAACAACTTTATGAGTTCTGTGCTATTAGTCCCATTTTCCAGATAAACGTGTATGGATGGATTTTTAAAGAATCTTTCAATCTTAAAAAAAAAACCAAGTAAGCAACAAGACGTCATTTGCCTACTTCTGCCCCACTGTGTGTGTGTGTATGTGTGTGTGTGTTTTATATGCGAACTGGATTACAGAATGTAACATTTTAAAGAGATGGAGGTTGAAAAGGTAATAAAAATGGTTTTTATTATGTTTACAATGAAATGACTGAAGATTGGAAGGTTAACAAATCTTTCCAAGTCATAAAGCTAGTTCAGCTTAGTATTTTGAGCCACATTGCTTCTTATTCTTTGTAAGAAGAGTACTCTTTGTTTCCGACTCGTGTCTATCATCTATTTTCTAGTTTTCCAGCTTTCTCAAGAGCTAGGGCATTGGCACTATTGCAGACTGCAAGGTATTGTTACACTATATGCTGTTTCCAAGTAGTTTCTTGGTTTCTGAGCTGTGTTTTTAAACTAGGTGGTCTGTACTTGCAGTCTTGGCACCTTTGCATAGAGAGTATCTTGAAAAGTTACCTTCTAGTAGAATACAATTTCCCCTTGCAAAAAAAAAAAAATTTATTGTTCTGTTGAGGTTAATGTGAATTGCTCTTGATAGAACTTTAAGATGTTTCTGTCAATAAAAATCTTAGTATTAAGCTGCCTGGATGGAGAGAGTAACCCTCTGTGTTATCTGTTTATTTCTCAGTCAGAGGTTTAATAGGGAATTTATCTTATTTCCACTTACTGTGATATATCACTTATTCTGCTTTTTAATTTTATGAACCTCTGTATAATTGCTGTTTGAATATTTCCTTTGATATCTTATGCTATATGGTTTTTGTTTTCTTTGTTTTGTTCATTCATTTATAACAATTTTTGAGATTTAAGGAATATAGTTTTAATAATTTCAGTGTTAACATTTGTAATGTTAAATTATGATCACACATACCTAGATACCCATCTCTATATCTTTATTTATTGATGTTTGTTTTAACTTTAAATGAAAAGAAGTTGTATGGTAGAAATTAAATGGCAAGTTAAATTAAAAGGAAATTAACAGAAGTTAAATGCTGGAAATGACACGATGGCTTCCAGTTTATCAGTTTTGTGGGCTGACATGCTGCTCTAGGCGAACTGAAGACTGACAGAGTGCTCTCTACTGAAAAAATCGCACCAACAGAGTTAATTTTCACAATGACCTCTTAAAACACACTTTTCAAATTTTCCTGAATATTTTGATTTCAATTAGGCTCAAAAGTAGACAGCTTTTAATTGAATTGATTTCCAAATAATAGATGCTTTCCTAAATATGGTTAGTAAACAACCTCTAAACTAACAGCAAAATTTTATAAGAAAACACTGACTGTTACGTACTTTCAGTAATTCATTTACACTCTGATTCTTTAAGTACTTAAAAATTCATGTTCATCTTTTTTTATAACCATCAGGGGGGCTGTTTAGCATATTGCATCAATACTGTATTAAACATCATAAGTGAGACTATGCCAGGAAGACATTTATAATAAAATAATATCAGGATCAGCTTTGCAGATATGGGATGTGTATTACAGTGAACTTCAAGAAAGTTGGCAATTGGATCTAGGAAATGGAAATTGGCTCTAAATTTGAAGGTACATATATACATATGTGTGTGTCTGTATGTATATGTGTGTGTATTCGTGTGAATGTGTGTATATATTATGTATATATTATGTGTATGTATATGTATATGTTATGTATATATACACACACAGTATATATTATATATATACACATATGTATGTATTATATATATTTAGAGCAAGAATGTATGTAGACATTTTTAAAACTCTATGATCATATAATAATAGTGAACAGTTTCTCAAAATACTGAAATATTTGCATAATAAAGGGACAGGCAACCTGCTCAAGAAAGTGAGTCTCAACCAAAGTCAGGGGGAACATCTTCAGCTTTGAAGGGCAGCGTTGCTATCAAATCTTGAAATGGAGTTTCTCATTCTCTTCTCAATAATGCATTTATGCCAATCACTTGCCCAGGAATGGATAGTGATTAAGTGTAGAGCACATTTTTGTCTATAACATAGAAAGTCTGTGTGTGTGTGTGTGATCCTTGAATTTTAAATAAGAATACCAATCCACAAAGGAAAGGTAAATAATAATTCCTTGATATTTTCTCCTAATATTTAACTCCTTGCCATGCCCCTGTTCATCATGAGCTCTGGTTCTCTATGTCAGGCAATGGTGGAAAGCTGACATTTTATATCAGAGGACCCTTGCACTTTCTCCTACATCTTTCCACGACTCTACAGTTCTACTTAGATCTTTTCCCTGAGCGGCATGATGCTCTGCCCTCTGAATCTAGCATCTAGTCTGCAAAAGACCTGATGCTCTTTTTTGTGGACAAAGGTTCAGCTTTCAAGGAACCCATAGGAGAGTTTGCAAACAGTATCAGTAATGGGAAGTTAAATGTAATAAGTTCAGCAATATCCAGGAAGCCCAAAGGAAAAATAAAAAAAATTACCAGGGCAGTAAAAGAAATCTTCGTGAATTATTTGTGATTAATCTGAAAGCCTGGGTAAGATTTAATCCAACGAGATGCACAACGGATGTGCAAGGAAGGGGGAATGCTGATTGGTAGAGGCCAAAATGCCTGATGGTGGCTGTGATGAGTCCAGTTTGAATAATGCCAAGGGAATCTGAAGAGTAGTTATGGAGAGTAGACCAGAAAATTAAGGTGCATCAACATTGTTTTCTCGAAACTAGTCTTTCTCAACTGGGGTTCCACAAGAGAATTAAGCCTTATGTAAAATAAACTGAGTGATTATTTTCTCAGTCCTCCCAAAGTTACTACATAGATAACACCCATATCGATGCATAGAAGAGATGTTAATTCATTACATACAATGGGTGCCCAGGGAATTTGAATTGAATTCTCTCTGGGAATCGCAGTTAAGAAAGGCTGGTCTGGCAGGGACCGTTCAACATCTGCAAATCAATCAATATGATACACCATATTAATAAAATGAGGAATAAGAATCACATGATCATCTCTATATATGCAGAGAAAGCATTTGACAAGATCCAACATCCATTTATGAGAAAAACTCCCAATAAAACAGGTGTAGAAGGAAAGTACCTCAACATAATAAAGACTGTTATGTTGACAAACTCACAGCCAACATCATAATTAATGGTGAAAAACTGAAAGCCATCCTTCTGAGAACAAGAACCAGACAAGGGTGCCCACTCTTGCCACTCCTATTCAACATAGTATTAGAGGTTTTGGCCAGAGCAATTAGGCAAGAAAAAGAAATAAAAGGTATTTAAATTGGAAGGGAAGAAGTGAAACTCTTGCTGTTTGCAGATGACATGATTCTATATATGGAAAACCCTAAAGAATCCACCAGAAAACTATTAGAAATAGAAAACTATTAGAAATAATCAACAATTACAGCAAAGTTGCAGGGTACAAAATCAACTTATAAAAATCAGTTGCGTTTCTATACACTAACAATGAATTAGCAGAAAGAGAAATCAAGAATATAATTTCATTTACAATCACAACAAAAATAATAAAATATCTAGGAATAAACTTAACCAAAGAGGTAAAAGACATGTACACTGAAAACTATAAGATGTTATTGAAAGAAATTGAAGAAGATGTAAAGAAAGGGAAAGATATTGCATGCTCATGGGTCGGAAGAATAAACATAGTCCATACTACCTAAAGCAATTTACAGATTCAAGGCAATCCCAATGACATTCATCACAGAAATAGAACAGAGAATCCTAAAATTTGTATGGAACAACAAAAGACCCCGAATAGCCAAAGCAATCCTGAGAAAAAAGAACAAAGCTGGAGGCATCACAATCCCTGACTTCAAAATATACTATAAAGCTATAGTAATCAAAAAAACATTGTACTGGCACAAAAACAGACACACAGATCAAGGCAACAGATGTGAAAGCCCAGAAATAAAACCACACATCTATGGACAGTTATTCTTCATCAAAGGAGCCAAGAACATACAATGGAGAAAGGGAGGTCTCTTCAAGAAATAGTGTCGGGAAAACTGGACAGCCATATGCAAAGGAATGAAAGTAGGCCATCATCTTGCACCCTACACAAAAATTAACTCAAAATGAACTAAAGACTTGAATGTAAGACCTGAAACCATAAAACCGCTAGGAGAAAATATAGGCAGTACACTCTTTGACAGGGGTCTTAGCAGCATCTTTTTGCGTACCATGTCTACTCAGGCAAGGGAAACAAAAGGAAAAGTTGACAAACGGGACTACAGCAGACTAAAAAGCTTCTTCAAAGCGAAGGAAAACATGAACAAAACAAAAAGACAAACCACCAACTGGGAGAAAATATTTGAAAATCATATAGCAGACAAGGGGTTGATCTTCAAAATATTTAAAGAACTCATACAACTCAACGATAAGAAAACAAACAACCTGATCAAAAAATGGGCGAGGATATGAACAGATATTTTTCCAAAGAAGATATACAGAGGGTCAACAGACACATGAAAGGATGTTCAATATCACTAATTATTAGGGAAATGCAAATCAAAACTACAATGAGATATTGCCCTAAACTGGTCAGAATGGCTATAATTACCAAGACAAAAACCAGCAAATGTTGGAGAGGATGTGGAGAAAAGGGGACCCTCATATACTGCAGGTGGGAGTGCAAACTGGTGCAGCCGCTATGGAAAACAGTATGGAGATTCCTCAAAAAATTAAAAATAGAAATACCATGTGATCCAGCTATCCCAGTACTGGGTATTTATCCAAAGAACTTGAAATCAGTGATTCAAAGAGATTTATGTAGCCCTGTGTTCGCTGCAGTATTATTCACAATAGCTGAGACGTGGAAGCAACCTAAGTGCCCATCAACTGATAAATGGATAAAGAAGATGTGGTATATATATACACAATGGAATACTACTCAGCCATAAAAAAAGACAGAATCATCCCATTTGCAGCAATATGGATGGAACTGAGAGTATGATGTTAAGTGAAATAAGCCAGACAGAGAAAGACAAATACTGCATGATTTCACTCATATGTGGAAGATAACAAATACGTGGATAAAGAGAACAAATTAGTGGTTACCAGAGGGGAAGGGGGTTGGGGGGTGGGCAAAAAGGATAAAGAGGCACATATGTATGGTGGTGGACAATAATTAGACTACTGGGGGTGAGCACGATGAAGTGTATTCAGAAATTAATAATAATGTACACCCAAAATTATACAATATTATAAACAACTATGATCTCAATAAAATTACTTGAAAAAAAAAGAAAGTCTGGTCTAGATTATAGCTAATGAGGAACCACGGAAAATATGTGAGTAGAACTGTAATATGATAGAACTGTGTTTTGGGAAAACTTAACTGACAATAGTGTTCAGGACAGTTTGAGGGATGTCAAACTAAAGATTATTGGAGCTTTTGTAACGTGAAAAATAATGAAAGAAATGAAAATAGTAATCAAAAGAAGGTAATAAATGCACAAGATTTATTAATGCATTCATTTAAGTCAAATATATATAAGGTACCTATTGAAGGTCAGATATTGTGGCTACTATGATGAGCAAAAATAGACCTAGCCATTACTACCTAAACGGGAATTGGATATTAAGCAAATAAGCACAAATCCATATAAATTCTTAACAGAGATAACTGTGATGAAGGACAGTTTCTCAGTATATGTAACAGTGACATAAAGTGTACTATAGCAGAGTTTTATGTACTCGGAGGAGTGGATAGCAGTACGAGGGAATGAGGCTTTTTTTGTATATGGTGAGTTTGGAATTTATTTTATCATTAGTGAGAGACTAGTGGGTATTTTAAATCAAGAACTAAAGTTATGATACCAATCTCCCATCTCCTCTCCCTGATCGTGGGATCTTTATTTTACTGATGATAGGGTTACCTTGTATTCACTGTAAATTATAATCTCATAGCCTATGTCCAATGATCGTTAAAAGCCACTGCTTTTTTCTTCCATTCCAATCCTTACTAAAGAATGCTTTTGTGAAAACTGTAATTCTTCTTGCATAAGCGTATAAACACAAATGCAAATGGGATTTTCCTTCCTTGTGGGAGAGAAATGCATACTTGTTGCATTTTATCTCCTCTATGTTCAATTGTTCACTGTAAAATGGGCTCTACTCAGGAATGCCGGAGTGAATTTCCCCAAATTGACAAAGAAGCAAAACTGCTGTTGGACCTCAAATTAAATAAAAATAAACGAATAGAAGCTAAAATGAAAGAAACATAAATTTTAAAAAGTTTAAATGGTTGTTATGAATCTGCCATTGAAGATACTAATGGGAGTGTTATTCTTCAATACATTTAGGTCCTATGTGAGCATTTCCATTAAAATTTAGTGCCAAGATAAAAGTCTCATTAAAGAGTTTTTGTGGTTTCTCAGTTTTAAAATTGAGACTTTTATCCTGACTTCAAAGAAGTTAAGGAACAATTTCGTCGATAAAGCATAATTAGTTGTACTTGCTTCCTTCAATTAGAGGTCCTAATTTTCTTCTATTTTATTGGTCATATTGTATCCATATCCCATTCAGTTTGCTACTTCAAAAGGAGAACTTCTGAGTTAACAAGTCATTATGATTAATCAGAGATTTCCCATTTCTTAGTATCCAGTTACTTGAGTCTCTATATAATACTCAAATCTGACATGGTGTGGTTAAGCAAAGCTGATAACCTCGCCCTATCTTTACTGAGCAACCATAGCACGAGCAAGCTGTATGGGAAGGAAATTCATGATGAACAACGAAGAGCATTTCAAGCTCATTCTTGCTGTTCACATTTTCTATTATAATACAAGTATCTTCTGGGAAGAAATCAGCAAAGCAGACTTGGATTTTTTGAAAATGTGAAAGTCAAGCTAAAAATGTGTAGGTAAATCTATATCTTGAGACAAGAAATAAACCATAATTTTAGCTTTTATGGTTGTAAGTGTTGTGAAATAAATGTCCATGAAAGTCTAGACTAGCACGGAGGGATTTGGAAAAAGAAATGGCTGAGCTGCTTTGAGTAAATCCCATTGAAAGTGATAAAACTGCTGAAGAAAGTATAAACAGAAATCTGTAAAAGATTAAGATTTATATGGAACCATGGGATTTGATTAGATCCAAACACATGAAAGCTGTGTTATCCAATATGGCAGCTAATAGCCAACTATATTTAATTGTTGTTCAGATTTTCTCGGAGACTATACCTTCTTTTGATTTAGGAGCATTGTCTTGTGTCTGTCTTGCCCATATACTACAGCCTCTGCCTCAGCTGTGTCCCCGACTGGCTGCCAGCAGAGTACAAGGCATAGAGTCAGAATCTCAGGAAGGGAAATACCCTAAGGCTTACATCATCTGGTCCCACACCTTCTATTAAAGAAAATCCTTGAGTTCTAGAATCACTTGCTCCATCCTTAGGCAAATGTAAAGTTTTTCTTTTACTAAGTTAGAATCAGATTGATAACCATCAACATGGGTCACGGCTAATCTTTCTTCTGCCCAGCGTTTCTTCAAATATGTAATACAAATACCATAAAACCAAGTAAAATACATTGATTTTTACCTAGATGGGAGACATTATTAGACATAGCCCTTATACATGAATGATTACTGCCTTAATAATAATGTCAGTAACTACCTTGGGTTGAATCAATCAACAATCACAAAATTGTGGACCAGGGATCTTGCTTACATTATTTCCAGTGCATATGTGTTACAAAGTTAATGCACATGTGCGAGCAAAAAGGTAATTACTATTATTTTTGAAGATGGCAGTTGACAGAGAAGCTGTCACCTTAGTTAAGGGGCTCAACCTGACCCAGATTCAGATCTGACTATAAATCCTGTGTTCTTTTACTACTCCTTTATATAAATTGCAAGCACATGCCTTATTATCAGCTATGTTATTCTGGGTGAATTGTACTATTCTTCAAACTATACGTCTGTCCTTTTAAAACAGTTGATCTTTGGGTAGTGGAAATAACCACTATGGTGCTCCCATGAAGAGTGTAATTTTGGGTAAACTGTTTTAAATCAAGATTAAGAGGCAGATTGCTAGAAGAAGCAGGCTTCTCTAAGTGGCCTTGTTAGCACTCAAGGGAGATGCACTAGCGTATCTTCCTACTCTCCAAATCTTCAGGTGAGTCCAAGGAGCGTTTAATTATAAAGTTTCTTATGACTACATATTTCTGTGATTCAAGAACTATACACTAATGAACTAATGATAGCGATTTAATGCATATCAAATATACATATGCCTGATGTGTAAAATATATACATATGATATACATGATACATATGATCTATACAAGATACATATGTGTATGTTATATATAGAATATTTTTACCACAAAGAAAAAAGTATGAATTTATAGTTATAAATAAAAAGAAATATTTCAAAATAAATTTAATATCACCTTTTCAATACCCTCCTTTCCCCCCCATCTTCCCCCCCACACAGCCTTTGAACAATTTGGGGAATATTCATCCAAACCTTTCTCTGTGCTCATACATATTCTTTTCTTTTCTTTTTCTGTTTCATTCTTTTATTTTTCACCAAATCTTTAAACTCAGAAATTCCTAGAATTGATTTCCAAAGTGTATGACAGCTTGTTCAAATAACAGATGCATTTTAAATTTATAGAAATTGCTTGATTATTTTGCAAAAAATTTTTGCAAGCCACACTTTGAAAACAATGGCGGACATGTCCATCTCAGGATATCATATTCTCTCCATCTCAGGATACCATAATTTTTTAAAACTTTGGCTACTCTAGTGAGTGAAAAAGTGTATCTCATTCATGATGCATAATTTGGATGCCTAGTGATGCTGAAAATGTTTTTGTGTTTAATGACCATTTGTATGTCCTCATTTGTGGCTTGCCTGCTAATATCCATTGCTAAATTTTCTATTGCTTTTTTTAGTTTACTCATTAATTAGAAGAACTTTGTGTTAATTGTTTGTGATAATATTAGAAATATTATCTTTTGTTTTTCATGCTCATTCTAAATGCTTTTCCCAGTCTATTGTTAATTTTTTGCTTTTGTTTATAGAGATTTTGGCAAACAATTATTTCACGTCTAAAATAGCGTTATCTTAAGAAGATCCCAACAGTATTTGTGATGTTTAATTTTATGTGTCAACTTCACAAGGCTAGAGGCTGTCTAGATAACTGGTACAACGTTATTTCTGGGTGTGTCTATGAGGGTGTCTCTGGAATACATCAGCCTTTGAATGGGTAGACTGAGTAACGATTACCCTCACCAGTGTGGGGTGGGCATCATCCATTGTGTTGAGGGCCTGAATAGAAACAAAAAAGCAGAAGAAGGGCAAATTTGCTCTCTCTATTTGAGCTGAGATATCCATCTTCTCCTGCCCTGAGAGTTTCTAGTGCGTTCAGACTCAGACTGAACCATCAGTCCACTGATTCTTAGGCCTTCAGACTCGGACTGAATATCACCACTGACTTTCCTGGCTTTCAGCTTGCAGGAGGTAGGTTGTGAGACTTCTCAGCCTCCACAACTGCATGAACAACCTCCTATAATAAATCTCCTCGTATGTCTCTATATAAATCCTATTGGTTCTGTCTTTCTGGAGAACCCTGACTAATAGGGCATGTTATAAAATTTTTCTCCAGAAAAATTTTTATAATTTTTACTATGAGATTTATTTTTATTCTTTGTGTGAAATTGGGGTTAAGTTTTCTTTAATATCTTAACAAAAAAAAATGCCAACTTTATGTGATGGATTGAAATTTTTTCCATATTTTCCTACGACTTGGAAATAAATAATAAAATATTATTTAAAATTCAGCTATAAAACAATCTGGAGTGAGGTCATTTTAAAGGTAGAAGTTTAACTAATGGTCCATTCTATGATTATGTGTCTTTTGAGATTATTTGTCTTTTCCCAAGGGGCTGGCTGCCATGCCCCTGTTGCAAGCCTTGGCCTTAAGTGCTCCTTCTCTCCACCAGGGGACACTAGGGTTTACACAATTTTGTTGCTGCTCTAAGGATCACAAGAAGTCAAGGGACATGTGCTAACCATCCTCCAGAGATCCCAAGGCTTCAGCCACTTGGGACCACTCATGAACATCTCCCCAAGATTGAGGAGAGACAAACATTATCTTCTGTTCCTCGGAGAAGGACGTCATGCCTTGATTTTCTTCCCTGGAAACTTGCAGCTTCTGATGCACCCTCCATGGCCCCCCAGAAGCATACTTGCCTTGGTCCATCAGTTTCTCCAGAAACGGTGTTGGGAATGAGAGTGGAGTGGTAATATGTAACCAGCCTTCCATTATTCCACAATTCCACAGGAATGACCTCAACATTTAGATGTATCTTGGTAAGATAAATAAATTTTTTGTGGTGGTCTTTTCTCTTTATTTATCTCCCTTCAACACACTTCAGAATCAAATGCAACCAAATTTTAAGTGTTTACCTTTCGTAAGTGTGGTATGCTGTGAATGGAAAGAAAAGTGAATATTCTTCTGCAAGGTATTTAGAATTTTAAGGTCGACCCACTTGAATTTCAATTTTTTAAGCTAAATCATGTTTTGCTCTCATGCTACATATCTAATCATAATCATATGCGTATTTTTCTGCTCTTCTAGATGCAGATTGTCTGTACGCAGCATCTCTCCATCTGAGGCGCCCCATGTGTTCTATCACTCTCTTGCAGAAATGCTTCTCGCTTTTCCTAAGTGTTGCTGCTATGGTCTCGACTGTCATTTCCTCAACACCATCTGTAGACTGATATTTTGTGGGAATTTGTATGGATTCCGAATAAGAATTCAGCTCAACAGGCCAGCATATTTAGTTTTTAAGAGAAAAGAAAGTAATCGATCAATTCCTATTCTAGTCCACTCTCTTTTTTCCCCCACTTCTTCTCATTCTAATCTCACATGAAGATATTCTTACAGCTTTGAAGTAGAATCAAATTTCCAGGCTGCACAATTAAATTTCAGTCAAAAATTCTACTTACCAGAATGCTCACAAAACTAATAGTGTTGTTAGAAATAAGACACTTGATTAAAAGGCGGCACACTTATATCTTTAATGTGCATTCCTAATGAGTCTTAGCAGGAGGCTGATTCACATGAAAATGCACAATTAGCTCATCCAAGTTTAATATACCATTATCTACACCCAGGCCCTCTCTTCATTACCATCTGAATGCACTGTTTTCTTTGGAGTTTTGTGCAGGAAACAAATCCCTATATATGGCACACAGCTCTAGACTCAGATTTGTCTGCATTTGCCCTTTAGACAAAAGGCCAAAACAACGTGCTCTGTGGTGCATTAATTTTCAATCTCTGGCTATTTTTGAAATTGTAATGCAGCACATTTCCTTTTCCAGGAGACTTTAGTCGGTATACAACATAGAAGTAGATGCAGCCAAGGGATTTGTTTGTTATTCTGAGTGGTGGCACACCATTTTCTCATGCGCACTCCAGATAAAAGGGGCTACTTTAAAGAGCTATTGAAACCCAATGAAATAAAATATTACTTGAAATCTGATTTCACTAATATCCGGAGTCCACATTACCATCTGGACTTTGGAGTCTGAAATAAGAACTGAGAAAACAAAAGATGTATTTATTTCCTACCAAGGTTATCATTTGGCCTTTCATTAACTTTCAGTTCTGGCACGCCACACTTCCACAGTTCTACAAGCTTCCTTGGTACTCAGTATTCTATTTAATCTGGAGCAAATGAAGTCAATAACAGATTAAAAATACTGTAAGCATTTTTAACAATTCCTTTCTCTCTTTTTTCCTCATTTTCAAGCATCACGTATGTTTAGCCCTTCAAAGAGACTTAAAGTATTGGGAAAAAAGAAAATATCTTTCTTATGACATCAATTGATAGTTTTTACTCTTGAATAATGAATCACACAGGACATTTCACTAAGGATGAAGTAATTTTACAACAATGCAATTGGTTATTATTTTGCAGATTTACACAGTAAAACAAAGAGATGTGGCGTACTTGAGGTGCACAAATAGGCACAACTATTATTTGCTCATAAGGTAACGTTAAGAATAAATTGCTAAGGATAGAGAAAACAAGGCTTATTAGAGGGCACATGACATTTTAGAAAGTAGATGATGTTAGAGGTCATTTGAACCTATAGGATTTGTTTATAGCCTCTACGAGTTACTAGCTTTGCTTATCAAGCATGTTTCTCAATTTCTCTGAGTTCCAGAGTTCCTCTTTCCTATTCCCAGCAGCATCTGCAAAAATAACATACTGGGGGGCTGGCCCTGTGGCCAAGTGGTTAAGTTCATGTGCTCCACTTTGGTGGCCCCAGGTTTGCCGGTTCGGATCCTGGGTGCAGACCTATACACCACTCATCAAGCCATGCTGTGGTGGCATCCCATGTAGAAGAACTAGAATGACATACAACTAGGATATACAACTATGTACTGGAGCTTCGGAGAGAAAAAAAAGAAGAGGAAGATTGGCAACAGATGTTAGTTCAGGACCAATCTTCCTCACAAAAAAGCATACCTTAAAAAAAAAAAAAGACATAATAACACCCTTTGTGCACCACTGTTGTGAGGATCAGAGGTAAAATTACATAGCACCTAGTAATAAACGAGTTCATGAAGCTTGCAGGATACAAGATCAATAAAAAAATCAACTGTATTTCTATACACTAGCAATGAATAACTCAAATGGGAAATTAAGAAAAATTTTCATTTGCAATGATATCAAAAAGAATAAATACTCAGGAATAAATTTAAAAAATGAAGTACACTAAAAACTACAAAACACTGGTAAAAAAAGAAGACATAAATAAATGGAAAGATATTTCACGTTCAGGGCACAGATTTAATATTGTTAAGAGTAGTACTATCCAAATTGATCTACAGATTCAACACAATGTCTATCAAAGTCCAAGCAGATTTTTTGCAGAAACTGACAAGCTTCCTAGAATTCATATGGAAATACAAAGGCATCTGAGAGCCCAAACAATCTTGAAAAAGAAAGTTGGAAGACTCATACTTCCCATTTCAAAACTTACAATAAATCTCCAGTCTTCAAGACATTGTGCCACTGGCATAAAAATAGACTTAGAGAAGAATGGAATAGAATTAAGAGTGAAGAAAGAAATCCATGCCTCTATGGTCAACAGATTTTTGAAAAGATGCCAGGAAAATTCAATGGGGAAATAATAATCTTTTCAACAAATGGTGCTGGGACAATTGGATATCCATATAAAAAAAAAAAAAAAGGATTTGAACCCCTTACTTCACATCATACCCAAAAATTAACTCAAAGTGGGTCACAGATCTTCCACAGAATAAACTTAACCAAGGAGGTGAAATACTTGTACCCTAAAAACTGTAAAACACTGATGAACAAAATTAAAGTGGACAGAAATATATTGAAAGACATTCCATGTTCATGGATTGGAAGACTTGATATTGTTAGAATGTTCACGCTATTCAATGTCATCTACAGATTCAGTGCAATTGAAGTCCCAAATGGTATTTTTACAAAAATAGAAAAAACAATCCTAAAATTCACATGGATCTACAAAAGACCCAGAATAGCCTAAGCAATCCTGAAAAAGAAGAACAAAGCTGAAGGTATCATACCTCCTTATTGCAAAGCTACAGTAAGTAATGTACTGTGATACTGGCATAAAAAATATAGAACAGTGGAACAGAATAGAGAGCCCCCAAATAAATGCACACATATACAGCCAACTGATTTTCCACAAGGGTGCCAAGAATACACAAAGGATAGTCTCTTCAATAAATGATGTTGGAAAAACTAGATAGCCGCATGTAGGAGAATGAAATTGGACCCTTAACTTATACCACACACAAAAATCAACTCAAAGCTATTAAAGATTTAAACATAAGACCCGAAACTGTGAATCTCCTAGAAGAAAACATAAGGGAAAAGCTTCACGGCATTAGTCTTGGCAATGATTTCATAGCTATGGCACTAAAAGCACAAGCAACAAAAGCAACAATAGACAAATATGACTACATCAAACTAAGAAGCTTCTGCACCTGCAAAGGAAACAATCAACAGAGTGAAAAGGCAACCTACAGAATGGGAGAGAATATTTGCAAACCATTTATCTGATAAGGGGTTAATCTCCAAAATATTTAAGTTACTTCTAGAACTTAATAGCAAAAAATAAACAAACAAATAGCCTGTGTTAAAAAAATGGGCTAAGGACTTGAATAGACATTTCTCCAAAGAAGATATACCAATGGCCAATAGATATAGGAAAAGATGCTCGAAATCTCTAATTATCAGGGAAATGCAAATCAAAAGCACAACAAGATATCACCTCACACCTGTTAGGATGGCTATTCTAAAAAAGACAAACACAAAAAACCAAAGTCACAAAACAAAACAAAAAAGATGACAAGTATTAGCAAAAATATGGGGAAATTTGAACCCTTGTAACTTGGTGGGAATGCAAAATTATGCAGCCACTTATGGAAAACAGTATGAAGGTTCCTCAAAAAATTAAAAGTAGAACTGCTATTGATCTAACATTTCCACTTCTTGGTGTGTACCCGAAAGATTTAAAGTCAGAATCTCAGTGAGATACCTGAACTCCTGTGATCATTGCAGCATTATTCACAATAGTCAATGGAAACAACCTAAATATCCATTGATGGATAAATAAATAAGCAAAATGTGGTATATACATACAATGGAGTATTATATAGCCTTTAAAAAGAAGGAAATCCTGCCAGATGCAATAACATAGACAAATCTTGACGACATTATGCTAAGTGAAATAAGCCAGTCACAGAAGGACAAATACTTTCTTGATCCCATCTGTATGAGGTATCTAAAAGAGTCAAGCTCATAGAAACAGAGAGTAGAATGGTGGTTGCCAGGGGCTGGAGGGAGGGGGAAACGAGGTATTACTGTTCAACAGGTATAGTTTCAGTTACGCAAGAAGAGTAAGTTCTGGAGAACTGATGTACAACATTGTGCCTATAGTTAATACTGGTTTGTGCACTTAAAAATTTAAGAGGGTATATTTTATGTTAATTGTTTTTACTACAATAATAAAAAAAAGAAAACACATTAGGGACCAATTCTCAATGAACAAGAGTTAAACTACAGACATGAGAATACTTCCAAAAATGTGAGAGCATTCTAAAAGACATTATGAAATAAATTGAAACATTAAAATAATAAGAAATACAAACTTTTTATATACATACACACACACGCACACGTTTATATGACACGTTATGGTACCTCCAAATCACTGGAGAAATGCAGTGTAAAAGGACTTCTGATAAAATCCGGGTCACCATTCATATGTAGAGTGGTGTGTTTTTCTGTTTGTTTTAATGTGACAACATGTCTTGAGAGCTTGCAAGGTGCCTTTGTTTTGGATGTGAAATGGTAAGAGTCTCCAGCAAACACCAGCAAATGATTACTATAGAAAGGATGAAATGAAAGCCTCATTTAATTATCTAAACGTAAACTAATGCCCCTTCCACTCCTATCCCACCTCCTCTCCATCCTCCAAATTTTCATTCTTACTCCTTAAACTCTGGTGATCTGTGAGTCATCCAAGTCGAACATTTTTGAATATTTAAAAAAATATCTCTCTTAAATATGTTGTTATGTAAGGGATATAAGATTATAAAAATATCTTTTATTTTTGATACTATAACTAACAAAAAATCAGGATCTTCACTGCCTGTTAGGGAATAGCTAGGGGTTTATTCAGCAAACTTCTAAATGAGGATGTTTGCTAGTGTGGGGAGAAGGCCCCCTGAAGAAGTGAATGCGGTCTAGCAAGTGTGACTTTAGAGGAGACTTCTTAGTAGGTTTAATTCATTTCCTTAATCAAAATATGACGTGATTTTACTTTCATAATAAAAAACTATTTAAAACCAGCTCCATCATTCTATAAGGGTTAATAATGGAGCCAAAATTTTTTAAACTTCCATTCTAATTCTACATCTTATCATTAACAGACATAATATTCAAGCTCTAATCTAGAAGCATAATAGGGTAATATTTTGTCCGTACTAATTAAAAAAATAACGCTCTCTAGACACAATCATTTCCCTCGTTTGTGGTAATTTCTCTTTGACATTTAGTACAAATCTCACTTATGCCAGAATTCAATCTAAATCTGATTAGATTAAAGAGGAGAGGCAGGATGTGAGTAAGGTGGGAGGAGAGGTGCTCTCCAAAAAAACCCCCTTGGAGTCTGATCTCACTCTAGAACTGAGCTGTCAGTGGAAGCTGGAAGAGAACCTAGTGGAAGAGAGACAGTTGCCATGGATAAACACTTAAAAGAAGAAAGTAGATGTCTTGTCTGCCTAACTTATCTTGAACAAATCCATGTACCTGAAATGTGGATATGTCTATTGTCTCCGAGGCATCAATTCACTGCAAAAGACACTCAATTGGCAGGGTTTGTTGTACCTCTTCTGCTCTTTGGTCTTTTAGAACAACATCAGATCCACTTGCCAGATAGGAGAGCTGGTTTCTAAGTTCAAGGAAGTAGAGCTCCAGCTGAGAGCTATTCTACAGATGAATCCAAGGATGCTGAAGTTCCAAGTGGATATGACCTTGGTTGTTGAAGCAACCAAAGAATTCCGCTTCATTTCTGATGACCTAAGGAACATTCAATGTGAGAATATCAAGCAAAAGTTGTAATTATGTGTTGAGAGATTCAGCTACTCGATTTGTGTCCTGGGCTTCCCTTGGTTCACCTCTGGCTGCCATTACTGAGAGGTGAACGTGAGACAAAGCAAAGAATGGGACCTGGGAGTTTGCCAAGAATCTGTTCACCAACAAAGAGAGATGCAATAGTCTACAGAGCTTGTATTCTGGACCTTAAGTTTGAGACAAGGAAGCTACTTCTAGGTCAGCATTGAGCCATAGATTGCCCTCTGGGTAAATCCCCAGTTACACCAAGTGGGAATTTTCCTGGATGTGGATTTTGGAAAATTTCTTCTTATGACATTAGTGATGGAACTCGTATCTTTACATTTACTGAAATGTAAGCTTCTGAGCCACTGTGCCCATTCTTTTCTCCTTCAAGTGTAAGCAATGGTGATTAAGATTCCCTGAGTATCTGCCTTGTGATAAATCCCAATATTCCATTCCTCCCTCATCACAAGACATAGACCAATAAACCCAAAATAATAAAACAGTTTTATGGCAAATGTCTCTGTGCTCATAGCTATGATCTTTTCTACTTAGTACACACATTAGACAAAGTATTAGTAGAAAAATATGGAACATTTTATTAGATTAATTAGAACATAAATTGTATTTTAAATGTTAAATATCATGGTAAAAAATACCGTCGATAGTAAATACCAAGTACTAGAATAAATCTACTAAAGCACACAAAGAACATCTAAAAGAACATTATAAAACATTTATGAGAGTAATTACAGAAAGTTGCAATAAATGATGGGCTATATCATGGCAAGAGATTGGAAGATTCAATATTGTAAAATGGTATTTTCCAAAAAATAAAAGATTATAGATTTAATTAACCCACACTCAAAATTATTGGTAGAATTTGATAGGTTGATTTTAAAATTTAGCCAGAATTGCAAAGGACCATGCATAGTCAAGAGAGTCTTGAAAAAGAACAAAACTGGAAGAATTATTCTATCAAATGACAATAGTCATGATAAATCTACTTTAAATCATACAGTGTGGTATTGGTGCTAATGCAGACATTTAGACCCCTGGGATAAACTAGAGAGTTCAAAAAGGAACCCATACTTATCTGGGTGATAAAGTTTACTCTTTGCAGTGAGAAAGGAAAGTCTTTTCAAAAATAGTGCTGGGTCATTAGATGCCCAAATGGAAAAAAATAGATTCTGTGTCACATCATGATCCAAAAGTAATTTCAGATGATTCATGGATCTTAAAATGAAAGTGAAAACAATAATGTCTCTAAAGTAGATTACATGAAAATATCATTTTGAACTTGAGTAGAAAAAGTTCTCTTTATAATTATACAAAAGCACTAACCAGAAAGGAAGTGAATGATACATTGGAGTACATTAAAATGAAGAACTTTGTTTAACCAATGATACCATTAAAAAAAAAGTGAAAGTCAAGTCACAGACTGGGGTGAGATATTTAAAGAAATCTCATATCCAGAATATGTAAAGAACATCTATAAATCAATAAAAAGACAGATAAAACAATAAGAAAAACATGGCTAGGAGAATTGAACAAGCACTTCCAATGAAAAGATATCTCAATGGCCATTAACATAAGGAAAGGTTCTCAGCTTCACTAGCCATCATGGAAATGCAAACTAAAACTGCAAAACAATACCATTGCATACCCACCAAAATGGCTAAAATAAAAAACATGTGTAATACTAAATGGTTCAGCATATGTGAATCAATTTAAACTCGACTTCTCGTGGGGATATGAATGGGTCCAACCACTTTGAAAAAGCATTTTTTCTTTTCTACTAAATTTGAGCATATGCATACCCAATTACCTAAAACTTTCACTAGTAGTTAGATGGTCAACCAAAATGCTTACATGTATGTGTCAAACACACACACACACACCGAGAAATGTTAAAAGAACATTACCTTAATAGTCCAAACTAAAACCACCCAAAGGTACATCAATTTACATCAACTGTAAAATGGAGAGAAAAACACATTGTGATGTAGTCATGCTTTCTAATGCTCTACGTCAGTGGACAGGGCTGAGCTACAGTTATGTGCAGCAAGACGCATACATCCCGTTAATAAACTGCTGAACAAGTTTGCCTCATTACACCCTTGTTGTTCTTAATTTGCCTTGTTATTACTCCTCTTGGCAAGTGGTTTAGAAAGGCTTTGCTCCAAACGCTGTGAGCATTATCTGTCCAGAGGGGCTGTGTTCTCTGTGCCGTTTCTACGTCACCATGGAATTTGGGGGAATTTATATTTTGCTTTGTAAATTTATTTGCTAATTGCCAACATGAAGAGCATTATTTCTGTACTTCTCATATTTTATTATGCAAATAATTCAAGAAGTGACATCAAAACACATTTATAGGGGACGTATTAGTACTTTTGAGGCAAATATTTACATTTTATAGCCCACTATTTGCACTTTCTTTTCTTACCTACCCTGTTCTAAGATAAAAGATGAGGAGATGCCCCAAGATTCAGAAAACAATTGTTTTCAAAATTGCATTTCATGTTAGTTTTATGGGTGTGGACTTCTCTTCAAACTCATTAAATTGTATACATTAAATATGTATAACTTTTTGTATGCCAAATGTACCTCAATAAAGTGGTTTAAAAAATTATGTTTCATGGCATGAAGATAAAGATTTCTTTAGCTTCTCAGATAATCTTTGTTGTCTGAGCCAGCATAATTGGCTGAAGAGATAGGTTATAAGCAGGGCTAGGGAGGGAATATGTTCGTCACTTAGAAAAGGCACATGATATTAGTCATATATCCTTATGCTTTCTTTAGCACTGACATCATCTGGTGGCAAACTCCTCAATTTATTTTGAGTGGAGTTTTCTCCTGTGAAAGTGTTTCTCTATCGATGGAATCAAAGGGCCTGACCTCTGCTTGAGGGTAGCTTTCACCAAGGAGGGGCATTATGACATCTTTTCAATAAACTTTGAACAAAACTTGCAAAGTTTTTTAAACAAGTGCTTACAGAACATAAAACCATATTCTATGTTCGTGTGGAAAATAAAAGTATTTTTTCATCCATTAGAAAAATAACAGGTAGCTTAAGAGATATTGCTTTTATGCTCTAAAGAATGTTACTTATGGTGGATACTTGGCTGAAAGGACACACAAAACGTGTTCTCACCTTGCTGCACCTGCCCTCAGTGCATACGGCAGATTCCACCTTGGTTCAAGATCTTATGTCATTAAAGTACATAGAATTTTACAACTGAGTAAAATCCAAAAGTTTAAATGGTTGAGGGTATTAATGACCAGGAAGGTCTGGAACTCTGCTTGACATGTACTCATGCAGTAGATGGTCAATAAATCCATTTTGAATGAGTAGAGGTTAAATTTCTTCCCCAAATGCCAAATCTAGGTTTCTGTGACATTGCACTGTTATCTATAAGCTGTTTGACTTTAGAACTACGGTAAATATATAAGGACAAGAAAACATATTTTCTTGGTGTATTTGTTTTCAGGAAGATTTGCTCTTTGATGAAATTATGTAAAAGTGGTCATTGGATCCTTAGCGGTTTTCTGCCGTGGTTTGTAGGTCAGGTCAAAGACTGTGCCCTGGTTATAGGACTCTAACTGTGAACAGAATTGCCAAAGGCAGCACCAGGTTAGAAGTCAGTTTTGGCTTGGGGCTAGATCCAGGTATGAGATTTCTCAGCACCATTTCCTAAAACTAGAAGTAAGTCTGGGGTCACTCAGTGGGGAGAGTGGCTCACGGTGAATACATGCTTTGTCTCCAACTCTGAAAATAAGGAAGACCCCAGGAAAGTGTTCATATGCTTGCTTACTTACATGGTATGGGGACTCTATTGCGTACATCAATTTCCCAATAACATGTGTCTGCCTTCCTTGTTTGACCCAGGCAGAATAATCTTTTCCTAAATTTGTATGGAGTAGTAGTAGTAAAAGAAATATCAACAGTAATTGTATTTACCACTGCATCTCACTTGGTTAAATTATATTGTACAATTTAACACCCCAAAATTTAAAATGCAGATGAATAAAAAGACTGTTACTGAAATGTGGGACTGTTGGTGGCTGTCACACATTTCTCTTCTAGATAGAACTCATGCTTCTTCCTCAGGAAAGCTGTCTTGATGTACGCAATAGAGTCCCCAATCTTATTTGAAGGGTAAATAGGTGCCATGTATCAAAGACCACAATAATCATCAGCAACTGTATTAATTTGCCCTTTATCCACATACCCTTTCTTTCCTAAAATGTTTTCCGGCAGTGGAATATGGTGAACAGAGCTGCTTATTCTATGGGAAACACAAAAAAAGAATAGAGAGTTAATGGGACAAGGAAGGCAGACACATGTTATTGGGAAATTGAATAATAAAAATAGACATTTGGATAATTACAACAGATGGGCTTGACACGATACAGAGCAGTGCCAGTGTAGAGCCTGCTGCATTTTCACAAACAGTAGATGGAACTGTATTTATTTATCCAAAATATTCCTTTTATATGTAGACAGACACAAGTGTACCAAAGTTCATTTTTTCAATACTGGACGTACAATGGCCTAATTTCTACGCGTGTTTGAAAATCAACACTGCTATAAAAATAGAATATGATATATATATGAATCAATTATTACAAAAAAGTTGCTAAACTTATAGAAGATTGTACCCTTTCTAAAGGTCACAAAGATATATATTCTTATAACTTTAAAGGCAAATGACCTTCATGCCTATGTCCAAGGTGCCCCTGGGCTCTGAGAACCAGCCAGTGGATTTAGTTTTGTTATCATTACAAAGCCTGCTTGTCTTGGCTTACTCTTCATGTTTACGTCTTTCTGAGCGTGTTCCTGGCTCTGAGTGGGGCCTCATATTGACCTTCATTTTCTGTTTACTCCCTCCTAAGTCTTTTTCTGACTCTGAGCCACTTTCTGTCTCATCTCTGCTGCAGGGTCACTTACCAATCTGCACCATTGGTCAGTCTGTAACTTATATACATATGTTATTTTATATTATATTACTTTAATTTAGTTTTAGATGATAGAAACCCAAGTTAGTTTGCTGAAATAAATAATCCAGTTTAAAGAGAGATAGAAAGGGGATAATCACATGAATGAAGGGTTTGGGATGGGTCCAGGAGGTGGAATTTAAGGTATTAAGTAGAGGAAGATAGTAAGCATTCTGTGGGGATGGAATGCACTTACTGCCTTGTGACAGGAAGGAAGACGGAAATGGATTCAAGGATAGGTAGGTATCTAGATTTGTTGGTGGAAAATTGAGTGTATTCATGTATGTTTACTTTCATTTCCTCCATAAAATACGAGGCAAGAAAAATCAGTTGTGAGGAGGATAAGTGAAAGTGTTTTGATGGATTAAAAAATGTATGAACTAGTCCTCTGAGGAGTGGGAAAGTAAGCTTACTAGAAAATAACAGGATTAGTGAGTAGCATTAAGTGCCAGTTTGAGACTTGCAATCATGAATATAAAGAGAACACAATCAGCCGGGTTATTGGTTGAAGTGCTGTGTAGATTGATATTAGGGTTCAACAAATAACCTGTGGTAATTCCCAAGGAGAGTGAAGGCAAAAGTCAAGGGCATTTTAAAGGCATGACTAAAACGATGGACCAAGGAAAGATGCTGAACACAGAGCAGTGTTAATCAAGGTGAGACTAACGGCAGTGGGAATGCCACAGGGTCAACGGATTGGAGCTCTCAGGTGGCCTTGGAATGTGCCAGTGGTGGGGGCATACTTAGTAAGGGAACTGGTGTGATCAGAAAGGGGATGTTTACAATCAGTTTCAAAAGAGGATTAGCAAGGAAGGGCAATGAGAAGTGGGGATGGTGGGAGTAGAGGTTGCTGTAGCCAGAAAAGTGAATCCTGGTGGATCAGAGGAAAGGGGAGTGTGGAGTGGAAAAAGCATGAGCAGCCAGGAGGACACCTAACTCCTCTGGACTGAGGTACGCAGAACGTGAGGCCAAGGAACAGCTCTTGGTGGAGAGTATTGCACAAGAGTCCAGGGAAAAGCTGAGTTCCAACAAGAGAAAACAGGCAAAGGAAACATTCTACAAATATTTCAGGGTTGAAGAAAGATAACTGATCACAGAGAGAAAGGGGCAGAGCAGCACAAGGTGGAAAGTTTTGCAGGGAAAGGTCAGTTGGGAATTAGATTAGGGAGAGGCCAACACGTCACATTCTTTCTCAACAAGGCTTCTCCAGCAGGTTGTTGTAGACCAAGTACCATATCCATTTAATTAGGCACTTGGTAAACAAAGGACGGTGCTTTCTTTGAAGCGGGTCTTTGGCTCCTTTACAGAAAGTTAAGTGGTAAACATGAATTGTTACTAACGCTATTAGAAAAGAAACTTCCCCAGACTCCCTGAAAGATGGACTCAGAACAACCGCCATCTTGTGCTGAGATAACAACTTCTGTAAAAAAAAACCAGTGTCCCTTAAAGGGTTCTAACTACTCATCACACAAAACTATCCTTAACCTTGCCCATTGCCTTAGTTTCCCTAATTGGATATGGATTCAAGCCTCAAATACTTGTCCTTAACTATGGGACAGACGGCATCATAAGGATTCATTGAGTCGCTTGCAACAAATACTTCAGAAAATAATAAGAAGGGCAGGGTAACTGAAGATGGTTTACATCCCTAAGCTTGCCCTAAAAAATGCATTATTTTTTTTAATGGTTAGATCAACATTAATGTTTGAATCAACACTTTGTAATTACATTTCTTTTGGTGAAGCGAAGCAATAGAATTTTTTTAAGTGAACAAAGTAGCCGAGGCTCAGTTTTAATTTTTTTAAATTAAAGACAGATTTTTTTCAGCATTTTCTTTTGTCAATAGCTACAGTCACTTATCACCCTGTGTTTGTGCTATATATCTGATCACTGAGATAGGGATAGTAAATTAAAGCTAAAATTAAGTGTATTCATTATAATATAATTTTCACACTTTTTTCATAGCTTTCTAAAGTAACTAGGGGAGGAAATTAGTACTGATGCTATATCAAACAAGGAAAATTATTAGATTTGTGTATAAAGTGGAAAGAGGCATTTGAAGGAACTGATATCTTTATATAGCTTTAAACTTATTTACTCCCTTAGAAAGATCACTTTTTCAATAGATTTAAGGAATAAGGAGCACATTTGCTTAGGATTAATGGATAGGCATTTTGTAAAGATGCAAAAGATTTTGAATCTGTTTTTACCCATCTTCTTCCCTCACGCCACAAATAAGTTGTCACATAAAAGAAAAAAAATCCATTTAAAAAAGTAATTATCTGACTTGCTTACAGTCACAATTCAAAAATTAGTCGCAATATAAGAATTAGAGAGTCAGCGGTTGAACCAGGTCTGTTTGTCTAAAGTCTATGCACCTTTTTCCTGCCACAACAGAGTGTGTCTTGCTATGGATTGCAGTTTTAGTCTCCGTAACTTGACGTTCTAAACTGCCTAAAAAGTTCTTCCCTCTGTTTGGTGAACCTCTATTTTTGTGCCTCTTGGTTTCAAGTACGCCTTGAATGTAATTTCTTCCAAAGGCGCTTCCTTTCTCTTCCTGTTGATCTCGGCAGTTACCTGCTGCTCCTCCGGGCTGTGTGAACAGCACTTGAGTTATCCTGTTAGTTCTGTGCTTAATTCATTAGCCAACTGCTATCTGAGGCTCCAAGTACACAAACACACTTCCATTTTGCATTAAATGTAAATTGTAGTGAAAAAACAAACTCAATACTTGATGTAGTCATTATTGAAAAGAAAAGAACCTACATAAGGCTTGATAGGACATAACCATCTTCATTATTCTACAGGAAAAGCCATAATACAATGAGTTATTCGATTCTATTGACAGGGGAAGCTCAAGAAGGCTTTTTTTTAGGTGAAAATATTAGAGAGAAATCACTACAATTTCACATCTATGATACACAGATAAAAAAGAATAAGCAAATTTGGAATAAAAATTTCACATTTGCAAGGAATAGGACCTTTAGGACTTCACAAATATGAAAATAATTTTACAAGTTCCTGGCTTAGCCTGAATCATACACGTAATTGAGATTTTTTAATGTCCCCTATATAATCTTCACAAATAACTGCTTCAAAATGTTTATTTTAACGCTCTCTCTTACTGTGTGGTCATTTTTCAGATGAAGTAACAAACTTTTAATTATTTCAAGTGACATTTTATGTGCCCATTGATGGTGAGAGGACGACCCATTCCTTTGTACTCAAGGGGTAAGCGACTCAACAAAATTAATAAATCATTGCCAGTCACGGACCAGTCATGGAGCTGTGGCTCATCCAGAAGCAGTGGTATCATGAACATTACATATGTGAAGAATTTCAAGGTACTACTATTTGCTTTTTACCTAAATCTTAAGAGGATGAATAGAGCAAATTTTTGTAACTATACAGTTATTGAGTCCAGGAAAAGCCCTTAAAACTTGATATATGTCTTTGAGAGAGAACTGAGTACGTGTACAGTGTGTGTTCCACTGCAACGTTCAATCAGAGCTTTTTAATGAAAAGAATTTATAGTTGTAACACCATCCTATTGTGATGGGGACTTGGGGTTAATGCTACTGCAATGTGGGGAGAAAGAGCGGGTTATTGTTGCTTAAAGCTACAGAAATAAATTTAGAGCAATCTCAAAGGAAGGCCCTTCCATGAATGACCTGCTCTCTTTTGTACTCTTGTCTATTGCTATTTCAAGATGCTGTTTTGTTATTGTTAAGAGCCAGTCCAAATCTGATCAACAGAGGTTTCTCAAGAGAATGTGAGTGTGCTTTTTATCTTTGGACTGGTTCAGTTTAACTTTACGCTGTCTCAGAGTAATTAGTTTGATTTGATGCTTTAACAAAAAGTAACCCTCAAAACTCTTAATAGAATAAAAAACTGATAATAGAAAAAAGGAAAGATAATGAAAAATTCCTCTGTTTTCTCGTTTTTAAAGGGCACAAAATGATGAATTTTACTTATTCATAAAATTGTTATCTGTGTATAGAATACATATAAGAATATGTAAACAAACAAAAAGATTAAAAAAACCCCAATAACAATAATGCTCAAGTATAGCATGGTTTTATATACCCTGAAAAATGTAATCATCTGGCTTATGAACTTTCAAAAGCATTTTTGTTTGTCCCCGTTCATGCCACATCAACACTTGTGCAAACTGTATCTTGGATGTAAGTCTGATAAGAGGTAGAGATATTAATTTATAAATTACTATAATGAAGCTAGTGGTTTTTACATTAATAGAATTGTTTTTGAGGTCATATAAAATAATATGTCTTTTTGGTGCTCTTTTGAATATTTTATTATTCAGATAAGGGTGGTGGTGTTGAGCTTGGAGAAGTCAACCATTTACAGGAAAAGAATCACCTCTGACCCCCACAGCTCTGAGGTTTGCCAAACTCATCTCTCGGGGTTGAGCAATCTTAAAAGATGGAAACCACCTTCTTCTGTGTTTCCCCGACGCTCTTGTTGGAGTTCTAGATGTGGGCTCTGCAAAGTCACTCTGTGAGCTGAGGGCAGAGAGAAACTACTAGACTTTTCTCATACCCTATCAATCACGATAGCATTTAAGTAATTTATTTGTTTATAGTCTGGATCAGGTATTATTTAAAGAAAGTTTCCACAGGAAAATAAAGTTTGCAAAATGTTGACCTGGTACAAACATTCTACTTAAACACACTGAAACTAGAATACAAGGACATGATATATGTATCTCCCCAGTTACAATCCAGTCTATGGCAGAATCAGGACCAGAAATTTATTTGTATACTTTTAAATTTTTTATTCATCTGCATCTCTCTCCCTTCTCATCCCTGCTCTTTTCATCCCATCCTTCCCCACTGTCCCCTTACTTTCCTTCCTTGACTTCATTCACCAAATATTGGATAAAATCATCCTGTTTGACAGGCACATTGCTTGCCACATAGAACATTGAGATCTACTTGAAAAAGACACACAATAAACAAATAAATCACAAAACAATATGGTGAGTGCTACAACAAAAATATGAGAGAGACCTCGAGTACAGTTGACTAGATTACTGTAAAATAAGCAGTCGCCTTTCCCAAGTCATGGGAAGTAGTTAAGCATTTGAACTCTGCAATCAGGTTTACTTTCAAGTCGTTTCTCAACCACTGATTAGCTATGTGACCTTTGATTAAGTTCCTTAATGTGGAATGCTTCATGCTTCTTAGAGAAGGGAGATGTAATCATGGAAGCTCTATCTCTTCTTCCTACTTATAAATCCATGGGAATGTCTATCTACCTAAAGGAAAAAAACTATTTTCCTATACTCATAGCACTCTGACAGCACATGTGTGGGTTTTTTCCCACACCAACCAATTCTTCAACTCTCTGGACACAACTGGGTGTCTTACAATTCAATTATGACGCTAACTAGCTGGAGTTAGTGCAGACCCCAGAGGTTAAGGGCTCAGTCCCACAAGACTGCCACCTTTTCAGATGCCAGTTGCAAGACATAGGTTGTTGCCTGTACTTCTTACCAACTGGCTATAAATCATGGGTTCCCATAACTCCCTCCTCAGGTCCCATAATTTTCTATAATGGCTCACACAAGTCAGAGAAGCATTTACTTACATTTACTGTTTTATTATAAAGGATATAAAAAAGGATACAGATGAACAGCCAGATGAAGAGATACATAGGGCAAGGTCCAGAAAAGTACCTGTGCAGTTGGGGTACGGCAACCTCCCCACACGTGGATGTATTCACCAACTCAGAAGCTCTTCGAAACTCCTGGTTAAGGATTTTTATGGAGGTTCATACTGTAGGCATTATTCATTAGTAACTCAACCTCCATGCCCTCTTCTCTCCTGGGAGGATGGGGGATGGGGCTGAAAGTTCCAAGCTGCTAATTGTGCTTGGTCTTTCTCGTGACCAGCACCAGAAAGGAACCCCTGAGAGTTGCCTTATTAGAACAAAAAAATGCTCCTGTCACTCAGGAAATTCCAAGGGATTTAGGAGCTCTGTGTAAAACACTTCTATCACCTCCATCACTCAGGAAAATACAAGGATTTAGGACCTCTGTTCTGGAATTGAGGACAGAGACCAAACATGTACTTCTTATATTGTCACAGTCCTCCTCCTGGTCTCAGGCCATGGACCCCTTACAGCAAAATTTTATTTTTCAGAGCATTTACATTTGGTGTACTATTTCTAGAACACATACAGCAATAGTACCAAAACAAATATGCCTCACATTTGGAGAAACCCGTATGGGATAAGGATAGATTTAAAGAAACAACTTATTTGTCTCGTAAAGCCATTACGTACATTTTCATATCCTTGTACTAATTTAATTATTCTTTCCCCTCACCCTTGATCTACGCTATTTGTGTCTCATGATAAGCTTGTGCAGAACTATTTAGCACAGAAATTAGCTGATGGTTGGCTAGATTCAGTTCTTCCTCAGGCCAGCCATTTTCCATAAGTATTCTATCCCGAGGAGACTTTGACTCCTTCTCCCAATTCATTTGATCATTGGTGCCAGTATTATCATAAGACTTATTTACATGAGAGGTTGAGTCTTATCCATAACTTGAGTATTATACCATATCCCAGAATGATCAGTTTCATTACAGAACAAATCAGTCAGAATTACAGAGGCATTTGCCTTGCCTTCCCAACAGAATCTACCTTGCCCATATACAAGATATTATTAAGGACAGGAATCAGTACAATTGGCCATGACTCGTTTATTTCTGGGTTCCAAGTTAACTGGGGACAAAGCCAACTGCCCTGCCTCATCTCACAGGCTTGTACAGAGACTGGTTTTCATCGTGCATTGTTATATAGCAAGATCCACCTTCCTCCTACAGGGAGGACATGAGTGGTGGTTAGAATAATTTCTATTCCTCCTACCTGTACCTGTATGTTTTATTTTGACCTATTCTGGGGGCCAGAGCAATCATAGTACGTTGATGTAAATTACAGGTGCCCCCAGAGAACTTCCATATGTTTGGAGAACTTCTATACTCACAGGTGTGCCCCTTGAGCCTCAGCAGCTAGGATTGAGGGGCAATGCCCCATGACCACTTCAGCCTCCATTTGTATTAAAATAGTCAAGAGACCTTGTTGGGCCAGGGTACAGGTCCTTTCCCAATGTTGGATTCTAGCATTATCCAGAATTAGTCGTTGAGTAAGAGCATCCGTTTTAATATCCCTTAAACCCACATATCTGTCCAGCTGCTGCCCATGTCTCTGTCCTCCTCACAGCAATATTCCTAAAAATATTGCTTAAAATATATACTTAAAATCTTCATTTCCTCATCTCACGTTTTTTCTTAACTCTAAGTATACAAGGAAAAACAGTCATTACCATTTATCATTGGGGTCTGATGGACTATCATCTATTTAAAATATTTACTAGTTATTTTTACAAATAATTTAAAGGAAGAATAAAGGGGTAGTGAAAATTACTATTCAAAATTGGAGTAAGTGTTAAACATAGCAAATCTCTCTATATGAAATGATTTTTGGTACCTGCACTTCATTAAAGATAAGAGAATATCGTCACATACTCGCTTAGCAAAAAGGGATGGTCAAGGTTTTTGTCACAAAAAAATTGTGTAACGATATCCTTTCTATTAAATGACTAACTCGATGAGAATACTATATTTCTTTTTTGTCCTTAGAAGAGTATTGTTCACACATTGACTCTTTTTTTGGTGAGGAAGATTTGCCCTGAGCTAACATCTGTTGCCAATCTTCCCCTTTTTTTGCTTGAGGAAGATTGTTGCTGAGCTAATATCTGTGCCAATCTTCCTCTGTTTTGCATGTGGGATGCCGCCACAGCATAACTGATGAGTGGAGCAGGTCAGCGCCTGGATCTCAATCCATGAACCCCGGCTGCCGAAGCAAAATGTGTGGAACTTTAACCACTCGGCCACAGGGCTGGCCCTGACACACATTGATTCTTGAGTTTGAGAAAATGGTCTATAGGATATCATCTTCTGAAGGCTCACAACCTATTACTTCACTTATTTTATCAATTTCATCATCATCAGAATCCAGAGTGCCACTGTCTCTTTGTATTCATCATCTCATTTTTCTAATAATTGTGAAATGTCTTGTAAATTTTCTTTGCCATTATGGGCAAAAAAATAATCTGAATTCTCAACTGTGTTCAGTGAAAAGTAAAAACAGACTACAAATATGGGTTTTCCAGTCTTTTTAAAATACCTTTTTGAAAGATTATGCAATACTTCGGGTAACAGAATAAGAAAATTGAAGAATGATGATTTATTTCACTATTGCATTATCCTTTTTGGTGAGTTTCATATTCTTCCATTTTTTATTTTAGTCTTTTTTTTTTTTAGCATACATGGGAATAATTGATGAATAGTGATGAAATAAATTTTAGGATTATGAGATAGCAAAATGTTTCAAGATATAGGAAACGTAAGATCACTAGGATCCCATCATATACCTTAGATTTATAAAAGGATCCAATAGATTCATATTGCAATTCAAATGGAATGGGCTTTGTTCTATTAGAAATAAGCTTTTTCTTTGTATTATTTTTGGAAGATCTCTAAGAAAGACTTAAAATAATCAAATAGTAATTCTTACAAACAGAATTGTTCAGAAAAGAAGCTCAAAGGTGAAAATTGGAGCCAATGGACCCTGATTGTATACTGATTAGCCCACTCTTATCAAGTTTGTACCCTACAAATACAATAAAATCATCTTTTTTTTTTTTGGTGAGGAAGATTGGCCCTGAGCTAACAACTGTTCCAATATTGCTCATTTTTGCTCAGGAAGACTGTCTCTGAACTAACATCTGTGCCAGTCTTCCTCTATTTTGTGTATGGGACACCACCACAGCATGGCTTGATGAGCAGTGTGTAGGTCTGTGCCTGGGATCTGAACTCATGAAACCCGGGCTGCTGAAGCAGAGCTTGCGGACTTAACCACTACACCACTGGGCTGTCCCCTGAAATCATCTGTTAAGGTCATTAGTAACTTAAGTCTTGGAAAAATTTGTAGGCAATGTTGAGTTCTCATTGTCATGATTCTGTTCAAGATTCTACATAGCAGGCTTCACCTTCCCTCTTGAAATCCTATTCTGAATGATTTGTGTAACATTATTCTTACCTAGTGGTTTTCTTCCTACCTCACCTGCTGCCTCTTCCTAATCTCCTATTCTTACTCTGAACATTGGAGGACCTATAGTCTCTTTCCTCAGGATTCCTCTCCATCTGCTCTCTTTCTATAGGTTATCTCCTCCAATCCCACCTGTAGGCTAGTGAATCTCCATTTAGATATGCCCTATTTCATATGGCGCACACTGAACTATTGTGTACCCCTCCTCCAAATGGGCGTTCTCAGTCTCCATGTCTTCCCTATCTCAGCAAATAGCACCACCATTCACCTGTTGTTTGGTACAGACACTTATGAATCACCCTTAATTATTCATTAGTAAGCTCAACCATCTCAACCTTCAAAATAGATTTAAAATATGATCATCTTTTACCGTCTTCTGTATGACAACTCTAGTCTAAGCCACCATCATCAGTCACCGGGACCACTGCACCACCCTTTTAAATACCTTCTTGGACCCTAAATGGTGATTTCCTATTTTCCCAGAATGGTGAAAGCCCCATATCATAGGACTGCAGTCAAACAAAATATCTTTTAACTTAAACAATCGGTAGCACTATTCCTCTTCCTTAGGGGGAAAATGGTGTTTGAGAGGTGTGTGGCCAGTTATGGGTTATGTGCTAACTACCTATGTTGTAAATTAAAACATATATCATGGTACATATAGTCAGAACTCAATAGAAGGCCAATATCATTCACTGTTGGTTATGAGACCGAGAGACCTACATCTTCAAGAAGCCTTTCCAATCGGGAAAAAGAAAACTTATTATATATACATCAGTGTTTAAAATTTTTTGGACCATGACATATAGTAAGACATGTGTTTTACCTCATAGCCTTAGTCATACCTACATATATACCTGTATAGGCATTTGCAGTTAAAAAAATTTCACACAACCACACTCTTACAACATGTGATATTCGCTGAAATTTTCAACACAATTCTATTTTATTTCCATTAAAAATTGAATTCTGGTTATTATCCACTAAACTGATTTTATAACCTACTAATTACAGTTATGCCTGGCATAACGATGTTTCAGTCAACAATGGACTGCATATATGACGATGGTCCCGTAAGATTAGTACCATATAGCCTAGGTGTGTAGGAGGCTACACCTAGCTTTGTGTGAATACACCCTGTAATGTTTGCACAGCAATGAAATTGCTAACAATGCATTTCTCTGAACGTATCCCTGTTGCTAAGCGATGCACGACTGTTGTCACAATCCACAATCTGGAAAACTCCAACACCATTGTATCCACAAGGTACCATGACAGCAACAAAAAAAGCATCTAAACCAGGTGAGGGGTTCAAAAACGGCTTCTCAGAGGACTTCAGATCCCCTGGGAAACAGAGGATGTCCCCAATATTGAAAACAGAATTTGGTATCCTTTCTGTGGGGTACTGAAACACAAGTTCCCCAAAAGAACTTATAATGAGACAGAGTGTGAGTAAGTGATAGAATGAATAAGAGAATAGAAGAGTTCAGAAATAGCTATAAAACACACATGCTGTACTTAATTTCTATTAATTTGAAATTAATTTGCAGTTTGAGACAAAGTCAAATTTCAATTTTCTGTCCACAGAAAGTATAATTCTGTAAACTTGTATTTATCAAATGCTTATGGAGTGCCTCCAAAATTCCCAGAACTATATTACTTTTCACTTGTAGGAGTGATTATAATACTTATGTATTATTAGTCTAGAACCTTGCATGCCAAGCACTACTGGCATACATCTGGAATATGAAACCTAAGAACAATAACAATAATGCTTATAATAGTAATAGCTAATATTTACTGAGTGCTTTCTACCTCGACACTCATTTTGGAATTATCTCTAGTGAGCTTGAGTTACTACAGAGCTGTGGACTATAGCTTTCATTGTGATGAGTTGTTCCACTCACACACTGGATTGTCTTGCATTTAATAATTTTTCTATAAATGTTGCTTGAATTAATCTAGTGGGAAAAAGCTGAAATACTGACTGAAATACTTTAACAGTAAAACTTATCGTAGGCGAAATAATGACTGAATTTTAATAGCCCCTTTGTGGCAGGTTTAACTTTTCTGTCTCACACGGGGTTTTGAGAGGTTTTGTTTCATTTTTATGTCTTTATAATGGTCTAAGAGAATGGACTGATTTTCAGTAATGTCCATACCCCTTCTTATTTACATTCAGGCCCCCCTCCCACCTTTTCAGGTCACAATGTTTCTTGTAAAATTTCTCTTTAAAGAGCATAGAATGAAAGCAGCCTTACAGAGACAGTTTTATTTTCTTGCCAGCTAGCTAGAATGAGAGTTCCTTGGAGGAGAGCTGTTTCTGTGTTCAAAGTGGCTTCAGCAAGGATCCTTGGAGGCAGAGGCTAAGCTTCCAGGCATGAGATGCACCCATACTCAGATCTCCCAGCTAGAGGGATGCGTTTTGCATGAATGATGGTAAAGAAATATGGTTTTCACTGAGGGAAACCTAGAGGAAGCCAGGGGAGCGAACGAAACAGGGCCCAGATGGGAAAAAAGGCGAGAGGAAGGCTTGTGGACCCTTGGCTGAGAAGGGGATTTAGAGAATTCACTAAGGGGATTTCGAGTTATTTTCTGTGAATATGCTCTCATTTGTTTCCCTGTCTGGATATATACTAGATTCCACATTGCCCAGTGGTGTTTCTGTGTGTTTGTTTCAGGGAAGCTGTAAGTGGCAGAAGGCGTGGCCTCACGTCCAGGAGCAGTGCTAGGAATCTGAACTCACACAGCAAGTAGAATTACTCCCAGATCTCCTTCTTCCCTGACCTGCATCACAACTTTTAAATCTCAGCCCTGCCCTCAACGAATCATGTGACCTTAGGCCAAATCTCTAAACTTAAGTTTCTCAATTTGTAATAATTTGAGTGGAGGGAGTAATAATAATATCTACACAGAGTTTTTCAAAGATTAAGTTTAGAAATGTATGTCAATTACTCAGGTTCATAGGAATCATTTCCTTCCCACTCTTCCATCACTCTACAGACATCTACTCTGCTCCATGAGAGAAGCATTTCCTACCTCCCCCTGAAAAGATCCTGTCAGACTCTCAGGGCTTAGCATAAAGTAAGGAGTTGCCTTCCCTCTGCTCTTACTGTTTTGAAAAGGTCTATTGGTGCCATAGTATGGACTTTTTGCTTGGCTACACAACTGTGTCTCTTTTTTCTAATGGTACCCAGACTCTTTCTCTAGGTGTCTACACAGGCCCCCAGTTTATCTGTTTCTTGAGAAGCTGATCTCATACTCTGTTCTACTCCCTGGGCACAGAGCTTGATAAAGAAATGAAAATATGACCCAAGGCAATCCAATCACAATGAATCTCAAGACTCTTTTTTATGTTTTAATTTTAATTTTTTTAATTTTAATTTTTTTGGTGAGGAAGATTGGCCATGAGCTAGCATCTGTTGCTAATCTTCCTCTTTTTGCTTGAGGAAGATTGTCCCTGAGCTAACATCTGTGCCAATCTTCCTCTATGTTGTATGTGGGACACCATCACAGCATGGCTTGATGAGCAGTGTGTTGGTCTGCACTCAGGATCCGAACCTGTGAACCCCGGGCTGCCAAAGCAGAGTGCACAAACTTACTCACTATGCCACCAGGCCAGCCCCTCAAAACTCTTTTTTAAAAAATCCATTTTTATTTCTAGTTTTTTACTGTGACAAACAATGCTGCAACAAACTCCTTTATATATTTATCTGAGATTTATGTGTTTTCATTACAATAGGACAGTCCCAAAAGTAGTATGGCTAGTTAAAAAATATGCATATTTTAAATTTTACAACACGTTTCCAGATTATTTTCCCCAATTTGTAACAACTCATACTCAAATGAACACGATCTGAGGATGACTTATCCTCTTTAACTGTGAGTGTTATTGCCTTTTAAACTTTTGCTAAAGTGGGTAAAAAATGGGTTATTATTATTCCTTTAATTTGCAATCACTATTTCATTAAAAATTGTAGTAAGACCATTTAACTTGAGATTTACCCTCTTAAATTTTTAAGTACACAATATAATATTGTTAAGTATAGGCACAATTTTGTATAGCAACAGGTCTCCAGCTCATTCATATTACATAACTGAAGCTATACTTGTTGGAACAGCAAACTTCCATTTCCTTCTCCCTCAACCCCTGGCAACTATGATTATACTCTCTATTTCTACAAGTACGACTATTTTAGATATTTCATATAAGTGGAATCCTGCAATATTTGTCCTTCTGTGACTGGCTCATCTCACTTTGCATAATGTCCTCCAGGTTCATCCACATTATCACATGTGGCAGGACTTCCTTCTTTTTTTTTTTTTTAAGGCTGAATTTATTATTCCTTCTATATTGTTCATAAGGAGAATAAGATACCTTGAATTTTCTACAGTGTTGTGAATTCAGAAAGTAAGACTCTAAATACCTTTCTTACTTTTCCTTTCTTTTAATTTTTTAAATTAAACAAACGTCTTCAATTTAATGCAAAAGCACATTTTACCCTACAACTGACAACTGTGTTTTGGTAATTTGGTTGTTTACATGATATTCCAGAACAAAAGTATACTGGCATATTTTAATTCAGGGCTTACTTCCCTACTATGACGCAATCTGATATTTTGTAGGATGATTATAATTCAAATATTCCATTCAATGAAATATATACAATAATGTAATTTAGTCTGAGACAGTTGCTTCTACTTTTTGAGACTTCTGTTGTTTAAAAATACACACACAATAAAGGAGAAATTTATATGCATAAGATGCATCTGGAAAGTTTTTATAGCAGTATTTTATAATTTTTTTGTTATAAAAAATGTATTATTCTCATCTAGTGATCTCTTTAAGAAGAAAATTCTCATTACTGCTTCATTTTTGAAATAATGTTTAAATAGGCGCCTTTCCGTATATTGGCCCTGTTACAATAGAGTGTAACATCTTTCAAAGGGTAGGAGCCAGAGAATAAAGTTTTCCGTTAGGTATCTTTTTGGACTTTATGAAAGATCAGAAAAGAATGCATCTTTAGGTCATTTTGGGGAAAAATTGTGAAGTTAATGACTAACCTTTTTCTCTGTGTGTACATTTCATGTCTATTTTTACTAGGAATGAGAATCATAGCCTTTTGAAGAGAAAATCATAACCATTCTGCACTTAGCTTTATTTGTATATTGAATTTTTTGTATTGTACAAAGTCACATAAAAAACATGCCAAATTATGTAAAGATATGCCTTTTTGCATGGATGAAAGATTCAATATTTTTAAAATATGTTATGTCTCTATAAATTAATGTATAATTTCAACGTGGCCCCAATAAAACATCTAATACATTTTAAATTAGAATTTGATAGGCTGTTTCTTTATGAGAAGAACTACTGGTAAATTTGATTCTGGTAAGACAAACAATATATGACAAAGCAGTCCAACAGAGTTAAATGTAAGTGGCAACAGGAGGAAAATATTTCTTACTATGTTACTTACTAAATAAAAGAGTAACACCCAGGATTTCTAAAAAAACCATTTCAAGTATTTAAGAAGAATATCAATAACCGAATAAAAATGGACAAAGGATAGAAAAGACAATTTACAAAAGATGAAACATCAGAGTTCAATAAACATATACACAGGTTTCAATCATAAATTTTATCATAAAAATTAATTGAAATATTCCCACCACCAAATAGAATGACAACTTAAGAAAATATTGCTAATATTAAGTATGGGGAAAGTGTGCATCAGATATTTTGAGTCCTAGTGGACTTATTAATTGATATAGCCACTGTGGAAGGAAATTTGGTAACATTTATTGTTTTCAATGTGCTTGCTTTAGACACTACCATTCTTCTTTATGATATTAACCTATATGTCCAGCAGTAGGGCATGGGGATTAACTAAAGAGCAACCATATTGTTATGATTAGGAAGCATTGCAAAACATGACATTCTGTCACAGACTGATTTGCAGAATATATTATGATATGAAAAAAGCAACCAGAAAATGCATATAAAGTATCTCATTAAAAATACAGAAATAAACTCTGTATCAGTATAGGGTGATGCGTGCATTCATACATGCTACAGGATGTTTTGTAGGACACACATCACATGGATAACAATGGTTACCGAGGCAGGGAAGACTAAGGGTGTAGACTGGTAGAAAAGAACTAATTTGGCTTTCTCATCTTAATTTAAATATTGTCATGGAAATTTATTAAGGTATTAGTTGTGTAATTAAGCATTTATTATTTTTCTATTGACGTATAGTTGACATACAACTTTATAATAATTTCAGGTGTACCACATAACAATACGGTACTTGTATATATTGCGAAATGATCACCACCAAGCATTTATTATTAAAAGAATTCTACTAAAGTGTCTAGTCCAGAATCAGACAGACACAGGCTTGAATAGGGCTTATTAGCTAGGGGATATCTTTTTAGATAAATAAAAAAACATTGTTTTGCTTCAGTGAAGCAGTTTGCTGAAGTAGAATACCATTGGAAGTTTAGAAGAACAAACTGAAGATTTCTAAAGATAACATTTCTAATTAGAGACCTGACAAACCTTAGGATAGCTCCTGGCTCTCTATCAGATCAATAAGCAAATGCCCCTTCTTCGTGCTGCTCTTAGTAAGGATGGATTTGCGCAGCCTTTTTCACACCTTATCTAGTTCCCATTGTAAGGAGCATGATCCAAATTTGACATTAGACAAAACCTGCTATTATGGGACAGACTCTAGAAAAAAAACCTCATATATGGAATGAAGTGTATGTGTAAATCACCTCTCACATGCTCATTAAATTGTTTCCCTTCGCAAACTTCGAGATTTTTCTGCTGCTGAAAGGAGAAGAAGAAGAAGAGAAAGAAGAAGGTGGAGGAGGAGGAGGGAAGGGGAGAGAGAGAGAGTTTGCATGTTTATTTTGTGGAAAAGAACAATATGTGGTCATTGATTCTTATGGATGGAAGCTGAATGCCTTTTAGAACATACAATTTTACAAATGGTCTTCTGAGTTTATATACTGGGGAAAAGAATAAGACATATCTTTAAAAAGTTTCCCTAAAATCATTAATTAATTAATTAATTCTTTAGATATATTTTGGGTGCCTACGCATACTGTCCTAGGTGGTGTTCAAATAATCAAGAATCTACAGACAGAGCTCCTGTCCTTGTGCAGGTTCACGTCTGGGTCATAGGCAGACATAAAAGCAAATATAAAATAAAATAACTGTGAGATTTAAAAGCTATGAATAAATTATATAAGGGCTCAGATAAAGAAAAGTGCCAATCCTGGTGAAGAATGGGGAGGGAAGCACTCCAGGCAAAGGGAACAGCATGCGCAGATGCCCTGAGGTAGGAGAAAAGCTTGATACCTGCAAGCAAGTAAAACAAGAATACTGTGGTAAAAGCAGTGTGAGTAGGGGTGGGGTAGGATGGAGTGGTGCCCAACAGAAGACCCTGGAGAAATAACCTGAGCACACATAATGCAAAAAATATGAACCATGGTAGAAAGATGAATTTTGTTCTAAGTGCAATAGAAACCATTGAAGAATTTGTAAGTGAACCAGTTAAGATCCTAAAAATATATCATTCCCTGATTATTGACAGTGAAAATACTTTAAAAAAAGAAAACTGGGGGTCAGCCTGGTGGCCGAGTGGTTAAGTTCATGCGCTCCGCTTTGGTGGCCCAGGGTTTTGCTGGTTTGGATCCCCAGCGAGGACATGGCACTGCTCATCAAGCCATGCTGAGGCAGTGGTCCATACAGCAGAGCCAGAAGGACCTACAACTAGAATATATAGCTATGTATTGGTGGGCTTTGGGGAGAAGAAGAAGAAGAAAAAAAAGAAGATTGGCAACAGGTGTTAGCTGAGGTGCCAATCTTTAGAAAAAGGAAAAAAAGGAAACTATCTTAATTATATATATTCTTCAAAAAAATGTCTATTACTCCATATACCGCAGCATGGTGAACATATTCTTTCACCAACCTAACACTGTCCTTATTCACATATACAACTAGCATTCTTGGAAACATCTATTTTTAAACTTAAATTTTAATTAAAAATTTTTTTAATGTGGTAAGAACACTTAACATGAGATCTACTCTCTAAACAGATTTTTAAGTATATAGTACAGTACTGTTAGCCATAGGCACAATGTTGTACGACAGATCTCTAGAACTTATTCATCCTGCACACTGAGAACTAACCCCATTGAAGAGTGATTCCCCATTTCCCCTTCCCCCAGTCTCTGGCAGTCACCATTCTACTCTCTGTTTTTATGAGTTTGACTATTTTAAATCCCTCATATAAGTAGAATCATGCAGTATTTGTTCTTCTCTCACTGGTTTATTTCACTTATCATAATGTCTTCCAGGTTCATCCATATTGTCATGTCTGGCAGGATTTCCTTCTTTTTTAAGGCTGAATAATATTCCATTGTATGTATTTACCACATTTTCTTTATCCATTCATCCGTTGATGTATATTTCGGTTGTTTCCAAATCTAGGCTATTGTGAATAATGGTTCTGTGAACAAGGAAGTGAAGATATTTCTTCCAGACCCTGATCTCAATTCTTTCAGAAGACTGTCAGATTATATGGTAGTTTTATTTGTAATTTTTTGAGGGCTTTCCATTCTGTTTTCCATAGTGGCTGCACAATTTATATTCCCACCATCAGTGTATAGGACTTCCAATTTCTCCACATCCTTGTTAATAATTATATATATATATTTAAATAATAGACGTCCTGATAGGTCTGAGGTGATATCTAATTAGGTTTTGATTTGCATTTTCCTCACAATTAGTGATGTTGAGGATCTTTTCATGTACCTGTTGGTCATTTGTATGTCTTCTTTGGAGAAATGTTTTTTCATGTCCTTTGCTCATTTTTAAAATTTGATTATTTGGATATTTTCCCTTGTTTTTGCTGTTTTGTTGTAGAACTTCATTATAAATTTTGGAAATTAACTCCTTATCAGATATGTTGTTTGCAAATATTTTCTCCCATTCCGTAGGTTGCCATTTCACTCTGTTAATTGTTTCCTTTGCTGCAGAAGCTTTTTAGTTTGATGTAGTTCCACTTGTCAATTTTTGCTTTTAGAATGATAGTTATATATGTGAATGAGGACTGTGTTACTTCAATGAAAGAATATGTTCACCACACTGTGGTGCATGGAATAAACTATATAAAGACGTATCTATAAAGATGTTTCTAAGAACGCAAGTTGTAATGTAAATAAGGACAGTGTTAGTTGAGTGAAAGATTATGTTCACCATACTGTGGTGCATGAAATATACCATGTAAAGACACAGGTATAAAAGATGTTTCTAGGAATCTAGCTGTATATGTGAATCAACACAATGTAAAAAAAAAAAACCTGTCTTAGGTAAACACTATTGGGAATTAAGAATTTTTGCTTGTTAGATTTTTGATTAGTCAGTCCAAGAGAGTAATTATTAAGCAAAACAGAAGTAAAATATATTTTATTAATTTTATACATTTTGGGACAGCTAAACTCTTAGGATAGAGGAAAAAAAATCTCCCAATGTTTTTGTCTCTATCTGACTGTTGAGATTAAACTTCGTTCAATCCGGAACATGTGTCCCTAACTAGGTTATCAAATGACACATGAATTTTGCCCTCAGTATTAATTTCCACAGTGGTGATTTCCATATTCAATAAATGCATAACAAGACAAGATGCAACAATAGAGAAAACAATTCTATTCTCAATTGATGGATAAACAGTTATCATGAGATTGTTTGATAGTTTCTGCCTTAAACCATTTGGTCTCCCAGGGCAGAGGTATTTTTTAGAGCTAGCCCTTGCACCGTGTCATTGTAATGACATCGTAAAACAGTTCTTTTTATACTTTCCAATAAAACAGTGTGACATCTTAAATCTGAGTTGCTTTACTTTTTAAAGGATGAAGAATGCATGATTCCTTCCCATCTGCTTCCCTCCAGCAATGCAATCATCAGGTACAAAGAAGGAAGCTCAGGGGAAACACATTGTCACGCTATAAATACATTCAAGGTAACCATATAGATGGAGGGGGAATTGCTCACAGTTTGAGAAGATAAGAAGACAAGGTGACAATAACCTAGAATTATTCAAAGGTAAAGTTTAGGCTTTTCAATGGGTGAAGATAACGTAATGGAGGACACTTCTACACAAACACACTCTGCAGGGTCAGAGGTGGTTACCAGAATCACCACGGAACAGCAAAGTTTGGGATTGGCCATTGCAAGTGTAATGAGACTCTGTTTTGAAAGGTGGGGCCAGGTCCTGTTCCATGGATCGCTTTGGGTGGGTGAGAGGGAGAATGAGGACTGTCAAGAGAAATATGCAGGGGATGGGTTCTGGAAGCTGTCTATGTTCAACTAGAACAGACCTCTAAAATATCACTTACCCATTTCTCTTTAAAACTTTAATTTTGGTAACAAACAAATGCAGAGAAACAAGATGTCCCTCCATTTCCAGTAAACTCTTCCTTTCCTAAAAAGAAAGTACAACCAAATAAACACGAACAAAACAACTCATACTCAGCAGAGAGTCTGCATGTAAGATTGCTTGCACATGTTCTGGTAATAATGATCATTTTAATTAACATTATTGTGTTGTGCAGTGTCAACTCCATTTTTTCTCTGAGTCAAAATAACCAAAATGGAACTCATCAGAAGGATCTAAGTCAATGGAAGCATTCGAAGCTATTAGTTTGTCAGAGAAAATTTATTGTTTCTAGTACAAGGTCTTATCTTGAAGATCAGACTTGGGTTTTGGATAGATGGTGATGCTAAAGCTTATAATGGCTCTCTTAGTCCGTTCAGGTGCTGTAACATAACACATAGTCTGGGTGGCTTATAAACAATAGAAATTTCTTTCTCACAATTCTGGAGGTTGGAAGTCTGAGATCAGGGTGCCAGTGTCGTGGGGTGAGGGTCCTCTTCTGGCTGGTAGACTTCTCATTGTATCCTCTTAAGGTGGAAGAGGGTAGGGAGATTTGTGGGGTTTCTTTTATAAGGGCATTAATCTCATTCATAAGGGTCCACCCTCATGACCTAAGCACCTCCCAAAGACCTTGCCTCCTAAAACTATCACATTGGGTATTAGGATCTCAACATACGTATTTTGGGGGACACACACATTCAGACCGTAGCAATGGCTGTATCCTGATGCTATAGCCAACTTTTTCCCTGTGACTTGCTCAAGCCGATAATGAGAACAGACTATTGAACTTTGCAGATAATGTACTGACAAATGTCTTCTCTGAATTCATATTTGAGCTGAAATTCCCAGGATTTTCTACTAGCAGTGACATTTTGCAAATATTGGTTTAATATCTAGATTTATCTCTTTCTTCAGAGTCCTATATACCTCTGTAAAAATCTGCTCTCACTCCCTTTAACATACATTTGCGTAATGTAAACTGAAACTGAATATCCCAAATGCATATTAATAGGAAACACTTTGGCGTCTGTAATTCCTGAAATATAAGGCTGCTGAACACTTGAGGACAAACCCAGTCTGCCTGGGTGTCCTCTTTGAAATTCCTAGTCACTGGGCTAAGGAGCATTCTCCTTCTCAATGGAAATCTTGACACATGGACAGTTGTTTAATAATAAATATGTTTTATTGCTAGTTATTTTTATTTGTATCACACAATACAACTGTTGAAAAGCTTTATGCCACCATGGGAAAGAAAAGGCTCCCTTAAATAGAAGGACAAAAGTAATAAGGGAGAAAATAAAATAGATTAATGTGGGGGAAATGTGATTTTGGATCTTTTTTCTAAAAATAGTGGTGATAGGCAGAAAGAGTTTCAAGTTTTACTTCCAAAGGACCAAAACAAATGATATCCCAGAAGAAGAATATGGAGACAGCCAAGTAGCCAATTGGTCACTAAACAGGTATAATATAAGCCCCTTTCCATTTATCCTACCACCAAGGAGTATCACTTGCTTTTGCTTAGGACCAGGGATGTGTACACTCTGACACTCAGAAAGATAGCAGAGAACCATTATATTTTTGCTCTAGAATGAACTCCACAACATTCCATTGAAACTTTGGGTTTAATTTCTCTAGAGAATAGAGCTGACTATTGTGGAGTAAAAGGAAGTAAGCACCAGGATACTTGGGGGAGAAAGTCTGAGGGTCCAATTGCTCTCTGGACAAATTTTCAAATGAGTCCCTGATTTCTGGAGGAGCCTACTCCTGACATATCAGGAGCCTCTCTCAGCACAACCTCTAGGGGTCTGCAAAGTCAACTGTTTCTCTTTCTGTCATGCTCTGCAGTCCCAGAGACTTTAATTTTCACATTCTGTTTAGTCACCATTCCTCCTTGCCTTTTGATGAAAAAAAAAATCGTTAATTTCTTAAACCAATTCCTCTCGTTCCTCTGACTCTGTCTTGCTCTGATTCCCTCTGTGTAATGCGCTTGCTCACACTCTTCCTCTCTGCCTTTATCTCTTTCTCCTCTCTCAGTCTCTGTCTTTGTCTCTTTCTGTTTTAAGCAGAAGCCTAATTAGCCTTTTGAGAAGCCTGATTAATGAATGAAAAAAAGAAAAGAATTGCATTTTGAGGTGGTATGATGTTCAAGTAATCCTGTGAGTTTGGAAGGAGCATATGTTTTAGAGAGGGAAGATGTATATAGAAATAGTCGGAAGAAGTATGGTAAATCCACCAGAGGTATAGCTTCATGGGAGCTAAAGGCATATTCTGTTACACTGAATGCATTTTACATACTGCCTTCAGATCTTTGCTGTTGTTGTTTAAATGTGTGCATTTCTTTTCTCCAAAAGTCAGATTTCTTTCAAGCAGTTATTTTACTGAAATATGCACTGTCTTTCTCTACTGTTCCAAGTTTAATGACATTGCCTATTTCAAGACAGCCCAGAGTTAAGGTGCAGAAATTCCAGAGTTGCTTCCTGTTTTCCTCATGATATTAACTATCCCGTCTAGGGGGAGCAAACCTGAGCCTCATGAGCACTATGCTTGATCAAGCTGCAAAAAATGGCCACTTTGTTAAAGGAGTGTAGCTAGCCTATTAAGAGTACTTCAGTCAAATTTTATGAAGCTTTAAATAAATGGATTTTATGGTCGTTTTTGCAAAACTTACTCTTTTTGAGTTAACTTGCAACTAAAAGTGATGCTTTTTCTCTTTTGTCACCCCAAGTTCTCTTAGCACACAAACTACCCCCTGGGGATAAGCCTCTCAGATGGAGACATAAGATAACTGTAACTTAATGGGACCCCAATGGCCTTTAAAAGTTAATGCTGCTAAAGCAATTAATGAAGCTTCTAAAGTAAGGGATGTAAGCCTGAGGATAATTTATGCATTGGGATGATCTGGCTCATTATTGACATTATTTAACATTCCCCAGGCACTCAAGTAGATCATGGCTACACATCCAAAAATAGGACAAGAAAATATTTTTGACTACCACAGATAGGAAAATATTCTTCAAATTAGGAGAATGAAAAAGATCTTAAAATGGAGCACAACAACTCACTGGGGGAAGGAGAGTTCTTCTTAGGAAGAATTCAGCTAATTAGTATATAGATGAAAGAATGATAGAATTCTAAAATCACGTTTTGCAACTTTGGATGAAATATGGGGTCTGGGCAACAAACACAATGAATCCTAAAATCACTAGGGGGAAAGTTGATTAGAAATTTTATGATGAGGACAGTCTAACATCACCTGAATCCACTGATAAATGTTAACATCATTAAATATGAAGCAACCAGATATCATGAGGTCTCAATGATGCGAGGTAACAGGAAGTACAAAACACCACATGTGAAGCATGTTTGTCAAAATACTTTAACCTGACAATCTTAAGTCCTCCAAGATCTACCTGTCAGTTTATAGGAAATACAGGGGATAGAGGTAAATTAACATATACACCATGAGGAAGTAATCAGTCAAATGCAGAACATGGGACTTTCAATTGTACGTATCAATAGAATAAATAAAACTTAAAAGATGTAACTTCATGCAATATGTGGACATTGAGGGATCTTGATTCAAACAAATTAAGTAAACGAAAAATTTTCATGATGTTAAGGAATTATTGACTTTTAAAGTATGGTGATTATTTAAAAATAGTCTTCTTAGTTAGAAAAGCATACATAAATGTTTACAGTTGAAATTGCATGATGTATGGGATTTGCTCTAAAATATTCTGCCTAAAATAAGTAGGTCAATAGATGAGATGAGGCTGGCCATAGGTTACACATATTAAAGCTGGGTGATGGATATATGAGGGCTGGTTAGCGTATTCTCTGTACTTCTGGTTGTGTTTGAAAATTTGCGCAGTGAAAAGGAGAACATGAGTACTGCATAACAGACACAAAGATGGTAAGTGAAAGAGCTGTATTTTCTATGGCTAAAAACCTGAAGACAGTGGCAGAATCATATTGAATCTGGGTACTGTTTAGAGCTGATACAAAATTTTTAGATATTATTTAGATAGACTCACAAAAAAAGAAGGGTGAATTTTTTGTTAAATTACTCTTTTTGTAAAGTGAACTCAAACATTTCTCCTTGCAAATTTTACCTATCTATGAGATGTACAGAATACAATTTCTAAAGCATATTACTGATGATTGTCCTATTAATTTAACCAAACCAAGAGTTTTGTTGGTTCTGATGCTTTTAACATTGTCAAAATACCAAATTTTCTAATTTACTTTTTTAGCAATGCTGAGGGAAAAAAAATTATCTCCCATTCTTTCACAAGTGGTACTTTCCAACTTCTTTACATAAACAAGTTGAAATGACAAGTAAAATGATCATAATACTTGTTGTACCTATTTATTTTGAAAATATTTTCTCATCTCCCACTCAAATGTTGTAGACACCCACAAACAATTCAAAGTATTTTCGTTTGTCTCAAGCAAACCATACAGAGTGCCCTTTAAACAATTATATGATACATGATTGTATCTGGTCAAGTACCTGAAAAATCACCAGTGTGAAATTGGGGAAACTGAGGTAACCAATAGTATTTAAGGATCTGCGTCATTTCAAAGGTGCTGTCAAGTAAGACAACTTGAATTTAGATAATGCAGTCACAAGTGTGTTAACGCGCAGAGGGTCTACCCTGAAATACAAATGATCAGCCGCACACACACCCTCCTCGCAGATTCTCCCCAGAGTCATCTCATTCACATGGCTCCTTGTCTTCCTTCCTCACTCTTTATGATTTCCCCACCTTCTCAGACTCACAGAGTGCAAACTTTGTGTAAGTGAAACAACCATCTGCCACTGCCAACACCCCATCTACGAAACAGAATTTGTGATGTTTCGTGCTAATGTCTCATCTTTACACATACACACGTATTGAAATTTTGTTTTGGTAAGAACGCTTAACATGAGATATACCCTCTTAACAAATGTTTACATTCACAATGCGATATTGCTGAGTCTATGTACAGTGTCGTACAGCAGATCTTTAGAACATATGTAATTCATCCTGGTCAGTCCTGTTGTAATTATATCCCCCTAGTGATCTGGGAGCGGCCTTATTGATTGTTCTCTCTGATTCCTGTTTTGGTCATGTACACTTTTTTGTCCTATCAGATACGTCTCTAGAGGAACTCATCTCTCTCTTCTGCTGCATCAAATGCCAACCTAACTCAAGATACTGTGTCTTATGTCCCACTTGATTTTCTTCCCAACTTATTGTTGCTCTTAATAAGATTTTTGTTTACACTCATTCCCTGTTGTAAGTTAGACACACTAAACATCAGATAAAAAGGGAGAAGACAAGTATTAGTGTCTCGTGGATACCCTTGGTTTCTTTGGGTGGTTTCAATTGTGATGTTTTCCTGCTTTTAATGAGACTCAGTGTTTGTGGGAATAGGAAGCAGCATAAAATGCAATGATGCGAACATATTTGAAAGGCCAACACCACAATAAAATTCACCTTCTGGGACTCTCTAGAACTTTGAAGGAGGCTGGTGGCTCCCTATTGTATTTAAGCATTGGAGATCCCCGAACAGGCATGAGTTAGAGACACATGGAGGGTTTCCGGATGTGGGATCAGTACTAACAATTGTTTTATGGAAAATATCCAATTAAGTGTTTCTTAGCTTTTCATGTGGAAGAAAAATCTCATTCACATTAAACTAATTCAATGTTTTAGAGTAGGAAAAAAAATCACAGATCCTGGAGATTAGATAATTCCCAGGTGGGTCTATTCATTCGTTTAAAGGGGTGGTGGCTCTTTCAACGTTTGGTCTTGGGGCAAGCAGCAATAGCATCACCTGGAAATTTGTTAGAAATGCAAATTATCGAGCCTCACTTCAGACTTACTGATTCAAAAACTCCTGGGTGGAGCTCAGGAATCTGTTTTCACAAGCCTGGCAGGGATTCTGGTGAATGCACAAATTTAAGAACCACTGGTTTAATGTATATTTTTTCAAAAGAAAAAATTTGGAATTTTTAATCCACTTTTCCATTTTTCTTAATACTGCAAAATCCTTTGAAATAACCCTTCTAGTCAGATAAATAGTCCTTTTTTCCCCTTTCAGGATTATTAATAAAAGGAATGAGGTTCATCCTAGCTTGATAATTCTGCTTATTGATGATAACTCACGAAATATTCATGTTTATTGTTATTGCAACCATCACATTTTATTGTTCTGCTGACATTCAGCACTGTAAATGGCCTGATGCATAGCTTTCCCATCTGCATATTTCTAAAGAAAACAAGAACGGTATGCCTGTAGCTCCTTGGATTAATATAATAATGAAGTAATAATTAATCAGGAACAAAGTATGAAGCTCAACTCAGTTTCAAATTCCAGGTCTAAAGAGCAGTATTTTCCCACAGTATATGGGATAGTGCATGTAACATTCAGCGCCATGCCAAGCATACCAAAGGAGTTTAATGCTAGCTTTTATTATCTTGGTGCTTTTTAATATTATTCCAGAGAAGTTTCCTGCAAGCTTGCCTGTTTATGTCATCGTGAAGCTTGACTAATTTCAAAAAACAAAAGAAATAAAGAAATAAAAACATAAAGAAAAATCCTATTCAACAGCTCTATTTCATATGGCTTTGGGTCTATATTACAAATTCGAAAGAAAATATTAGAAGTTAGCTGTGTATTAAAAACAAAGTTACTATGACTAAGTTCAATTAAACTCTCTATCCTTATGAACTTTCTATCCTTGAGACGTCTTTTTATTATATTTAAGTGATATTCGTTGCTTAACAGTCTTCTTTGTCTCATATTAATATAATTACACAAGTTTATTTTAGTTAGTGATCTTACGGTGTATCTTTCTCTATCCCTTTATTTTAGGTAGTTTTTGTCCTTTAAAACATATACCTTGTAAACAGCATATGGTGGGGTTTTGTTATTTCTATCCAATCTGGAAATCTTTGCCTTGTATAGAATGTTTATTCTATTAACATTTAATTTAATTATAGCTATAATTTGCTCTAAGTCTGCCATCTTGAGCTTTCTCTGTTTTCCCCTTCTCTTTGTTTCTTTTTCTCCCCTTGCCTGCATACCTTTGGATTAATCAAATATTTTTGTTATTCCAATCCCTTTCTAATTTTTAGTACTTATTCAGTTGATTGCCATATTTATCTTTGACTTGTTAAAGTTTACTTTAAATTAGTAATTTTTTTATTTCCAAAGTAATGAGATTATTTTATAAGTGTTTAACTCCAGTTAACCCCTACAAGAATTTTGTATTCTTGTTCCTCTTTCATGTTACTACAATTCTCCATTTTGTCTTTGAGGATATTTATTGTATTTATTTTAAATTCTTGGTCTATTTTTTCAATAATTCAGATGATACGTATTCTCCAGTTTTTGTGTTTCTTATTATGTTTACATTTCTCTTTTTTTAGTTTAATGACCTGTGACCTGTTCATATTCTCTTCAGTTATTAGCCATCCTGTCTGGTAGGAAGGACTAGGGACAGGTACTGGCCTGTGCCTCTCCTAGTGTGTTTAGACATAAGGGAAGGGATGAACTCCATGGTAGAGAGCTGTAGGCACCACAGAACAGTTGTCCCCAACTCTGACAGGCTTTCTCTCCTCAAGGCGAACCCTCCAGTTAGTGGGTAGGAATATACTCAGTTTTGGAGTTTGGGAGTTTTGGACTAGAGAATGGAGGAGTCATTGGGAGATGGCAACATGATAGAGCGTATATGTTTTCATCAGTGCCTCAGCCCTATAGGGTCTGTGTTCTGCTCTCACAGTGTTCTGTTAACCCTGGGATACCTGATAGCAGCATCGGGCAAAATTTGTTCCAAAGTACCCTGTGTGTGGGAGGGGGTGGAGGTGGACGGAGACTGAAACAGAACTTACAAAGTTCTCCTACAAGCTGTAATCTCACCGTCTTCTGCCCAGGCTGTATCTTAAAGCCTTCATACCCACCCATGCCATACATACCCTCATAAAGAGATACAACACAATCCATAGCAATCTCTGATCTCCTCGGGAACTTCTCATAGTCATTATGTATTTCCCTATATTTATGCTGTCTTTTCATTCTGTACTTTGCCCATGGAGACAAACCCAGTAGCCTGGGATAGGTCACCATAGAGTCAGGACTATTCTTCCTTCCACAGTCCCCTCCCTGCCCTTTCCTCTCAGCTGTCTTCTTGAAACTCATAGATTGGGCTCCTATATTTTGATAGAAAAGAAGATATGTGAATCAAAAACCAAGGCTATGAATAAATATTTGATACAATCATTTGCTCTGGGGAGATTACATATTATGATAGGGAGAGTGCCTCTCCATTCCCATATCTTGACCAGATTCCAAATCCAGAAATCAGAGATTGAAATGAAAGTGAGAGCAATGGTGTTCTTTTTTCCTGTCTTCACTTACTGCTGGCCAACTGGGGGTGATTGAGACAAGCTCTGGAGGGGTATGGGATCATCATAGAGAAGACCTTGTGCCTGGCCGCATGTTGGGAGTGCGTGATGGGTTTGCCTGAGTTTCCCTCATCACAAGATGCAAGTGTAACACTAAGTGGGATGTCTAGGCTGAGAAGGCTTAAGAGAGCTATCAAATTTCCTGGGAGCTTAGTGTCATCTGAGAGTGCAAATTTCTTCTTTGATGTAAGGTGCAGGAATAGCCTCCAGTTTCTCCCAGCACACTAATTAGAGAGAGTTGTCCTTCCTAATTCATATTCAGCTAGGGGAAGTGTTATAGGAACAGGCATCTTTCTATCTTACCTCCTTCTTGACTTCCTTCCCCTCTCTCCAGTTCTAGTCTTTGGGAAAATAGAAAAGAAGAAGAAGCAAATTCAGTGATACTAGGAAATGTGGTTGCCAGTAGCACCTTGTCTTCCTTGTTGATGCTCTGCTTTGAAGAATCTGAAAGAGCTGTCACCTTTCCTGTGAGGAGCAGCAAGGACCTGCTGCTGCCCCCTTGGGGTCTAGAGCTCAGTCCCAACTGTGTTCTAGAAACATCTGAGCAGCTTTAAAAAATAAACAGTGATGTTCAGCTCCCTGACCAGAAATCCTGACTTTAGTTGGTCTTGTGTGGGGCAAGGACACCAACATGTTTTGAAGTTTCTCAGGTTACTCGTGCACATGGATAGCACTGAGAACCAGGGCTGGAAGCTTTGCCCTGGTGGGATGGGAAAGATTTAGAAAAGAGGAGTTATGGTGGAAGTAGGAGAAAGATAAGACAGAAAATGGCATTCCCAGAATTACGCTCAGAGTGGAACAAAAGATGGCTTAAAAGGAAAGAAACTGCCTGGCTTCCACCTTGAGACCCTATATATTCACCAATTATATAGGTTTTGCATTGTACAATGATATCCTTATAGATGTTTTGGGTTTAACTACTCCCCATTAATCGTGTGTCTTCTTCCAGTTTTCCCTTCTCTCTTGCTACTGATGATGGTGATTCCCATCACCTCTTCACGCCATAGGGCACCAGCCCACTTGGTTCCTGTTCATTTCCATATTGATATCCCCAATTGGCAAGAACATTCAAAGTTCTCACAACGTTATTGTATAGAAGAATTCACTCTAGTCTGGTGACTACTGTACTTGCAAATTTGTACACTCCACATGTTCATCATGCTCAGTAAGCAGAACATCTTTCTATTACCAGTACAGTTGGCCCTCAGTATCCTCAGGTGCCGTATCCACGGATTTAACCAACTGCGGATGGAAAGCCCTACGATGGTTGTGTCTGTACTGAACATGTAGACTTTTCTTCCTTGTCATTATTCCCTAAACAATAGAGTATAACAACTATTTACATAGCATTTACATTGTGTTAGGTATTATAATAGTCTACAGATGATTTGAAGCATACGGGAGGATGAGCATAGGTTATATGCAAATACCGCGCCATTTTCTATGAGACTTGAGTGTCGGCAGATTTTGGTATCCCTAGGGGCTCTGGAACAAATTCCCCATGGATACAGGGGGATGACCGTATCTACTCTACTTAGAAGGAGTGGGGACTTCTAAGCTGTATAGAAATTGAGAGGTCCTCTGCTTATTATTTAATTTGCCATTCTAACTGTTTTGGGGATTTTAGATAAACCTTACTCTCTCAGCTCTTAGGGTTGACAACCAATAGACTGGCAATTTTGATCTAAAATAGTTTCTCTTTCTCTTAGTAACTTCCACGTTAAGTGACATGGCAAAGGGGAATGATGGTTGCAGATGGAATTAAATCTCTAATCTTAAAATAGATAGGTATTCCTGGATTATCATAATCACAAGCATCTTTTAAAGTGGAAGAGGGAATATGAAGAGAGAACCAAAGAGATGGCAGCATGAGAAGGACTCAGCCAGATGTTGCTGACTTGAAGATACAGGAAGGGGACCACCAGCCAAAGAAAGCAGGTGGCCTCTAGAAGGTGAAACAGTTAAGGAAATGGATTCTTCACTAGATCTTCCAGAAAGGGATGCAGCCTTGTGGACCCCTTGATTTCAGCTCTGTGAGATTCTGTTTAAACTTAGACCTCCAGAACCACAAGATGATAAACTTCTGCTGTTTCAAGTTACCAATTTTGTAGTAATTGGTTATACAAGAAATAGGAAATGAATACATTGTTGAAAAGATGAAGAAATTAGTAATGATAAAAACTGACATGCAAAATACTGGAAGACCCTCATGATGGAAGGGATTATAAGTTTGCTAAATAGTAGCTTTTTTTTTTTTTTTTACAGAATATCTTGTACAAATTTTAAATGACTTGGTGAAATGGAAACATTCCTGAGAAAGACGTTTAAGTGAAGAACTAGTTTCATGTCCTTGCAGGTCTTTTCTTTGTTACTTAATTGTCTAATGGAAAATTAGTTCATAATCAATATTTTTGGAAGTAAGTTGATTTAAGGGAGTTGAAATGGAGCCATTTCTGTTTTTTTGAGCATAATATGTTCAGATCCATTTTACTCCACAAAGGCAAGAATACCTCTCTACCTTACCACAAATTTTTTTGAACATTTATAAATCTAAGTAAAAGATGACAGAGTCAGCATGAAGTCAATGTGGGTGTATATGGTTTTAATTCATTTTCATGGGTGTTTATATTTCATGGAAACATACTTTTTTTCATAATTCCATAAGGAAAAAAGTATAAAAAAGAAGAGAAAAATAGTGAGAATTTTCTTCACTGACTAATATGATAGTAACAGATGAAGCAACAAGAAAATGAAGCTGATAATTAAAAAAATGCTGAAATGCTGCCAGGGGTCGGATTGTTGCTAGTGACCTGGTTATTTTCTGCATAGTTTTCATATAACTGTCCAAGCTTATTTGGCAAAGTGATAGTTTAGTCATTACTGAAATTGTGTGCAAGAGTCTAAGAAAAATTCTTTAAAACATATTTGGGATAATAAAGAATTTGGATGAAAGAAAACTGTGTAATAGATGTTTTCTCTTTGAGGTAGATTATAGTCGCTCTTGCAACCCAGCTTAAATCTCCGTCTCTTGCTTTGGATGTACTCGAAGAGAAAATGTTTCATTTTTGTGAAGAGCTCTCGGACACAGGGAAACTTCAGCTTCAATAAGATTATTTCTGGGCGCGAGAACAATGGAAGCATTGTTTCTTCAAAATCGCTGCAATACACTTCAGAAACCCTCCTTGTGGAATACGCTTTAATTTATGTCCTATCACTGCTCATCAGAGCTTTAGTGTCCACCTCTCTTTTGTCTCCAAATGTTGAGTAGAGTTGGCACCACATAGACAATTCAGAGAGGTGTTCTGAACTGTCATTGTTTTCGGAGTTTTTATTCTTCTAAAGATCGAGGAAGAAAGATGCGGTAAAAGATGTGAGGTCAGACACTTAAAGGTTTTTCCTAAACTTAATTCCATTGTATATTTTCTCTACTTGATGGTATCAGTGATTTTATGTGGGGGCATTTTCTTTGATGAGGTTCACAGATAGAATATAGGGTGTTTTATTTTGATCACTTTGGAAGTGGCTGGGGTGGCCATATGCATGAGAAAGCTTTTTAATTTTCATATATTCTTTGCTCTATATTTTTCAATTTCATCCAGGCACAAGTTTTTAATTTATGTGTCCTTCGTCCCAATTCTTCTTTAAGAAAGAAACCCAGTGGGCCTATGGGACTTCCCACAGAAAGAAGGAAAATGTGATACATTTACTATCAACACTTCACAACGTTTTCAACCAACTTTATTTGACATTAAGTGATCTTTAATTACAGAATATGATTACATAGTTAGGTTTTAATCTTCTTTCTTTACCAAATAAAGCAAAGGCATGCCTTCACACATTTCAAATCAATTTTCCATGAATTTATTGCTTGGAAATTTTTGTTTTTCCTTTTTCAACTGTTTTATTTCCCTCTAATACGACATGGTTTATCCCCCTGGGGGTATGTCTTATTTACATATTCACGAGCATTCTCATTTTAGTTACCCTTGAAACTCTTTATTTTTTATTCTTCCCTTTTTTTTCTGTTTTATAAAATTAAAAGTAGAACTACCATATGATCTGGCAATCCCACTTCTGGGTATATATCTAAAAGAGTTGAGGTCAGGATCTCAAAGAGATATCTGCACCCTCATGTGCATTGTAACATTATTCGCAACAGCCAAGATATGGAAACAACTCAAATGTTTATCAACAGATGAATGGATAAAGAAAATGTGGTATATACATACAATGGTGTATTATTCAGCCTTAAAAAGGGAAGAAATTCTGCTATGTGTGACACCATCAATGAACCTTGAGGACATAATGCTAAGTGAAATAAGCCAGTCACAGAAGAGCACATACTACATGATTCCACTTATGTGTGGTATCTAAAATAGTCAAACACATAGAAGCAAAGAATAGAATTGTGCTTCCCAGGGGCTGGGGGGTGGAGAGCTGTCACTCAAGGAGTAAAAAGTTTCAGTTTTACAGGATGAATACGTTCCAGAAATCGACTGCACAACATAGTGCCTATAATTAACAATATGGTGTTTTCCACTTTAATATATGTTAAGAGGATAGATTTCATCAGTTTTCTTACCACAAAAACAAAACAAATAAGAAAGCCTCACAAAAGAATACAAGACAATTTTTGGAGGTGCTGGAATGTTTACTGCGTCAGTTGTGGTGATGCTATCACAGGTGTATGCATATGTCCCAACTTATCATGATGTATACATTAAATATGTGTAATTTTTTGTTAACCAATTTGACTTCAGGAAAGCTTAAAAAGTAAAATTAAATTAATCAACCTTTTCTTTATAATTATGGAGACTTGCCTATTTTTTCTGCTTTCTTCCTTGAAATCCTTACTACGTCCAGGTGCATCCCCTAAAGCTGTGTTAATTGATCGCAAAAGTGTTTTATAGTAAAGTGGGGGTTATAGTGCCTATGTTTGCCTCTCTCTACACCCACCCCTCTTCTGGGGGAATCGATGGGTCTCCCTCTGGAATGTCCAAAGGGAATGTTCTGCAGAAGCTCTCTGCTTTGCTCTGTTTCTATTTCCCATAGTTTTTCTACAGGAAATTCAGCAATTTATTCCTTAGAGAAGTAATTGCTATTTTATTTTTAAGATTCTTAACTGGGAATTTAGAACAATTGTGAAAATGTATATTTTCAGGATATTTCATTACAACATATTTCAGTAATGAAAAGTTGAAGAGAATTTAAGCATTCACTGAAGGAAGATTATGATATTATGACATAGATTATGATATTTTCCTAATGCTATATTTTACAGTGAAAGAGCAGATTGTAAAATACTATGAATTCAAGCATGTAAAATGTATGTGTGTGCTTTGGGGAAAAAATGATCGGAAGGATATAGAACAAAATGTTAGCAGTGATTATTTGTGGATCGTGGGATTATGCATTTTATGTCTAATTTTTATTTTCATTTGTATACTTTCCTCTGATTTATTATTTTTTAAAAAGCAAAGTACATGTACTTCTTTTCTTGCAGTTATGACAACTTATTTCCCTTTGAGAAAAAATCAGTTACAATTCACAAATTTAGCAATGACCTTGTATAGCATTTTGCTTTCCTTTCATAGGTTCTCACATATAATCCTTAACCCACTGTATTTATTGCTATGTTCTTTATGAAACCTATCCTATCTATTTTCAAAGAAATACTTTTCTTCTGGGACGTATTCTTTTCTCTTAATATTTTAATGTGGACAATAAGTTTTTAAGTTTTCTGCTGATTTTCTGTGATTGTTTGCTTATTAAAACCAGAATCAAATCTAGAGTGGTAATTCCTACGTCTATTTCTACTGGCAGCTCTGAGAATTGTTTTCCAAGTTTGCGGGCCTGAAATGGATGCCTTTCAATGAAATTATATACCTTGCCAGTAGGAGACATATATGCAATGGTCATATTTTCCTAAATTAAATATTACAATAAATCAAACTCCTTTATCTCTTCTTCTATAGACCATGGGATAGATTTTTTTGGAAAATGGAATGTCCCAGAAAATCTCTTACAAATTAGAATGCAGTAAATTGGCATAGAGATGATATGATCCATTAAATGAAGAATTTTGTAACTTAATGGGATTTTTTTTAAAGATTTCATTTTTTCCTTTTTCTCCCCAAGCCCCTTCTAGTTGTGGCATGTGGGACGCCGCCTCAGCATGGATTGATGAGCAGCACCATGTCCCCACCCAGGATTCGAACCGGTGAAACCCTGGCCCGCCAAAGCAGAGCATGAACCACTTGGCCATGGGGCCGGCCCCTGGGATCTTTAAAATAATCTAGGAAAACCAGTTATTTGACTAACAAGAGAACTCTGCTGCAGAGGTGCAACCTATCCAGAATTTCATGACAATTATTGGCATTCAACAAATGATTACTGAATAGCTACTATGTGCCGGGGGCTACGCTGGATATTAGGAATTTTTATTGTTTCTATTTAGTTTTAAATTATTTCCAATTTCTTCATAGTTTTGAGCTCAGGAAGTATTTCTTCAACTGTAAGTGATCTCTTTATTTTCTGAAAATCTGTAATTGTTCATATTCTGTTTGTTTGATGTCACTGTTCTTTGTTACATACTGTTTTCTAGTAGTTTCTTGTGTATATAAAGTGCCTCTCATTCGAAACATATAACATTTTATTTCCAATTATATAAAAATTAAAGGAATACATTTCCACTGAAGCAAGCAAACAATATGGAAAAAAAAGAATTCTCAAACATACACACACACGTGCACACACATGCACACACACACACACACAAATGCACGTAAATGCCATCCCAGCTCACTTCCCAGGGACAGTCTCTACCATTGTTAACCTTGCTGTACCCTCTTTCTGACATTTTTTCTATGCGTTTAAACTTGTACACAGATAAATATATAATGATGTACTTATTTTCACAACTGCGTTATAATGTACATACTTTACCACCCAATTTGCTCTTCTTAAGTTAAATCTTTTCTCACAGATTTTTCAGTATCAGGCACATGAGGCTATTTTTCTTAGTGACTGCATGAGTTTCCCAGAATGGTTGGTAGAATAATAGCATATTTACCTGCTTCCCAATTAATAGACATTTGGAATACCTCCAATGGGTCACTGTGTTGAGTTTATTTGCTATGAACCTCCTTAAACCCATCTTTGTACAAGATGTGGACTTTTGTATAAGTAAATAGAAATGGAATTGCAAGGCCAAATAGGCAAAATTTTCAGTGCTAGTTTTTAAGTTACTGCTAAATTGCCCTTAAAATGATACAGCAGATTATGAGAGAAAATTTTTCCTGCTCCTTCATCTGCACCGAATACCATCAACTTGACTGAACTACAACTTCCATGAGAAGATTATAGGACCATATTCTCTCCCATAATTGAACTTTGCTAGTTGGAACGTGTGTGTAGAAAGACTAGAGTGAGTTCTTGCTATAAAATGGAACCACAATTGCAAAAATTCAGTCTTAAGAAATGCTGTAGTACTATTAAAAGGGTTGGTACATGTGGCACATTTGTAGAATGGTTTTTAAGGAAGGGAGCGGATGGTAGCAGTGAACTAGAAAAACAGCATTACCAGAGACTATAGGCGACGTAGCCTTATTTTTGTTTTAAACCTAATTTGAATGCCCAGGAACAAGGAGAAGGACCCAAAGAGACAGACTGCCTATCACTTAAAATATATTATTAGCTGAAGTCACTCGTGTAAAAACTACTAGTAACTCATCCGTTTGATGAAATTCCTTGGGTATTTTAATAGTTAACATGGAAATTTATTTTTATCAAGTAAGACTTTCGCAGGTGCTTTTCTCGAAGCTGCAATCACACATGATTAGCAACACTTTCTTCAATTTTGAACTCAAATAAAAACAAAGTAATTTTTTCTCCTTATTTCTGGGGGAAAATGTGCACACACACACACACACATACCCCCTTCAATTCCAAATTTCTAATTATTTACAACAGTTTCAGCTTTCTGGGGAAGAAGTGAGTTCTTATTTTTCTCTCCTCATCGTGTCCTCAAAGCTCCTGCTGAGTGAGAGTTCACATGCAGATGTACCAAAATCATCCCACAAACCTGTCATTTCACCCATATTGTTTTCACAAATTTGCTACCTCCCTTGGTGCAAACATATGATTTTCTTCTTCAGTTCACCTGAAAATTGTTTCTTCAAGCTTTCAGTTGGAGCCATCTAGATTTGGGTGTTGTCAACAGTCCACAGATGCATTTGAATAAAGTCACACTCCCTGGATTCAGGGCAATGTTATCAATCACACGGGTGTCAGGGATTTGTCTGTGGCCCCATCCCCATAAATCTTTGGCTCTAAAATGAACCAAATCCCTCACTTAGGACCAGGATGCACAGCTGCACTCGATGGAGTCTTTCTATCAATATCTAGAGGACTGGAGCATGGTTTTCCCCAGATGAAGATTGTACACGAGGATGTGTTCATTGAATGTAAAACTTTTTCCTAAAAGCTTTAAGTATTCCCAGCAGAAGAGAATTTTATCCAAAAGAACCACTTTTATAGGAAACTAAAGTGCATTGAAAAGTGAATATATGAAAAATTTTTATTCCTCTCCAAATTAGGCATTTGAAAGGACACTGAAGGAAAGTTCCAAATATGGACAAGAGTTCCAGATTGAGTAGATTTGTCCTAAGCTGAAAATGTTCAACGATGAAGGAAAACCACATTATCCAGTAAAATAACTTTTTAAATTATGCAGGTAACAATAATCTACACTATTAAAAAATTGGAAATATATAAAAGGAAAAAATTCCAATAATATCAGCCAAGAACATATCTATATTTATTAGCGTGACTGTTTCCTTCCAGTGTCATTTAATCTGAATGTTTGTCTATTTAAAATTTCACTTGCTTATTATGTAATAATAATAGTAGTAAGTAATGTTTATTGATCATTCAGCTAATGTGTGCATTCCAATTATTTTCTCATGCAGTTCTTGTGAAAAATCTATGATATATACATATTATTGTGTTCATTTCCTAGATGTGAAGACTGAAATTTTTAGAGTGGTAAATTTTCCAGGACACAAATTTAGTAAGTTTGGTCCTTTGCCTGTGTACAATTTTGCAGCATTGTCTCTTTTAATCTCCACTTTTTTTTTTCTTTGATGAGGAAGATTGGCCCTGAGCTAACACATGTTGCCAATTTTCCTTTCTGTTATTTTCTCCCCAAAGCCCCAGTACATAGTAAGTACAACTTACTAGTTGTAAGTCCTTCTAGTTCTTCTATGTGGGATGCCACCACAGCATGGCTTGATGAGCAGTGTGTAGGTCTGAGTGTGTGAGCTACACCACCAGGCTGGCCCCTAATCTCCACTTTTCAATTAACATAATCATATTGCATTCATTGTCCATGTTGCCATGTAGTCTTTATAACAATAATTTCCAATGCCTATATTATGTCCATTAAGTGCAGGTGCCATAAAAATGGAATTATTCTAGAGTTGAAAATTATAGTTACATGTAAAAAATTCAGCAGAGTACTTTGTTAAATATATTTGCACACATAATCTTTTCCGTATTTTGAATTATTGTCTTAAGATATAGGCCCATGATTAAAATTTATGCCAAAAAAAGAGAAAAATGGACATTTTCAGCACCCTTGATGTATATTTTAAAACTGTTTTCCAAAAGGGTGATACAGATCTAGAAACTCACCAGCAGTTCTCGACAGTAGTAGCTTTCCCACACCTTTACCAAAATAAATATCATAATTTTAGCTTTTACAAACTACTTGAAATAGAAGTTTACTGAAACAATAATTCAAATATTGTAGTGATGAATAAAATAATCAGTTAAAACTCCTTACTCACCTCTCCCCAGAATCCGCTCCCTGAAGTACTGAACGTCTACAGCTTCCTGTATTTCCTTGTAAGATATTTTCTATGGTCGTTTGTATCTATCAATCTGTCTGTCAATCAATCAGTCTATCTGAAATAATGTAACATGCATTATTCTTAATCTAATTTGTTATCTAAATAATGGATGACATACTACTTTAAAGAGTGACACAGATGCAGCAGATAACCTCCAAGAGGGTCTCCGAGTTTTTGCACCTCGGAGTGGTCAAGTGCTGTTGACTGTTCCTTGCGCATGCCAGCCTGTTTTGGGAGGCAAGGAGAGTCTCCGTTTTCCTGGTCTAGCCTTCGTTTTATGCAGATCCGGAGTCCCTGCTTCACAGGAGTGAGATTCTCTCAACGATCCTGCCCCTGCCCCTGTATTAGGAAACATCCAATGGACTGAGTATGGTTTCCTGTCCCTTCCCCAAGGGAATGTTTTTCTTTTTTTCATCTCTCCACTGTCCCCAGCCACAGCGGATCTTTTACTCAGGCCTTGGGCATAGGATTTGTTGCTCTTCCCCCAGTGGCTTTGACCTTCATTATTCGGAGGGGAGGCCTCCAGGTGGTGCTTTGTGTTTTTCTCCAGGGGCTCCCACTCCCCTCCTCCAAGGAGGGCTTTCTCCCGTCTTCCTCCCCGCCCCCACTCTTTGCCCCTGCACCTGGTGCGTCCTATGCACCTGGCGAGTCCACGGAGAGGGTCTCTAAGTGGGAGCAAAGTGCCCCGTGTCTGCCCCTCCTCGGGTTTCTATTCTCTTAGACTGGCTCACACTGGGCCTTTCACAATTCACTAAAAAGTAGCCGAATTCCTTTTATCCCCTCCGTGAAGATCTCATCTTCCTCCTGCTGCGGCTGTGAGGACTGTGCTCCGCCCTGCCTTTCCTTTGATGTCAGAGTAGTTGGTTGTTCTATTACCTCAGCTTTTTGATGTGTCGGAGAAGCATTATAATTTTGTACATTATCCTGCTTTTTCTTGTCATTAGGGTGGCAGTGACACTCTCACCAGCTTTTTACATCTTAGGGGGAAACTGGAGATCTGCCTACATTTGTGAAAAACATTTTGTGAGACACAGAATTCTTTGTGGCTAGGTTTTTGTTGTTTATTTTGTTTTGTGTCAGTTTAAAGATGTTCCAGCTTTTCTCTTCCCTCAGTTGTTCCCGTGAGAAGTCAGTGGTATTCAAGGAGGTGTTTCCTGTGTGTAAAATATCTTTTGTTTTTGCTGGTTTGCTTTCTTCCTGACAGCTTTCAACATTTCCTCTAATTTTTCCATTTTGACGGTTTTTCTAGGATGTTTTTGGAACCATGCTCTTCCCTTGTTCCAGATGTTGCCTCTTCTGCAGAATCTGCTGAGTTTTCTTCACGGGACTGCTCTTTTGATTTATTTTTTAGTCGTTTCTCCAGAGTTTATAAATGTCATCTATAGAACAGCCCGCTTGTTAGGAGCTTTCGAGACCATATCGGAAGCAGGCTGCAAACAATTTGCTTTTGCCTCGTCTCCATTTTGTGGTCATGGTTGTCTGTAGACATGGGAAGTCTGATAGGCTATACCCGTAGTTTTCTGCTTAGTCCCGCCATCCTGTGTGCCCACAGATTTTAGTCCATCAGGTCCCCTGATACTTGTCCGGGCTGGCGTTGGGCTGATGGCCACAGCAACATCAGAGGGACCTTCTTGTAAGTTTCATAGACTTTAGTAATTCTAGCTGTGTTCTAGCAGGATCTGCAGACAGGACTCCAGTACTGGTTAATTTGAAAAGCTTCTCAGGTGATTGTAAAACCTAATCAATTTAAAAAACCACTTAAATTCTTATTCTACGGTTTTCATGACCTCGCTCAGTAGCAAAACTCTTCATGACAAATTGAGTTTTAAAAATTGTAGAGGATTTAGAATTGTGGAAAAATGGGAAAAAAATCATTCTCGGCAATGAGAGTTGTACAATCAAAGAAACAGGTAGAAAAGTGTGATGCCTGTAATTACTGCCGCATTACTGGAAGATGGCACGCTTGTTGGAAATTAGTTTGGCGCTAGATTTTGGATGGCCTTGGAAGTCAAACTAAGGATTCTGGGGTTCATTCTCTAGATAATAAGAACTCAGCTAAGGTTTTTAAAATAAAGAATAACATGATTAGTACTCCCCACAAAAGAGAATTGTTCTACTGGCTTGTATGGCTCTGATTGACATGGAGAGACTAGAAGTGGAAAGACTGTTTGCAGCATCCTAGGAGAGAGTAATGGTGGGCTTGAAAGAGAGGTTGGTCTCTGGAATGTAAAGGTTGCAATAGATGAGAAAGCTAATAAGGCAAAAGGATCAATAGAAGAGACAGGGCCGTGTCAAAAACAAATGGAGGGTTTAAATGTAAATGATTAGGACACTAGGTTGTCATTTACAGCGACTCGGAACAGAGAGGCATGGCAGCTTTGAGGACAAGATAAAACATCGAATTGTGGTTAAAATTATTTGAGGGGCTGGTGGTACTTCCAAATGGTGATAAGGCAAACTAGTCTAGGTTCGTTAATGCAAATATACAGTCCATCGGGCATACAAACTGTCTATTTTTAATGGTAAAATTCTATCATTGAGATTTTCTCATTTAATCCAGACTACCCTGTGGATATATTGAATTAATACTCCCATTTGTTCATTTTGCATTTCAGATGTAATATTTCATTGCATAGTAATAATTTGATCTTTCAAAGAGTTTTCAAAACTTTGTTTAAATCATTTAAAGAACAAGTCAAGAAATTAGATTTACTTTCTAGTACAAGGCCTAACACTAATTATCCTGTGTTTTCTTTTGTGATTAATTTTGACGTTATGTTTTAATATGAACATTATAATTTCCATTATTTTTGATCTGGGTTTTAAAGTAATTTTTTTTTTTTTAAAGATTGGCACCTGAGCTAACATCTGTTGCCAATCTTATTTTTTTTTTTTGCTGCTTTTTCTCCCCAAAGCCCCCCAGTAAGTAGTTGTACATTTTAATTGTAGGTCCCTCTGCTTGTGCTATGTGGGACGCCCCCTCAACATGGCCTGATGAGTGGTGCCATGTCCGCGTCCAGGATGCGAACCAGTGAAATCCTGGGCTGTCAAATTGGAGCTCGAGAACTTAACCACTCGGCCATGGGGCCAGCCCCTTAAAATAATTTTTATCAGATTATAATGTACATACAGAAAAGTGCACAATAATAAGTGTAGACCTTGAAGAGTATTCACAAATGTCCTTCTGTTTCTCCTCCAATTTTCTGCGCACCCCCTCCAAAGGAAGCCACTTCTTTTGCTGTGGATTAGTTTCTCGCGAATGACTCATACAGTATTACTATTTTGTGTCTGGTTTCTTTCACTCAAAGTTATGTGTGTTTTGTTGTTCTGTTCTGTTGCATGAGAAATAGTTATTTGTTTTTATGAATTCCACTAATCTTTATTGACATTTGCATTGTTTCTGGTTTGCAGCTAATCAAATAATGCTATTATATTGAAGTTATACAAACCTTTCAGTCAATATGTGTATGTATTTTGTTGGGTTTCTATTTAGATTTGTGAATGTCTGGGATTGGGGGGGTTGTTGAGTATGTACACGTCTATCTTTTGTGGAGAGTCCCAAATGGTTTTCTGAAGTGGAAATGACGAGTGTTCCAGGTTCTCCTCATCCTTGCCAGTGCTTGGTGTTTTCAGTCTTTTTAATTTCAGTCATATTGGTGTATACGCAGTTGTAAACCATCCTAGAATTAGTTTTCATTTTTCTGGTGATTAGGGAGACTGAACAATTTCTCATATGTTTATTGGCCATGAGCTATCCTTTTTTGAGAAGAAGTTGCAAGACTCTTGGCCATTCACTATCGGTGGTGATTGTCTTTTGCATAGTGATTGATATAAATTCTTCATATGTTCTGAATACGGGCCTCTTGTTTATCAAATACATTGTGAACATATTCCTCCTATTCTGTGGCATACGTCTTTACTCTCTTAACAGTCTCTTCTGATGATGATTATTTTAAGAGAATAATTTATCCATATTTTTATTTATAATTACTCTATAAGAGAACTTTGCCCATTTCAGAGGGATGAAAATATTCCCCTATGTTAAGTTCTAGAAGTTTTATTACATATCTTTTACATTTTTATTCCTTTTAGACTTTACTTTTATTTTTATGATGTAAAGTAGGTTGTCTGGTTTAATGATTGTCTATATAGACAAATGTGCTGGATTTTGATTGGGAATGCATGAAACCTGTAGATCAACTTAATAAAAAAGTAAATCTTTACAATATTATTTTCCCTATCCATGAACAGGTCATAACCCACATTACTTATATGTTTTTTATTTTCTTTTGATAATTTTGTACAATTTTCAATTACACCGCTATTTGATGTTTTTGATGCTATTGCAAATTGTATTCTTGCCTTTAAACAAAAATAAAATTGATTTTATATTGACCTTTTACCCTACAAGAGTCTAAAATCACTTATTAAGGTGAAAAATTGCCTTCAGATTTCTGTTATATGTTGTATATACATAGTATGTTGACTTAACAGAAAGTTTTATTTCTTCCTTGAAATTATTGTAATTTTAATTCTTTTTCTTGCTTTAGTCATCTTGCTTGGACTCAGACAGGAATGTTGAACAAAAATGGTAATAATACATATTTCAGTTCCTCTCCTTAATTTCATGGAGAAATTTTTCAATATTTACTATTGGATGTAATTTTTTGATGTAAGGTTTTTTTTTCTTTTTGAGGGAGATTAGCCCTGAGCTAACATCTGCTGCCAATCCTCTTCTTTTTTGCTGAGGAAGACTGTCCCTGAGCTAACATCCGTGCCCATCTTCCTCCACTTTATATATGGGATGCCTGCCACAGCATGGCTTGACAAGCGGTGTGTACGTAGGTCCGCACCCAAGATCCAAACTGGCAAACCCTGGGCTGCCCAAGTGAAACGTGTGAACTTAGCTGCTGTGCCACTGGGCTGGCCCTGTAAGGTATTTTTTAGATAGCTTAAGGAAACCTTCTTTCAGTATTATAACAGGTTTTATCATGAAAACATGAAAGGATGTTGAATATTATATGCTGTGTTTGAAACGATCAAGATGATCATATACTTTTATCTTTTATTCTGCTAATATGATGAATTATATGATTTATTTTCAGATATTAAAACATTGTGCCTTCCTGGAATTAATCCAACTTGTATATATTTCTGGATTATTTTTGCCAATATTTTATATAGGATCTTTTTTCTTTTTTTCTCTTGTGAGGAAGATTGTCCTTGAGCTAACATCTCTTGCCATCTTCCTCTTTTTGCTCGAGGAACATTGTCGCTGAGCTAACATCTGTGCCAGTCTTCCTCTATTTTATGTGGGATGCTGCCACAGCATGGCTTGACAAGTTGTGCTATGTCTGTGCCTGGGATCCGAACCTGTCAACCCCAGGCTGCCAAAGCTGAGCACACAAACTTAACCACTACGTCACCGGGGTGGCCCCTATGTAGGATTTTGTGTGTATGTTTATGTTTTTGTCAGATTTTGGTATGATGGTTATGCTAGTTGCATAAAATAAGTTGAGAATTTCCCCCTTTTTCTATTCTCTAGAATAGGTTTTTATAAGATTGACATTGATTCTTTCTTAAATATTTGGAAGAATTCAATTATGAAATCATCTCAGCCTAAAGTTTTCTCTGAAGATTTTCAAGATCCAACTAGTCTGAATCTTGGAAATAGGAGATAGATTATGGAAAATTATGGGGAACTACCATAAATTTAACCGAGTGATAGCACCAATCACTATTGCATTTGTGCAATTGTCAACACAGTGATAAAAGCAGATAATATCTCAAAATTATGAAAATACTGGTGACCCCAAAGAGCCCTGAAGGTATCATAGGCCTCTTCAGGGTCTAAGAACCAAGACCGGGAATAGCAGTGGTCCCTTTCCCGGGTATTCCTAGTGACCCACTTGAGGAATTTGTGTTTCAGTTTCCAGGAAAGAAATGCTTCTACCAGCCTACACTGCAAGAGTTCCACAAAAGCTAAAATTATAGCTATACCCTAGTCATTCTGGGCTCTCACATAGGAGTAGAGAGGCATTTGAAAAGTTATTACACTGTCAGTGGAAATTGATCTTTATTATCATGAGGATATAGAGTTGCTGCTACATAATGAAGACAGAGAGGTTCGTTGTGTTTCCGTATCTTGTAATTTACTAGGAATGGGTACTAGCAGAAAGCATGACCTAATGAGAGCATGGTAACCAGGGGCTTACAGCCCTCAAGAATAAAGAACTGGTTTATCCCATAAACACTGGCCAATTATAAGGGGAACCTTGATTGAATGGTAATAGAGATAGTGAATATCAGCTGCAACTTTTGGATGAATTGCAATGAGGCATGCTTCTTGTTCCATTAAAACTCCTGTGCATGTTAATTTTTGAAAACATTTGACTTTGAAGAAGAGGTAACAGGAGAGAGGAAACTTAACTTGGCATGTGAGTTGTTTTGAGTGTTACAAAGGGCAGACTGTAGCTGATACTGTCAGTTCCTTCTCAAATACCCCAGAGCTTACCATATCTGTGTGCTCTAGACGATTCACAGCTGCCAGTGTCTGAAGCTTTATGCTTCGTGACATATTCTGCAAGGCTGCTCTGCTAAACCCATGGAAGGCTAGAAGTGCTTTGGAATTAATTAACACCCTCAGGAATATCCCTCAACCAATGCCTGATAAGAAAGGATGCACAAAACCCCCAGCCCCATCAAGCTTTGGGTGGGATATCTCTGAAGTATTTGCTTTACATTTCCCAGAGTTACGCCAGGGTTAAGTTACAGCTGTCTTCTCTCTTGCTTAACAGAGTGCTCCTGTTGGGTTGCTTCCCTTCTCTACATCAGTTCCCACTTCCCTCTTGAGGATCCTTGCATCTCCCAAATGAGCTACTCACACTAAGATCTTCATCTCAGGGTCTGCTTCTGGAAAAACCCAAACTAAGATTTATAGCTACCACTTTTTGCTAGTTTTTTCTGCCTGTTGGCCACTGCTTGGGAATTAGAAAATGCCTTGTGGGTAAAAGCACTTCTAAATATTGAGCTCGCTACTCTGCTCTCCTTTTCTCCCCAGGTTCTCAACCCTTCAAGTCCTTACTGATTTGATAGCTCTCTGATGCCTTCAAATAGACTTTAAAAAATGTATCTAGCTATTACAGCTGTTCTCAGTGGGAGAGTTGGTCCGACATAACTGATAGCAGGAATCAATTTCTTTCATAAACCTATATGTGAATTAAAGAAATTTTAATGAGAACTAAAAGCAGTTACTGCTTTCTTCCATGACATTTTGAAAACTCGAGGAACATTTAAAAAATATAATTTCCAATTTTCTAGACATGAAAAATAACCGAGCCAAGCCCAAGGCATTCTTACATTATGACTCTTTCAATCTCCTTTGATTCTTTGTTTTCTGCCCATTTCTGTCTTTTGGGTAGTTTCCTTGCTCTTATTTTATGAGAAAGAATTAGACTTTTAGATTTGTTGTTGTTTTCATAACATGTTCATGGGGTAATTATCTGGCTTTCAAGGGTCATATACTCATTCCTTTGAGAGTAAGGGAGCAAGTATAAAACATTCATGTTCTTGTCATTTTCTATCCAGTAAATATGTTCAAGAGGGGCACAGTGTAGCCTTTTGAATGGAAAGAGAGGTTAAGGGAATGGAAAAATGCTTGTTTGAAGAGTTCAACATTAAGACTCATTCTGTAGATTAATAGAGAGATCACCAGTCTCCAGAGTTAGCAAGTCAAGAATTTTGCTAAAATTAAATTTACATAAAAATGTGGGGAAAATGAATAACATTTCAGTCTTTGTTGGTAGCAGGTCAAAAAGCCACATCCCCATTGAATTTGGAGCTCTGCTTTACAATGACTTTTACTATGACCTATTTTCCTGCTCTCATTTTATTGACTGGCTGACGGCTTCTCCATGAACCAATTGGTTTCTTTGTAGTTTTCATTTCCATATATTTAGGAAGCTGTGCCCGTGGGCTGAGTTGTAAATATCATGCTCCATGTGACTTATTTAGTGAATGCCATGAAGTTTTATTGTTTCCTGAATGGTGACAAATTTTGCTTAATTAATTTCTCTATATTAAGGAGTTGGACATAGTGTCAGTACCATCTTGTTTGCTGATGTAAGGAGCATCCCTTAACAACTACTTGCATGTTTGAGAAAAATAAGTGGGGACAACTAATGTCTTATTTATCACAAGGATGAGCCACAATCTGAATATTTATCCCACAATATCAAAAAAATAAAGGAATAAAATGCCTAAATTGTCTCATCATACCAATTAAATATAGGAAAAGAATTTTCTCTGAGAACGTGTATGAGTTGCTGATATAGTATTCATTTTCTTCCCCTATAAGGTACCACTCTGAAGCCAAGGGGTGTGAAAATATTGCCTTACTTATCTGAGGTTAAGCATTAAAAATGCTTTAGATTCATATCTAACATGTAAAAGTAAAGTAAAAGAAGCCAGCCTATTGTCTTAAATTCTATGTTCCCCTTTCTTACTTTTTTGTAAACATCCTACCTAATCCTGGCATTTGTACTGTTGCTCCAAACTTTACAATTCCTTGCAGAAAGAATAGATGTACAGCAATTTTGATTATAGTTCTTGCCCACCACTGAATTTCGTGTGCTTAATTGCCACACACAACTTGAAGCAATTTGAACTGTGAAGCGGAGTCCATATGCAGCACTCTGGGACATGGCAGTGATCTTGTCTAAGTTTTTTCTTGGTGGTGAGGTGGTCATCCCAGCGCAGCCTGCAGAAGTATCCAAAGAACCTGTTTTGATATGGGCAGGATAGATTTTTTAAAAAAATTTATTTACACAGGGAACATAAAAGTTAGTATTATTCTATTTATATACTACTTATATTTACCAAATGTTCTCTCTAAATATTGTGTAAAATTTTAACGTATCTTTCATTCATTCATTTATTCAAAATATATAGAAAACTTACATGCTAAGAATATTGCTAAGCAGTTGATTTAAAAGGATTAAAAAATATATGATTTGCTTTCAAAGAACCAGCTGAGCACTGATAAATTTCAACTTCTAAGTGACACATATATTTCATTAGTGTTTGTCTTTCCAAAATATGTGCCAGATTTAGGGCTAGATATTGCAATATGCTACATGTTTATGACTATATTTATGAATACCATGTTACATAATTATGTATCATCAATATTTATTTCAAAAGCATGCCAGGAAAGAAAATTTAACTTGCACTATCCTGAGGTCAAGATGAATTTTTGTTAATTTTATACAAGGTGGACCTGGAAGCAAGAGTCAATGTAGCATGTGCTACTCTCATCACAAATAGATTTTTTCTCTCTTAATGTTCAATAAATGCTTATAACATACTCTAAACACATTATTGCCTTTAAATTTCTGATCCCTTTATCTGCTGTTAATATTCCAATTTTACAAATAAGGACACTGAGCTGTGAGAGTCTCAGGTGACGTGGTTAACATGTGTCAGAGCCTTTATTCAACCTCTGCACATGCAACCCTCTTGTTGTTTTAAGATCAAGAGTATTTGGAATTTGTGTGAGGATTTTCCTTTCAGTTTACATATTATAGGTTTATGATGAGTTATAAGTCAGGAAACATGCTGTCAGTTGCCTCACAGGCCCATCATAATGCTTAATTGCATTTTGAGTAGGAGGTCATACTTTGATGTTGCCCCTGTGTTTGAGTCCTGCCTGATTTTTATATATCCAAGGAAAAATGAAATAAGGAAATGAGAAGTTTGGAAAAAGTGCCTTGGGGCTTTTGGGGGATCAGAGAAGCGTATTTTAACACTCTGATCTACAGTTAACCACCGATTTTTCCTGAGTACCACATGCAGGCATGAATAGGATTTGGGGATTTTTCTGTGTTTTCCTGATTGGCTTAAAGCAATGAAGAGGAGAAGGGGAAGTGACACATAGGCAAAAGAAAGGGATGGAGTGAGGTGGCATGGCAGAGAGAGTGCTATTAGAGAGGAGGATGAACAAAAAGATGCATATGCAGAGGAGCAGCCTTGAAACACCAGAGTGCTTGTTGGGTTTCTGGCAGGCACCTGTTCTGTCAATTACTCCCTCCTGCTCGGGGGAGGAGGGAGTGAATTCATCACTAGCTCCGTTTTTTTCTACTTCCACATTTCTCTCCAGGGTTGGGAAAGGTGAGCAATTTGTTGCAAATGCATGATGAATTTCATTAAGTATTCACCACTGCTGTTAAAATCACTGGAGATCTGCAAAATAGAAACCCAACATGCCCAGAACAGGTTTGACACACAGAGCAAGGATGTGAAATTTGCCAGAAATTAAAAGCTGTGCTGGTAAATTCAGGTCCTTTATGATTCATTTTTTTTCCATGCAGAACAGGATTTTATTGAAATAATGACAGTTACATGTTTTATTAATGTGCTTTTTAGACAGGCTTCATAACATGATCTCATCATAAAATCCTGGAAGGTAATGGATTTATCATTCAATGAGTTAATGCAGTAGAGAGTGCTTTGTAGCCTGGAAAGTGCTAAATAAATATTAGTTATTGCAATCATAATCCACATAGCATTTTGCCTTATAGATTTTCTTATTTTAAATAAGCTTTTTATTTTAGAACAATTTTAGATTTACAGAAAAATTGGAAAATAGTACCAAGAGTTTCCACATACCCTGCCCATAGTTTCCCCTATTACTAATACTTTAAATTGGTATGGTACCATTACTATAATTAATGAACCAATATTAACACATTATTTAAAGTCCATATTTTATGCAGATTTCCTTAGTTTTTACCTAATATTCCTTTTTCTGTTGCATAAATGGTACCACTGGCACCCTGGATGGTACCATTTCATGTTTAATTCTTATGTTTCCTTAGGATCCTCCTAGCTGTGACAGTTACTCCAACTTTCCTTGTTTTTGATGCCCTTGACAGTTTTGAGGAGTATTGGTCAGGTATTTGTTGAATGGCGATCAGTCTGGAGTTTTTCTTATGATTAGACTGGCGTTATGAGTTTTTGAGATTATGATCACAGAGGCAAAGTGCTATTTTCGTCACAGCATATCGGGGGTACGTACTATCAACATGACTTGTCACTCAATGTTGACCTTGATCATCTGGCTGAAGTTGTGTTTGTCAGTTTCTCCACTGTAAAGTTACTCTTTCCTCCCTTTTTCCACACTGTATTCTTTGGAAGGAAGTAGCTATGCACAGCCCACACTTAAGGAGTGGTGAGTTATGCTCCACCTCCTTGAGGGCAGAGTATCTATACAAATTACGTGAATTCTTCTCAGGAGATTTGTCTGTCCTTCTCATTTATGTATTCAATCATGTGCTTATAGCCATATGGAATTGTAAATATATATATATTTTTTACTTTGCATTATAATCCAATATGACTTTGTTGCTTAGCTTTGGCCATTAGGAGCCATTTACTTTGGCTCTTAAGTCCCTTTGACATACCCCCACATGAATGTGTGTGTATGTGTGTATTGTTTTACCATTTTCTTTAGCACTTCCTGGCTTTCTGGAATTACAAGATACTCCAGGCTCATCTTGTAGATATCCTGGTCCAGTACTGGGATCAACCATTTCTTCAAGGAGCCCTTGTTCCTTTTATTGAAGAATGGCATTAGAAACCGAGGTCTCAGTTAGAAGTGTGCTCATTGCTACTGAAGTGTAATTTTTTTGGGTCTTCTCAGCTGAAAAAACAAGGAAATATATGCATGTATACTAACCCATGTATATACAGGTATCTATAAATATTTTACATGTAACCATCTGCACGTACATTCAGATAAACATGAGTTCATATTGGTGTCTCCAATGGTAATCCATTATGACATGGACCACTTCCTGCTCTTGCTTATCTGAAACATCCCTTTCCAACAGTGAGAAACCTGACTCCCAACTTCGTCATTTACTTAATTGCTTTCTTATAGATTTCAACATTTACTATTAGTGTGCTTCTTCTGTCCAAGAAGCAGACATCAAGATAGAATTAGACATGTATGAGATTTCTGGTGGAAAATACCTGGACAGGAAAAAGAAGAGAGAGAACAGGAGTAGGTAGGGAGAGGTTTTAGACTATGATGCAGATCTTACACTTGTGAAAAGAAAAAAGGAAGGAAGGAAGGTAGGAAGGAAGGAAGGGAGGGAAGGATCAGGTTAGAGGGGCCTCACACTGTGGTGCAACTCTGAGAAAAATCTCAACCAGGACACTGTGGAGCCCTAGAGAAATTACTGCCTATTAGAGGAGGTCCATGTAGGGCAGAATTGGCCTGGCTCAGTGTCCCCACTGTGTGCAATCATTGGTAGGAACAACTCAGAGAGAGTGTGGCTTTGATGTAAACACTGCAACAGATCTCAAGGTGAGCAGCAGGAGGCTGCTTTCCAATGATGCAATTCATTGCAGGAGGTCTGTAAAGGGAGGTCTGAGCCAGGCATTTCCACGGCCGGCACGATTCTCTGTTTTTGTGTAGATCTGTTATGTGCTGAATTGTGTCTGCCCCGAATTCACGTGTTGAAATCCTAACCCCCAGTACCTCAGAATGTGTCTGTATTCGGAGATAGGGCTTTTAAAGAGGTAATTAAGGTAAAATGAGTTATATGGATGGGCCCAATTCCAATGTGACTGGACTAGTGTCCTTATAAGAAGAGGAGGTTAGGACATAGACACACACACGGAGAAGACCATGTGAAGATACAGGGGGAAGATGGCCATCGATGCTCAACATCATTCATCGTTAGTGAAATACAAATCAATCAAAACCACAATGAGTTTTGATATCACTTGATATCACAATGATATCACTTCACGACCACTAGAATGGCTATACCCAAAAAACCAGAAAATAAATGTTGGTAAGGATGGCCAAGAAGAGAGGATTCAGGAGAAACATACTCCTGTTAAAAAAAAGGAGGATAGATGATAAAGAATGGCAAAATGATTACTGTGGACGCTGTTTTGAGTACATGAAAATTCAGTAACTATTCTCTCAACTTTAGCGTATGATTGAAAGGTGACATAATGAGGAGTTTCAAACTGTAACTAACTCATTGTTATTAATTATTGATGAATCTGTTGGGCACAGCATCCCAGGATCTGTATGGATTTTAAAATGTTAAATTTAGAAAGCCACAACAATAGTAATGTCTGCCCACTGAAAGTCAGGAGTTCTACAATATCTTTATGAAGCTATTCCAATAGTTATAATACAGGCCAATAAGGTAAATATTATTGGCAGTAATTTATGCAGTTAGTAAGTAGCTTAACTTGGACTTGAACAATAGCCTTCCTGTTTCAGCAGCCAGTGTTGTTTCCAGTGTCATTTTCCATTATACCACTGCCTCCTATAATAATAACTACTTTTACTGAATATATACTATGTGTCAAGCATTTGTTGGGTGTCATATATCATGAGGGAATGTCAAATTTGAAAAAGAAGTTTTTATGCATCTATTGATGTGGTCATATGGTCATTCTAATTCGTTCTGCTAATGTGGTAAAATGTATTAATTGATTTTTAATAACTTTATTTGGGTATAATTGACATATAATTAACTGTACATATTTAAAGTTTATAATTTATTACCTTTTAATATATATATAGGCTATATATGTGCACCTGTGAAACAATCACAGTTGGCATAATTACTATTTCTATCACCCCTAAAAGTTTCCTCATGCTCTTTTATAATCCCTCACTCCTGCCCCCTTCAAACCCCCACAACCAGTGATCTGTTTTGTGTCACAGTAGATTAGCTTACACATTTTAGAGCAATGCTCAGAAACAATGGCCTGTGGGTCAAATCTGGCCCAACCACCTGTTTCTGTAAACAACATTTTATTGGAACACAGACACACTCATTTATTTACCCATCATAGGGGTTGGAGAACACAGTCAAAGTTTTAGCAGTTTGTAAGTCTACCCAGGCTTTTAATTTTCTGCTGGGTCCCCTTGTATGTTCTCTGGGAGTACATAAGGCCTCATGATCGAAACAGCGATGTCTGGATAGCTAGGACCCTCTCTGGTCTATCCTGAGTGTCTGAGCAGTTTCGCACAGGCATGGCCTTCCAGGTAGCTAGAGATAAGTGGGAGTTTATCAAGGCCCATAAATGTTGTCTCATTCCATGATCCTTGTTAAATTTCCGGCTAATGGGGCAGTCAGCTGCCTGTCTCAACCAGAATTGCAATCTCATGCTAACTGTGATTTTAGTCTCCCTACTTTTTTTTGCTGCCAGGATTGCTACTGTTTTGGACAATGTCCAGGAGTTTGGGATTTTTCTACTCTGTGAAGCAAATTAAGTCAGTGCCCCCTAGCAGTGAAACTGCTGCTTCCTGCTTAGCAAGCTGGTGGAGTAGGAGTGGGCTGATGAAAGCAGCCTTCAAGCTAAAGCTCCATAAACTCCCTCTGCTCTTGCGTCAGGTTTGGCAGTTTTTCTTGAATCAACTCTTCTCTATTTCTGGTTGCTCTCCAGAGGGCTGGAATGTTGTCTTGGTCAATTTCGTCCAGTCATATCCCTGCTTGGGGAGAGGTTTTGCTGAGCTCTTCACGTCACCGTTCCAGAAGTCCTGCCTCCTCCACGCCCTCTCTTCAGAGGTCTTATTATTGGCCCTACAATTCCCTTATCCTCCTCATGAATTCCCACCTTCCGGAAGCAGTCAGTTGTAATTTTAATTCTCTTTGGGCAAAGTTCAAGGACTTACATTCTGTTATGTGACCCTCATTAAATCTTCTGGACTATGTTTAAAAATTATTTTATTCATTGAACAAATATTTACGTTGTGTTTATTATTTGCCTGTCACTGTGAAGGGTTCATGAGTTAGGACAGATACACTGAACAGCCTGAGCCTTGCTATCCTGAAACGCACATTTTGTATGTATAGACGTAAAGCACATGTATAACAAATAGATAAAGTCCTATGTGAAAATTATCAGTATTTTTAGATAAATAAAACAGCGTACTAAAAGAAGAATAACCGTAGTGGTGGATGGGAACTGCTTAGATAGAATGACGTGCTTTTGTGAGGTGATAGTTACCTTGCAATAGGAATGACAAGAAGCCTGATGTGGCAATCTGGGGCAAGTGTGCTTCAGGCAGAGAACCCCAAGGACAAATTCTTTTAAGTTGCCTAGTAATGGCATGGAAAACGATAGACCCGAAATGTAGGTGTGGTAAGCAGGGGCAATGGCAAAAAAAATAATTAGGTCAGAAATTGTTCCAAGTATCGGAAAAATAATGAATATTGCTTTATGAATTTGAGTATGTGAGTAACATTTGCTATAGAGCCTAGTAGGATGCTGAAATTACATTTCCCTCTCTGGAGCTTCAGTAACACAGTTTTATTTCCACTCAGTGAAGAACGTTCCTAACTTTCAAATGGATGCTCCCTTCTTACGTGCCTCCAATTTTTAAAGGTTTCTATTATCTTAATTTCAAACTAAATATTTGACCTATTGGGTTGGGAGAGAGGAACTCAAAGCTAATTTTAACATTTTATTTGGGATGGTTAATATTTCAGTTCTTCATACCATCTAGATGTTTCATGAACAAAGAGATGAACTGACACAAACACTGAGTTTTGATTTTCTCTCACCCACCGATCGAGGTTAGGGAACTTTAACATGATAAAAGAGATTTTCTTATCACATGTGTATTAGAACCCTTGACACTGAAGTCTGGTTAAAAGTTAGAGTGCAATCTTCTTACTTTTCAAAATGAGGTTTTGTCACAGCTAAACATCAGCCAGGGGATTCGCATGTGCGGCTATGGCAGCGTGTGACTGCTGCCCCAAATCGCAGAGCCTCATCCTGATCTTAGTTTTTAATAAACGTTAATAAAAAAGAAGAAAGCTTCTTACTTTCCGATATGAAAAATAAATATCTAAGCAAGAATTCAGATAATGAATTATTGTGTGGGGCTGGATATTACCAGAAGCTGACACAAAGAATGACATCTGCCAGGGGAACATTCCAGACCCTTGTACGGTGTCCCTGTCAGCCAGAGAAGAGAAGGAGAAATTGAACCCTCCAAATATGAAGAGATGTCCTTATACATCTGATGCATTAAGAAGCATTATAATTTTGACAATAGATCACATTTCATAGTTAGGTTCACAATGTGTAGATATTTATGGAGAAATGGAGGCAGATTAACTCATTCCTCCTAGAACACGGATACACATTCTTCAAAGGACGAATATACACTGTCTTAACACCCATTTCAGCAAAAAACCGAAATAAAACAAGTATTTATCTTCCATGAAAATGATGAAACCTGAAACATGTGAAGTGTAAAAAAAACTTCAGAAAAATAATACACATAAAAAAATGAAGACAATTACTAACAGATAAAAGTGTGCTATTTACTTCAGTATTTTCCACTATTTTCACCTCCTTGTTTGCGTCGCATACTATTAGCAGTACCTTTTTCATCTTATTAAAAAATAAATTAAGTGCCTGCCTCAGTCAAACACTAATGTATATAGATATGCATGTCTTTATATATTCACGCATCTATATGCTCTGGGGAATAAACAAGAAATTATATTCAGACAAATAGATATGAAGGGAGGACTTAAGAGCATTTCACAGTGTCACTTGCAGCCAGAGAAATATTACATTTCTCAATTAAAGAATTATTATTAGGTTTTAAAAACAACCACCACAACATTACCAAATCTAAAACAATTAACATTAATTTTGTATTATTATGAAATACGCGGTAAATATTCCAATATCCCCAAATCATTTTTTCCCCTTTACGTAGATTTTACGTTTTAGAGCAAAGTTGAGCAGAAAGCAGAGGATCCCCAGATACCCATGCCTCCACACGTGCACTGCCTCCTCCACCGTCAGCATCCTGAGCCAGAGTGGTGCTTTTGTTACAGCTGATGAACCCACACTGACACAGCGTCACCCAAAGTCCATAGTTCACATTAGGAGTCACTCTTGGTGTTGTACATTTTATGGGTTTGGACAAACGTATAATGACATGTATCCACCACTACAGTATCATACAGAATACTTTCACTGCCCCCCCGAAATTCTCTGTGCTCCTCCTAGCCATCCCTTCCTCCAGGCTAACCCCTGGCAACCACTGGTTGTTTTACTCTCTCCATCGTTTTGCCTTTTCCAGAATGTCATATAGTTGGAATCATAGAGTATGTAGCCTTTTCAGATTGGCTTTTATCACTTAGTAATATGCATTTAAGGTTCCTCCATGTCTTTTCATGGCTTGATAGCTCATTTCTTTTTAGCACTGAATTATATTCTGTTGTCTGGATGTACAGTTTATTTTTCCATTCCCCTACTGAAGGACATCTTTATTGCTTCCAAGTTTTGGCAATTATGAATAAAGCTGCTATAAGCATCCATGTACAGGTTTTTGTGTGAACATAAATTTTCAACTCACTTGAGTAAATACCAAGGAGTATGATTGCTGGATCATATGGTAAGAGTATCTTTAGTTTTGTAAGAAACTCACAAACTACCTTCCAAAGTGGCCATATCATTGTGCATTCCCACAAAAAGTGAGTGAGTGTTTCTGTTGCTCCACGTCCTCACCAGCATTTGGTGTTGTCAGTGTTTTGGATTTTGGCCATTCTAATAGACGTGTTAGTGCTATGTCATTATGGTTTTAATTTGCAATTCTGTGATGACGTCTCTTTCTATGCTTATTTCCTATCCATATATTTCCTTTGGTGAGGTGTCTGTTAAGGTTTTTGCCCATTCTTTAACCAAGTTGTTCATTTTCTTATTGCTGAATTTTAAGAGTTCTTTGTATATTTTAAATAACAGTTCTTTATCATATATGTCTTTTGCAAATATTTTCTCCCAGTCTGTGGCTCGTCTTCTCATTCTCTTCACGTTGTCTTTATTAGAGCAGAAAAATTTAATTTTAATGAAGTCCAGGTTACCAATTATTTCCTTCACAGATCATGCCATTGGTGTTGTATCTAAAAAGTTGTTGCCATCCTTAGGTCATCTAGATTTTCTCTTATGTTATCTCTAAGTTTTATAGTTTTGCACTTGACATTTAAGTCTATGATTCATTTTGAGTTAATTTTTGTGAAGGGTGTAGGGTCTGTGTCCAGACTGTAGATTTTTTTTCGTGTGGATATCCAATTACTCCAGAAACATTTGTTGAAAAGGCTGTCTTGTCTCTACTGTGTTGCCTTTGCTTCTTTGTCCAAGATCATTTGACTTTATTTATGTGGGTTTGTTTCTGGGCTCTCTATTCTGCTCCGTTGATCTTTTTGCCTGCTCTTTCAGCAATACCACATTGTCTTGGTTACCATACTCTTTCAGTAAGTCTTGAAGTTCGGTAGCATCAGTCGCTCCAGCTTTGTTCTTCTCCTTCAATACTGTGTTGGCTATTCTGGGTCTTTTGCCTCTTTGTATAAATTTTAGAGTCAATTTGTCAATATCCACAAGCTAGCTTGCTGGGATTTTGATTGGGCCACATGTATCACTTTTTAAACTGTATCAAGAGCCAAACAAGATTCAAATATTGTCAATTGTTTAAGTCTCTTTAAGTATCTGTTAATCTAAAATTCTGTCTCCATGTTGTCTTTCCACACAACTTATTTATGGAAGGAACCAGTCATTTATTCTGTAGAGTTTTCCACAGTCTTTATTTTAAGTAGTGCATCTTTCTGGCGATGTTTAGTACACTCTTCTAATTTTAAAAATTTATTTATTTATTTATTTGCCCTGAGCTAACATATGTTGCCAATCCCCCTCTGTTTTGCTTGAGGAGGATTGTCACTGAGCTAACATCTGTGCCAACCTTCCTCTATTTTTCATGTGGGACACTGTCACAGTGTGGCTTGACAAGTGGTGCTAGGTCTGTGCCCGGGATCCAAACATGTGAACCCCGGGCAGCTGAAGCAGTGTGCTCGAACTTGACCACTACACCACTGGGCTGGCCCCAGCATGTTCTTCTATTGTCAGTATTTCCTATAAATTGGAAGTTAGATCTACAGCTATGATCAAATTCAAGTTAGAATTTTTGGGCAAAGTTGCTTCATAGATGGCCTGTGTACTTCCATTAGAAGGTACCCAATCTCTCTCTCTCCCTCTCTCTGTCTCTAGTATGCTCTCACATGCAAAATAGTGATATTCTAATTTACTATTCCCTCTTCAAATATTAGTTGGAATATTCCTAAAAAAAGAAAATCTCCTTTGTCAAGTATTTAGCTACTCAAGGGTGTGGTTTACACAGAAAAACTTGATGGTGTTGTCTTTATTTGCCATAATAAAGAGTTGCTTCCTTAACATTCTTCAATGTTTAAGAGACAATTCACCACTAATTATGGAAATGTCTTTAACTTCATTAAAGGATATTATTAACTTTACTTGGCAAGAAATTTTAAAATTCAAGTGAATTTTCTAGAATTTTTCCTAGAAAAATACAATGTACACAACTAAAACCAGAACAAAAAGGAAATATGAATGTTCAATAATGGTTACAGACATTAAAACCCTAAATAAAATTTTTTGATGAAAAATCTTTAGGCCTACATAGTTTCATCAGTGAGTTTTAATAACATTCAATGAAGAAATATTACTATTCCTATGCCAAATATTCCATTAAAGAGAAAAGGAGATAATGCTTCCCAAATCATTTCATGAACCTAGTATATCCTTGATACCAAAGGAATCAAGAAAGAAAAAGTACCAACAAATATATGTCATGAATATGAATGTGAAATTCTATTTATTTACTTTTACTTTTTGAGGAAGATTAGTCCCAAGGTAACATCTGCCACCAATCCTCCTCTTTTTGCTGAGGAAGACTGGCCCTGAGCTAACATCCGTACCCATCTTCCTCTACTTTATATGTGGGATGCCTGCCACAGCATGGCTTGACAAATAGTGCATAGATCCACACCTGGGATTTGAACCGGTGAGCTCTGGGCCGCTGAAGCAGAACGTGTGAACTTAACTGCTGCACCACTGGGCTGGCCCCTGAATGTAAAATTCTTAATACAATATTTGTAAATCAAATCCAGTGATTATAAATAACACAATATATCATGAACAAGGGAGGTTTATCACAGAAGTGCAAAATTGACTTAACATTCTTAAATCAATAAATACAATTAAAACATTAACAGAATAAATGAGAAATGTCAAATTCTCACCTCGTTAGATGAATAACAATCGTTTGATCATTCCATACTCACTATGTCTACTGTCAATGGGAAGAAACTTCCTTAATGTGATAGAATCTAGAAAACCGTAAATAACTATTCATGTTCAAACACGGAATGCTTTCATTCTGACAAAGAGAATAAAATGAGGTATCATCACTTCGTTCAACATAGTAATGGAGAGCTCAACCAATTCGGTAATGCAGACTTTGACGTGAACAGAATAAGAGAAAGGAGACCAGTCATTACTCATTGTAAACATGAATGTGTACATAGAAATTATTCAAAAAACCTAAGCACAACAAGTTAGAATAGGCTGTTATCTAACTATATATAAAATTAATGTAAAATAATTTTATTTGATATTTTGCAAATCCGTAAAGAAGGTGGATAAACACTTTTCCTAAGGTCTTAGCATTTATTTAAGAAAGTAGAAAACCTGAGTTTTCATTTTTAGTTGAAAATCAGGCATTGGTATATACTCTTTGTATATCTCAAATGATTTTACAATACTTTATTTACCAGACACAGGAACAAAATTAATTCATTCCTTCTAAGGATTACAATTAGATTTTGTGTATACTAGAAATGACCTGTCATAAACAGAGCTGGAAATGATGAAAATTAGTGCAATGTGGGGCATGGAGAAAAGAACAAATGACATTTTGTCTGTCTTCAAGAACATTGCTTGCTTCTGAAATTAAACCCAGCAGGTAGGAAGATTCTAAACAGACTTCAAATTGTTGAACATCTGCTCACCCTAGCACAATCTAAAACAAGAAATGCAGAACACTTGATAATACTAAAATTCATGCCATTTACTTAGAATCATTCCACTATTAAATTTGTTTGGAAGCATGTCTCAAACAGAATCCAAAATGTTTTCACTTTCAGGTTGGAAAATACTGTTAAACTGACCCAAACAGCTGTTTCATTATGTCAAAAACAGTTGAATATCTCTTGTTAATTTAGGTTTATATCGTTTCCTTAAAATTTCTCAAAGTGAAGAGTAAAATTAATAAACCTTAGGGTAAATTATATTTAAATGAGATGGAAATTTAGATTTCAGCTTTAAGATGAAGCAGCTTGATTTTCTTCTTTCATATCCATGCTAGACTATAACATGTTCTGGTTTGCTGCAGATAAGAAAGGGGTCAGTTCTCTTAGGGGGCGACAAGAACACAAGAGTTTATTTTACTTACGAACGCAATAGTTATTGGAAAGAAAAGTGTTGGTGCTTCCAGTCCTGATGTCATAACTCACAACCATTCCAAAATGTGACTGTTCCCGCCCTGTGCTCACCCGTCCTGATTCACCTAGGTCTCAATATATCCTTCTGGGATCTAAAAGCAATTGGCTTAGAGAGTTTAAATCACATTGGGTGAGCAACGGCCACAGATGGTTCAAGAATTTTGTGTTTCACAGCGGATTTCCTTGCTTCGGTTCATCTTCTGTGCAGAAAAAGTCATGTCACCCTTCAGCTCTCAAGTTGGTCATCTTTCTAGTCACAGACAAAACGTGTTGCACACTGTGTGACATTGTCAAAAGGACAAAAGTATAGTGGTGAATGGATCCGTAGTTGCCCAGGTTTAAGGGAGAGGAGGCAGGTGTGACAATAAAGGGATAGATAGCACAGGGAGTTTTCCTGGTGTGATAGAATTGTCTGTATCCTGATTGTTACAGTAGCTATGTGAGCCTATGCATGTGTCAAAACTTATAGATGTGTACACCAAAAAAGGGCAATTTGACTGTAAGACAATTTAAAAAATAAAGTTAAAAAAATCATCCTAACAGAAAATTCCAAATGTCATCATTTGTAGAGTGGTTCTGTGACTGACCCCAGAGCTACACCCACACCATCCAGTTAAGTAAAAAGCTTTCTAAGCACAGGCTTCCATGCCACTATGTGTCTTAAACAGGATTACTTAAAAGCATGCTAAGACAGTTATCTTCTGTTGATGCCTAAGGAAAAGAAAAAAGCTGCTTTTAAAAAAGCTTTTAAATAACATTTAAAGCAATAAATACCCTTTGAAAAAGCGATTTTTTTTTCTTAAAACACACCCCCGCCCCGACCACAAATGGTGCTTTTTGCTGTTGCCTGTATGCGATTGCAAGGGAAAGCAGTACTTTCAAAATTCTTTGCTTTAATGAAAATTGATTTAAGATTGCCCTTCCCCTTCCGTTTGTCTAATCATTGTAATGTGAAGATCGCATACCTCTATCTTTCTTCAACAAGTGTTAGAACAAAGAACAGTCCTGACCTTGATTGCACAGCAATTCAGAAAAGGAAATTTAAGGTTCATGTGACTACTTTTTGTGGCACTGTGTCCTTTATATTTCTGTTACTTCAAAAATTTTTTCAAGAGTGGAGAGTTATCAGATAATAGAAATGTAGAGATAAGCTGAAGGAGAACCGTGATTCTATAATTTGTCCAAGAGAAACAAAAAGCACAAGCTTATCAAATCCTAAGGGTAATGTCTCTGAATAATTTATTTAGAAAAAGATAATTTGTATGACAAAACTGCATGCATAGCTATAAAACCTGAAGTAAATCAACAAGCTAAACCTCATGGAACTTAGATCAGAGACTTGAGCAAAGTTCTTTTGTAGCCTACCTTTCCTCTTCATGCAGTCAAAAAAGTAATCAGCTTTCTCACTCAGAAAATAGCTAAATTGTAAAGAAATCTTTTTTTTTTTTTTGAGGAAGATTAGCCCTGAGCTAACTAACTACTGCTAATCCTCCTCTTTTGCTGAGGAAGACTGGCCCTGAGCTAACATCCATGCCCATCTTCCTCTACTTTATATGTGGGACGCCTACCACAGCATGGCTTTTTGCCAAGCGGTGCCATGTCCGCACCCAGGATTTGAACCGGCAAATCCTGGGCCGCCGTAGTGGAGCGTGCACACTTAACTTCTGCGCCACCGGGCCGGCCCCTAAATTGTAAAGAAATCTTTCTGTGTTTTTGCCTTTATGTAAATTTATCTCAGTGAAATGAATACTCAAGTTTCCTTTAGCTAAAATCATCGATTTCCTAGCTAGAGACAGAGGAGTTTTTTCCTGCGTTTGCTGTGAACTTGTTCATTCGAGCTGACTTGTTTCAGAACAAGAGCCGAAACAACTGTAATGAACTATGCAGAACCACACATGGACCAAGTTCTTCTTGACTTGCACATTTCATGGGGGGTGTCAAGATTCTAGAACCCGGATTCCTCAGTCCTTTTCCTTATACTAATTTCCTTTACTCTGTAAGTCCGAGAATTGAAAATTTAACGCAATGAGACTTAGTTCTAAATCCAGATGAGCGTGTCATCATTCTGTGATTCCTTTTTCGTACTTCTCTGGGCAGTTCATTAAAATATTTCTTTTGGCATATTGCATCACCCACCTCAAAATATTGATTTCACATTCATTTAAATTCACATTTAGGTTGCTACTTCTTCCAGATGTAGTATTAAGCACTTTTAGAAATAAAAAGTTAATGACATATGCTGTTTCAAGAAAACATACTCATGTATGTGTACGTTACTGTGTGATAATTTGTGACACAAACACATTCTTGGCATCCAGGAGACAAGGGACCTGCTAGGAAAAGTTAAAAAGGGATTTGAGAATAAGTGAGATCTTCCTCAGAACTGATAATGAGAAATCAGAGTCAATTAGTGAAGAAAATTGATAAAATATCTTAAATTATATTTAGAAAAGAGGTAACACAAAGAAGAGTTATGAAACCAAGTAGATCAGTGTGGAAACTGGCTCGTTCGTCAAATACCTGACTTTTCTTAGAAGCAATGTGATTTTGCCTGAATTAATGTATTTGAGCCATCATTTTTTCTCAGTAAAATTAGGTAATAACAGCTCCCTCTTAAATTTGCTGTAAAAATGAAACAAAACAATATCTACATTTTAAAAAGGTCTAGCACATTTCCTGGTACATCAGCAGCACACAGTATTCCTTCTCCTTGTCTTTTGCTATTTAAAACCACGTTTCTCAAACTTTTTAAACGCATAGAACCTTTTATTTTCTAGTGAACTCTCGCCTGGATTCCAACACATAACAGATGAAATCAGAGCTTTTTTGGTTGAAGAGGAATCGAAGCCCTGGATTTGGAGTCCTGGGGTCTTCTCTGGTTGCTTCTCTTCCTCCCACCCCACGTGCGCTCTCCTTCCCACTTCTGGACTCCTTCCTCCACCCTCGCCCCCACCACACAGTCCTAGAAGCTCTGCCTCGGGACTCTAGGACTCCATCCAAGAAACTCAACTCGAAAGCTCCAACACTAGAGTCTAGAAAGACAGCATTCTCAGATTTAATAACCACAAGCGTCTTAAGTACAATAATATTCACCACAAACTTATTGGATAGAATCACATTGGTTAAAGAGGAAAATCATAAAACTAACCACTCATGTGAACCTAATGTTTTATGTTCACTCAAAAACATAGTCACGTGCATTATTTATTTGTAGATCTTTTCATATAGAACCAATTCTTTTTTTAAAGGGCAGTGTTCAGTTAATTGTGGTTCTTAGGAAAAATATACCTGTACTTCTGTTATGTACAATGTCTAGTTTGACTTTTCTTTCCTTTTTTTTTTAAACTTTTTATTGAGATTATGATAGTTTACAATCTTGTGAAATTTCAGTTGTACATTATTGTTTGTCAGTTGTGTTGTAGGTGCACCACTTCACCTTTTGTGCCCACCTCCCACCCTCCCTTTCCCGTGGTAGCCACTAATCAGTTCTCTTTGTCTACATGTTTAACTTCCACATATGAGTGGAGTCATACAGAGATTCTCCTTCTCTGTCTGGCTTATTTCACTTAACATAATACCCTCCAGGTCCATCCACGTTGTTGTGAATGGGACGATTGTATCCTTTTTTCTGGCTGAGTAGTATTCCATTGTATATATGCATACACACCATATCTTCTTTATCTAGTCATCAGCCACTTAGGTTGCTTCCACATCTTGGCTATTGTAAATGATGCTGCAATGAACATAGGGGTGCATGGGACTCTTGGAATTGCTGATTTCAAGTTCTTTGGGTAGATACCCAGTAGTGGGATGGCTGGGTCATATGGTGTTTCTATTTTTAACTTTTTGAGAAATCTCTACACTGTTTTCCATAGTGGCTGCACCAGTTTGCATTCCCACCAGCAGTGCATGAGGGTTCCTTTTTCTCCACAACCTCTCCAACATTTGTTACTTTTTGTTTTTGTTTTGGTTATTTTTGCCATTCTAATGGGTGTAAGGTGATATCTTAGTGTAGTTTTGATTTGCATTTCCCTGATGATCAGTGATGATGAACATCTTTTCATGTGCCAATTGGCTATCTGTATATCTTCTTTGGAGAAATGTCTGTTCATGTCCCCTGCCCATTTTTCAATTGGGTTGTTTGATTTTTTGTTGATGAGTTGTGTCAGTTCTTTATATATTATGGAGATTAACCCTTTGTCACATGTATGACTTGTAAATATTTCTTCCCAATTAGTGGGATGTTTTCTTGTTTCAATCCTGTTTTCCCTTGCCTTGAAGAAGCTCTTTATTCTGATGAAGTCCCATTTGTTTATTCTTTATATTGTTTCCCTTGTCTGAGAAGATGTGGTGGCTGAAAAGATCCATTTAATACTGACGTCAAAGAGTGTACTGCCTATATTTTCTTCTAGAAGCCTTATGGTTTCAGGTCTTACTTTTAGGTCTTTGATCCATTTTGAGTTTATTTTGGTGAATGGTGAAAAAGAATGGTCAATTTTCATTCTTTTACATGTGGCTTTCCAGTTTTCCCAGCACCATTTGTTGAAGAAACTTTCTTTTCTCCATTGTATGCCCTCAGCTCCTTTGTTGAAGATTAGCTGTCCATAGATGTGTGGTTTCATTTCTGGGCTTTCAATTCTGTTCCATTGATCTGTGCAACTGTTTTTGTACCAGTACCATGCTGTTTTGATTACTGTTGCTTTGTAGTATGTTTTGAAGTCAGGGATTGTGATGCCTCCAGGTTTGTTCTTTTTTCTCAGGATTGCTTTATCAGTTTGGGGTCTTTTGTTGCCCCATGTGAATCTTAGGATTCTTTGTTCTATTTCTGTAAAGAATGTCATTGGGATTCTGATTGGGATGGCGTTGAATCTGTAGATTGCTTTAGGCCTGTATTTCTCCTTTTTCATGCCGTCCTTGTCAGGCTTTGGTATCAGCGTGATGTTGGCCTCATAGAATGTGTTAGGAAGTGTTCCATCCTCTCTAATTTTTTGGAATAGCTTGAAAAGGATAGGTGTTAAATTCTCTGAGAAATTTGGTAAAATTCCCCAGGAAAGCCATCTGGTCCTGGGGTTTTATTCTTTGGGATGATTTTGATTGCCATTTCAATCTCTTTTCTTGTGATTGGTCTGTTCAGATTGTCTGTTTCGTCTTGACTTAGCTTTGGGAGGTTATAAGAGTCTAAGAATTTATCCATCTCCTCTGGGTTATCCATTGTGTCGGCATATAATTTTTCGTAGTATTCTCCTATAATCCGTTGTATTTCTGTGGAGTCTGTTGTTATTTCTCCTCTTTCATTTCTGCTTTTGTTTATTTGAGCTTTCTTTTTTTCTTTGTAAGTCTGGCTAGGGGTTTGTCAATTTTATTTATCTTCTCAAAGAACCAGCTCTTTGTTACGTTGATCCTTTCTACTGCCTGTTTTGTTTCAATAGCATTTATTTCTGCTCTGATTTTTTTTTTTTTAAAGATTTTATTGTTTTTCCTTTTTCTCCCCAAAGCCCCCTGGTACATAGTTGTATATTCTTCATTGTGGGTCCTTCTAGTTGTGGCATGTGGGACGCTGCCTCAGCGTGGTCTGATGAGCAGTGCCATGTCCACGCCCAGGATTCAAACCAATGAAACACTGGGCCGCCTGCAGTGGAGCGAGCGAACTTAACCACTCGGCCACGGGGCCAGCCCCATTCTGCTCTGATTTTTATTATTTCTCTCCTTCTGCTGACTTTAGGTTTTGTTTGTTCTTCTTTTTATAATTCAGTTAGGTGTAATTTGAGATTGCTTATTTGAGATTTTTCTTATTTGCTAAGGTGAGCCTGTATTGCGATGAATTTCCCTCTTAATACAGCTTTTGCTGTCTCCCATATGAGTTGGTATGGCATGTTACCATTTTCATTTGTCTCCAGATATTGTCTTATTTCTTCTTTAATTTCTTCAATGATCCATTGCTTGTTCAATAGCATATTGTTTAGTCACCACATCTTTGTCCCTTTCTCAGCTTTTTCTTGTAATTAATTTCTATCTTTATAACATTATGATTGGAGAAGATGCTTGTTATTATTTCAATTTTTTAAAATTTATTGAGGCTTGCCTTGTTTCCCAACATGTGATCTATCTTTGAGAATGTTCCATGTACACTTGAGAAGAATGTGTATTCTGCTGTTTTTGGATGGAGTGTTCTATATATGTCTATTAAGTCCAACTGTTTTAGCTTTTCATTTAATTCCACTGTTTCCTTGTTGATTTTCTGTCTGGATGATCTGTCCAATGATGTGAGCGGGGTATTGAGGTCCCCTACTATTATTGTGTTATTTTTGATATCTTCTTTTAGGTTTGTTAATAGTTTCTTTATGAACTTTGGTGCTCCTGTGTTGGATGCATAGATATTTATAAGCGTTATTTCTTCTTGAGGTAGTATCCCTTTGATCATTATATATTGCCCCTCTTTCTCTCTCTTTACCTGCCTTATCTTGAAATCTACTTTGTCTCATATAAGTGTTGTGACATCTGCTTTCTTTTGTTTGCCATTAGCTTGGAGTATAGTCTTCCACCCCTTCACTCTGAGCCTGTATTTGTCATTGGAGCTGAGATGTGTTTGCTGGATGCAACAAATTGTTGGATTTTGTTCTTTAATCCATCTTGTCACTCTTGTCTTTTTATTGGAGAGTTCAGTCCGTTTACATTGAGGGTAATTATTGATGTATGAGGTCTTAATGCTGTTGTTCTTTCACTCGTTTTCCAGTTTTCCTACATTTCCTTTGTTTCTCATCCTGTGTGTTTTAGTCGACCCATTGATTACTGCAGTTTCTTATGCTGTGTTTCTTAGTTTTTTCCTCATTCCTTTTTTGTGTCTCTGTTCTGCTTTTTAGTTTAGTGGCTACACTGAAGTTTGTATTCAGAAACTTGTGTATAACATAGTCCATTTTCTGATGGCCTCTTATTACCTTAGTCTAAACTGATTCAGTCCCTTTCCTCCTCCCCTCCTAAGTTATTATTCTCATATCTTACTCCAACTTGTGTTGTGAGTTTGTGGTTAAAGTGACAAGATTGTCTTTGTTTTCGGTGTTTTCCTTCCTTTTATCCTAATGCTATAGTCGACTATTTGCTATCCTATTCTGATTCTATCTATTTGTCTCCTTACTCTGTGTTTTGTGACCCCTTTCTCCTTTTTTTCCTTTTTATGAGGACCTTCTTGAGGATTTCTTGTAGTGGGGGCGGGGGGGGGTCTCATTGTTATGAAGTCCCTTAGCTTTTGTTTGTCTGGGAAAGATGTAATTTCTCCCTCACATCTGAAGGATATTTTTGCTGGATGAAGTATTCTTGGCTGAAGATTTTTATCTTTCAAAGTTTTGAATATGTCAATCCATTCTCTCCTAGCTTGTAAGGTTCCTGCAGATAAATCCACTGAAAGTCTGATAGGAATTCCATTGTAGGTTATTTTCTTCTGCCTTGCTGCCCTGAGTATTCTTTGCCATTCATTTTTGCCAGTTTCACTACTATATACCTTGCAGCAGGTCTTTTTACATTGACAAATCTAGGAGATCTGAAAGCTTCCTCCACACACATTTCCCTCTTATTCCCTAGATTTTGGAAGTTCTCTGCTATTATTTCTTTGAGCATGCTTTCTGCTCCATTCTACTTCTCTTCACCTTCTTGGATACCTATAATTCTTATGTTGCATTTCCTCATTGAGTCGGATATTTCTCGGAGACTTTCTTCATTTCTTTTTAGTCTCAGTTGTCTTTCCTCCTCTGTCTGGAGCAATTCAACATGTCTATCTTCGATTATGTTGATTTGCTCCTCTATGGTGTCCGCACGAGCATTCAGAGAATCTGTATTTTGTTTTATCTCTTCACGGAGCCTCCTGCTGCAGCGATCCCAGTCTTTAGGGGAGGGAATGAAGTTCTCTCTTACTCCATTCCAGCTCCTCCAAGGGGGGCTCCAGCCTCTCCGCCCTCCTTCATTTGGCTGCTGTGACTCTCCAAGGATTCCTGTGCTATTAGCATATTTTCTGTTGGAATATGGTTGCTCCTTTTTGTTGTATGTTGGAGGGGAGAGAGTCCAGGGAAAGCTCACTCTGCCATGATGCTGACATCACCTTTAGTTTGACTTTTTACAAAAAATGTGCTGTTCAATATTGTTAAGTATATTCATATTGTTGCGAGGCAGTTCTCCAGAACTTTTTCATCTTGCAAATCTGAAACTTTATTCCTGTTAGACAACAACTCCTTCTTCCTCCCTCCCCCGAGCAAAATCTCTCTATTTATGTTCCTAAACTTGTCCTGGACTGTCATTCATGTCTAATTCAAAAGCATTTTTGCATTATGTTCCTTTATTGAGTCTTTCCAAAGCATTCAAATTACTTTTCTTGGAAAAAACAAGTGTCGTCTCTCCCTCATAGTTCACTGTTTTTTTCATAATTTTATTATAATTTAATTATGTTTCATAGATATATCAAGCATAAGAAACATCCCTGTACGCTCTTAGTAAACACAAGTGCTTACCTGATTGGAGAAGCAGTGACAAACACTCTAGCAAATGGTCTACAAGCCACAAACTGCAGCACATTATGAACATTTGCCAGTATGATTAACAAGGAGAATGAAATGTATTGATTAATACAAGATTTTTGTCAAAGGAGATCACTGACAATGAAAAAGTCCATCGCCATTTATCTTTCTACCTACCTGTCTATCTATCCACCCATCGATTCATCCATCCATCCATCCACCCATCTGTGTATCTATCTAATCTATAGGAATATCTACATCTATATCAATTTGAAAATACAAAGTTGGTAGCCATGAAAATGATTGTTGCTGTTGACTTTGAAAATGGTCGTATGTTGTTAGCAATATTATATAGATCAAATACTTTAAATGTAATGCTTTGCTGCTATGCTGAAGACATCAACGAGAGAAGGCAAGCTAATAAATTCGTGGTTTGTAACTGTAAGCAACAGCTTGCTTTCTTTAACTAAGATATAATAAGTTTTTTTCTTTCCTAAATTTAGAATAAATTCCCCTTACTTTCAGCCTAAAGTATGGGGAGGATGAGTATGTTGAATTTTGAAAGAGAAAGAGTGAAGGAGGCAAAATATTTTTCAATTTAGGAGAGAGAATATAACCAAGGATTATAAATTCTGGGAGTATCTAGACTTCTAGACAGAGATTTGGGGGTTTCCTATAGCCTGAAGACTGGACTGGCAGCTATGAGATGTTTCTGAGCTCCACAATAGTTGTGAAATTGATAGAAAACTTATCAGTATACTGCTGACGAGGTAGAGAGACGCCCATGTGTTCCCTCTTGGAATGTTAATGAAAAGTTCTTGTCTCATTCTTTCCTGGCTGTATTCTTCAGTCACATTGGTTTGTAATTAGGTAAAACTCAGTTGAAAATTTTCATCACCTGTTGCTTTTGAGGAGCTGGGAACTGATCCAAATCTTTGATTTACTGCCGTTTTCTTTTTCCACTTGTTTTCTAGCCTCTCTCTTTAATCCTGAGAATGCTGTCTATCATAATGTGTCAAACTCCATCTTTAAAATGCAGAAGTCCAGGATAGACATTACAAATTTGGTCTTGTTTTCTTTCTATCAATTTTTAATCATGTCTGTTTGTTTTTTAATGATGACAGATATTCTATGTATGGGATCAATGGCTTTACCTCACATTCTTTGAAAGCAGCTCTCTCATACTATTTGGTTCTAGGTTATTTTTTTCTCCAAAATCCTATTTGTTTTTTGAACTATTCAATTGCATCTTCACTTGCATATGTGAGAAAATTGAGAATGCCAACTTTTATATCATATTCTTTCAGGTTATTCTTAAGGTGAGTTACTTGGGCTTTTGACTCGCTCCTTCAAAGTTACAGCACAGAAATGATGTCTTTGAATTCTTGGAAGGAAGCAACCCATCAAGTACCACCAATTACTCTGCCATCCTTAAAAATGTGTTTGGTGTTTCAGCCAAAAAGCAAGCTGTGTAGCACACAATTTTGGCATGTCGTCAGTTGATGGCAGAATATATTCTGTAAGCTTACCTACACAGACAGGATCTTCTTTTTGTGAGTGTGGTTCAATAAATTGCTAAAGTGAAATTCACACTCTTACACTCTCCCAGCCTTGCTTCCTCAAACAGGCATCTTGTGCTGATAGCAAGTTTCTGGTTTCTACATCAGTCATTTGTTTAGCTCACAAGTCTGCAGTTTGGTCAGGATTCAATGAAGAATGCTTGTCTTGCCTTAATGTGGCATCAGCCAGGATGGCTTGAGTGGGAGCAGATTCCTCTTTTAGGATGGCTCACTCACATGGCTCACAAGTTGGCACCTTTGTTCCCCAACGTGTGGGCCTCCCCACATAAGCCTTTGAAAAGGCTGCTTCAGTTTCTTTACAGCATTGCATCTGGGGTCCAAGAGTGAGCGTCCAAAGAAACAAGAAGTAGAACCGCCCAGTTTCCTAAGATGGGGGCCAGAGACTGGTACATCACCTTTCTACCTTATTCTCTTGGTAAAACACAGAGCCCAGATTCAAGGGGAAGGCACGTGGAGCGCACCTTTTGATGAGAGAGCCCTCAAAGGAATTTGAGGCCATGTTTTAAAACTACCATGTTATTTATTTAAGAATATTTTTGAATTTGAATTATGATTCCTCCTTGACCTATAGGTTAGTTAAACAGGAATTTCTTACTTTAAAATATAAGGGAGTTTTCTAGTTATATTTTTGTGACTAAATTCAAGCCTAGTTACTCTATGGCACAAGATTATTTACTATATATCACTAATTCTCAGAATGTTTAGGACTTCTTTTATATTTCAGGATATGATTGCTTTTAATGGTTCTTTTGGGAAATGGGGAAAAATTAGATATATTGTAAAGTTTTGGGGCATAGTATTCAGTATACAAGAGTTATTATTGTCCAAATCATCTATATCATTACCAATTTTTATTTGCTTTTTAAATCAGATACTAAGAGCAATGAAAATATCGCACATTAATGATAGATTTTCTATTTGTCCTTTTGGTTCTATCAATTATTTTCCAACTTACATTTTACTTTATATATTGTTTACATATGAATTTAGCATTATTACATCTTTCTTGTGAACTATAACTTTTCCCAACACTAAGTGTTCCTCTTTACCCTAAACTATCCAAAAACATTTTCCAGCTTCCTTTTAACTTAAAGTTAACATATATTAAAATATTTCCTTACTTCCCAGAGAAAACAAGATTCTTAGCGTACATTAACTTGATCTGTTATTATTCTCAGGCATTTTAATTCTCTGTATCACATATTTTAAACTTCATGCCTTATTATTATTATTGTTTTATACAGTCAACATTCATTTAGATTCAACCAATAACTTACATTTTCACTCAGAATACAATACTTTATTGGCATTTTTTTAATATCATTTTGAAGATTTCATTCCATGTCTCCTTGCTTCCATAATTTCTGTTGGGAAGTCTGTTGCCAGACTTATTCTTGGTTCTTTAAAGTTACTGCATATTATATCCTCTGGATACTTAAAAATGTGTTCTTTTTATGTGGTTTTTAAAAAACTTCAACAAGTTTTCAAAAATATGATCTGCCTATAATTACTTTTTTAATCCTTTTTTCCCCCTAGAACTTGTGGCTTGACGTCTTTTATTAGTTTTGAAAAATTCTCGGCCAATGTCTTTTTCTGCCCATTTCTCTCTATTCTCACCTTCAGTTCTCCAATGCCATGAAAACTCTTTTCATCCCATAAGTAACTTACACCTGACTTTTTTCTCTTTTTCTCTCTGTTATTTAGTTTGGCCATTTTATTCTTTCCTGAATTACAGGTAACTGATTTTCTTTTCAGCTATGTATAATCTGCTATTGAACACATTCATTGTTTTTAGTTTCAATAATTGATAATTTCTCATTATATAAATTCTATTTGTATCTTTTTATAGTTTGCTGTTCTATGCTAAAGTTCTTGATCTGACTTTTATCTCCTTAGACATATTTTGTAGAGTTATTTTAAAATTTATGATAATTCTATTATATAGAATAGGGTTCATTTGTATTCTCTGTTGTTTCCTTGATTTTGTCATTTAGTATAATCTGCTAGTAGAGACTTTTAAAATATTCAGGGCTGTATATTGTAAATAAGGAAATGTCAAAATAATTTGCACCCTAGAAGGATGTACTCTTTCTTCAGAGAGGTTTTAAGTTTGTTTTGGATGGAAGGTAGGGTCATTAGCAATCATTGGTCCTGTGAAGGCTGGTGTATCTCCAGCTTATGGTCCTTTTGGTTTCCAAATCATAGCCTTTGTGGTTTACCAAGGCTCTTGCTACTTGAAAACTCTTTAATTCTATTTTTTTATTCCTAAGTGTGAAAATCTGTCAAAAGCCTTGCTGATCTTTTCAGCCTCTGAGCCACTTCTAAAATCAGCATCAATTTCTATGATAAATGTGGCCTTTAACGCTGGATTCATCTCACTGAGTTTCTTATACTGGGCTTTCACTCTCTAATTTTTTATTTCCTCATTAGTTCTTTGATGCCTTCATGCATAAATTTGTAATTTTTTTCTTTCAGTTTTTCTAGTTGTTCTCAATTAGAAGATTGTTCTCAGGAGTAAGAGTAGCCAGTACCAAAACCAGACTTCTAATCTCTTCTTTGTGTATAGCAGAAATTCTACAAAATCCTTTATGAAATGAATGTATAAACGTGTCATTTTATTTTTAAATTTTTGTAGTTAAAGCTGTGATATATAAGTACTCTAAGACCCATGAAAGTTTTCAGCAACCCGTCTACCCACCACTGTTATTCAAATTTCTGACTTATGTCTACTTAGTTTTATGACTGTTCTTAAAATTGAATGATTTTTTGAAAATTATTAAAACTTGGAGCTGAAGGAAACATTGAACATAGTAAGTCTCTCCATTTTATAGATGTGGTAACTGCAATTCAGAGCAGTGGCACCAGCAAGAGCATCAGTTATGCTGAATGCACAATACAGGATTATGCTGTCTATAGTCTACATAGTGAATGTATAGGCAAGGAACTATACTTCTACTGTATACTTAGATTATTGAGTATGAGTGTGTGTCTCAAGACACTTAGTTCTGAGGCCAACAAGACCACTTGAAGTTTCTATCACCAGCGTCTGACAAATGCCCCCAGTAAATATTCCATAATTTATCCACACGTGAATTACAGATTCTTGCCATGCAGAAGGAAATGGTTCCCCTTGTTATAGCAAAACCTATTGGGTTAACCATTGCATGGAGTCAGGAGACCAACACTGAGAGACGAGGTCAAAGCAATTTTACTATTTGCCTGTGCCAAGAGCCAGATCAAACGTGGAGTGAGAAGATATTACTCAGTAGTCTAATCTTTCATATTTAATACCTTAACACATCTTAACACATCTAATTCAGGTCCACATAAAGAACTTTAAAATAAGAATCTCTGAAAAATTACGTCACTTCAGACATAGAATAGAAGATAAAGATAGGTGAAATTATTGTTATAGATAATACAACATTTACACACCATATCAAGAGAAATTATTTTTGAAAGAAAGTCCTAGTTCTAGACTCCAGACATTTTATCATCTTCCAATGTAATAGAAATCTAATCTAGTTTCCTCTTTTCTACATTTTACTATCACATGCTATCAGCTGAATTTTATAAAATTCTGTAACATTTTATATCAAGGTTATTAGTTTTTTGGCATATTTATGCACTACTAAAATGTTTGCCATTTTTATTTCAAAATAGCCTTATTTTGAGATAGGATACAAACTTTTCTTTATCTTTAGCCAAACTAAATCGCATTTAATTCTACTCTGAATGAGATACAGTGATTCTAATTCAATTTAATGTTTCAGTATCAGGTATCGTATGTGATTTTTTTTTTTGTTTATTGTATCCTGATTATTGAACATAAGTTGATTTAAAGGAAAATATTAAAACGAAAAGACTGAGAAACATGGCCTGTAAGAATTTCTATTTTTAAAGAACATAGGCAGTTGGTTTATAAGCATTAAACTAATTTCATTACCCCTTGAATCAACAAAAAATAATACCAGTTTTGAAAATAAGAGAAATGTATCTCATGTAATGTGATTCCAATATTGTGTCTAGCTTTTTTCTCTATTACTAATATGCTTTGCTTGCAATTCACAAGGTATTATATAATGCCATATAAATTTAATATGCCCTGAAGGGAATTTTCTCTGGGGCTACATTAAGAAGACTAAATATGATTTTGAAAGCTATAAACTATGCTTTCCAATTTAGTGTTATTCAATCAGACCTAATTTATATTTTCAGCATAAGCTAGAAACAGAATAGTCAGGGTTTGCCTGGTTAATGTTCTAGGCAAAGAGGAACTTCTAGCAAATTCTCTAATGGATGTCTCATTGATACTTCTATTGATAAAAGACTGACAATGTTTATTAGTATCCCTCAGGAAAAAGATGTGTTTCTAATAGCCATAAGTGTTTTTGCAAAAATCATGTATTTTGGAGCAGTGACTTTATCTTAGCCAACTTCTTCTTTCGTTGGCAGCATTTTCCCATACAGGCTTCTGCCTGTGCTAATAATAAAAGTTTCACTGTAAGTCTGATTCCATATCCAATTTTTCTTTCACCTCTAGCTCTTAGCCAGGAATCAGTCTGTAAGCATGTGCACCATTTCCCTAAGTACTTCTGTTAACATCACTACCAACAGGGGCAGTACACTTTCATAGACACACCGCAGCTGTGTTGTGATGACGAACAGAAACACAAAATGCTTCAGCAGAAGGAAAGCACTTTAGAGAACTCTAGGGTTAAAGATAGATCTCATGGACCTTGGCATATTTAGGGAAGCCATATAGTGTAGCCTCGGCTATGAAGACAGAAATGCCTTTATTTGCAAGTTACTATCTTTGTAACACTACTACCTGTGTGATTTTTCAAGCAGCATTATTGAGGTATAATTTACATATCATAAATTTTACCCATCTTCTGTATAAAATCATTTAAAATAAATTTACGGAGTTTTGCAAATCCCATATTTCCATCTCCCCAAAAAGATTCCTCTTGCCCATTCAGAGTCCATCTGAGTTTCTACTCCCAGCCCCAGGCAGACAAGAACTACTTTCTGTCTCTATAGATTTTCCTTTCCTAGACATTTCCTGTAAATGGAAACATCTCCTATAAATGGAACATATAATGTATGGTCTTTTGTGTCTGGCTTTTTTTTCACTTAGCATAATACTTTTGAGGTTCATCTGTGTTTTGCACGTAACAGTAAGTAATTCTTTCATTTTCATTGCTAAGTAGTATTCTACGACATAGATATACTACATTTTATTTATCCATTCATTAGTAGATGGATATTTTGATTGTTTTCACTTTTAGATTATTATGAATATGCTCCTAGATGGGGCCGGCCTGGTGGCGCAGCGGTTAAGTTCACATGTTCCGCTTCGGCAGCATGGGGCTCACCGGTTCGGTTCCCAGGTGCAGACATGGCACCGCTTGTCAAGCCATGCTGTGGTAGGCATCCCACATATAAAGCAGAGGAAGATGGGTACGGATGTTAGCTTAGGCCAGTTTTCCTCAGCAAAAAGAGGAGGATTGACAGCAGTTAGCTCAGGGCTAATCTTCCTCAAAAAAAAAATTTAAAAAAAAATGCTCCTAGAAACATTCATTTACAAGCCTTTGTGTGGGCACATGTTTTCATTTATCTGAGTAGATTCCTAGAAGTATAATTGATGGGTTATATGGGAAATTTATGTTCAAACTTTTAAGAAACAATCAAACTGTTTTCCAAAGTGCAACACTATTTTAATTCCCACCAGAAATATGTGAGTATTCTATTTTTTCCACGTTCTTTCTAAAGTTTGTTATTCTCTGCTTTTTATTTATTTATTTAACTTTTTTGTGAGGAGGATTGGCCCTGAGCTAACATCTGTTGCCAATCTCTGTCTTTTTGCTTGAGGAAGATTGTCGCTGAGCTAACATCTGTGCCGGTCTTCCTCTATTTTGTATATGGGACACTGCTACAGCATGGTTTGATGAGCTGTATGTAGGCCTGTGCCTGAGATCTGAACCTGTGAACCCCTGGCCCCAAGGTGGAGCACACGAACTTAATCACTACACCACTGGGCCAGCCCCTAGTCTCTGCTTTTTAAAAAATGTACTTTAATTATAGCCGTGCTACTGGGTGTGAAGTGATATCACATTGTAATATTGATTTACCTTTTCCTAAGGACTAATGATATTGACTATCTTTTATATGCTTATTAACCATTCATTTATCTTTTTTGGTAAAATGTCAGTTCAGTACTTTTATTCATTTTTCCTTAGGTTTTCTTATTTCTTAGTTTTAAGAATTCTTTATAGTTTTTGATACAAGTCTTTTATGAGATATTTGATTTGTAGATAATTTCTACTAGTCTGATGCTTGTTTTTTAATTTTCTTAATGGTGTCTTCTAAAACACAAATTTTTAAAATTTTGATGAAGTACAATTTATCCATTTTTCATTTATGGATGGTGTTTGGTGTTGCATCTAAGAAAGTTTTTCTTTTAAAGATTGGCACCTGAGCTAACAACTGTTGCCAATCTTCTTCTTTTTATTTTTTTCTGCTTTTTCTTCCCCAAATCCCCCCAGTACATAGTTGTATATTTTTTAGTTGTGGGTCCCTCTAGTTGTGGCATGTGGGACACCGCCTCAGCATGGTTTGATGAGCAGTGCCATGTCCACGCCCAGGATGCAAACTGGCGAAACCCTGGGCCGCCGAAGCAGAGCGCGCGAACTTAATCACTTGGCCACGGAGCCAGCCCTGTAAGAAAGTTTTGTGTAACCCAGATTATAGATATTTTCTCCTATGTATTATTTAAAAATGCTTTTAGTTTTAGCTCTTTCACTTAGGCTGTGATGCATTTTGAGATAATTTGTCATGTGGCCCCTTCCATCGTCAAAGCCAGCAACAGAGACGTTCTCTCAAGTTGAATCCTTTCCCATATTTTGAATCTCTTTCTCCAGGAAGAGCCTTGTCTACTTTTAGGACTCATCTGAATAGCTCAGGCCCAGGGAGAATCATCTCCCTTTTTAAAAGTCAACTGGGCCGTATAATACAACCTAATCACAGGAATCATATTCTGGCATTTTCTCTAGTACCTTCCACACTCAGCAGGAGAGAGCTATCCAAAGGTGTGGATCATAGGGAATAATTGTAGAATTCTGCCTGCTGTTCCTACTGATGCGTCTATTAAGGCAGAACGCATTGAGGGAACAGCATATACTGAATACGGTTTTCACTCACCATTCTGAGGAGATTTCGAAAAGTTAAGTCAAGAGTTACAAAACAAAAACAAAACTACCTCACCCTCAGTTTGTGTATTAAAATACTCTAAAACTCTGATTTTATGTTAAAATGTTCTTAAGAATATAAAATTTCAAACCTATATTCTAATATATGATTGCTGAAACTAAAACAGTCACAATCATTATTTAATATTTGGCAATGTACTTTTCAAATCTTATGATTTATTAAAGGTATTTTTATTTGTAATATTTACTGTCTCATTTTCCACTAGCTAACACATAAGATAAAGAGGAACGCAATGAAGTGACAGAAAAAATATTTTCATGATAAATAAGCATGAGTGTGGTTGCCTTCAAAATTAATGTGCAGTTTGGACTGGTCTTTTTCAAATTCAAGTGCATGATAAATTGCATCGATTGCATTTTCACGAAGACACCTGTGCTTAGAATGATGGCCTCACAGGAGCTATCAAATGTTGTACTTGAATGGCTTTGAACAAAAATAAAATACAATTATTTAGAAACTGATATGTTGAGGAGCTTAGAATATATTTGGTTTTAAAGGCCTTAACCACTCTAATTCTTCATTAAGGAAAATCAATCACAGGATAAGAACATGAATTAGATATCCCCAAATGTCATAACATTTATATATTGGATTTTATTTTTACTTCATTAAGAAATCAAATAGGACTGTAATTAAAGAAAACGATAGCATATGACAGAAAGACTGTTCACGGTTTTTCCAAACTTTAAACACCTTTGGAAATTCTGCGTTGTGAAGGCCAGGCCAAGTGAACTATATGCATGATGGATTAGAAACTTATCCACTTTTAAATCACAGGGAAATCTACTTTTATTTAATTTGTAATCTGTTACACAACTCTGTTTGAAATCGAATGCCCTAAAATTTCCCATGAAATTTGAAAGAGGATGAGAATGAATGAGGAAGCAAGGGCTTGAAAAGCCCCCTAACGATATTATTGAATTTTATAGACTTATTTAGAGTAGACGTATCTTGAAATTATGTTTTTATAACTTCTCTAATAACAAGTTAATCTCCCTCTTCAAAGCCATGATTCAATAAAAATTATTTGGATGCCTACTGTGTGCCAGGTGCTGGGAAAATTCTGAGCAAACAGAAACAAAAGATTTGACTCTCGCCCTCTTTGAGTAGGTTGGAACACAAGACAAGCAAAGTCGTATTTACACAATATATTGTGATAAATGCTATCTGGTCTGAAAAGAGTAATTGAGGGACAAGCCAACACATGATCTTTAAGTTACTCAGATCACGCACAGATTATTAGGGTTCAACTTCATTTTCGCTCTCTCGTACCCGTTTTCTGATTTACTTACATAACTACAGTTTTCCTTATAAGTATTCAAGTATTTTATAAGTATGGAATAAATATCTTCCCCTGAAGTCCATAATAATTTTTATCTAGGTCAGTATTCTAACTCCATGAAACAGTAGAAGAATGAGATATTCTTGAATCTCAACATGCCCTATTTTCACTCAGGATTGAGCCAGTACCAAAGGCACGACACTCAAATAGTTTATATTTGTATGTTTGGTGTGATGTGGCTTGGTGTGGTGTGTGGTGTGTTGTGATGGTGGGTGTGGGATGTGGCGTGTGTGGTTGGTGTAATGTGGCGTGCTGGGGATGGTAGATGTGGGATGTGGGGTGTGGAGTGGAGTATAGCGTGTGTTGTGCTCTCTGGTGCAGTTGGTTCGTTAGGATGATGGGGTGGTGTGTGTGCGGGTGTGTGCTGTGAGACATGGTGTATTACGGGGTAACCTGTAATACAGTAGGAGGTGTAGGTGTGGTGTATAGATGGTGTGTTCTGAGATGTGGCATGTCATATACACTCTGGTGTATCAGAGACGGTAGGTCTGGGAGTGTAGGGTGTGATATAAAATGATGCTGTATTTTATCTTACTCTTTTGAAGTTCCATATTCCTGAAGTCCTGCAAACACTGAAGGAAATATAAGTTCCTGCAAATTAACAAAGAACCCAGTTACGCTCATGTAGTATTTACCGTGTGAACTTGCTAAGTTTCAATATATCTTTCCTGTGATTGGTGCAACAGCACATACATATAGAAGGCTTGTTGGACACAAGTCTAGGGGCTAGAAATCCTAAGACGAATAAGATAAATTGAATAAGCATCCTCCAGGAGCGCCAGTCTAGGAAGAATATAATTATGCCACCAATGTGTAATTTTTATTATCTTGACAGCAGGTATAAGGTTTCCATTTAGGAAAGGAGATATTTTAAGGGAAATATCTTGATAGACAACCTGAACTAGGAGGTGAAATCACCAGGGCACGAGTGTCCACTACATCTAAACACCATCAAGAGCTACTCAGTGTGAAAAAAGCAGATGACTTTTTGATTCTTTTATCTTTTTGTTTTTTCTGATTGGAAATGAGGGAAAAATATACATGAGAGAAGAGACGTGGAGAAAAGGGACCGAGTGAGATTATGCTGTGTCAGGGCTGGTGGGGCAGGGGATGTGATAAAGGGAAGCTAGCAAACATTTTAAGAAGTTCTTCAGGGGTCGGCCCAGTTGCCAAGTGGTTAAGTCTGTGTGCTCCACTTTGGCAGCCCAGGGTTTTTCAGGTTCGAATCCTGGGCGCGGACATGGCACCGCTCATCAGGGCATGCTGAGGCGGCGTCCCACATGCCACAACTGGAAGGACCCACAACTAAAAATACACAACTATGTACAGGGGGACTTTGGGGAGAAAAAGGAAAAATAAAATCTTTAAAAATAAAAAAAATTAAAAAAAGAAGTTCCTCATGTTTAAAATCAAATCCTGAACATTCCTATCATGTAAACACACCCTTCATCTCCATCTTGAAAACGTTGCCTCTCTCTTTGGGTTTAGTGACCACAGAATGATGTGTGAAGAGGGACTTGCAGAGGGGGATGTGAAAGGAGATAGAATCTAGAAAATCTCAATGGAGACTTCAGGCAGAGAGGACCCAAGAATGAAGCACTTAATGTCTGTGCAGATATTGGAGAAGGGTCTCTGCTACCCCAAGATGTAGTTTCAGGGACTTGCACTAATCTCAAGGGACAGAAGGGACCCAGCTGAACCCTGATTTATAGTTATGAGGTCCATTCTTCGAATTATAAGGGAATAAGAAACATATTGAGGTCAGAGTGTGATTTCTCATTTCAGCTGAGGCACGAAGGATGAGTAAGAGGCATCATGATGGTGTTGTCATTGGCTGGAAAGGCTAGGTGCCTCATTGACACAGAGGAAAAATAGAATTGAGAAAAACTGTATAATTTTTTCACATAGTAAGATAGGCTGGATATGGGACAAGAGAGAGCTAAAACTCATCTTCTTTTGTTTCACGTAAAGCCATTGCTCCAACATGACTCTTCTACTGACCACTGCATGGAAATGGCCCTCCTTCTCCTATCACCTCTCCTTTCCCCTTGCTTTCCCTTTCCTGCTCCTCCCCTAGAGCCCCTGGCTGACTACCATGTCTGCTGTCCCTAAATTCCACAGTACAGATTGTCAAAAGTTAATGGAGAAAAACATGGATTTTAGAATTAAAGAAAGACAGAAAATACTCACTGTGATAAAGAGACTCCAGGGCATCCCCCATGATTCCTGCACCTGCTTGTGTTCACATCCTGTATAATCCTCCCCTTGAGTGTGGGTGGGACCTGTGGCTTCCTTCTGGCCAATAGAATATGGAAAAGGTCAAGACATTATTGTAGATGTAATTAAGGTGTCAAATCAGTTGATTTCGAATTAATCAGAAGGGAGATGTTCCTGGATGGGCCTGGCTTAATCAGATGAAAAGCCTTAAAGGAGGAACTGAGCTCTCCTGAGACGAGAAACTCTCTCTCCATTATTGTTTTGAAGAATTAAGCTGCCATATTGTGATAGGGCCTATGGAGACAGCCATGTAACAAGGAACCATGGGTGGCCTCTGGAAGCTGAGAATGACCCTTTGTTGACAGAAAAAACTCAAAAACCTCAGTTTTATAACTGCAAGGAGATGAATTATGCTAACATCCTGAGACTGTTTGAAAGTAGTTCTTTCTCTGTTCAAGTCTCTGATGGGACCACAGCCCTAGCCAACAGCTGCATTGTAGCCTGGGGAGATCCTGAAGCAGAGAACCCAGGTAAGATGTGACTGGACTTCTGACCTATGGAAATCAAGAGATAATAAATGAGTGCAATTTTAAACTGCTAAGCTTGTGGTAGTAGGTTATGCAGCAGAGAAAGCTAATATGCTCACTAATTTTAACTGGACTGAATTATGATCCGAAAATATCTCAGTGGTCTGAAATCATCAAAATACCAAATCCTGGTCAAAATATGATAGACCAGAAATTTATTTCTCACAGTTCTGGAGTCTAGAAGTCTAACATCAAGGTTCTGGTCAATTTGGTTTTCAGTGAAGACTCTTTCTGGCTTGCAGAGAGCTGCCTTCTTGCCATGGCCTCACATGACCTCACCTCGGTGTGTGTGCACAGAGATTGACTGAGTGAGCTCTCTGGTGTCTCTTCTTACAAGGACATTAATCCTATCAGATCAGGGCCCCACCCTTGTGACCTCATTTAGCCTTAATTATTTCCTTACTCCACATTCAGCCACACTAGGGGTTAAGGTTTCAACACATGATGTAGGGGGAGACATACATTCAGTCCATAATGATGCTTTTCCTCATAGGATTTCATGCCCTTCACAAATGATTTATAATACATAAATCTAAAGTACCTAAAAAAGCTCTGTCAATGTAAGCAAAATGACGACCAGAACAATAGAAAATGTGGCAGAGGAATCCCCAACATTATCTGAAAAGATCATTTGATGTCCCTAATAATAACTGTAGGTAAAAACCATGACATTGATTTTGCCTATCAAATTTGCAAAGGTTAAAGTAGTTAAAGATTCTCAGTGATGACAAAATGTGGAGAAAAGACAATCTCACACATGTTGATTTGACAATTTCTCAAAATTTGAAATGCACATACAGAGTGAGCACATAGAAAGATGTCTATTATAACATTGTCAGTGGTAGTGACATATTGGAGTCAGCTAAATGTTCCATTAAGAGGATAGTAGTTAAATAAATTACTATGGCTTTCACTCTAGCAATTTGAAAAAAGCAGGTAAACCTGCTTTCATTGATTTTAAAATAAAGTCATTATATAGTATTACGTGAAAAAAAGTTAGTTGCAAGTTATTTCTTGTAGTGCATTACTATGATAACTTTCTTACAAATGTACTTAGCAGTGTGGATGCATATCACTGACAACAGAATGGTATCTGGATACTAAGATCTTGGAATGATCAAAAGTTTTATTAATAAAACTTTTTCAATCATGAAAATTTTAAAAAAGTAGTTTGACTTGTTTCATAAGAACTTCTATACAATTAAAAAGAAAATATCCTTTTTTAATATACAATTCTAGATTATTGTTTTGTGTTTAACCAGCTAAAAGGAAATTCACTACCCTTCTAACTGTGCTAAAGCTTGCCAGTATAACTGCAGTAGATGATTCAGCTTTTCTATTATTCAGTTAGATGCAATACTTTCTCATTTTTAACAATATCTGTGCAGTTTGTGATTCATTCCAATTGGTTTGGTGAGTTATGTTCTATTCCTCTACCTATTTACAAAAGAGGAATACAATCTTTAAGAGTGGTTGCTTTGCTGAAATTAAACAAATCAGTCATTTTTTGAAAGTGACCAAAAAAAAGAGTCAACGTATTTTGGTAATTTTATACTGGATTCTGTTACAGAGTTGCAATTCTCTCATGTGTAGAGGAGTTCTGTCTCTTTGATTATGAAGATAAGACCTAAATAATGTTCCCTCTCTCATCTTACCCATTATTCTTTTATCAGTGCATTCTTCTATTACTTCATTAAGAAACAAATTATACCATGATTATATTTAATGAACATGTTCAAATCGCTATGTATGCAGTCACTGTGAATTTTATACTCAATCAATCCTCTCTTTTCCAATTCTTTTTCTCTAAGGTCTGCCTCCTTTTATAGGTTATAAAATCACCATCTAATGTTCGTCACTACAAAATAATGTATTTATCTGGCTCAAAAGGGAAATCCTAAAAAGTCCTAAGTAAACATGATTTATGATAAGAGAGTACTCCTTAAATGATTAGGAAAATAGGATAAGATGGCATCTTTTAAATGACTGAGCTGGGGAAAACAAGTAAATCCAGCAATTACAAATAAAAACCTCCATACTAGGTATGACCCAAACTCCTGAGTCATGCTGATATAGCACTGTATCATCTCTTCCTCCTTCTTGATAATGAAATGTTCTCTCTGGCTCCTGATCCCTGTTCAATGACCTGCTGTTCAAGGATACAGATGATCTGCAACTTCAGCTTCAGATAGACAAGCTTTGTCCAAAGGTCTCAGGAAATAGAAATAGAATGATATTTGAGGCAGTTGCCTAGATAGCTAAGGCACCAACAATTTTTCCTTTAAAAATATCAATACTGATGCCTATGTTGACCAAATTGGTCTTCTTCTTTGCTGCCTGAGAAAACAACTTGCATAGGACATAGTTAAGAAAAAAAGAAGATAGTTGAAGGTGGAATTTAATCTTATGGCTACAGCCAATATTTATTTCCCCCAATCTCTTTCACATTATTCATTATATTTTCAGGTGGTAAAATATTTTAGGCTCCTTGAAAATGAGTCCCAGGAGAATTTTTACTGTTATCAACATCCTGACCTGGTAATGAGCCTCAATAATGAGGAAGAATGCTTGTGCATCTCTCATCTTTTCTGTCTAGTTCTTGAATGCAATCCACATTGCTACATATCTTTATAAAGTAGCCTGAGACACAAGCCCATTTACTAAAACTGTTGAGATAAATGGGATTACTTTCCCTAAGTTTCCATACTGGATTTTTAAAAATAAAACATTGCATTTTTTCGTCAATAAAACTAAGCTTTGAAAATCACTATTCTTTTTCCTATGACACCTAATTTCACATAACAGTACATGTTGTTGAAATTTGGTGTCTAGCTGAGTAGAAATTGATGTTGCCCTTAATTTGGTTCCATCATTCCACCTCTAATAATATTTTATAATATTATCTCTGCTCTGAGAGCACTAAGATTTATCAAATCTTCTCAGAGAAGGGATATGTGACCTTGCTCACTGTGTCTTTCTTTGAGACTCTGTAAACAAAATGACTTGATGTGTGCAGTAAACAACTCCGTAAGAATATCAGTGTGTAAAGTTGATTAGTTAGTAATAATATTAAAAGCATAGAATTATACATTAAAAAGATTATGGTGGACAACTTTTGAGGTCCAAAAGATGTATTTTGCGTTTACTAAACTTAGTCTCATTGATGCTGAGTTTTAGAATAGTATCATCAGGATCCTTAAATTCAATATTTGTTCATTCGTCCACCTATTTACTGATTCAGATATTTACTGAACATTAATTATATATCTGACATTATGCTCAGCCCAATGGACACAAAGATAAATAGGAGACCACAACTGCCCTTAGGAGCTCACTGGGGGAAACCAGTATGGAATCCGAGAGCTTTAATGAAGTCGGGCAAGTGCAACCATAGAAATGCATATGGGGGATTAGTGGAGAATTGAGAGGAAGCATGAACCAACCTGGGGCTGGTCTTGGAAGTTTCCCGGAAGTGACCACAGATAACCTGAGACTTAAAGGCTCAGTGAGAGAGAGTCAGTAGAAGGGACAGGGAGACTTCTCAGCCGAGGAGGTCACAGAGGGGACACAGCCTGGGGCTAGGGATGAGCAGAAAGAGAAACAGTTAGGCAGTCAAGTCTCCTGGAATAGAAGGTGGGAGACAGGGAAGAGGATGGCAGTGAGGTCAAGAGCAGCGCGAGGTCCTGAGCGTTAAGTTATAGTTTCAGTGTGTTCCCAGCGTGTGTAAAAATGAACTTCGTCTTAATAGAATGCATTACTTCTGAGAAGTCCCCTTCGCTAAGAAAAGACAGTGTTTTTGACACCAATATTCTAGTTACTTTCTTTTGAAAACATATCTTTTTCTGGAGAATATTCAACCTATTCAAGATATAAGCTCCATTGATCCAAACTTCAAATTCTCTGCCAGTGCTGGTCCACTACACTCTCTCTGGGTTACTTGGTACCAGAACAGTACTAACAAGTGGCTTCAGCAAGCTACGAAGAATTGTAAAGAATTCTCTGTGTGAGTAAGGGCAGTTGCAATAAGGGAGATGGGGCGAGAGAGGGTTAGGAAGACTGGAAGCGGGGGAGGCCCCAGAGTGAAGCAGTGCTCTGCAATGAATGTTTTCCTGCTGAGAGGAGAAAGAGAGCAACAAAGGAGGGAGAAAAGGAGAAAGAACTTGATTAGGGGGAGGGGTTTTTTTTCCCTGAAGGAAGTTATGATAGAATAATGAGAATAATACACAGCCAGGGAAAAACTCAGTTTGCAGTAACATAGAAGAATGAATGGTGGTATGTAGTTAAAGACAGCACATAATGTTAAGTATTAGATGGTGAAGTGAAACACTGCGATGGCTTGAGGAAGGGTGGTGTGTGCATATATATATATTTTTTCATAGGTCAGCATGTATGATTCCCATTTTAGTTTAAAGGAGTTTTTTTCGATTTCATTTTGGTTTTTTTTAGGATCAGAGATGAATTCAAGCTTCTAAAATATTGCCATTACTTTGTACCTATCTCACATATTTGTCTTCAGTGTTCCTCAGATATTTAAAGTCCTCCACATACCTTTGGTAAAGTTGTTCCGAGTTTTAAAGAGGAGCTATTTCATGTCTGCCGAGTGCTGGGCGAGGCCGCTTCCCAGAGGCAAAGCGTCTGCCTCTCACAGACATTACAGATTCAGTTAAAAATAAACCTTAGGAAAATGTTCATAGGGAGATGTTTATAAAAGAAGCCTGAAAATGTTCTGCTGAAGATGTATTTGGGTAAGAAGATGGCAAACTCTCTGATATTCAGTGTAAATATCCATTTTTCTCCTCTCTTATATGAGGGATAAAAGAGGATGAAATGGAAGTGAAACATCTCATTCTGCTTCATTATTTTCTCTTACTATATTAAGTTTAATTCCCAGTTTTTTCCTGGTAAAATCATGAATTTTTATTACCTTTCTAATACAAAATCACTTTGTAAATAAGATCTGACCTTCAAGGCATAGAGGAAAGCCAAGAAAAATAAAACAATTATATCTTCTTATTCTCTGTGGCCTTGAAGATCCCATTGCTTTAAGACCCTCAAAGTACATTTCGTATTTTTTAACGATACCAAAATTCCACTGGGTAAACTTTAAAGGTCTTATTGACTTTATTCAGTGATTCATGAATCGGGCAGCATCCCGTCAGCAGAGAGAGACGAGCTTGAAGAGCTGTGCAAAATGGAAACTTTGAAAGGCGAAAATGAGGTGGACCGAGAAAATTATTAGCAAAAGAGAGAATCGTTTCAGACAAGGTCACCTTCCTTTGGGGGACGGCAGGGGTCTCGCAGGCAGACTCCCTCACCAGTGCTGACCAGGTAATTCCACATTGATGGGTTAAGGTTTCCATTCCTGGGAGAGGCTGAAACTGCAACTAGCTTACGTAGTAAGCCTTGGTTTGGTGATGTGGGCTTAGCACAAGTGACTCCATTTTAGGCTGTTGTCTCTTTAAAAACAGTATTACTGCATATCAAGCCAAATAATATTGTCCGCCAATTATTACATTAAAAAGGAACCTTGTATTAACTTGGGAATGAAGTAATTTCTTTCTTCGAATGGATAGCATTAAGTTGGAGGTGATTTTGATGTTATTGAGAAGGCCTTAATCACACTGTTTAAGCTGTTTATCCGAAACTTTTCATCAGAGTGCCTAGGGGATGTCCCCCAACCCCCATTACTATGCACTGGGAAAATATTAGATCTTAATAGCAAGCCATGCTGGTACATTTTCTACTAGGATCTTTTTTTAATCTAGAATTTAATTTAAGGATTTAATCTAATTTTCTCGTGAATTGCTCATTTCTTTTCACAGTGCTGAAGTGTGGGCCGTCTCATTTAAGGAAACCTCCCGATTCTTTAGTGCTATGTGAATATATAAACCAACATTCAGATAAAAATTGAAGAGGAGTTTCAGGTAACTGAGATTTTCTCTTACCACATCACTTTTATTAAAGATAAAATTTAATCCTAAATATAGAAAAAACATATCTCATTTGCAAAGATGTTTAGAAAGACAATAATATTCTGGGACTTACTGAGTGCATATCATTTGCCAGGTATTACTCAAATGATTTGCATTCGTAATATTATTTATTTCTCCCTGGAACCATATAAGACAGGTACTAGTATTCTAGTATTATCATCCAAGGCACAAAGAGTTTAAGTAACCTAAATAAAGTCACACAGCTGGTGAGAATGGGGTCCAGAATCCATACTTAAGCAGTCTGACTTCACAGCTATTGCTAATACTCAAAACATACCTCTTGAATAACATATTTCGTTGCTCAACAATTGTTAGCAACAAGAATTGGTCTTTAAATGTTACGTAAAATTTTGGAAATCAACAAAAATGGAGAAATAGCCGATTGCCTACTAGCTGTAATATTTTACATAAAACTATCTCAAAAATTTATTTGAGTAGATTTAGCTCATAATCTAAACTTTATGATATTTTTTCTTGTGTCTTCTTGAATATTGCAAGCATCCTTTCCTTATCCTAATTCAAGTCATCAATAAAAGTGCTGAACAGATCAGCGCTGGACGGAGTCCCCTATCAGAAAATGTAGATATCACTCACGGTGGAAATCGACCCAGCAGCTTTGGAAAATGGCAGATAAATTAAAATGCAAAGTCATTAAAGAGTATTGAGTCCACATTTCATCGTTTTGCCGGTTCAAATGAAAAGTTTTGTCAAATGTCTTGGTAAAACTCAAGTAGCCACATGTTTCAGGAGTGAACTTTCAAAAGGGCCAAGGCAGCCCTTCTATCAGGCTAGTAAAATCTCTCCTATCCCACTTCTTTTTTTTTTTTTTGAGGAAGATTAGCCCTGAGCTAACATCTGTCACCAATCCTCCTCTTTTTGCTGAGGAAGACTGGCCCTGAGCTAACATCCGTGTCCATCTTCCTCTACTTTATATGTGGGACGCCTACCACAGCATGGCTTGACAAGTGGTGCATAGGTCCACACCCGGGATCCAAACTGCCAAACCCTGGGCTGCCGAAGCAGAACATGCAAACTTAACCGCTGCGTCACTGGGCCAGCCCCTCTCCTATCTCACTTTTGCCATGAGAGGATGTTCATGAGTATAGAAAAGTGAATGCACCATAGAAGCAAGGGATTTTTTGAAGATTATTTTTTCCCTTTGAGAGAAGGAGGGCAGGGGTGACCCTACTCATGACTTTCTGCCATAAACCATAACATCTGAAGCAGAAAGGCCGTCAGTCAGTGACACCATACAGAGGACCGGGCTTTCAAGAAGTACACAGACTTTAATTTGGATGCTATCGGAAAAAAATGGTGAATTTTCTGCTGGAGAAACCTCAGTAGAGAAAACCAGTTGGTACATGCAGTATTGCCCCCTAAACACATTCTTCCCAGGAGATTTCAGGAGCTGAGCAAAGAAGCAAGAGAAGCAGAATCCACAGGGGAGGATGCAGAAAAGAGACAGTTCCAAGTAAATGCAAGCTCAAGTACAAGAAAAAGCTTTTGTGTAAACGGCATATGGAGTCGACCAAGAGGCCAACACAGTGGAAGAACGCTGACCCAGCTAGCCTGAGGAAGGGTTTCTTCCAGCTCCTAAATGAAATTCCCAGCAGCATCATATACCTGGAAATTGTTGTGCTTTTCATTTAATTGCTGCGTGCATTTGTTTACCTAGAGGGCCATTAAGTCATTCTTTTAAAAAAATTGTCTTTGCTTAGCATTCCGGTTGAATTATTTGGTGAAAACAAAAGACCTACCTGGTGGAAACCCCTGTGTATGATGTTTCTAGGTTCCAAACCGGTGTCCAACCCCAGGTGGTTGTTAAGAACTGAATCTGTCTGGTCTCATACTCATAGTTGGATGAAATAACCACAGAACATAAAGTCTGTGCTCATAAAAGAAATCACTAGTGAGATATATGAGATTATTTTAATTTCAATTAGAAAATTTTTTCATACACGTATTTTTCCTATTGTTTAATCGTCTTGCTGTCTCAAGCTAAAAAGACCAGTAGTAATAAGATTTTGCACACACGCATGCACACACTCATGTGCAAACACACATCTATTTTTGGAGTTTTAAAATAAGGATAATTCAAAAGACAATATTGAAAATATTTCACTGACTGATAAAAAATATTATAAACATCTGAAAATAATTTTGAAATGACATTTAAAATATTATTTTTCAAATAACATGCTACATTTCTTTTTACTATCAGCAAAAAGCTCCATGTCCATTAGAGAAAGAGATGACAGTCTCTTAGTGACAATGTGTTAAAACAGTCATTTCCTGATAATGATATGTTTTCATTAATAATGTCCTCCTCCTCATTTTCTGAGATATACTTTGTTAAGATGTCATAGATTTCTTTTTTTGTTTTAAAGATTTTATTTTTTTCCTTTTTCTCCCCAAAGCCACTTGGTACATAGTTGTATATTCTTCATTGTGGGTCCTTTTAGTTGTGGCATGTGGGACGCTGCCTCAGCGTGGTTTGATGAGCAGTGCCATGTCCGCGCCCAGGATTCGAACCAACGAAACACTGGGCCACCTGCAGTGGAGCGAGCGAACTTAACCACTCGGCCACGGGGCCAGCCCCAAGATGTCATAGATTTTTTATAAAATGTATTGAAATACCTTACCAATGAGCTGTGATGTCCGCAAATAAAGTAGTGTACTATAAAATTTATGTTAATACTGGTTCAGAATTATACCACACTTTTGGTGACATGAAATTCCTCACAAGTGCTTATTTTGTCATAAGTCATGACACAGAAGGTATTGATCATGTTCATTGCTTATTTTCTCTTATCCTAATGTTGCCCTTGCTCCCCCTTTGTGTTTATGATAGGTAGATAGATACAGCCAAATTAAACAGCAGAGACAAGTGTTTAGCACCAAAATGCTCTTTCTGTAAAAGACATTATGGTCTGTTTATGATTCTTCTTTTTACAGTCCTGTGTAAGATTTTTTTTCATATTTCACAAAGAAAAGAAGAAATATCTGAAGAGAGAGCTGTGTTATCTATTCTAGGGTCCACCCGGAGCAGGAAACCTGTACTTGTACTACACATTTTGCAGATTAAAATCAGGTTAAAATGAGCACTGAGAAAGCCTTTAGGGAGCAAAGAATGTACGTGTGTAGTGACACATGTGGTTTCATATGTGACACACGTAGACATAGTAATGTATGTAATTTCATATGTGACATATGTAGACAGTGACAGGTAGCTTCATATGTGACATATGTAGACAGTGACATGTAGTTTCATATGTGATATATGTAGACATAGTGACATATGTAGATGCTTTGCTCACTCGATACCAGCCGGAATCACTGTCCAGCTTCTTGATACCCGAGAATGCAGCCACTGTCAAGTTAGTCCACCTGGATTCATGAGCCAAGTGTGTCACCTTAGATAAGCAGGTAAACCTCACTAAATTTGTTCTTCCTCTGGTGAGTATGATAGTAATGACCTTCACTTCTTACTTTATTGTCATTGGGTAATTATACAGAGTGCTTAGCATAGGGTCTGCATCTTATCATAAAATTAGCAAATTTTTCGATCTTACTTGAAAGCTGGGCATCTACAGTGATTACTCCAATTCTTTTCTCTACCCTAAGGATAGTGTTGTGTCTTCCTTATCAGACGGCTTCCCAGGTTCAGTACAACAGGGGAAAATGGAGCTGAATTTTTGTCAAAGAATTTTATGTGTTTATTTTATGCAATCATTCAGCATGGAGAACCTAAGATGACCCACCCCATAGAAATGATGGTCATTGAGATAAGTCCTTGTTGGGTCAGTCAGACCATCCTCAGGTCAAAGATTTTAATCAATACACATGAGAGAAGAAATGTATTACACAGAAAATATTATTTTCTATCAAGGAGAAATAAAGTCAGCCTGTGCAAGACTATAAATTTGGACAAAAATAGCTGCCATCATTTCCCCGCTCCTACTTGCTTTTAGGAGGGTGGCTGGGGGGCGTGGAGCTTAATATCCCCATTCATTACTTCCGAAGTAAGCCTCTGAATTTGAATTGTCTACTTGGAGATATTAACCAGGTTGAAATCTGATGAATCTCAGAATCTGTCATGATAATAATAACCATCACACAGTCTCCACCAATTTTCCTTTAAGAACAATAACAACTGGATATAGAAACTCTACACTGGTACATTTTGGTAACTAACCCCCTGAATTTTTCACGTGGATAATCTGCATTTCCAATGCTGACTATAGCTGCATTTTGCCACACTGTTGTCCTTAAAGTTGGTCTGATGTGACGGTTTGCATCCTGCAGACCAGCTGGGTGGACCAATGAATCACCGTGAGCAAATCATGAGAAGATGGGTCTCTGGAACCATGTTGGGTTTCGTCTTTGGGAAATGTAAGTTCAAGACCACCTTGAAATTTATGTTTTTAAATTCCTAGATTTACGATGATAAATTAGAGAGAGAGAAAGAAAATTGTCATTTTATATCCTCCTTTAGCAATTTTTGTATATTTGGTGCCTAAAATTAGCAGTTAGATCACATAAAGGATTATATTAGCTTTATCTATTTATTAATAGTTTGCCTTCATATTTTAACCCATTCTCATGGCATACAATATTAACCAGAGGATGATTCTTCCATAACACCTTTGGAGGAAGTGCTGTTTCTATAGCAGATATTTTTGTGAACACCTGACTTGGTTCTATGATCCCCCCCCCCCCCCCCCCGCCAACAGGAGGATGTCCTGCTGAAGACAATTGGGTCTTACCTAGGCCTGTTAGATTGCACAAGTCTACAGGGCCTCTATTGAAATGGCATGGCATGGCAGAATACCTAAATTGAGAAATATGACCAAAGTAGTATGAAATAAAATCAATCAAATCAATCAGGAAATCACAAAGCATATGTTCTGGGCTATGAAGCAGAACATTTTCCCTCAGTTGTAGAGCAATTGTCAGGAAGTGGCCCAGATTAAGAATAAAGCAAACTAGAGCCAGCAATTCACACATATGTCATGAAAGGATGGCTTGGAATTCCTTCTCAATATTCAACACTGCACAATGGATCCTAGAGATAATATACTGAAGAGGAAAGAAGGAAATGCACACTTATTGAGCAGTTATGAAGAGTAAGTTTTGCACAAGACACCTTACATGATCCTCGTGGCCACTCTCTGAGTTATAATTATTAACATTTACAGTTAAAATAAATGAGGCTCAGAGACACAGAGTCATTGGGACACATCAGAATCAGAGGCAGAATTTACAGCCAGGGCTCTTTAATTTATGATCCTGTGCTCATCCCATAACACCAGGCTCCCTGAGAAGCACACCCCTCTACATGTCAGCAGAAAGCAGTCAAGCTAAGAAATAAATGAAAAATAATTTGTGAATTTAACTGTGTTAGGATATGAAGATACTCTTTTATTTAACAAAAAATTTCTGGAAAGTCTCCAATATCTTCGGATCTTGTTTCCTTAGTCTACTTTCTCAGCTCCTCCTCTTGACACATCTGTTATATGTTGGTGTTCCTTGTGATTCTGTCCTTAACCCTTTCCATCATAGTCTACACACTCTTCCCAGGTACTCTCATTCCCTTCCATGGATGCTCTTAGAGAATTCTCTTAAACAGACCTGCTGACTTCACTGATGTTCGCCGTTCCTCAGTGAAATGTGTTCACTGATTCCCACAGGACGCTGAGTCATTGTGCCTGGCTGAATCAGTTTCTACTTTTCCTCCTACCAGGAGAGTTGTGTGCTTATCTTGGTCAGTGTTTTTTTTCCCCAAAGCTGTTTAGACAAGTTGGACATGTTATTATTTTGTGTATTTTCATTACATATAGTGCCACCTGAAAGTAGACTCACGGGAAAAATAGAGTTGTTTCTATAAAAACCACGTTGAATGCATTGGAAAGATTTGATACAGAAAGTCATTTAAAATTGTTTCCTACTGATTCAAAGGTAGAAAAGAGCAAGAAAGAAGAATAAAAATCCAGAATTCGGTACTGAGATATTTTTCACAAATGTTTTGATGTTCTCATTTCACTCTAGAAACTTGAAACCAGAAACAAATGATACATTGTGCATAAAGGTTCTTCAAGAAGGATAACGGAAAACAAAAAGTAGTAAACCTATTCTAAACAATTAGAAAATCTTTTGTATTCTTTAAGTTAAAATAAAATGTTTAAAGTACATAACTTATGCTTTTATCTTTAACTAACTTTTTCAATTCAACAAATGGGGAAAGTGAGGGAAGCTAATGAAGTTTACAAAGAGGTGGGCAGGGTTTGGGGATATCAGCGAAGAATAATTCAGTGCCACAGACCCAGCAACAGTGAGGGATGCTTTTCCTCCCCCACACTGAGGAGTTATATGGAAAGGAGCTCAGCTTTGGCGGAGAGCCAACTGAAGATGACCCAGCAGGGAGGTGGCCGTAGAAGAAAGCCACCAACCTCCTCTCCCTCTGCCTTTGATCTCCAGCTAGTGCCACTGGTGGAGAGATTACTAGAAGATAGGTAATATAATCCATCACTTTTGTCTTTTACTTCCACTCTTGATTTTTATGTGGGGGGAATGTTTGTGCAATCAACACAGTGATTCACAAATCTGACTGCATGACATAACATCTTGAGGAAATATCAATTAGAACATCTCCCATCTGTAAATCTAAAATGTTAGCTACAGCACTGCTGTTTATATAAGGTAGCAGGGGAAAAGAAGGGGGGGGGGGGACAATTAATAACAACAACACAGCAGCAACAAACATTATTGGTAAGATCCCCATTTACGTAACTCATCACAAAGCCAAAGTCGCTAATCAGAACTTTATGCTTCTACCACCCTTTCTGAGTTTCACTTCCTGTTCACCACCACCTTGACTTAGTGTCATTCTTTTCCTGGAGGGTTAAGTCAAAGTTTCATTCCAAAAAACACCTGCATCTTTAGTGTTTCTGTTCTTCATGGAGTTACCTCAGTTTTTCATTGACCGTGACTATTGGCCAATGGTGTACTAAGAGGCATCCCATTGAGTCCTCTGGATTCCACATATAGTTTTATTTGTAGATACCCCTTCCCACCATTGTGCAGCAGCAAGTCAATTTCCCCTTGGTGATCAAATCAGTCTCCTTGGCCCCCTTCTCACCCTGTTCTTCTAGCACATGATGACCTTAAAATGGCTAGAGACTTGTCTCATCATTCAACTCTATCAATCCCTGTTGTATTCTTTGGTGGAAACATTCTCCGTTGGACACTAGGACTTTCAAACCCCTTCAATCACAGTGTTGTCAGACAAAGAAACAAAAAATTCATCAAGTGTATTTATTGGTATAACAGTGATGGGGACACTCCTACCTACACCTCTTGCTTTTTGCACCCATAGATTCCTGCACAATATATTGACTGCTGGCTTTAGGCATATACCATATTCTGTTGTACTGCACTTGACTTTGCAAGGTATTGTTTCTCAACTGGTTTTGGAACCTGGCACACGTGATAAGTCCAGTGATTTATATGGGAGTGTGCCTATTGTTGAACTTCCTTTGCCATAAAGGGTGTCCCCTTGGTCTGAGGCAATGTTGTTTGGGATGAAAGGTAATGGAAAAGTCATTCTGTAAGTCCAGGGATGGTGAGAGGTGGATACCACTCTTCAACACTGGAAATCATATCCTAGGCTGGGCTTGGTGTTCAGCCATACCCAACCACGATGGTAGGAGCTGAGGTGATCCTTTAATGTTGCCGCCAAGATTTTCTGATTTTCTACTTCTTTTCTAAATTGCACGGTCTTGGTTTTCAATTTCTCTTTTTATTTGTGTACACCCTATATAGCTCTCAGAGACAGCCTGTTGACCCCATTTTCATCATTGTTACTAATTCTCTGACAGCAGCTGTCATGGTCACATGATCTCTTGCACCTTGCCTTCCACGTGCAACTCATCCCATGTCATCACTAGGGAAAATCTGAATAATCATGATGCCATCTCATTCCGTGGCTAAGTTTTGTACCACCTTCCAACAGCAAAGTAGCTTTCTGTGTATCCCTCATAAATATGAGCACCCATTTTTCAGAATCCCATTTGAAAGTTTGTTTCCTGGGATATTTCTGGTACCAGTTACTGTATCTGCCAAGGTTCTCACAAGGAAAAGAGGACACACAAATGGGGTAATTGAGGAGAATTTGTTAGAGGGACTATTTATAGAAGTATGGATAAGATTTAATGACATCCACAAAGGGTAGCACATAATTTAAAGGCAAACAACAATAGGAAGACTTTACTCTTTCTAGCCTTTCCTCTTCTGAAGGAAGAAGGGGATGGAGTGACGTCCAACAGAGGGTAGCTACAGGGGGAGAGCTACTTTCTTTGTTAGCTTCCAGCCTTCCATGTGATAGAGGGCAATCCTTAACTGGAAGGGAAGTGGAGGAAGGAAGATAATCCTTCTCCGTTTGTCCTTCCCATAGAAATAAACTGGTGTGTGTGTGTGCACGTATGGACATTCATATGTATATGCATTTTCAGAAACAAACATTTTCAGCAGTTTTTGAGCTCTCCCTAAAATTACTGAAATAAAAATAACAACAAGTGTATACTTCAGGATACACTGAGACGCGGAGAAGAGGCTAAAATTAATGAAGTTTTCATTCATAGAAAATAGTATGATTACTGATACATGCTAAGAAATCTGTAAGAAAATATCTCAGAGAATTCCTGAAATACTACAAAGATAGTTATTATTTTCTCGTGGATAGTTATAACCAATTCATAATTCCTTCTACATTCCTACATAAAGACCTGTGTTCGGATGGTCTTCTACATGCACACATAGAAAAAAATGCTCTCTATCTAGATAATTTCACAGTTTATAATTGTTTAACCAGAATATTTTTGAGTAGAAGAGTATGAATAATTTGCCAGCAGCAATAGCCTGTATTTTGGTAACCATGAAGACTATTTCGTAATACAAATCATACTATGTTTGTAATAAGAATCACTCCTGTAAAGCTCTTTGCCAGAAACACACGCACACACACACATATTTTTTAAATGTGTGGATTATTCAAGTTGACTTGAAAGTTTAAACTGTGAGTTTGCTAATGGAAGACAGTCTTTGAAATAAGCAAACACACTAGTCAATGTCTGCAATTTGACTAAAGCAGGCTGTTCCAAAACCGAGAGATAAATCAGTTCCTTGAAAATCATTGCTAAATCTGATGTATAGAATTGCATTTTTAATTTTACAGAATTTAATTTCTTGGTCTAATTGCTCTGCATTGCTCAGGTTATAAAGCAACCTGATGAGTTATTTTTATTTATACTGCTCCCATTCAAGGTGCCCATAATTATAGTTCAGTGCAATGGAAATAAGCAATCATCTATTTCAGTGCCTTTAAGTTTCTTTGAAATTAAGCTTTTGCCAAAGGTTAAAGAACTGTTTTTAAAGATAAAATATTATTTGCTAAGATGACAAAGAAATTTGCACATATGTGTATTACAAAATCATTACAAATGGATGAAGTTATAATTTCTGTTTGGCAAAGTCATTCAGTTTCAGAGTCATTAAACATTTATTGAGGACCTTCTGTGTGCCATGCATTTTCACATGACATCTTCATTTGGTGCTCAGAAATGTATAAATTTGATATTTTCAATAAAACAAAAGAAAGTCTACTCTTATTTAGTAGGCACTTTGTGAATACTGTAACCATCAGGTTACATAAAGATACATTTCAGATTCTTTAGCTTGGCCTAGATGACGTTTCATGGCCTCGCCCTCCACCCCCACTCTGATCACTCCCCTAGGCATATCCCCCGAGGCGTCTGTCCTGACCTTGTTTCAGTTCCTGAGAACACATTGCTCTCTTTGGCTGCTGATCTTTTCCCTTGCTCATCTCTCTGCCTGCCTTGATCTCCGTTCCTGCCCCTACATTGTCACCTTTCCATTGAACCAAGTCCAAATCATCTTTTAGGCACTAGCCTAGATGTCCTCTTATTCATCTAATGATGCCCAACAGGTATTTATTAAATACATTATCTAGTCCCACTTGACTAGGTTAGGTGATCTTGCTACATGTTCTTAAAGCCCTTTCAAATTCTATCACAGTACTTATCAACTATTACCATAATTTCTTTTTTAACTTACCTGTCTCCCTTGCAGGATACTTAACTCAGAGAAGGCCAGGCAATGACTATGTTGTTTCTCCTTTAAATTCTGCCACCTGTCACCAAGACTTCTCTGTAATAGATGTTTGTAAACATTTGGATAAATGAATCATTGAACAGAGCAGACTCATCATGGATTGCAAAATACTTTAACTAGTAGTTTAGAAGAAGCAAGGAATACAAGTAGGGCAGAGCCCTCTGCTTGTTACAAATAATGTAACACGTTGGGGCTTTACGCCTGGAGGACCAGCACAGGCTGTGGAGACAGTCAGAGCTTGTGAAGAATCTGTGTCTTGGTGAAATGTGGGCCCTGGTGTGGCCATCGCGCTCTTCAGAGAGAAAGACCTTAGCATTTCTCTCTTCTAGAGTGTGCGTATGCCACAGCACTTCAAAGCTGATGCATCAAATGGTTTTCATGTTGAAAGAACTCCCAAGAAAGCATTAGCAGTCGGCACAGCCAGTTCTTAGCACAGCGGCTCGGGGGCTGCTGAAGAGACTCTGTTTGGTTCACACAGTTGATCTTTCTGCCTAGAAGTCACGCCACTCTGTGCTCAGAGGGAATATCTTTTACACTAATGAAATCAAGAATTGTCAACAGCCCCTAGGTTAGAAGTGACCCACGCAGGGAAGGAAACGAAGCAATGAGAGATATATGTGTAAAAGAAATAATTCTCAATTTGGTAACTATAATTTCCCACTTAGTTTAAGTGAGATTTTTCTCACTCACTTTCCAGCACCCCTGCGGCAGGCGCCACTGGGCTGATCTGCCTTGTCTGACTGCACGTGGTCCTCTGCATTCTTAAACATTCTTTTTCATCCCTGCCTTCCTTCCCACTCCTCATGCCACTTTCATCTTTAAATCCAGTTGTTTTTGTCAATATTATAAGAACAACAAATCGTATCTTGTAGATTGTCAAATCTATTTATTTACAACAGACTTCATACAAGGTCTCTGAAGTCTAGGTTGGAGGAGGAGACTGCTAATGACTTGTCAGAAGAACGGTTAATCAAATTAAATCGGGTTTTGTAAGTCTTAATGAGGGAGCCCCATCAAGTGATGCTGAGCAAGGCATCACTTTCCAGCAGAGGCCGTGGGCAGTGAGCACGTCATGACTTATCCACCTGTGAGGAGCTCAGACAGAGAACCTCACCTATCGTTTTCACTTCCTTATGAAAATCAACGATTGATGCTTTGAGGAAGAGAATACCAATTAGAACGTTTGGGGCATGAAGATAATTTAGTGGGTGAGGAAACAAAAATATCATCATCACTTCTGTTGCTTACAGCAAATTAGCAGGTGGCCCAGGGAACGAGAGCGCTGGTGAACATTACGCATTCAGAGCTCAGTTCCCCAAGGTGCAACAAGAAAACATGTTCATCATTGAGAGCAGCCATGGCTTCTGGACATTTCGGCACTGATTTTTAAAAGTGTAGAAATAGCTCTTGCTTCTGTGAATCAGAGCTGAAGCTGGGTAAAACGTTCCTCCCTGGTTTGGGCTGCCTTTCATTCCCAATTTGAAACTGTGTTACATTGACTAGAAACATACAGATATCAAACCAAACATTTATTCACATACGTCTTCTGACAGATAGAAAGCTACTTTATACTTTACCTTCATGAATGATAATTCAAAGACGTTTGCAGGTGATTTGATCACCTTAGCCAATTCACATAAATGCAGTTTATGGGGAGACTTATATTGCCAAATCGGACAAGGTGCATTTTTGAGTTTGCATAGCTAGTTCTTCAAATTGTTCTGTTTTCTTACTCTACTCTCCAGGTTTCTCAACATAGAATCTCTATTGGATTTGCTTTCTCTGAGTGGGGAACCATTGATGGAACTAAACGAAGGATTCAGAACAAAGGATGAGCATCAAGGAGCAGAAACAGGCTGCAAAGTGACTTCCCTTTTCAGATGCTAAAAATGATAAATGTATAATAATTAAAACAGTGTGATGCTGGCATAAATAGATCAATGAATCAATTTACATAGTCCTTAAAGAGACTCAGATGTGATACATATAATAAAATGAAAAGGAATTCATTATTCAAAAAACCACCAGGGTATTTAGCTATATAAGCAAACACACACATACATACTCACACACCCATACCACTTAATGTTTTTTTTGTGTGAGGAAGATTGGCAACAGATGCCCTGAGCTAACATCTGTTGCCAATCTTCCACTTTTTGCTTGAGGAAGATTCTCTCTGAGCTAACATCTGTGCCAATATTTCTCTATGTCATGTGGGACACTGCCTCAGCGTGGCTTGATGAGTGGTGCTAGGTCCACCCCCGGGATCCGAACCTGCAACCCCTGGCTGCCAAAGCAGAGCACTGGAACTTAACCACTATGTCACGGGGCTGGCCCCAACACCGCTTAGATTTTTATCAAACCTCACATGAAAAAAATATTCTGATTTGTTTTAAAATCTATACTTACATTTATACTTAAATGGTAAATGTCACAAAAAGTCTATAAATTTATTAGGCTAATAAATAGCTAAGGAAGGTATTTCTAATTTTTAAAAAATTCTCCAGAACAAATAATAAGTCCTAGTCTACTTAGCCCCACACAGTATATCTTCCCTACATCAAAGTCACCGTGAAAAACTAAAGGTTAAATGACAAACTAAGAAAAACATTTGCAAATTTATGACAATAATAGTTAATGGAGTGATATTTAAGATATACATATGACATACAAATCCTGAGGGAAAAAAACAGTAAAAACAAAACAAAATAAAGTTGGAAAGTGATGTGGATGGATATTTTAAGGAAAAATGAAATACTGATAATTACAAAACTTAAAAAAAAATATCGATTAAAAACTAGGCTATAGCGAACACTCAAAATCTTTCTGCAGATCGACTGCATCGTGAGTCATGGAGGGGTGGAGTGTAGTGTACTTGTAATCCTGGCTCCATCCTCGCCAACTCACCTGGCTTGAGTGCGCCCCTCTATCGATGGCCACAGCTCTCCTGCGAGCTCTCCCTTTAGTTAGCAACTTGCTCAGGTTTCAGGCAACCACTCGGCTTTTTGTCCCTATTGAAGAGATGGCACAGCATCCGATGTGGCTAGCTTCAGAGTGCTGTGCTCTGCTGGCCGCCCTTTACATTTTCCCACAGCTTTGTAAAGAGTGCCTCAATTGCCCTGCTGAGTTTGGTATCAGTTTCCTGTTAGGATGTATCAGGATAAATAGGAAAACTTTTTTGTTGTTGTTGCAGGAACTTGACATGTAAATTATATTTTAGCCCGTATTCCGATTTGAGTTCCTTCACAAGTTTTAAGTGCTTATCTATAAAGTTTTGAATGGATATGAATTTAAACATTAAATGAACAAAGAGATTAATTTTCTATTAAATCAATTTCCTTTTATTACAAACACTAGAAAAGGAGCTTTTACTATGCATTACTTACAGTTTGTATTAATTTACAATTATTAAGGGTTTAATCTAATAGTATTGCTAATTCAGAAAAAAATTTTATCTTTAGAGTAAAGCAAAATAAAGTGAAACTAAGCATTATTAATATGTATTTGGAAAATAAACTTTTTAGTATAAATTTTTAACTTATTTTCACTAACACCACCAAAACAAACAGAAACATCCACCAAGCAGCTGGACACTGCGACAATGACAGAGAAGAGCACCATTAAACTGGGAATTTTGTAAAAACACTTCAATGCAGCAAAAATGAACAGGAAAAAAATATGAAGCAAACATATCAATTGAGGAAAATTCTCCCTAAAAACAAATCATAAAACAGAGTAAACTGTATAATAATAGTTAAAATGCAATTAAAGATACTCATAAAAGCACTGAACAATATAAAAAACCACCTTGATTCATAAATTCAGAAACGAAGAATAGAAATGAACAACAGCAACAAACAAAACCCAAGAAGAAAGAGAGTTGATTGAACAAAGGGAAGAGGGACGGAAAAAACCAAAATGATGCCAGAAATAGATAACAAATTACAAGATGCCGGAGGAAGAAAAGTCGGGAATTAAATTTTAATTATGGGCATTGGAGAAAGGAGAACAGCAACCAAAATTATTAAAAAAGGAGTGAAAAGGACAAAGTGGAAAGTAGTGGAAATGGAAGACAGGAAAAGAAGGAATAAAAGTCATATAATTTTAGTTCCTGGAGAATAAAACAAAACAAAAATGGAACAGAAATAATATTTAAAACTCTAATCTAAGAAAGCTTTCCATACTTTTACACACACACACTAATGTTTCATATTTGTGTGTGTATATACATTATGTATTGTGTGCACATATATATATGCATTATGTATCTGCATAATATTTACACACATACATATGCAAGTACACACTCATATCTTCTAAAGTTAGCATCATCTTATTTAATGAGAAACAGTAGTGATATTCCCACTAAGAACAAGACAAATAAACCCACAATCTCTGCCACATTTGGCACTTTAATGCAAATATTAACCAATGCATTGATTAAGAGAAATGACTTAGAAGTGAAAGAATAGGTAAAATAGGTAAAGAAGAAGGAAAACTATTTTTTTAAAATATTTTATTTTTCCTTTTTCTCCCCAAAGCCCTCCAGTACATAGTTGTGTATTTTTAGTTGTGGGTCCTTCTAGTTGTGGCATGTGGGATGCTGCCTCAGCTTGGCTTGATGAGTGGTGCCATGTCCGCGCCCAGGATTCGAACCAGCAAAACTCTGGGCTGCCAAAGCAGAGGGTGCAAACTTAACCACTCGGCCACAGGGCCGGCCCCAGGAAAACTATTTTATTTGCAGCTGATATGAATGTATATCTGGAAAACTCTAAAGAATCTAAAGGATCAATGACGAAACTGACTAAAAAAATCAGTAAGCTATGAGGATATGCAATGAATATAGAAAAATTAATAGACCCAGTTAGAGGACCAGTTGCAGAAAAGTCTGAAATATTTCTGAAACACACAAAGGTAGGCTTGAACAAATGGAAAAACATCCTCTATTCTTACGTAGGGTAATTCAACATTATAAAGATGTTGGTACTGTCCAAGTTATTTTCTAAATTTCAACTCAGTACTCACCAAAAAGAAAAATGACAGCAATCGTTTTTCATGGAGTTAGACTAATTGACACTAAACTTGATATAGGAAAAAAACTCTAAGAATAGTAGTGAAAATAATGAAAAACTATGAGGGGGACAAACCCTTCCAGACATTACCATAAATTCTCTATAACTCTCATAGTTTGGTCCTGGTGCGTGCATAGACAAACAGAATTTGGACTAGAATAGAAAGGCAAGCAATAGACTCAAATGCATCTGGGAATTTAGTGTATGATAAAGGCAGCAGATGAACTTTACAACAAACTGTCCTTTAAAACTGAGGAGACATTTCCAAAAAGATACAGTTAATTCTGTAATAAATAGTGGAGTGCATTATTCCCCAATGATATGAATCAAAAGAACATAAGGAATAAATTATAATGTCACATAAAATATAATTTAGAATAAAGAGTCACGTAGGAAAGAGAATGATATTGCTTATTGATAAAGGTTATGGAAAGTCAAGAAGTAAACTTTGGTAGGTAACTTTATACACTGTAATATATGCACACAAGTGCATATATAAATGAGAGCAAAGAAAAGATTCTTTCTTATTGTGGAATACTATGTAATAAATGGAGGAAGGAATAATGGTGTTAAAAAAATCACTAGGGGGCCAGCCCCATGGCCTAGTGGTTAAAGTTCCGCCTGCTCCTCTTTGGCAGCCTGGGTTCGCGGGTTCAGATCCCAGGTGTGGACCTACTCCACTCATCAGCCATGCTGTGGAGGCATCCCACATACAAAGTGGAGGAAGATTGGTGCAGATAAAAGCTCAGGGCTAATCTTCCTCCAGCAAAAAAAGAGGAGGATTGGCAACAGATGTTAGCTCAGGGTGAATCTTACACACACACACACACACACACAAAATCACCAGGTTGCAACCATCGTGGTTATAGTTTATAAAGTTAGATGAGAAACAGGATATTTACACTGTCTCAAAATATCTCCTCAAAAAGTGCTCATTAAATTACCAAGGGGAAAATGCTAACTTTACAACAGATGAGAAAACTGATAGACATCACCCCGATCAAGTGGTCAAAGTTAACATCACCAGTAGAGAAAAACCAATGTCATGTGATTCATGATACATTGTACTTGGTAGGACAGCACCACGTCACTCCTGTGGTATTCTTGAAACGAATGGGTCACCCCGATCTAATTATAAGGAAACATCAAAGAAACCCAAACAGAGCAACATTCTACAAAATAACTGGCCTAAGTTCCTCCAAAAATAGCTATGACATGAAAGGTAAAGAAAGCCTGAGGAATGGTTAAGATTACAGGTAGATAAAGTAATCGTGACACATAAATGCTATGTGTGATCTTGAATTGGATCCTGGACGAGAGAAAAATCAAAGAGCAGAGTTGTGACAAATTGTGAAATCAGAACATGGACTGCATATTAATCAACAGCATTTATTCAATGTTAAATTTCATGACTTTTATAATTTTCTGTGCTTGTGTAAGAAAATCTCTTTTTTTAGAAAATAAATATGGAAGTGTATACAGGCAAAGGAGCGTGAAGTGTGCAAACTCTCAAATAATTCAGGGAAAAAATTGTCTGTGTGTGTGTATGTTGTGCACATATGCACATATCTAGAGACAGAGAAGAGGGAGAGAAAGAGATAGAAGGACAAAGAGAGGTGGCAAGTATGAACAATTAGTGAATCTGGCTGAAGGGTATGTAGGGTGGCTTGACAAAATTCAGGACGATCAGTTAAATTGGAATTTCAAATAAACAAAAATATTTTTTAGGATAAATATGTTCCAAATGTTGCAGTGACATACTTATTGTAAGTAAATTATTTGCTGTTTATATGAAGCTATGTTTAATTGGATGCCCTCTCTCTATATATATTTATGCTAATTCTGACAGTTCCACCTACTACACTTAATGGGGATGGTGATTTCCTTTTGTAAATACGAAATATTAACTGATAGAATAAATAATCTGTGTTAACATCCTTACAGATTCTCTGGCATTTAAAATTATTTCAAAATAAAAAGTTATAATAATCTGGGTTCTTAAATTCCTAATTCCTGTAAACTAATTTATATATGTTTTAGAGGGTGAGGGGCAGAAATGAAGTAGGCAAAATTTTGAGGTTTCCTCAGAAAAAGATATATTTGCATATTTATTTACAAATCAATTAACCATATTTGTTAATAATTACTTTATCTCTTATACTGACGGTCAATAAGGCTAATTAATTTCTCTAAGGATTGCAATTTGGCAAGATCCCTATTGTATGTTGCCAAAGGTAATCTTATTAATACAATAAGTCAAATATCAAAGATATTTCCATGAGTCAATTTTTTTTCACTCATTCTTCCATCTATCATTATAATCCACAGATAGTTATTAAAATTTTATTATGTTAGGAACTGTGTCAAATAAAATATTAAATACTGAAACTATCTTTCAGGTTAAACAAAGTGACTGTCTGAATCTGAAACTATTAAGTGACTTTTCCATCTAAATTCATTGGAGTAAGATTCATAAACTGTATATTAACAGAATAGAAATCAAGCAAAATAACCAAACAGAAACTTTTCAGAAGTACTCCTCACAGGATAGTTAAGTTAGTATTAAATAAAATGTTAATAAAATGGAATATGAAGAATTACTTATTTAATCTATATTTAAGTAGGAATTAATGTGGCTATCTTATTCTTTATAAAGTTATGTTAAATAATCATTTTGTTTTCAGAGAATATACTACCTACTGTTTCAACCCTTAAATGCTCATTTGTAACTCTAAAAGTCAGACGTTTGCCTGTGGTGAGAAACCCAATCTGCTAATTACTACTATTAATTTGAATGGTGACTTTGCCTGTGCAAAGACGAAATATTAGCAGATGTGATACAAATGCATTTTGAATCTAAAAAATCAACAAACACATAAGTGCCTTTATGCTTTTATTTTAAATATGCCCATATATCAAAATGGCTATATAAATTTGTGAGCAAGTAACATTTTCTCACTGTCTCTTCTTTTTATATAGATCTTTATATATACACCTTCTGTCTCCCACAGGGTAATGTAGTAAGTTCTTTTGAAAGGTTTAAAAAATGGATATATTTAACTTACCTTTAAAAATGCAGTTACACTTCAACTGATTCAAAAGCAGGCTCTACTAGAATGAAATTTTTTGAGAGACCTTGGTAGACAAACTCTAAGGTGGCTCCCTATATCTTCCTCTCCCCTGTGTTGAGGGGCCTGTAGCTGGTGTATTAAATTAAGAATATGCAGATTATGACCTGCTGAGTGAGGAGGTGCAAGTGACCCACACATGGGGTCTGCAGGGAGTTCCCTTAGCATCGGAGCTCCCACTTTGGGGAAGTGAAAACCCTGGGGTCGTTTTGATTGAAGGCGAAGTTTCAATACACTTACACAAAGGAAGTAAAGTCACTAGGTTTATTGCTTACAAATTCCAGAAACAGATTTGGGGCGAGAGGCGCAATGAGCCAGAAGGGCAGTCCTCCGTCCCCGGTCGTGAGTGAGCAGGAGATAGAGACAGGGTAGCAAGTGCCTATTACTTATAAGGTGGTTGGGACAGAGGTGACTAATTTTTTCTGGCCTCAACTCTAAGTGGTTATTTTAAAAGCTGCCCCAGAAAAGCTAAGCGGGAACTTGTGGCAGGAATCCTAAGCTCAGGTCCTTATCTAAATGTCTAGGCTCTGGGTCTGAGCAGCATTGTCATAGTAAGAAGCCTAGGCAGCAATTCAAAATAGCTGTTTCCTCATCACACTCCCCTCGTTCACGGCTTTGTGCGATCCCTTCCCCTGTGTGTGAGTAGGACCTGTGACTTGCTGCTGGGCCATAGAACATAACAAAGGGGATGGATGTGATGTCATACATGGGATGTCCCTCTCCTGATTGCATTACACTGTATCAGACTCTGTCTTGCTAGCAAACACACTCTAGAGACTCTTCTTGCTGGCTCATGAAGTAAGCCATCATGTTGGTAAAGTCCACAAGGCAAAAGACTATGAGCATCTTCTGGGAACTGGGGGTGGCCTCCAGGAACTGTAGGCAGCTTCTAGGAGGTGAGGGACGCCTCCAGCTGACAGCCAGTAGGAAGTCCAGGTCTTCAATTCCACAGACACAAGGAAATTAATATTACCTGTTATCGGAGTGAGAATGAAAGTAGAGTCTTTCCCATTCTAGATTCTAAGTGAGAATGTAGCCCAGTCTATACCTTGATTTCAGCCTTGTGAAACCCTCAGTGGCAGAGTACCCAGCTAAGCTCACCCACAGAAACTGCCAGATAATGTGTGTGTATATGTTGAGCTGCCAATTTTGTGTTAATGTGTTATGTAGCAACAGACAAGTAATACAGATAACTTTCTTTCATTTTCTATAGTGTTCCCCAAAGAGTTTTGAAATTAGAGAATGTCAATATGGCTATAAATAAAATAATGTTGATTTTAGCTGTAAACTATTAATCTGAAAACTTCTTGGGATTTTAAAATATTAAATACAAGTAAAAAGGTTGTTTAAATTAGATTTCTGCTAAAATATTAGAGAAAAACAAACTAAAAGAGCTCATTCTAAAATAATTCCAAAGAAGGCTTAACCTCTTATAATTCTGGGAAAATTGTTATATTAACTGTCAAACAGTTAATAGAATATTAGACAATCTCTGATATGGCTTTATGCAGAGAGGACTCAAATGAATAGTTTAGTATCCATGAACTACAGATAGATAGAGATTATTAAAAAATATAATGGTTACATTGCAACGAGACGTGAATTTATCACAATTTCCCACTAAAATAATGAGAAAACTCATCAAGAATATGACCTTAATTTTTAAAATATTTTTTTCAGCCTGATTCTATAGAAAAGTAAATAATAGTCTAATTCAACTATTCTTGAAAAAATTGGGAAGGGAAAGAGAAGTTAAAATTTACAGAAGACTTGGAGCTGGCCCAGTGGCATAAAGCTTAAGTTCCCATGCTCTGCTTCAGCAACCCGGGGTTCGCCGGTTCGGATCCCAGGTGCGGACCTAGGCACCGCTCATCAAGCCATGCTGTGGTAGGCGTCCCACATATAAAATAGAGGAAGATGGGCACGGATGTTAGCTCAGGGCTAATCTTCCTCAAAATAAATAAATACATTTACAAATGACTTATCTGATACATTTGCAATGATGGCTCTGTACAAATAATTTCAAGTTCTACTTTGGAAAACAGGAATTTTAACTGAGTCTATTTATGAGATGGCAGGCTCAACTGAAACAATACTGTTCTTAACTATTCTATCCTACTATCCCCATAAAACAGCAAATATTCTAAAAAATTCACATTCTTTGGAAACTAGTAACTTACAAAATAATGTCTACAAATATCATAATAAATTGTCTAAATGACTTGAAATGTAAATTGCATATTCATTCATTCATCAGTTCATTCATTAAAAAACCGCACATTGAGCTCTTACGTGTGCATCAGTCTGATGCACAACATTTAGATGTTGTATCATACTTCTCTTATTCAATACTGAGGTTAGGATGCTAAAACACCAGTCTTAGCATTTTAAAACACCCTCTAACTGGACGAGTGAAAACCCGATTTGCCAGCGTGCTTAGCACAAACTCCGCTACAGTAAATCCCAGTTCCTAGGCTGCCTTCCCATTCTTCCTACTGGATTCTTGCCATTTTCTTTTATTCCTCTTACCCTCCTCCCAACTGCTATAGAATCTTGATCATTTTCAAATTTCTGAAAGTATTCTATTTTAATTTTTAAAAATAAAATATTTGGATATTTTTAAATGAATGATGTAATTAACTAAACACCAAAAAAGTAATATAGTCTACAGAAAGCCTACGCTTCCAGGCTATGGTTGGTTCTACGAAACCATTTAATCAGTGGCCATTCAGCTCAGATCAACAGGCAATTTTCATGGCTCAGAATTTCCTTCCAGCATTTTTCCCAGGTGCCCTTTCCAAGTACCAAGCCCTTGAATGCTGTTCGTTAAATTTACATCCAAGCACAAAACAAATGCACCATACTCCTTGTGATCAGCAGGTGGGTCTAGAGGGGACTTTGTTGCTCACACAGGCACTGCTACTCAGCTCTGCATGAGGGCAAACGATCAAGAGGGCCACCAATTTCCCAACATGTTTTATTTTTACAAAATCTTTAAGTTTTCTTTAGCCTTGAGAAAGTCAAATGCAGCACTTAGCTCCATTTCTAGACTTTAAGTGCCCAAGTATGCATGTATATGACCTCTCCCTGCTGGTTCAGGTAGGGAAGAGCATTTAAGAAATGCTCATTTCCCCTTTATATGCCCTTTGCAAAAGGCAGCACAGAGTTAACGATACTTGTGCTAAATTTGCTTTCTGGTTTCTGCAGCAGGGCAGTTCATTCTTGCATTTCAAAAAGTCCAATTTTCTTTTGTATCTACCTTGCCAAAGAGAATAAAGGCTGAGTTACCAACCATCATCATCATCATCATCTCTTTGTACATTTCCATTCTTGTATTTTGAGGGATATTAAGGATGCACTTTGCTATAGGAATGGGTTTTCCATTTTTGTTCTGTAAACAAGACAAGGGTTAGAACTAGGATGATGAAGATCACACCCTTCAGAGAAAAAATATGCACCCAATATTTTAGGAAATGGTTCCTGGAGTAGAGCTAATTTTGAAGCCATGGGAGTCTTTATATTTGGATATTTAGAAAACATTCTAACATTTAGCCCATGCCACCTGTGCCCACCACTTTCTGTGCACAGTAGGGCAGTCCTTAGTGAGAAATCATAGATGGTGGATCTTGTCGAGATGGCAGCATAGGCAGACTCTGAACTCATCTCCTCCCGTGAACACAACGAGATTACAACTATTTTGGGAAAAATTACCCTGGATAGAAAACTGAAAACTGGATGAAAAGAACCCCCACAACAAGGCACAGCCCTGAATAAGGCGGAGGAGGCAGAAATTCCTTATGGAGAGAAAAAAGCCACTTTCAGGAGCAGTGGAGTTTCTCAGCTGGCCAGGTGGGCGCCACCCTAAGGTATGCAGCCCTCCCTGGAGGAGTGACGTCTGGAACGGGGGCTCAATACTGCTATAAACATCCTTCAGACTCAGCACAACTGAGACAAGGTTCTTACCATCTGGCTTTGCTGGCTATTACCTGCAGCAGGGAATACCCACAAAAGCTATCGGATGAAAGCCAAAAAGACTCTGTCTTAAAGGGCCCACACACAAACTCACTTGTCTCAGCCACCTAAAATAACCAGAAAGAAGGCTGACAGTCCTTTGGTGAAAATAGACTCACCTGGTAGCCTCTGGGTACATCTTGGTGAGAGGAGAGACCTCTCCAGAGACTGAGACATTGGTGGTGGTCATTGTTGTCACCTAGTCCAGGCGTGCTGACACAGACCCCGGCAGACGTCATTGAAGTTCTTCCCCTGGTCTATTAGCCCAGGGGTCTGCCACACCCACTAGAGTGCAGATTTAATTTAGTTTGGCCAGGGCAGGCAGCCCTCCCTAGGTCCTAGCCCCACCCGATAGCAATCCTTCAGGCTACTTGTTGGCCTGCATTGACTGGGTGCCTTGATCCTCTACAGGCAGGCGAGTGTGTCTGCCTCTGTGGGGCAGGGCCTGTGTGAGGACGAGGTGCACTATGGGGGGCTTTGGTGGAGAGGTGGGGGCCTCTGCAGTGGGACGTCAGGGTATGCTCCAGGGGTTTGGGAAGTGTGCACGGACCAGGACTGTACTGACATTGTGTGTGGACCTGTGGGGGATGAGGCTTATCAGTAGCAGAAGACCTGTGCTTCACAAATAGCCATAAAAGGGATCAACCCCACCTTCCAAAGCCTGAAACAATTGAGAGCTCCCATGCCTAGAGCCAGCCTCACTCAGCTGCACTCCTAAGAGAACTGACAACAGTCTTGTAGGCCTGAGGACTATGGCAACTGTAAGCCCCTGAGCCTAGCAGCCAGCTACACTGGGTACTTCCAAAATCAACAGGAAAACTGCAACAGGAGTGTACTGTTAGGCCATGTAGCCAACGGTGCTGAGGCTCCCCAAATCAGATTTACAAACAGCTGGCCAGTGAAGGAAAGACTAGAACTCCCTGGGTACCTGCATTAAGAGCAACCCTGCCACAGAAGAAGGACACAAGTAGCCCACAAACGGGTCACTCTTGGATCATTTGGACTGGTGATGAGAGGGAAGAACATGGCTGGGCCTCAAAAGGCATCTCTTACATAAGTCCACTTCTCCAAGATCAGGAGACATAGCCAACTCACCTAGTACATAGAATAAGCACAGAGAAAGAGACACAATGAGGAAACAAAGGAATGCATTCCAAGAAAAGGAACAGGACAAAACCCCAGAAAAAGGACTAAATGAAACAGAAGTAAGTGACATACCTGACAAAGAGTTCAAACAAAAACTCATAAGGATGCTTACAGATATTGGGAGAAGACTGGATGAACACAGTGAGCTTGTCAAGAAAGAACTAGAAAATATAAAAAAGAACCCATTGGAAATGAAGAATACAATACTGGAAAGGGAAAATTCACTAGAGGGACTCAATAACAGACTAGATGATACAGAAGAACGGATCAGTGAGCTAGAGGAACTCACCCAAGCTAAACAGATAAAAGAAGAAAAATTAGACAGAACGAGAACAGTCTAAGGGAACTCTGGGACAATATCAAGTGCACTAAAGTTCATGTTATAGGTGTTCCAGAAGGAGAAGAGAGAGACAAAGGGGCAGAAAATCTATTTGAAGAAATAATAGCTGAAAATTTTCCTAACCTAAGGAAGGAAATAGACATCCAAGTACAGGAAACACAGAGAGCTCAAAACAAGATAAACGCAAAGAGGCCCACACCAAGACACATTATAATTAAAATGTCCAAAAGTAAAGATAAAGAGAGAATCCTAAAAGTGGCAAGAGAAAGGCAATAAGTGGCATACGAAGGAAATCCCATAAGGCTATCAGCGGATTTCTCAACCAAAACCCTGCAGACGAGAAGAGGATGCCATGACATATTTATAGTGCTAAAAGGAAAAACCTACAGCCAAGAATACTCTATCCAGCAAGATTGTCATTCAGAATGGAAGGAGAGATAAAGAGCTTCCCAGAGAAGCAAAAATTAAAGGAGTTTATCACCAAGAAACCAGTTCTGCAAGAAATGCTAAAGAGACTTATTTAAGTGGGAAAGCAATGACCACAAATAGGAATAAAAAAATTATCAACCACCCCCCCCCAAAAAAAAACAGGTGATAAAATCACTGGTAAAGGTAAAAATATAGTAAAGGTAGTAAATCAACCACCTATGAAGATAATACTGGGGTTAAAAGACAAAAGTACTAAAATTACCTATTTCAATGATAAGTGGGTAATGGATAGACACACACAAAACAAGAGATTAGATATGATTTCAAAAACATAAAATGTGGGAGGAGGGGAGTGAAAAAGTAGAACTTTTAGAAAGAGGTCAATCTAAAGACTCTATCAACTCAATATAGACTGTTACATACACAGAATATTATATAGGATCCTCATGGTAATCACAAACCAGAGACCTATAATAAGTAAGCAAATATGTAAGACAAAAGAAATCAAATATATTACTAAAGAAAGCCATCAGGGGCCAGCCCAGTGGTGCAGCGGTTAAGTACACTCGTTCGGCTTCGGTGGCCTGGGGTTTGCCAATTCAGACTCTGGGTGTGGACATGGCACTGCTTGGCAAGCCATGCTGTGGTAGGCATCCCACATATAAAGTACAGGAAGATGGGCACAGATGTTAGCTCAGGGCCAGTCTTCCTCAGCAAAAACAGGAGGATGGGCAGCAGTTAACTCAGGGCTAATCTTCCTCAAAAAAAAAAAAAAAAGAAAGCCATCAAACCTCAAGGGAAGAGAGCAAGATAAAAAGAAAGGAACAGAGAAGAACTACTAAAACACCCAGAAAAAACAAAGTAACAAAATGACAATAAATACATAATTCTCAATAGCTACCTTTTTTTTTTGAGGAAGATTAGCCCTGAGCTAACGACTCCTGCCCATCCTCCTGTTTTTGCTGAGGAAGACTGGCCCTGAGCTAACATCCGTGCCCATCTTCCTCTACTTTATATGTGGGACGCCTACCACAGCATGGCTTGCCAAGTGGTGCCATATCTGCACCTGAGATCCAAACCAGCGAACACTGGGCTGCTGAAGCAGAACATGCGCAGTTAACCACTGTGCCACTGGGCCGACCCCTCAATAACTACTTTAAAGTTCAATGGACTAAATGTTCCAATCAAAAGTCACAGGGTAGCCAATTTGATAAAAAAACAAGACCCATATATATGCTGCATACAAGAGACACACTTCAGACCTACAGACACTTACAAACTGAAAGTGAAAGGATGAAAAAAGATATTCCATGCAAATGGCAAAGAAAAGAAAGCAGCAGTAGCAATACTTACATCAGACAAAATAGACTTTAAAACTAAAACTGTAATAAGAGACAAAGAAGCACACTACATAATGATAAAGGCAACAATCCAACAAGAAGAAATAACACTTGTAAATATCTATGCACCCAACATAGGAGAACCTAAATATGTAAAACAATTATTAACAGACATAAAAGGAGAAATAGACAGTAACACAATAATAGTAGGGGACTTTAACACTCTATTTACACCAATGGATAGATCATCCAAACAGAAGATCAATAAGGAAACACTGGCCTTAAATGACACATTTGACCAGATGCACTTAGTAGATATACACAGAACATTCCATCCCCAAACCACAGAATACACATTCTTTTTAAATGCATGTGGAACATTCTCCAGGACTGATCACATATTAGGCCACAAAACAAGTCTCAATAAATTTAAGAAGATTGAAAAAATACCATGCATCTTTTCTACCACAAAGGTATGAAACTAGAAATCAACTACAGGAAGAAAATCAGAAGCCACAAAAATGTGGAGATTAAACAAAACACTACTGAACAGTGATTGGGTCAGTGAAGAAATCAAAGGAGAATCAAAAATTCCTGGAGACAAATGAAAATGAAAATACAACATGTCAAAATCTATGGGATACAGCAAAAGCGGTTCTAAGAGGGAAGTTTATAGCAATTCAGGCCTAACTCAACAAAGAAGAAAAATCCCAGATAAATAATCTAACAATGCATCTAAAGGTACTGGAAAAAGAAGAACAAATGAAGTCCAAAATCAGCAGAAGGAAGGAAATAATAAAAATCAGAGCAGAAATAAATCAAATAGAGACTACAAAAACAATAGAAAAAATTAATGAAACCAAGAGCTGGTTCTTTGAAAAGATAAACAAAATTGACAAACCCTTAGCTAGACTCACCAAAAAAAAAAGAGAGAAGCCTCAAATAAATTAATCAGAAATGAAAGAGGAGAAATTACAACAGACACCTCAGAAATACAAAATATAATAACAGAATACTATGAAAAGCTATACGCCAACAAATTGGATAATCTAGAAGAAATGGATAAATTCTTAGAAACATACAACCTTCCAAAACTGGACAAAGAAGAAGTAGAGAATTTGAATAGACCAATCATCGGTAAGGAGATCAAAACAGCAACCAAAAACCTCCAAAAACATAAAAATCCAGGACCAGATGGCTTCCCTGGTGAATTCTACCAAACATTCAAAGAAGACTTAATACCTACCCTTCTCAAACTCTTCCAAAAAATTGAAGAGGAGAGGAGGTTTCCTAACTCATTCTACGAAGCCAAAATTATCCTGATACCGAAACTAGACAAGGACAACACAAAAAAAGAAAATTACAGGCCAATATCACTGATGAACATTGATGCAAAAATCATCAACAAAATACTTGCAAATCGAATACAACAATACATTAAAAAGATCATACATCATGATCAAGTGGGTTTCATTCCAGGGATGCAGGGATGGTTCAACATCTGCAAATCTATCAAGGTGATACACCACATTAACAAAATGAAGAATAAAAATCACATGATCATCTCAATCGATGCAGAGAAAGCATTTGACAAGATACAGCATCCATTTATGATAAAAAACTCTAAATAAAATGGGTATGGAAGGAAAATACCTCAACATAATAAAGGCCATATATGACAAACACACAGCAAATATCATTATCAATGGAGAAAAACTGAAAGCTATCCCTCTAAGAACAGGAACCAGACAAGGATGCTCACTGTCACCACTCTTATTTAACATAATATTGGAAGTCCTAGCCAGAGCAATCAGGCAAGAAAAAGAAATAAAAGAGATACAAATTGGAAAAGAAGAAGTGAAACTGTCACTCTTTGCAGATGACATGATTTTATATATAGAAAACCCTAAAGAATCCACTAAAACACTTTTAGAAATAAATGGATACAGTCAAGTCGCAGGATACAAAATCAACATACAAAAATCAGTTGTGTTTCTATACACTAACAACAAAGTAGCAGACAGAGAAATTAAGAATATAATCCCATTTACAATTGCAACAAAAAGAATAAAACACCTAGGAATAAACTTAACCAACGAGGTGAGAGATCTGTACACCGAAAACTATAAAACATTGTTGAAAGAAATCGAAGAAGACACAAAGAAGTGGAAAGATATTCCGTGCTCTTGGATTGGAAGAATTAACATAGTTAAAAAGTCCATACTTCCTAAAGCAATCTATAGATTCAATGCAATCCCTATCAAAGTTTCAACAACATTTTTCACAGAAATAGAACAAAGAATCCTAAAATTTATATGGAACAAAAGACCCCGAATAGACAAAGGATTCCTGAGAAAAAAGAACAAAGCGGGAGATATCACACTCCTGATTTCAAAATACACTACAAAGCCATAGTAACCAAAACAGCTTGGTACTGGCACAAAAACAGACACACAGATCAATGGAACAGGATTGAGAGCCCAGAAATAAACCCACACATTTATGGACAGCTAATATTTGACAAGGGAGCCAAGAGCATACGATGGAGAAAGAAGAGTCTCTTCAATAAATAGTGTTGGGAAAACTGGTCAGCCACATGCAGAAGGATGAAAGTAGACCATTCCCTTACACACGCACAAAAATCAACTCAAAATCGATTAAAGACTTGAATGTAAGACCTGAAATCATGAAACTTCTAGAAGAAAACATAGGCAGTACGCTCTATGACATTGGTCTGAGCAGCATATTTTCAAGTCCCATGTCTGACCGGGCAAGGGAAACAAAAGAAAAAATGAACAAATGGGACTACATCAAACTAAAAAACTTCTGCACAGCAAAGGAAGCCATCAACAAAATGAAAAGACAACCTAACAATTGGGAGAAGATATTTGCAAACCACATATCAGATAAGGGGTTAATATCCAAAATATACAAAGAATTCATACATCTCAACAACAAAAAAACCAAGGACTCAATTAAAAAATGGGCAAAAAATCTGAACACAGATTTCTTCAAAGAAGATACACAGATGGCCAACAGGCATATGAAAAGATGCTGAACATCATTAGCTATCAGGGAAATGCAAATCAAAACTACAATGAGATATCACCTCACTCTGGTCAGAATGGCTATAATTAACAATAGGAAACAACAAGTGTTGCAGAGGATGTGGAGAGAAGGGAACCCTCCTACACTGTTGGTGGGAGTGCAAACTGGTGCAGCCACTATGGAAAGCAGTATGGAGTATTCTCAGAAAATTAAGAATAGATCTACCATATGATCCAGCTATACCACTGCTGAGTATTGATCCAAAGAACCTGAAAACACAAATGCATAAAGATACATGCACCCTTATGTTCATTGCAGCATTATTCACAATAGCCAAGACTTGGAAGCAACCTAGGTGCCCATCAAGGGACGAATGGATAAAGAAGATGTGGCATTTATACCCAATGGAATACTACTCAGCCATAAGAAATGATGAAATCTGGCCACTTGTGACAACATGGATGGACCTTGAGGGTATTATGCTAAGTTGAATAAGTCAGAGGTAGAAAGACAAATACTGTAGGATCTCACTTATAAGTAGACGATAAAAACAATGACAAACAAACACATAGCAACAGAGATTGGATTGGTGCTTACCATAGGGGAAGTGAGGTGGGGGGAGGGCAAAAGGGGTGATTAGGCTCACATGTGAGGGGATAGACTATAATTACTTTTTGGGTGGTGAACATGATGTAGTCTACACAGAATTCAAAATATATTATGATGTATATCTGAAAGCTATATAATGTTATAATCCAATGTTGCTGCAAAAAAAAGAAAAAGAAAGAAAAAAGAAATCATAGATGGCATAGAAGTCAACTCTATACACAAAGGTCAAAACTTTTCTCATCTAGAAATGTTTCTCCAAATCAATGGCTCTATTCTGTTCTTATCTCATGTGCTTAATACACACATTTATTCGTATTTTGCCTCATGAAGCTTTTATAAAAACATATTCGTTGCCAAAGGGAAAGCATTTTGAAAGCAAAACACTTTGAGAAACCATAAGTTTCTCCTTCTGCCCTATCTGGTAAAGACTTTTCCCCTTTATGTTTTCCATTAATATTCTATATTACAGTACACAAACATTAGTGTGGATCAGAATTTCTAACTTAACATACATTTTAAAGCCATTAGAAAAAGCACAGACTGTGGTTGCTCTTTTTATGAGAATGGAGATTGAAGGCAGCTGTTTTCAAAAGCACTAAAGTACTTCAAACAATGAAGTAATATCTAAAGTACATAACCTTTGTAAGCCTGCTAATATAGAAGGCATTTAGATTTACTGTGGAAATATGTCTCAATTTTATTTCCTGCAGAAAAAAGAAATACAGGGAGGCATGTGGAGTTTTGTTTTTCCATTTGGTATCTATGCTATGGTCCATAAATAAACCTACATCCTACTCAGAACTGGGATAAATTTGGCAATGATCATCTCAGTCTAACAAAAAGTAGAGGAAACTATACAGGATCACTTAAGATCATAAATGATGTCCCATTTTACTAACCGAATTGGGGATAAATATCCTGCTTCCGTGGGGGCTAATTCAACAGTTTGCTCTCAAAGAGTCATCCCTTGTATAAATATTAATTGAGCATCTAATTATTTGAAAGAAGTCTGTGGGAAACAAAGCAGACTAAGCCGTAATCAGTCATCTTGGAGCTTCTTGCCTGGTGGGAAAGACTTTAGTCATGTCACTGTAAGATGTATCGGTTTCCTTTTGCTGCTGTAACAAGTTACAACAAACTTAGTGGTTTAAAGCAACACAAATTTATTAAAGTTCTGGAATTCAGAAGTATAAAATGGGTTGGCAGGGCTGTGTTCCTTCCAGAGGCTCTAGGGGAAAATTTGTTTCCTTGCCGTTTCTAGCTTCTCGAGATCTCCTGCATTCCCTGGCTCATGGCCCCTTTCCCCATCTTCAAAGTCAGCAGCATAAAATCTGCAAACCTCTCTGTCTCTGTTTTGGCCATTCCATCTCATTCTCTGATTCTGACCCTCCAGCCTCCCTCTTATAATGACCCTTGTGATGACGTTGGACCCACCCAGATAATCCAGGATAATCTCCCCATCTCAAGATCCTTAATCACATCTGGAAAGTCCCTTTTACCATGTAAGATGAGGTATTCACAATGGGTATCTTTTTTTTTGGTGGGGTAGGCATATTCTGCCTGGGACACGAGATAAACTGTCGAAAGTGCTAGAGTCGGATAGGAAACGGTACGGAAATATCTAAAGATGGGAGATGGATTGGAACGGGGATGAGAGAAGCTAATGCTGACAAGGGTGGTATTGTGGAACATTTAAGCATTATTTGAATGTTTAGGGCTAGTTAGGGGCATATGAAGAAAGGTGGGTATACAGCAGGCTTTACTAACACAGTGAGCTATAGTGTCCAAACCAAGGACGCAAAATATTCAGATTATGTCTGTAACATAACCTGTTTGTGAAGATATTGAGCAGGAGAGTGAGTCCATCAGATCCTTCTTTTGGTAAAGTAATGTTGGTAGTATTATAGATTTACGTGATACGTACTCATCTTGGTGGGACGTGGGTGATGCCAGACAATCAACTGGGGTTAAGGGAAGACATTTTGAATTTTAGTTTTTATTCATTGTTATATTCATTTTAGTTTCAAATTATGTTTGATTTATAAAGTGCAAAAAGTTAAGTATAGCAGAACATGAATAACATCTTAAATATTTAATATACGTGCATTTACAGTGCGTGTACCTTGTTGTTTTTTTAAAGTTACAACTTACTTCTAAATGGCTCAAACCCAACAACAACGTAACAACAGTGATGCCCTGCCGTAATGAGGTTAGGGATGAGTGGCTCACAGCACACCTTGGACTGGGGAGAAATTGGAGTCAGGCTCAGTCAGAAACTTCAACAGTGGAAGAGTCAGAAGTTAGATATCCTGTTATTTTATACTTTTTTCACTTTGTAGAGGTAAAAGTTATAAAATTTTCTGAATCATTGTATGTGATTTCTTTGATTACGTATCTGGGGAATATGGATCCTGAGAAAATTTCAAAATTTTAGAACTTAATGACTGATGGCTTAACCTGAATTAAGGTATGGAATACAGAATAAAAAGGAATCAAGTGAGCAAATAATGAATCATAAAGTAAGGCTCTCAAGGAATAAATGTGTCATATATTCTCCTTAATCTGCTGACCATGGAGTTTTGGTGGATAAAAGGATAATTTAGCTCTGTGGTATTATATCCTAAGTTCCTTTAATCAAGAGATGGAGTCAGTCGAAGAACAGTAATTCATAGGGTGAGGTGCACTTCTCATTGTTTTGACATTTACCTCATCAATGACTGCAGATCACAAAACAGGGTTTCCTTATCTATAAGATATGGATTATACTATTTCCCATCTCCTATTGCTGTTTTAGAAACCAATGAGTTAATAATTGTACAGAACATTTAAATAGTACTCAGTATCAGCCATGATAAAGGAATTCTCTCCAAAAATGTTTAAAAATAACTCTCATACAAATATGCAGTAAGCACGTTAAATGTTTATTCCACTAATGAGGGAAAAAGCAAAACGTTAAGGCTGGTTAAAAAGAATTCAAGAGATAGTGTGTATATAAACACAGAAACAAAGAATGTTAGCATAAGATCACTTGATAATAGTACAAAACTTGTTAACAGTCCTACAAAGCAATAAACCTTAAGTTTTAGGGGCTGTCTTTTCTACTAGACAGAAAATTATTGGCAGCTTTAATAGAAAAAAATCTACAAGTTAACGTGAAACTTCTTAGAGTCTGGACTCTAATGATAAATACAAAGTGAAATAAAGGAACATTCTGCTTTAGAATGAACTGTCGCTGTTTTGTGGAGACCCAAGCAAAAGTGCTCCATTACAACAATAAAATGACACAGTCATCCTTTTGCCTTATTTCCAAGTTTTAAATAATAGTACTTTTATGTTCATTGTGTAGTTAGAAAACTGAACTTTATAAAAGATGCAACTTATCATAGGTAAAAAAAAAGTTTATAATTGTGGGAACCAGGATTTTAACACAGGGAGTTTGGGTATAAATAATTATTAATAACAGTTGCTATGATCTATTGAATCCTAACAATATATTGTGGACTTGCCTAAACGTTTTCCCTGTATTGACTCATTTAATTCTCACAGTAAACTTGAGGTAGCTTCTGGTACTATCCCCATTTACTAATAGAAAACTACTGTTTGCCAGCTTTATGTGTTAGTTGGAATGAAAAGAAGATTAAAGCCATTGACAGTTGTGCTGAGAGTTATCCGTCTTCATCCAGCTGTGTTACTGGAGCAGAAGAACACGGGCCTTGGATGAAAACACAATACTGTTCATAGAGCTAATTAAATTTGCTGTGTCCTGCAAATCACTATGATGAAGGGACTTAAGAAAATATCGGGATTATTTGCTTTTTGAGAGTCTTAATGTAGTGATTCATACTTTTTACCTTGATTTACTGCCTTTTTTGAATTATGTTTACTGATTCATATCAAACCAATTTGATTCGTGTCTGAGCCTTGAAGCCGTCTCACGGTCTCCACCTTCTCCACCCATTTAATTGTATATAGTTATTAACCATATCTTATAATTCTACTTCTTCAAAGCAATGAAAGCTCGAGCTTAGTACTAGCATTTCTCTAACTCAAACTGATCCCTTCTATTCCTTTCCAAGTCATCCTCCACATCAGTTATCTCTAATCTCAACTAAAACAAAGATAGAGCTATTGTTGGTACTGGCTGTGTTAATGTTATTTCTAGTATCAGGTTTCAGGTATTTGGGAGAAATTGAAGAGTCAAAGAAAGGTGTAGTACCATACAAATTTATAACTTATGTACCTATCTTTCCAAAAGAGACATCCGATGGTCCCACTCTCCTGCTCAATGTCTTTAAACGCACCCCAAGAACCCAAGACCTCTGCCCTTAATTATGCCTTGCTTCTTATAATACAGTTCTCTGTTTCGAAAGGCCTTTTGCGTACCCATCTTTTTCCTTAGTCATCTGTCAACATTAATTAAACACTCCTAAGTTAATTCATGCTTCTTTATGGTCCTTTCCCATACTCCTGTTCTAACAATCTCTCTTCTCCATTTCTATATTGGATACTACCTTTGTTAGAACAGTCTGACAATTGACACTGCAGTGTCACTATCAAAGTATTTATCTCTCCAAGAGAAACTCCAACAAGACAGACTGTGTTGTCTTCTGGTTTTTTTTTTTTAAGACTTTATTTATTTTTCCTTCTTCTCCCCAAAGCCCCCCAGTACATAGTTGTATATTTTTAGTTGTGGGTCCCTCTAGTTGTGGCATGAGGGTTGATGGCTTGATGAGCAGTGCTAGGTCCGCGCCCGGGATTCAAACCAGTGAAACCCTGGGCCGCCAAAGCAGAGTGAGTGAAGTTAACCGCTAGGCCCCCGTCATCTCTGTTTTCTTAGTAGTACTTTGCAAACAGTGAATGCTCAATAACGGCATGTCAAATAAATACCTTGCTTAAGAGAGAAAAAGTCAGGCTTGAGTTACTTCCCAGTTGAACAAGTATTTTTATATTCACTTCTAATTAAATCCCAAAGATCACTTTTTATGTTTATTTGATGATCCTGATTGGTTTGTCATATTTTTGCTCAGTTGTGATGGGGTGACTTACAGAGAGATTCATATTATTGCTGGCAGGTTGGTTTCTATAAATGGGTCAAGATATCATTGAAGGAAAAGTATGCAACTTTCAATTATTTCCTTCAGGAAATAGAACTGAAACACGGCCTCATATGGAATCTAAACTCTATATTTTGCTGTATTTGAAAATATGATGTTTGAAGCAGTTTAGTAATTTTTAAAGAGCTTTCTTCAGTCTCCACTAACATAAAAAGGCAACCACAGCCTTTTTTCTTTTTCTAATGGTTTTAAAATTTAACTTAGACATTTTAATACACTGTCATGTTTTCATATCATGATAAATATTTAATGTTAATGGAAAAGAGGCGTATATTTTGAACATAAACGTGGGAGAAATCTTTAAAAAATAGAGAAAGGAGAAATTTAAGTTTCTGAAGCTATCTTATTTCTCAAAATGCTTTCCTACTGCCAATGAATCTGCTTTTAAAGGCCTTTTTTTTTTTTTTTAAAGATTTTATTTTTCCTTTTTCTCCCCAAAGCCCCCCGGTACATAGTTGTGTATTCTTCGTTGTGGGTCCTTCTAGTTGTGGCATGTGGGACGCCGCCTCAGCGTGGTTTGATGAGCAGTGCCATGTCCGCCCAGGACCCGAACCAACGAAGCACTGGGCCGCCTGCAGCGTAGCGCGCGAACTCAACCACTCGGCCACGGGGCCAGCCCCTGCTTTTAAAAGCCTTTATGGTACAAAATTACTAAGGAATATGTGTTTAGCACAGGAAGAAAGAGTGGAGTAAGCACCTGCTTTTGAGAAATATCTTTTCAGGCCTGGAGGAGGACAGTTTGGGTTTCATTTGTGTCTGGAGCTGATCGTCTACCATAAGAATTCACCTGGGGGATTGCCCTAGTGGACACTGAGTTTTTGTGAACACAGGGGACATGGGCCATCTAGTAGAGAGTAGAGGGTTCCCTAACTATATTGAAATATAAGGACTCTTACGATGTCCAGACAAACTTTGTCCAGGTAACAGTTCCCCAAAAGAATGGACACATGGCTGTTATTGAAGAACATAATCCCATGGTTCTCATGTAACTGAAAAATAATGAGGAAGCACACCCTTACCTGGTTGACATAACAGAGGGCATGATTAGACATCACCCAAGACACAAGGATCAAAATACACTGGAATTTTTTTGGTTTGTTTCATATAATTTTATGAATACATTTGGGGAGAAAAACATACAAAAGAAAAACAGTCCACTTGAAATGAAAGTTTGAACTGGCCGAGTCTGAACATGGTATCCTAATCTAAGAGAAAATGAACACGGAGACCCTCCATTCCGTATTACATTTGCCTGCCTTGAAAAGGTCAGGAGCGTTTCTTCAGTAAGGCCTGTGCCTTTCCTAAATTACCAAGGAGAGGACGCACGCATGTGAACTTGTGAACTTCATGATTAGAAACGGGAACTGATTCTGCTTACAGGTACTGATGGCGAAATAAATTGGGGTAGTTAAACGCATGACATTAGGGAGTTTTGAGTGCCTTTCTTGGTCCTTCATCTTCATGCAGATCTGAGCGTCATGATGTCAATGTCAATGGAAGCACCAAGGACTGACCCGCTGCCTCCTCTCTGCCTCTACTCCTCAGTACCAGGAGCTGATTTCATGAACTTCACAATGCACTTGATTTGGTTTTGACAAATTTGTGATGTGCTTTGGGATAAAAATTTAATTGACTATTATTTCAGGCTTTGTCATCAGAAAGGTCATTGGAGAAAAATACATAGGGAAATTCTGAAGTATGAAAATTGTCAGTTAATCTGAGCTTTTCATTTGACTGAGGTTTTATTTTTAGGTCTAATTTCACCGTGCTATGCCAAAGGCCACTGTAAAACTTGATGGAGAAATAATTTTCTTTTTAAAATGATATAACGTTTAATTGTAATTCTAATTATAATCAGTTTAATGGTAATATTAAGGTATATTATGAATGGAGGCTAAGAGTCCTTTTTGCTTTACTCCTTGGCAACTTGCGAATTGCGAAGCTACTGAAGTCGAATGGCATTTGGAATTATGTACTGACCACTTACTATGCATCGAATGCTAAATTCACTGCCTTGGGCAGTGTGAAAAAATGTTTACATACATGCACTTTAAAGATTACTTGCATTTCAGATCATAGGAAAGAAAGATATATAATTGGAAGTGTGATTTTCTTGGATCTCCTATTTATTTTTATTTATATGTTATTTTTATTTAGTCTATGGGTGGTATTTTCCTTCATAATCATTTCCTAAAAATTATGCAAAATGTTGTCTATATTTACTCTTTCTCTTTTCTGCTATAATTGCTTTAATTATATTCTTCAATAATTCTTCATTTCATGAGTTACTAAATAGAAATAGATGTAAATATTAATTTGCTATCTTTAAAGAAAAGTCAACATAACAGCCTCAACTTACATTCACTCATTCTCATCTTCATTGTTTTTATTTTTCAGTAAATATTGAGTGTTTCTTGCATACCTTTAATTTACTGGTGCAAGAAAAAACTAAAATAAGATATGTGGCTCATATCAGCTTTTAAAGAATGCCTGAGGGATGTAGACACTCCAAGATTTGATTACACATCAAATAACAAGAACAGAAAGTAAGAAGTAAATAGCTTTTTTTTTTTTTAAAGGACAAACTAGACTATTGGAAAAGACTTTTCCAGAGACTAATGGAAAAGGTTCATAAAAGACAGGAAATAGATATATGTTGACGAATGAGGAGACTTTGGATGAGTCAGAAGTTAAGTGGAGAGAATTACAGGAAATGGAACCAGTAAGAGCCAACGCAGAGTTAGGAACACAGTGGGCAACAGATGAGCAGGAGCAAAAAAGAAGGTTTGTGTGGAAGGAAGGAGGAGTTAGTCAAATGGAAAAGTTTGGAGCTGATTTTACAACGCTTTATTCCAGCTCTTTCGCTCACATGGGAAAGCCATAGTCCTAAAGGATGGTGGTGCAAGATACTTCAATTTCCGATTGTAACAAAACCCCTGGTACTTTTTAGCAGATTAATGACCACTTGATACATTTCAAGAAAGCATTTTATATTTTCTTAAACAGATTATTCAACACTGACACTAATGGGGGGCTGAGAGCCTAGTATTATTCTCAGATATATTTTCCAATCAATGCTTTAATCATTTTTTGAAAAGTACTAATTGTTGCCTCAATCACAGATTTGATAAAGCAGGAATGGGTTATGCTACACCTAATTGTTCTTTCTTCTCTTTTATATTATTCTCATTTTATAACGATTATTTTAAAAACAAGTTTTAATTGTAAAAATGAGTCATTTTATATTTCTCATATTCAAAAATGGAACTCAAGCGTGTGATTCTGGTAGGCTCTCTTCGTTTTACTTATCTTTAAAAAGTGAACCAAAATGCTTGCCTTAAGGAAGTGCAGCCAAGTTGATATTGATGGGCCCTGGGTTTCTTCTGGCTTGTTTTGCCATCCTGCAGTGAGTGTGTCATCAAGCAGATATGAGAAGTGTATGAACACTTGCGTTTTGTTCACAGTCGTCTAAGTCAGATTTCATCTGCTAATGGGCAGCCCAATTCTCTGAAGTATTTAAATCCATCTGGTGCTTTCCATGTTTCTGCGATATATTTACTCACTGCCATAACTTAGATGTCAGCAACATGTTTCTCTGTCTGGAATTATCCACTTTTGTCATTCAAATTACTAGTCTGCATATTACATGAGCTTTCATTTACATGCAACCTTACTTTTGTTACTACTTTTAAATCCCATTAGGAATTTTGAGATATGTTTCTAGACTCTGACTGCGGATTGTGATCCAAATTACTGTTCATCGATTCCTCCTAAAGGGGCATATTGTTGCTTCATGTTTCTGAGATCAAGTAGTTGCACACCAAGAAGATCATCTATAGATGAATCAGAGGAATAGGTACAAGCCAACAGTGAGAGATCAATTAAGTAGGATGTTACTAATGTCCTTCAAGAGAATAATTTGTATATAAATATAGATATAAACCAAACTTTAAGGAACTCAGGCAGAATCACATGTTGAAGAAGTGAAAGTGACAATAATACAATTCACCTATTCATAATGATTGACAGTTATCTAAAGCAAGAAATAGGGGAATAAATGGGATAAGAAGTAGAATGAAGTTGACTTTTCAAGAAAGAAGAGCCTGTATGTCTATGAAGATGAGGGAAAGGACCAATAAGGACCAATACTCCAAGCGTGTAGAAAGAATGTAATTATTATAGGGAGAGTCCATGGGATGATGGAAGGTGATATGGGTCAATGATGTAAGTAGAAAAGAACTAAAGATTATTGGGAAGGTGGTCTGTATGTTACCTTTTCACTCCGGTGTTTCCCTGATTGCAGAAGCTTTTTAGTTAGATATAGTCCAGCTTGTCTAATTTCAGGTCTTACATTTAACTCCTTAATCCATTTTGAGTTGCCTTTTGGGTATGGTGTAAGATAATGTTCCAATTTCATTCTTTTGCATGTGGATATCCAATTTCCCTAGTATAATTTATTGAAGAGAATATTCTATCCCAATTGTGTGTTCCTGGCACCACTGTCAAAGATTAGTTAACTGTAAACATGTGGGTTTACTTCTGGACGCTGCATTCTGTTCCACTGGTCTATATGTCTGCCTTTGTGCTAGTGCCATGCTATTTTGACTACTGTAGGTTTGCAATATGTTTTGAAATCAGGAATTTTGTTCTTTCTCAAGACTGTTTTGGTTATTTGAAGTCCTTTGTGGTTCCATGTGAATTTTAGGATTGTTTTTGCTATTTATGTAAAAAAAGTGCCATTGGGACTTTAGTAGGGATTGCATTGAATTTGTAGATTGTGTTGGCCGTATGGACATTTTAACAATATTAAATCTTCAAATCCATGAACGCGGGATGTTTCTCCATTTACATTTGTCTTCTTTAATTTCTTTCAGCAGTGTTTTGTATTTTTCATTGTGTAAGTCTTTCTCCTCCTTAGTTAATTTTATTCCTAAGTATCTTATTCTTTTCAATGCTATTGTAAATGGGATTGTTTTCTTAACTTCCTTTTCAGATTGGTCATTGTTACTGCATAGAGAAACAATTGATTTTTGTATGTCTATGTAATTTTTGACTTAAACAATGTTTTGAAGCATAGGATCAAGACAAGAAAACCAGAAAATTGCAAAGACCAGGGGTGGGGGAGGTGGAGAGAGATGAGTTATAGGAGAAAATCAGCAGAGAAATGGGAGTCTAAGAGGGTAATATAAGCTGCAGTGTCATGGGTAATCAGATTCAGGCCTTTAACAATGAGTTCATCCATCTTCCTTGGGTATCTGCCATCTCCTGTGTGACAGGTACGGTGATGTGCCTTGGAAACACAATGGTGAAAGTTCGAGGACAGGAGGTAAGACTGAGGATCTTAATCTTGCAGGGACTGGAGCAAATTTTAGTACAGCCAAAATGCAGAGTGTTGGGTCAAGGCAATAGAAGATTTCAAGAAGAGAGGGGTCAGTACTGCCACTTTATACAGTTTCAGTGCATTTATTTTGGGTCAGAAGCTGTATTATAGGGATGTGGCAGATAAATGAAAGGAGAGGAAATAAGTGGAGAACTGAGCCAACATCAGATTAAGACCTTTAGTGCCTGTAAGCGTAAAGACAAGAGAGCCTACTCTCTTAAAGGTTACCCTAAATACAGGTGTATTTTTCAAAATGACACAAAATTTACATGAATTCTGGAGTTGGAACAGCTTTCTTGTACGTCGTCTAATTGCATAGTTCTGCATGAATTCACTGTAACGGACTCTGGGTTTTTTGTGCCTTTGCTTTTTCTGATGCCGCACTGCTCACTACTCAGCATGTGTGTGGTGGTCCAGCACTGATGGGGACTCATTTTAGGGAACTGGACTTTAGAGGAGAGGAATTAGAGGGATTGAAAGTGAGTTGGGAAATCAGGACTCAGAGGTTTGAGGGGAAGCAAGGTGTGATTTTGTTTTTCATTTGGGGAATGCTTGAGAATATCTAAATGTTGAAGGAATGCAATCTATAAAAAGAAAACATTTGGATATGCATAAGAAAGGCTATGATTAATGAAGCAAAGTTTGCTTAAAAGTTGGAAAGGATAAGAGTAGAAGAAGAAATGAAAGGATTAGCATTAGTCACCAAAGCAGCACACTCTAGCTAGGAAGTACAGTGGGAACCACAAGATGTCCCCCTAGAGTATAGCGTGTTCAAGGTGAATCAACACAATGCAACAATCGAGAGCGTCCAGTGGTTTAACACAAACATGTTTCTAATTAGTTCACATAAGTGTAGCTTGTGTCAACTGTGAAATATATGCACATACACTCATTTATTTTTAGTGAAGTGCATTGTGTTTTAAGGAATTTGATCAGAGAAATCAGTTGAACTAGACCTTATGTAATATTTACTTAGAAAATTTAAAACAATAGCTAGCAATTTTTTAATGCTCCCATGTGCCAGAGTTTGCTAAACACTTTAAAAACATCATTTATTTAATTTTCATCACAAACCTATGGGTTAGCGACTGTTAATATTGCCAGGGGTCATGAAGCCAGAACATAAACCAGGATTTGATTGTAAAGCCCCTGTTCTTATTCATAGTGACATACTGTTTTCTCTCATTTGCCATGTTTAAAGTAAGATTGAACGCGCAGAAATGGTTTCTGTAACCAGTTCTTTCATCACTGTGTGTCACAGACTGAGGTGCAGCTAGATTGGATCACAAAGGTAGAGGACCAATAGGAATTCGAGAAAAGTTTGATCATGCATTATCAAAACTCAGTAATAAGCTTCAGCGTTAGTTGAAGGGATGTTTTATAAGCCACTGATACAGATCAGTTTAAAAAGTGAATTTTTCACGGTAAGTGACAGATACATAAAATAATGAAGTGATATCTACCACAAAAATGTCTATTGAAACTCATAAAGAAGATTGTTTGAAAAGGACTGTGCAAAAACTCAAAGACATATAGACAGTGTCAGGTACCCTCGACTCTGTGAGCCCTGAGGCTGTCTCTGCAGGAGCGTTCTGTGGCTTCCCTTCTGCCTCCTTCCGGTCCATCCCTCTGGTGCTCTCTGCTTTCTTCTCTGTCCACTCTAAGCCATGTATTCTGGAGTAGTATTCCATTGTCCCCTCCGCTCTGTCCACTGCAGGCTCTGAAATCTATATTCCCCTTGAACACGCATGCCTGTGCTTCCAGAGTGATTTCCAGTCAACCTCCAGCTGGGAAGGCTGCTACATATGATTTTCTTTAGGCAGATAACATTTCTGGGAAGGACAGCCTACCGTTTTCGTTTTCATTTCCTAGTTGAGAAAACCGAAACTGGGAGTAATTTTTCCAAGGTCTGCCCCAGAATAACTAGTGTTGATGGGGGCTTAAATTCTTGCTTCCTAATGCCAAATATCATAGCTTTCTATTGGATAGTATTACCTGGATACAGAATTCTCCCAAGACAGTTGATAACACAACGTAAATGGCTTTGTGGATCTCACTCATTCAGATCATAATTCTTGGATTTGACAGGTAATTGTGCTGAGCTGTGAAGAGTGATGGAAACAATGTATGAGTAGAGGTAAAGGCACAGATGGTTGGTGAAAATTATAAAATAAAGGTGCCAGAGGTTATGAAGAATCATACCCAGAGTGTACATGTTCTGGCTGTTCTCAAAGCAACAGAAATTTATGATAAATATATGAATGCATGATGTCCTTGATGTTATTTTTTTACTATCATATTATTATTAAATGCCCTTAGTGTCTGATTTATTACCACAAGAGCTCAGTAGGTGCAGTGTTGCAGAATACATGTAGAAAAATACCGCTAATGCAAAACCACTGTGACTCGATGGAAAATCATTACCATAATAGCAAATTTCTTTCAGGATGCAAAAGAGCCCATTAGAAGCATTTTGATTATGCTTCTTTGTTGCTATGTTTTCTATTTTTACTTTACTTTCTCTATAATTACAAAGAGAAGAAACTACTATTACCACCTACTTCAGAGGCAAGAAAGGAAAATGAATGACAGATTTTTTCTTCTCTTTTTTCCACACGCAACATACCAATTTTATGTGACTTCTATTGTTTGTTTAATTGCTGTTAGAAGTTTTTCTAATAAACTATTTCAAAATTATTACACAGTGAAAAAAATGTTAATTCAAAGGAAACTAATATTATACAATCTATAAGCTTCCTAGTTGATCTCTATTTCTTTAAACAAAATCAAGTGTTTCTTTCTTCTTATTAGTTATACTATTAATTAGTCAGTCACATAGCTCTACAAAGGTTCAGAGAAAAACATCCCTTCCTTTTAAAGATGATGAACTCATTGTATGCACTACTTGCCTTCCATCTGATCCAGCTATGCAGATAGCAAGTTTAGATTCTAAGGCATCATTTTAAATAGTCAACATTCAATACTTATTTATTAAAGCAAGTTTAAAGTAAAAGAGTCCCCATTAATGCCTTTCTAAAAATGGAAGGCCAAAATGTACCAGCTCAGTCCTTAATTTGTAAATCCCAAGGAAGTTAACTCTATGAGATTCAGTTTTCTCCACAAGAATAGCCTAATAGTTTTTTTTCATAACCAAACATTTTAAGAATCTTTGTGACCTTGCGTTAGGCAAACAGTTCTCAGGTATGATACCAAAAGCACAATCCATAGAGGAATAAAGGACTGAATCTGACTTCAAAATTAAAAAGTTTTGTGCTCCAGAAGACGTCTTTAGGGAATAAGGAGACAAGCAACAGACTAAGATAAGATATTTGCAAATCATATATCTGGTAAATGATTTGTAGCAAGAATATCTGAAGAACTCTTACAACTCCACAATCAAAGCAACAAATGAACAACCCAATTTAAAAACTGGGGGAGAAGGAGAGTGGGGAGTGACTGTTAATAGGTACAAGCTTTCTTTTTGGGATGAAGGAATGTTTTAAAATTAGATTACTGTGATGATTGCGCATCTCTGTAAATATACTCAAAACCACTGAGTTGTACACTTTTTTTTTACCCCTGAGAAAGATTAGCCCTGAGCTAACATCTGCTGCCAATCCTCCTCTTTTTTGCCGAGGAAGACTGGCCTTGAGCTAACATCTGTGCCCATCTTCCTCTACTTTGTATGTGGGATGCCTGTCACAACATGGCTCGATAAGCAGTGTGTAGTTCCACGCTTGGGATCTGAACCGGTGAACCCTGGGTTGCTGAAGCAGTGTGCATGAACTGCTGCACCCCTGGGTGGGCCCCTGAGTTGTACACTTTTGATGGATGAACTATATTTTATGTAAGTAACATTTCAAGAAATTATTAAAAATGGGAAAATATGTGAATAGACATTTCAGCAAAGAAGTTGTATTAATGGCTAACAAACCCGTGAAAAGATGTTCAACGTCATCAGTCATTAGGAAATTGCAAATTAAAACCACAGTGGAATAACACTTCACACTCACTGCAATGGCTATAATCTAAACGATTAAAATGCAAGCATTGGCAAGCATGTGGAGAAAATGGAAACCTTAGATATTACTGGTGGAAGTCTACAATGATACAGGTACTTTGGAAAATAGTTTGACAATTTTTTAAAAAGTTAAATACGAATGTATCATACAACCCAGCAATTCTGTCCTAGGTATCTACTCAAAAGAAATGAAAGCGTGTGTTTACTAAAGACTTCATGTGAATGTTCATAGCAGCATTATTCATAACAGACAAAAGGTAGGAGAACTCAAAATTTTTCCATGGACTGGTGAATGGATATGCAGAATGTGGTATATCCATATAATGGGAGACTACTCAGTCATAAAAATGAACTAATTACTCATACATACTAAAACATGAATGAACCTTAAAACCTTATGGTAACTGATGAAAAAAAGACACCCAAAGGACTATCTGTTGTGTGACTTCATTTCTATGAAATGTCTAAAAAAGGCAAATCATATGTATATATACAGACAGAAAGAAGATTAATGGCTGCCTGAGGCTGGGGTGGAAACAGGGCTTGAAGGCAAATGGGTATGAGGAATCTTTTTGGGGTGATGGAAATGTTCTAAAACTGGATTGTGGCCATGGCTGCATAATTCTGTAAGTTAAAGAGAAACAATCGAAATGTACACTCAAATCGAGTGACATTTAATGGCGTGTAAATGATACTTCCATAAAGATGTCTAAAAAACTAAACAAAGAAAAGTGAAAATAAGCTGGAAGAGTTATTTAGAGCATTAAGAAGTAATAGGAAAATTGTTGATTGTTTCTCTCTCCATATATCCACATCAGACTATTAATCATATGTATATATTTGATTGAGTTTATATAGATGTGATTAATAGTCTGATGTTAATATGCTATTACTCTTACATTTCTACAGGAGTACTGCTGGTTAAAAATGGAAACCCTTCTTAAGAATAATTATAAACTAGAGCAGGTTCTTTTTAAGGTAATGAAATCAGGAGATCTTGTAACATAGACACCATTTGCCATCTTTGCAATATGGCTTAATGAAGGATCACTGTTGGCGGAATTGTCAATAAAACAACCTCCTGGGGTTCCCTTCAGGGTTATGAGTTAAGCAATTACTATGATTAAGAAAAGATGTCTGTTTATTGAAATGGTGAGGACTACTCATTTTTCTTTTATTGTTCATTGCTAATGGTAAGAGGGATAGCAAATTTGAAAGATATTGCATTCAAAACTACGATTCTTTTTCCTTGAATTATATTTTATTTATGGAATTAACTCGTGTGAGAAGTTAAGAACAACAGCTAAGAGTTGACGTATACGACTAAGTTTTTTATCTTGGTGATTTTCTGAGACCTAAATGACAGTTTAGCTCTTGGAATGCTTTTAAAAGGATGTGATGACGAGGGTCCCCACCGTGAATCATCCAGAGAAGTCATAGCTGTGGTGCATGTGCTTTGTGAGTTGGAAGATGGCGGAGCAGGCCTGTGGTTTAACATCTCTCACAAACCATGTTTTCCCTTTGCAACCATCCCTCTACCTCTGCCTACTTTTTCAAAAAGTGGAAATAAAACATCCTAACAGGAACATCCCTTTATTCCTCTTGGGAGAAAGTTCCCATCATTCCCTGGTGTAACAGAATGGCAATCCAGGATACATCCTACGAGTTCATGGTCCACTGAAACACTTCGGGGTTGAGAATTCCACGTGGTACAATCCATGCCTCCAAATATTAGTGCTTGCCTAGACGTCACTTTCTTGTACTGATGAACTTCCATATCAAGTGCGTGTGGATTGGTGACTTCCTACCATCAAAAATACATATTCCCAAAAAAGTGATATATAAACATGCCTTAACTCTATAGTGAAAGTGTGCTCTATCAAAATGGCATAGAACATCAATTTTACGATATTTGCTAGAATTCTATGAGAATAGAAAACGTCTCCCGAGCTGAAACTATTTGGTATTCGATTTTCTGGCAATATATAGACATGCTGTATACCATGAGAAGAATTGCAGATTCAGCTAAATTGCAAGCCTAGCATAATAGGGCCCATCAGTCACTGTGCTTTAATTGCTGAAGGTAATAGTCATCTAAGGCAGGAATAAATTATGCCCAATTGTTAAGGACAATTATGTGCCTTATCAGCTGGTCCGAAACAAGAGACTAGAATATATGGCCCATTAATCTGTGTGTGAGCAGCTGTTATAATGTCCCTTCCAAAGAGAAAGTGAGAGGCCTCTTGGCCTCCCTTGTCAATAAGCAGCAAATTAAAAACAACTTAACTGGCATCTTCTGTATCACAGGTCATTTTTTAAAGGAGAATATTAACCTAGATAATAGATGTATATTACTTTTAAAACTAGTCAAGATTTCAGAGCCTTTACCCTCCATATTTCCTCAAATTCTACAACTAAAGCATTTCAGGAAAAAAAAAAGGCTCAAAACCAGGAGATTCTACAAGTCATCTTGAATCTTAATTCTTTATTTTCCTACATTTGCTTGCTTTTGTATTCCAGCCTTGAGCCTAGAAGGATAAGAAACTAATCAAATATATAACTAAACAAATGCATATTTTAAAAACAAGGAACAATGGAAAAAATACAGGTAAAAAAAGGGATGAAACCAAGGAGGGTAATTGCTAAATTCCTTCTCGGAAGCTCTGTATATTTTCTAAGTCCAAGTTTCAAAATTACATTTTAGAAAGCCTACCACAAACTTGCCTGATTTTATAGTAGCAAAGGCAAGGAGTGATATGATTCATACTGTCTTTATGAAAAAACAACCGATGATAAGAAAAACACAATTCTTAATACTGCCATTGGAAGGAAATTAATCACGAAGAGATCACTGCGTTATGTAGTGACTCATACCATCAACAGCATCCTTATCGATAAATACCGAAAGCATCATGATTTTCTTTTCCTTTTATTTCTTATGACGTTTCTCAGTCAGGGGATGGCATAGTACCAAAAAGTTGTCAGGTAAAATAATTGGTTCTGGGGATTACTTGGAAGGCAGACCATGTTTCTGATGAGCCCTAGGGAAAGGGATTGGCTAAAAGAACCTTAGTGATACATGTTGGCTAAGCATTACAAGGAAAATATGAGCTCAGGGGAGGATTGGCTGCTTCATAAGCAAGAAAAGACCATGTGTCACCTGGCTAGGAGCTGAATCCAGGGGCGGGATGGCCTTATGTTGACCCTCTTGGAAAGAACATGAGTGTTTTCAGTGTCTGTGAGGAAGAGCCAAGCAGGCATTTGGATATGACAAATGTAGAATGTGGCAGAAACTGGTAAGATATTACCCAATCACATTTCCTGTTTCTAGACATGTGGGAAGAGTGGCAGGTCCCAGTCTCCCTTGCAGGTAGATTGGGGCCGTGGGACTAGTGCTGGACAGTGGAACATAGCGGAGGATAATGGATGGTTTGCAGACCTTAGCCCTGGGAAAATTTGTGTGATCCCATGCAAGCCCTTCCTTTCTCCTGTCTCTGTTGCCCATGTCCTTTCAGGTGGGCACAACATGAAAGACTAGATTTCTGAGACACCGTATGGGAAGGGAGCCGATAGCCAGCCACTGCACATCTAACTGTGATGTGAGCTAGAGGGTATTACCCTGACTAAGCCAGTTAACGAAACAGTGTTGTATTATTAATGAAGAAGTAAGTGAGAAGCAGAATTTACCTGTCATCTTTTTTTAATCATTATTTAATCTAATGTTATCACATTTATTTAAATGTAGTGTGATTTCAGACTTATTTTGAAATTTTTTTACTTCTATCATCTTCAGAATTTTCTTTGCTTTCAATATTTGGAAGGTGTAGATGGGTTAAGTGAGCTATACAAGTCACAGAGTTCGTGAAAGCATCTGTTGGATTTTTGGACTTTTAATTTTTTTTTTTAGTAGGGAGTGATTTGGTAGCTTTTTTCATTTATTGCCTGGTAATTTTTTAGATTATAGGCTTTTGATGGGGTCAATTGTGGTTTTATTATATTATTAAATATTATATTTGTAATTATATTTTCCTAGATAACCATCCATTTCATCATCCATTTCATCAAAGTTGTCAACATTATTTGTGTAGAAGTTAAGCAATGTATTGCAACATGGTATTGAGTAAATCTTGACCTGAATGGGCCTGTTTCCACCACTTAATATCTGTATGAAATTGGTAGGCCAGTTGAACTGATTGAGAAAGTCTGTTAATTTTTTTTAATTTTTTGTAAGAAGGGTAATATTAGTACCTATTTTATGTTTGTTATGAGAATTAAATATATATATAAAGTCCTTAGAATCCAGTAGGAGGTGAATGTGTATTAAGTAATATTATTATTCCTCAACGTCGTGGTTTTCCTACTTCCATGATTTCAGTTGGGTTCGTTTGCTCCTTCTCCACTGGAAACTTCTATTTATTTATGTAAGTTTGAGTAATTTCCCTAGTCCCATATTCCCACATCAACTCTCTAGCCAGATGGGAAGCACGTCTCTTTCTCACTGCCTGTGGCAAACGGCGGATGGGCTGGGGGTGGACGTGGCGGGGAGGGACGAAGAGCACCTGGCTTGCCTGGCAGATCCTACTGTGGATTCCTTATTGATTACCGCCGATCTTTGACTCCTCGAATCGGGAAAGGCTATTCATTTTGTACAGCAGACCAAAAAAGAAATGTGAGAAGATGACAAAGCTGAAGTTAAATTTAAGTTTTGGAATCTCAATAGCATAATTCTTAAGGTACATTGTAGAGAATGGGTAATTAGATGGAAGAGAGTATACATGTTAATGTCTAGGACAAAGGGTTTAGATTGTTTACATTAAAAAAATAACATATTTAATGCACTAACAGCCTGTCACAGAACATGAAAATCACTAACTTGTCTTGGTAAGGATACACAAAACAGAGAAAGTATTTTAGGAAGCAAGAGTTTTTATAAGGATCGGGAAAACAAACTCTGTATTGGTAAAACAATATTAAACATTGATTGAACATTTCCAGCCCTGCCATTTATTAAGTATATAACCTTAAGCAAGTCCTTTTACATCTCTGAGCTGTAGTCTCTTCATTAGTAAAACAGTAAAAATAATAATTTTTAATGGGATTTTGAGTCACTATATAAAAAGTACTATATATACTACCTAGAGGAGAATAGGAGCTTAATACATATCAGTAATCTTTCCCTTGCTTTATTTTTCCTATCTTTTATAGATATACTCAAGGTGAAGGTAATAAAGAAAACTAGCTGTGCCATATATTGCAGCAATGTGTAAGAGAATAATACAAACAGTAAACTATTAATGGGATTTTGATTCCAACTAAAATAGGGGCCACAGCATAAACACCGAAAGGGAGAAACTATAAAAAACAATTACTATATGGTTACAGGCAGGATTTTAGTTTTAAGTTTTTCAGATTCTGAATATATGATTGTGCATAAGACCATCATCGTCTGAAAGTAAAAAACAAGTTAAAAAATATAGTTGAAGTATCTTTCCCATAAAGAAAGCAAATGCATTATTAGAATATATAGAATCTTTTTCTCTAGGGAGCATTCTGAACTGAAAAAAATTCTGGTTCTTAGGAAACACTATGTATACATGGAATTTTCCAAAATGACAGCTCTTTTTAATATGTAATTTCTAAAACTGCATACTTATAAAATTATTAGTGAAATCCTAAAACGAAAGGAAAGTAAGGAAATTTAATTGTCATCAAATCTATTTTATAATGTCTCAGAAAGAGCATGTTTACTTGCTTTCATGATTTTTCTTTCAATGAAGTTCTTAAAGCTTTTCCATTCATTAATAATGAATGAAAAATCTTAGAATTAGTTTTGCTTGACCGCACTTTTCACCAACAAAAAAAACAAAACGCAGTTGTTTAGAGCTCTCTTAGTTCAGACTGACGGTTCTCCAGTAGCAATATTTCATCCGTCAGTTCATTTAATTCCTCACCAAAGAATTAAAACAAAACTTAGGACACATAAGGCAATATCATGGTTTGTATGATGCGCCTAACGGAGTGTTTATAGGAAAAATTAGAACTTAAATACATGTTTTATTAAAGAAGAATGGTCTGAAATCAATGATCTCAGCTTCCACAAAGAATCCAGAAAAAGTTCCAGTTAAACCCAAAGAAACACAATGAGCTATACAAGCAAACAATAGAGAACAACAAAATTAAAAGTTATTCTTTAAAATAGCTAATAAAATTGAAACCCCAGCAAGACTAATTTAAAAAAGTTACCAATATCAAAAATGAAAGTGGCATCACTACTGAATCTACAGATATTAAAAGGATCATAGGGGAATATATAGACAAATTTCTGCCAATGAACACAATTCAGTGAAGTGAATAAAAACATTGGAAAAAGATAACTTACAAAAACTAATAAAAAATAGGAAATTAGAATATCCGTATATTTAATAACAAAATTGAATGCATTTTCTAAAATCTTTCCCAAAGAAAACTCCTGTCACGTATGGTTTCATTGAAGAATTCTATTAAACGTATGGGGAAGAATTAGCACCAATTTACTCAAACCTCTTCAAAAAGTTAGAAGGGAAAGAAACATTTCTCAACTCCTTATTTGAAATAACCGTAATCTTGATACCAAAACCAAGTAAACATGTACAAAAAAGAAAATTAAAGACCAATGTTCCTCATGAACAGATACAAAGATGCATGATGAAATATTAGTAAATTGAATCCAGCAATGTATTAAAAAAAGATATTATCTCATGACCAGGAGTGATACATTTGAAAGAATGCAAGGTTGCCTTGGCATTCAAAAATCAATCAAGTTGCTTATCACATTAGCAAAATAAAGGAGAAAATTATACAATCATGTTAATAGATGTAGAAAAATCATTTAACAGATCTTTTTTTTTTAAAGATTTTATTTTTTCCTTTTTCTCCCCAAAGCCCCCCAGTACATAGTTGTGTATTCTTCGTTGTGGGTTCCTCTAGTTGTGGCATGTGGGACGCTGCCTCAGCGTGGTTTGACGAGCAGTGCCACGTCCGCGCCCAGGATTCGAACCGTCGAAACACTGGGCCGCCTGCAGCGGAGCACGCGAACTTAACCACTCGGCCACGGGGCCAGCCCCAACAGATCTTAACACCGACTCATGACAAGACCTCTGAGCAAACAAGGAATAGAAGGAAACCTGGCCAATCAGATAAAGGGCATCTATAAAATAACCTGCATCTAACACCGTACTTAATGATGGAATATGAAATTCTTTCTGCCTAAGCCAGATCCAAGGCATGGATATCTTTTCTCAACACTGAAGATCCTGGCTAGTGTTATAAGGCTAGTAAGTAAACACGTTGACTGTCTTTATCTGCAAATACCATAATTTTCTTTTTCTTTCTCATGATTTTTCCCCCCTCTTTTTGCTTGAGGAAGGTTGTCCCTGAGCTAACATCTGTGCCAATCTTCCTCTATTTTGTATATGGGTTGCCTCCACAGCACGGCTTGATGAATGGTGTGTAAGTCCATGCCCAGGATCTGAACTGCGAACCCTGGGGCACCAAAGTGGAACGTGCGAACTTAACCACCATGCTGCCACCAGGCTGGCCCCAACAAATACCATATTTTAAGCAGGAAACTCCTAAGCCAAATACAATAAACTAATAGGACCAATAAGTGAATTTAACAAATCCATAGTATACAATATCAATATACAAAAAAAGTATTTTCGTATACTAAAATAAAATTCCTGAAAAATGAAATGATTTTACCCCATTCTTTTTTTTTTTTTTTGAGGAAGGTTGGCCCTGAGCTAACATCCACTGCCAATCTTTCTCTTTTTGGCTGAGAAAGATTGGCCCTGATCTAACATCTGTACCCATCTTTGTCTATTTTATAAGTGGGACACTTCCCACAGCATGGCTTGATAAGCAGTGTGTTGGTTAGTGCCCTGGGCCTGAACCGGTGAACCCTGGGCTGCTGAAGTGGAGCTCGAGAACTTAACAGCTAGGCCATCTGGCCAGCTGCTTTACCTCATTCTTGAAGGATACTTTTGCTGGCTATTAAAATTTAGAGATAGTTTTTGTTTGTTTTCTGTTTTAATACACTTTAAATACGTCATGCCAGTGTCACCTGGCCTCTAGTTTCTGAGAAGTCCATGATTATTTGTATCTTTGTTCCTGTGCATGCAGTGTAAAGTTTTCTCTAGCTGCTTTCAATGTTTACTATTTATCTTTGATTTTCACTAGTTCTTTTCATAATGTACTTAGTTGATTTTCTTTGCATTTATCCTGCTTTGGATCAGCTAAATTTCTGGAATCTGTAAATTTATGTCTTTCACCAAATTGGGAAGATTTTCGGCCATTATTTCTTCAAATATTTTTGTCCTTACTCTATTCTCTCTTCCCCTGAGAACCCAATTACACACACGTTAGAACTTTTTATATTGTTCCATAGGTTCCTGAGTTTTTGCTCCTTATAAAAAAACAGACCTGTTAATCTTTGTTCTCTAGATTGGACAATTTCTATTCAGCTATCTTCAATTTCACTATATGTCCTCTCTAATTACTATTAAGAACATTCAATGGATTTTAAAATTTCAGTTGTTGTATTTTCAGTTTTGGAATTTATTCTTTTTTTTAGTTTATGTTTCTGTGCTAGAATTATTTATTTATTAACTAATTATGAGGTATTTTCCTTTACACATTTGAACCTAATTATGATAGCTTAAAATCTTTGTCTGCTAAGTCCAACATATGGTTCATTACAGGGACTAACCTCCTTTAAATGCCTTTCCTCTTTAAGTATGGGTCGTATTCCCCAGTTTCTTCGTGTATCCAATAATTATAGTTTGTATTTAATGTGAATACTAAGTTTTAGAGACTCTGGATTATTTTTATTCCTTTATAAAGTGTAACAGATTACAACGAATATAAGAAATTATTAATGTTAATGAGGTATCTTAGACATTTTCTTATGCTAAGTCTTTGAAATAAAATACTAGCATGTATTTTATACCTGTAGCACGTATTAATTTGGACTAGCCACAGTTCAAGTCATCGGTAGTCACATGTAGCTACCATACTGTATGCACACATACATTTATAGCAATCTCAGCTAAAGTTGTCACAAGCAACCAAGATTGAAATAAACATTTTTGCCAAAATTAAAGACCAAACAAGACCAATTGACTTATGATTTTGAAGTATTTATCTTTGTGTCGACCTCAAAGATCCATCAGATTTCGTAAACTGTTGCTTTTGAAATGAGATTTGCAGATTAATCTGCCAATTGGCAAAGAGAAGTAGGTCTTACAGGCTGGTGTTCCAACTGAATTGACCAGTAGCTACAACAATCGTCAAGTGAAAGGAAATTGACAAAGATAATAAGATAGAAACCCTAAGGACAACACCGGAGACAATTAATGCTGCAGGTTGGACCAATGACAATTCCAAGAGGACACGACTATTAAACACAGAAGGAATTTAGCAATTGAAACAGAAAAGAACTGGACAGAAAGAATAGGCAGTTTTTCACTGTAATGTTGAGAATATTACCTAGAATGATTCAGTATTGTGAGCAAATCATAGATCTCCTCCTTTCACATCCCCAAATAATATGTTTATGGGGCTCTTTTCCTCACTCCTCCTGTTCCTGTTTATTAATATCTGATTTCCAGAAAAAAGTAATTTTAATTAGAGTTAAATAGAAAATAGAATTAAGTAGAGCCTTTTAAAAATGTTGATCACTTAAACTGCCTTTTGGAATTAGAATTTTGAGTCTTATTCCTAAATTTTTAATAGGTCTATTTTCGTGTTTAGAATGTTGTCTAGATTATCTCCTGTTTGTCTCTTATTATTTGAAATTAGATCAGAGCGAGTGCTGTTAGCTGAGTTTCTGTTCTCACACACTAATCAAGGAGCATAAATCACGATAATTGACCTGGGTTTAGTTCTGTTCCTCCTTCTAGTTAATTAGAGATTTGGTTATCACAACTAGATAAAAGAAGTAAAAAGCACTAATTGAATGATGATTTGGAATGTTAAAAACTCAGTGCATAATCATTCACTGGCTATTAGGAATGAAAGCCTACTTTTACTTGGGTTTTAGAAACAGGATTTTGAGCAAAGTTAGAATAAATTTCCTTAAACTCAACTCACATTTTCATAATTAAAATAACCCGGTTCACTAGTCTCACAGTGTTCAAGGTAGATACATGAGATAAATCATGGACTTAGAATGACTTACTTCTCCCATGTTAACATTTCCTGAAAATAAAAGAAAGGTGCACATTTCTAGGTAGTGTCATGAAGAAGTAGAGATGACTCTGCCTTAAGAATTTGAGTGAAAGCTCAGTTTAAAGGGGAAAGAAAGAATTCCATCTTTCTATAAACCATTTTAATTCCAAACAAGGATAATAGATGAAAATTTAAAAAGCAAACATGGGGGCTGGCCCCGTGGCCAAGTGGTTAAGTTCCCGCGCTATGCTGCAGGCGGCCCAGTGTTTCGTTGGTTCGAATCCTGGGCACGGACATGGCACTGCTCATCAGACCACGCTGAGGCAGTGTCCCACATGCCACAACTAGAAGGACCCACAACAAAGAATATACAACTATGTACCTGGGGGCTTTGGGGAGAAAAAGGAAAAAATAAAATCTTAAAAAAAAAAAGCAATCAGGATTCTCTCGGTAGAATTATAAAAGTGATTTTATTTAACTGATTTTAAATAAAATAAAAACATAAGAGAAATAGTTTGAAGATCAGAGTCATAAACCGTTCCATGAAAGGTTCTTAAAAAACTAAGCCACTTTCTCTTTGAGGACTCATAAACAAATGTAATGACTATATGCAAAATATTACATCGTGCCACATGGAAGGAGCTTTATCTACACAACTGGATGTCCTCTTTTCCCTCACTTTTGCAAACCCCACTTTCTATGGTTAAAAATTGATTTCTGATCATGATGTGGATCAGCCTGATGAGAAAAAAAAGTATATTTTATTTTTTCCTCCTTTTTAAATCAAACTTTTTTATAATTATAGATTCACATGCAGTTGTAAGGAATAATACTAAGTGATCCTGTATTCTCTCTACCCAATTTTGCCAATGGTAGCATCTTGCAAAACTATAGCACAATATCACAACCAGGAAGATGACATTGATACAATCCACTGATTTTATTTAGACGTCCCCATTTTAACATAGGCTTGTGTGTATGTGTGTGTTTAGTTTCATGTGTGTGTGTGTTTAGTTTTATGCAATTTTGTCACGTGTAGGTTCGTGGATCTACCACTACAGTCAAAACACAGAACAGTTCCATTAGCACAATGATCCTTTGTGTTACTCTTTTATAACTCCATCCACCTTGCTCCCACCTCCCGCTCCTATCCCTAACCCCTGGCAATCCCCAGTCTCTTCTCCATATCTATAATTGTTATTTCAAGGAGATTATGTAAATGGAATCATACAATATGTAACCTTTGGGATTGGCTTTTTTCACTCAGCACATTTCCCTTGAGATTTATGCAAGTTATTCTGTACATCAATAGTTCACTCCTTTTTAGTGCTGAGTAGTATTCCATAGTACGGATATACCATAATTTATTTAACTATTCATACATCAAAAAACATGTGATTTGGGGCCAGTCCCGTGGCTGAGTGGTTAAGTTTACGCGCTGGGCTGTGGCGGCCCAGGGTTTCTCAGGTTCGGATCCTGGGCATGGACATGGCGCTGCTTGTCAGGCCACGTTGAGGTGGCATCCTACATGCCACAACTAGAAGGACCTGCAACAAAGATATGCAACTATGTAGGGGGCGGTTTGGGGTGATAAAGAAGAAAAAAAAAAAACCGAGAAGATTGGCAACAGTTGCTAGTTCAGGTGCCAAAAAAAAAAAAAAAAACCCACGTGATTTGTTTTCAGTCTTTGGCTATTACAAATAACATGCAATGAACATTTGTCTACAGGTTTTTGTGAGTTCTTTCTCCTTTTTAGAAATACATATGTAAATTCTATGGACTTTTGCAATGTGGACTTTAAATACTTTATTTGCTTAAAATTGTAAGTTAAACAAGACAGGCAAACAATAGTTTCTTTGAAGATGTTTAACAAAAATGTGTTTGGGGATCATCACTTAAAAGTAATGTTTAGATTTGTCCATAAAGTAAATTCAAACATATTTGAGATAAAAATTTCCTTGAGAGAGAAGAGAGGTGATTTGAGGGAGAACCTTCTGCAGGTGAAGAAAATTAGAGAAGATATGGGGTTCTTGAACCAATTTGAAATGAAATTCCAGTAAGTTCTTCCGGAGCGGGATGTGCCCTTCCCTGGGTGGGGTCTGCACCCAGGAGGATGAGGGCGGCAGGGCTCGAACCTCTGGCACCCTCACTAAGTTCAATCACTCCTTTTCCTAGGGGAAAGTGGAGGAGGAGTCGTCATAGGGCTGATTGTTACACTAATTGATGTCTCTCTGCTTTCCTCGTGGAAGAAAACAGCAAGAGTTAGAAATGATTCTTCCTGCCTCTCAATGGTCTCATAAAACCACATATTATAATGCAAAATAAACGCCATTTTGGATTTCTTTAGAATTACTTAATGGCGGTTTTGAACATGAGGAAGCTCATGAAGAGCATGGTTTTGCTTGTTCAGCTAAGGGGCGAGAGCTTGCTGACGCAAAAGCTTTAATACTATTTACCAGACTCCCAGTTAACAGTGACATCTTCAGAACTTGGAGTAAAGAGTTAGATGTTTCCAGGGCATTCTTTGTCATTAATAAGGTAGAGGACTCTGAAAACTACTTGAATAAGATAAAAGCATATTGCTGTCTTCAAACAAAACAAAACAAAACAAAACAAAACCCCCAAACCAGAGATGTAACATATTTTTAAAAGAAAGCAAAGTTATAACTCACAAATTCCATACAATACCCACTTGCTTTCTAATATAGCTGTATTTCTAAAACAAGTCAAAGGTTTGAGTACTTCACTGAACTATAAAGCTGAATTCACGATAGTAAATCACAGACAGACGACAGTAATATCATGTGTCATCTTTTTCTCATTCAGTTTTGAAGAGGAAGCAATTCCTAGTCCCCCGACCTGTCTGTGTTCAGGGGAAGGCTGTATGCTGCCCTTCAGAAGTGGGTACTGTTGTTTCTTTGTGTTAAGGTCATTTAACTCACAAAAAACAGCTATTTCTCTCTTTCTGCAAATTAAACACACTCCCCGTTGTGTTGGAATGGATTTCAGTCCTTTGTAATTAAAGATCCAACTGTTCACCTCCTGAAACCAAGAGCTTTTTCCCATGTTGTTGCTTCATTTATCTCTGGGGAAAGACACTGATCCGCCCATTTGCCGTTGGAGTGACGCAGCTCTCTCAGTATTGTTGGCAGTCACGCTGTAATAAAAGTGAACAGTAGATATTTTGGAAGAGAACCATTACCTTAACTCTCTAATGAGTTTTGTTTTTCAAGAGCTTTCCAGTAAAAAAGATTTACAACAGAGGAAACCTCAAAGGAAGATGACTGGCTCTTCAGAGTCTTATCACTGCTCAGAGTAATTAAAATATTTCCTCTCAAGTTCTTCAGCTGGACTTTCTCTCCTTTTTCTAGTATTTCCTTTTGTCTTCCTTAACAGAATTTCATTTCTTGCTCATTTTCTGCTCTTTCACTTCAAATTCATTCCATGTTTCCACATGACCTATGATAAATTCCTCTTTTACTGTGTCCTAGTCTGGGTTCCCCAGAAAGCAGAGCCTGGGGCAGAGGGCGTATGTGTCATTACCAAGGGGAGCTTGAGTGAGTAAGGAGGGAGGAAGCAAAGGAGGAAGAAAGACTCAAGGTGAGGATGCATTTTCATGCCAGTGCTATTAAGCTTGTTGAACATGACTGGTTGCCAGATCCATGGTAACAAGCTCCAAGAGCTGAGTAAACTGCCTTGCAACCAACTTTGGAGTTGAAGGGAGAAGAACTCATTGACTGGATCCCATCTCTGATTGTCCAAAGGTTCACCCTATGAGATCTTGTATTTCTGCTGATGCATGTATGGCCATGTGCATCCCATTGGTTCTCCTGTAGAAATCAACAAGGAAGGCCTACACAGACGTAGAGGTGCCTTTGGGGGATGTCTGCAAGAAGCCAGCCAGAGTTCCCATAGAGCTGGTTGTGACAGCAGCAGGTGGAATAGAAGACGGTTGAAGTCTAGAGCATCCGAAGTGCTGCCTATTAAGTGTCCAGTGCACATGGCAACTGCTTCCTATAAATTGTTGGTCCATGCAGAAGCACAGGTGAAACTAGTCCTTGCAGTTGAGGGGGATTTAAAATAGTCTTAGAAAAGTGGTCTTGGAATTATTTCTTTTCCTCTGAGGAAGATTCGCCCTGAGTGTCTGTGCCAATCTTCCTCTGCTTTGTATGTGGGTTGATGCCACATCATGGTCGCCATGGGCACTGAAGCCAAACTTAACCACTAGGCCATGGAGCCAGCCCCTGGAATTATGTTTTTATGTTTCAAGAGGTCACTAATTCAGTCGTCTCTGAGCCACTAGAAGACAGGGATTGTACGTGATTCATTCTGCATTCTCAAAATGAAACATAACTTTGCCACAAAGCAGATGCTGCATACAATTTTTAGTATTAGTGAGTATTTATGCATAATTTGCATCTTAGGAACACTATGATTTACAAATTTGGTCATTAAAATAATAACTTCAGCGTACTTTTATGATACTAGTTCATAAGTTCGGTCTCTGACTTGCCAGGGCCATTTAAGAAGTCTGCTCTTAATAACTGTCATTTCATCTTAGAAATTTCTGTGTCCATTTTCATCTGACTAGTCTGGTCCATTCAAGCCCTAAAGTAGATGTGGAGAGATGTTATCCAATTTATCAGCTTGAAGGCACTTCCGATAGCTCAGATAATAGCCACTCATGCTTTTTTGTATTGATGTTGACTTAGGAAATTTTAGCTAAAATGGTTCACTGAGAACACTAACCAACTATAGTCAAACAGAGGTTGAAAAATAACCAATTAAGTGAGTAAGTAAAAGCAATATTACATTGGGCCATATTTATGCGGCTTTCTTTTATTTTGGCTTTTCCTGTCGAGGTTCTTTTTGAAGGGTAGGTGAATTACGTGGAGACTGAAACTTTGGGACATATTTAGCTGTTAGATTTAAAAAAAAATCAAACCCCTTTTGCTATAGAAATATTAATTTGTATTCTAGATTAAGGTACAACTAAGTGATTTGTTTCTCTTTCTGATAAAATTTAAGCAACTGATTTTTTTCAAATATAATAATAGATTCTTTACTTAGATCTTTTGTGTTCTTCTAAAATTTTATTTTGCAAAATACATCTCACGTTAATTTAAAGAGATATAGGGATTTTGAAATCATAATCTTTGAATAGCATTTAAGATGAATGGATTTTTGATTTGTCCAGTAGCAGAAATGAAAGAAACAAATTTGTACTCTCAAATCTTCATTTAACGACTTAATTGTCCATAAAATCTGCTGAATCCATCCATCCACTTGATAGGAGGATTGCTTTCTTTTTTGTTAATTTGCTGTTTTAGAAATAACGTCGTGGAAATGAGCAAGCATTTTGATGGAACATAAGCACCCAGAATGAGAAATGTAAATATTATTGGTCTACTTCCTCACTTGTCCCAGTATCCATGAGTCTTCAGTCAAGAGACTTTGCAGTTTCTCCTGCATCCTATATCTATCTATCGATACAGATATAATTTTCTTCACACTCCTTGACTCTGGATTCTGCCGTTTAGCCAAGAGAATCAGCTGGGAGTGACAGTGTCTGTCCAAATCTGGGAAGGCACATACAATAGGCCTTGCATATTTCTGTTGCTCTCTTGTGCCTTTTATATTGTCATGAGAAGGATATGCCCAGGCTAAGCCACTGGTCCCAGGAAGAAGATGAGAGACACAAGAAGCAGAGCTGTCCCATTTACAGCCTGCCACTCTGCCTAAGCTACAAACAAACGTGCAGTCCACACAAGATCTGCAAAGCCTCCCAGCCAAGGCCACTCCAGATAACATGACCCCCAGTCAATCCATAGACACAGGAGTTATAATAACAAATAATTCTTATTTAAAGCCACTATGTTTTGGGATAGATAGAGAACTGGTACAGTAAGTATGTGTCTGCTACCTACAGTCATCACGAACTACCCATAAAATATGAGGGTTATTGTCATTATGTTGAATAGCATTTCTGGAAAAATAATCGCTAATATTTGACCTGTAACTATAATACGACTAGCAATGGAGATATACTACTCTGCTGCCTTTACTGGAGGAATCTCTCAAATGTACATATAGAAGAGTATATTCAGATGGTACTGAAATAAATTTAATTCCATTCCATTCCACGGGGAATTTGGAAGCGCTGTTCTTCATAATAGCCTGTACATGCTTAGCAGAATTTTGTGAGTTTATGTAGAATATTTATGGTATAGTGTTATTCACAGAGACAGTTTCCATTAATCAGTCTAATTTATTTACTAAACCTTTATTGAATGCCTGCTTTTTCTGGATCTAAAAATAGAAATACAAATGGAATAGTCACTGCCTTTAAGGAGAATATAATATCATTGGAGAGATCAAATGTAAGTCAACTTGTATGAAGGGGTGTGAGAAATATGAAGACTCAATGTCACTTTGGAGTCTGCGTAAATAGAAATGTTTAGATGCTAGGACGGGAGATATTCCCCAGAAGACATTTGAAGGTTTTATGTAGATTGAAATGATTTGCCTTTTTAAAAAATATAAGAGAAAACGTATGTCCTAGATTTTAATTTCAATACTATTGAAAGTTTTCAACAAGTATTTTTTAAACCACCATACAAAATCAGTCACAAATGAAAACAAAATCAGAATTATTTTCCTCTTTTTATTTACTTTTTCCTGTGTTTACTTCATGAACATCTGTCTTCCCTTGAAGTCAGCCTATTTCATTACCTAAACAAATGGCCTGTTCGTTATAAAGTCTCACAAATCATTTCCCAAATAAATAAATCATTCAACATCATATCAGTTATGGGATACCCACATTTGATTATCATGCAGTCAATGCTTTGAAAGAAATACTTTAGGGCTCCAAATGTGAAAAACATACGCTACAGGAAATTGTGCCCAGATCCCAGGGACTGATAGCAATGCCCCCTATTTAATATTTACCACTGTTTCTCTCTAATTGGAAGTGACATCAAATAATTACTCAGGAGTACTTCTGCTCCTTGTTTGATCTGCTGCTTTGTCATGTTACCTTTAACTGAGACATAGATGAAGGAAAACCTTTCTTCTTAGCTTCTACATAATTGCTTGCAGATAAAAAGAAGCTCCTGGGGTTGGCCTGGTGGCATAGTGGTTAAGTGCCTGTGCTATGCTTCAGTGGCCAGGGCTTTACAGGTTCCAATTCCAAGCATGGACCTATACCCTGCTCATCAAGCCATGCAGTGGCAGCATCTCACCTACAAAATGGAGGTAGACTGGCACACAGGTTTGCTCAGGGCCAATCTTCCTCACCAAAAGAAAAAAAAAAAAAAGAAGCTCCATACTTCCCAAGCCATGATAGCACAGCCTACTGCCATGTCTCGTATTGCAGAAGTAGAGAGAGGTACGTGCAGAGATTAAAATTTGGGGCTCCAGAGGCAGGTTGCCTCCATCATACACCAGCTGGGAGTGACCTTCGGCAAGTTACTTAACACTTGGTTCCTCAGTTTCCTCACCTGTAAAATGAGCATTAAAAAAAGATCTAAGCTCATATGCTGTTATGAGGTTTGAATGATTTAACACATGTAAGGTGCATAGCACGTTGTGGGGCATACAGTTGACATTCCACAAGGACAAGCTGTGATATTTCCCTTCTCTCTGCCGTGGTTGGGGTCTCCAACTTCTACTTCCATTCTTGGATTTTTTTTTCCTTCATAACAGCGTACTTTTTAGGAATTCTACCCTATCTCCATGGCTTTGGGTGTGTATTTTCTCTGTCTGTCTCTATCAACTCTTCCTTTGATATATTAACAGCACACAGAGCACATCTTCCTTGTGTAGAGGCTGAGAGGAATGTAAAGAGCTCAGTTTTCTGAGAGGGGAGGGGGCCACACAGGGGAAGAGGAACTGAGCTGCCTTCTGTGCTCTTTCCTTGCAGATAACCTCACCCTCTTGAACCCTCAGAGAGCTTGGTAACAGAATGGATGGCCTGGGGAAATGGCCAGAGCATTTTGTACCATAATTCAGCAGATGAATATCAGAAGCAATGCACTATTTCTAGTAAATGCTGCCTTCTTCATTTGAAGGGGGCAGGCTCTAGAGAGTCCTGTGAAAACAAAACATAATTTGCCTGGATGCAAAATGCGTCGGTCTTTTCTTTTCTCTAAATGTATCCCATTTTCAAGTCTCTTTCCATTTTATTACATCAGGGAAGAACATTCAATTGTGTGCTGTTGTGGCTCGGATGGTTACATTCTTATTTTACTCTCTTTGTTCCTGGGCTAGGGGAAGTCTGTGTCATATGACACAAGTGGTGAGGACTCCTGAGAGTCCTTCATGGGGTAAATGGTAAAATTCCCAAGGTCCAAATCCTAAATACGAAGCCACGAATGGTTTTTGTGTGCTAGGTTGACACACAAAATATGTTTACAGCCAATTGTTTTTTCTCACGTAGTGATGGGTTTAAACTGAATAACCTACCTTTTCTCTGAATAACACGCCAATGATGGTGACAGGAAGAGATCCTGAGGATGAGGGGTGTGTCCTATAGTGCTGTCACAGGTAGCTCTCTGGTCCAAAATATGTTTTCTGGGTAAGTGTTGAGGCCATGAAATTTTTTTTGAACACAGGGCACATGAGAATCATATTTTCATGACTTTTCTGGATTTAGTGAAATAATTTATGTTAGCCTCCAAGTGAAGGAACAATTAATAGATTATTATCTTTAGTTGGAACTCAAATGATTAATGGTTTGAAATCCAGAAACCTGTCCTTGCTGATGCTTATTGGAGGCATTTACTTGGTTGGTGGCCAGAACCTCTATTACATTTTGTCACAGATCATAAAACGGGCTTGAGTGCCCTATATCCACAACATAGAGTAGATGGAATGCATTCACGAAATAAAATAGCATCTGACAATGCCGTACTTTGGTGATACTCTCATTGCAGTATATTCTCTGTTCTGAAACATTTTGGGCAAATATGTGAACGATTAAAGAGCACATGCTCTGGCTGGCAGAACTAAAGCATGTTTTCTGATTACCCACTGCATGCATGCACACGCATGAGAACGCACACATGTGCACACTCTCTAATTCCTTCTCTATCACTTTATTTCAAGAGCTCCTTTGTTTTAATTTTACTGTCTTCCATCCAAAATTGTGAAGGATAGATAAGTGTGCAAAGATTAAAGCAGCATTATGATAAGTAAGAAAAGTAAATGTTGATGACATTATCACAGACTCTTAATGACTGCAAAATAATCTCATTTTTATTCCTTTAAAGGATCTGAAATTGATCCCCATATACAGTTCAAGAAAAAGAGAGATGAAGACCTAAAATGGGACAACAAAATGTCCAGTAACTCTAAAAAAACCCACCAATTTTAATAGAGTTTTGGGTTTTAAAAAGTGAGCCTAACGTATTCTATATAAATAGCATGTCTTTCTAGTATTATAAAACTTACAAGTCACCAGGAAATTTTATCAGAGTTACTTGCAGATAATTTTAACACACAGATACACACACACAAATTAAGCTAGATAGATATTGAACTATGTCTGTTGCATATGAAGAACAATTGTAAAGTATTTCAGGTATGTTACAGTTTATCTTCTTGTGAAGTTACTGTTATCTGCCAGAGCATTTTCTCATTATTTCTAAACATTTGTAATGGATTGGCTCACTAGCATTGCTTGAAAGAGACAAAAAAAGCCTCCCATGTGAATTTAACCTAAGTTTCCTCTAAATAAGGTCCTTTTGTTGTGCCTCATTGTGTCATTCTTGCAAATTCTCCTAGCAGAGTCATTTTTGCAGTCAATTGATAAAAACAGGCACAAAGCAGGTTGCTATGATCTTGGCTGCTAAGGAGACGTTAGTGTGTGTGGTTGTAAACATGCCCATCCATCCTTAATGGCATTGCTTTATCACAAATCCAAGAAAGGAAAAAGCTGTCTTACAGCAAACCAATGTCCAGTAAAATCTGATACTCTCCCAGCCTGGGACTTGAATAACAATCTAAAGATATTATTATTACTATTATGTAAATTAATAAGATAAGGTAATATCACTTTGGAAATGGTTCAGTCTTTAATTGAAAGAGCACATGTAGAATTTGATAATTTTATTTTTCTTCAAGTTAAGTGCTCATTATTGAGAACAAAGCAAAGAGAGAGAAACTCAGCTAACCAGAAAAAATAAGATTATTCACAGCTCTTTTTTTTTTTTTTTTTTTGAGGAAGATTACAAACGGTGCCATGTCCGCACCCAGGATCCAAACTGGTGAACCCCGGACCGCCGGAGCAGCGCGTGCGCACTTAACCGCTGGACCACCAGGCCGGCCCCCATACACAGCTCTTAAGACAAGACAATTTTTTGCCAAAGCCACATTCGCTGGGCTCCTCTGACGTGCCCCTTGGTGTGGAATCTTCATCTGACAAGCCTAATAGTTCCTCACTGTGCAAAGGCGAAGCCTGGATGCAGCTTGGAGCCGAGGGAAGAGCACCTGTCCTCAAACGGCCCCTTGTTCTGAGGTGCTAGGGAACAGGTGGGGCTGAGACAGGAAAATCTAGATCCAGATTCTAGGTGTTGGCTTATAGACCAAGGCTATGAAACGCTGCTAATCAGCTAAAGGAAGTTTTATTATTTGAAAACCCATTTTAGAAAAATGGCAGTCTGGGATTAAGTCCGTCCTGACGCCCTCCCCTGGCAATAGTGCCATTGTAACAAGATGCAAAAGGTGAAAATGATACAACTCAGTTCCTGTCATGTATGATCAGATAGAACAGGGCCAAGAGCCTTCCTCCCTGGGAGCAGAGCCAGAGCGGACTGTGCTGCAGGCACTCACTGTTCTCAGACGGCAACGTAAGCAAGGAAACAATGAGTGCAGGCACTGTCTTTCCTTTCTTCCTCTAACAAATGGGAGTTCATTGTGGTTACTTAGTTGTCCCATCATAAGTATACATTAGAAGTGTTGGGGTCGATAAGATGATCTTTTGGTTATAGGGAACCAAACAATGCGGAACCACTTCTGGATCTCATTGAAAGGAATGCCCACCACCCAAAGGTCCTGGACTGAGAGCTGGAGCAGGGTTAGTATGCTTTTAGATGCATTATTTTATTCAGGATTATTTTTTACATTATATATAGGAGAAGGGGATGTGTGTGGATGCTAAGGAGGCAAGCAATAAAATGCAGTTACATTTTTGTCTGCTAAACTTTTTTTTCCTTTTGGGAGCCCTTATGTGTGCTGTGTGGGGCTGTCCATCAGGTGGGCTGGCTCTATGGGCACCTGACCTGAAGTAGGCAAATCAGGGCATGCCATCCCTGAGCACATTGATTGATATGTGGCTGGACGCAAGGAGAGCCATTTGTAGTCTTAAGGAGACCGATGTGGGAATACGGGAGCCTGAAGGTGCCAGGAGCATCTGCCAGCTGCATGGAGATGGCCATGAGAGTGAAGTGAAATAAAGGTCTGGATACCCAAGAAATGCAGCCGGGCCCCGTGCCTCAGCCAGGCCTTGGGCTTTCCGGGGATGTGCACCAGTAAACTACCTACTGTTTTACTTCCCTATTTATGCTGTGACAAATTTTCATAGGTTTAGTGGCTTAAAACAACACAAATTTATTCTCTTATAGTTCTGGAGATCAAAAGTCTGAAATTGGTCTTACATGACTAAAATCAGTGTCAGCTAAGCTGTGTTTGTTCTGGAAGGTCTGAGGGAGAATCTGTTTGCTTGGCTTTTCCAACTCCTGGAGGCAGCCTCCATTCCCTGGTTCGTGGCCCCTCCTTTCACCTTCAAAATGAGCCATGTAGCATCTTCAAATCTCTTTCTCTGCTTCCAATGTTCCATCATCTTCCCTGACTCTAACCCTCTTGTATCCTTCTTGTAAGGACCCTTGTAATATACTGGGCCCACCCATTTAACCCAGGATAATTTCCCCACGGCAAGATCCTTAACTTAATCACACTTTCAAAGTCCCTTTTCCCACGTAAAATAACATATTGACAAATTATAGGGATCTGGACATGACATCCTTGGGGAGACATTATTCAGTCTACCACACTTATTTTCAGCTGGTTTGAGTTGTGATTTTTGTCACTTTTATCCAGGAGAATACCAATTAAGACACAATGATTCTGCTTTTTTGTGTCCCATAGAAGTCAACTACCTGTTAACAATATATCCTCCTGCATTTAGTGCATATTGTAAATTCCAAGAAGCAGAGATGTTTAGAAGAAATGGCACCAGAATGTAAATTATTAGTATTTTAATTCTCGCTAGAGCAAGCTACATATTTGCTTTCAGACTTAGTTTATTCATTGGTAGCATACAGATAGTAACTCCTGATTTGCCTGATTCACAAAGTTACTATGAAAATCGAATAAGATTTGAAAACCCCACTAAATTCATGCTTCGTGCACAAACAAGTTCCTTCTGTTACTTTATCTCATGTATGTGTCAACTTTCAGGACGCGTTATTCATTCAACAATATTAACTGTAATTCTTGAGCTTGGGTCTTGTTATAATTGCTTTTGCATATTCCTCCTGCCTCATTAAAAAAAATAGATATGTGAGTGCCCTCTGGTTAAAGAAAGCAGAGAATACAAAATTTCCTTTTTTTCCCTGCCTCAAAATGCATTGAAAAAAATGGAAGAAAAAAAAGGGAGAAAAAATAACTTTTATGGATGCAAGGAAATGGCTATATCCTGCCGCTACAAGCTGGGAAGAAGATGTGTTGAATATTATGAAATATGAGACAAGTGAGGCTAGGAGGAACGAAAACATTTCTTTTCAGCTATCAGGGAGGTTAAAGATTCCCCTGATATCCTGTGGCTGAGTCCAGGATGACTATTCTTTGTTTAGTTCAGAGAGACGAGATACAGGACTGTGACCAGGCAGCCTCTGAAGATGGCTGAGGAGATGCTGATGAAGGAAAAACTGCGCTATAGCACGTTTTTATAATCCACATCCTAGCCTACAATCTAAGCAGGGATGCTTGACCTAAAGAAGGTGGGAAGGTAAATAACAGTCGCCAAGTCAACAATTAATATATAGACATTGCTGTGAACACGCTGGCATCACAGATAATAAAACTGAGGGGAGACATACCCCAAAGACAGAAGAAATAACAGTTTTGATGAGAGTGTGTTTGATAGAGCATGCTCCAATTTGTTATAGATGCGTCCATGAAATATGGATGAGTGAGAACCAATCAGAAAAGAACCAGCATGAGATCTGCACATAAGCACCCCACTGCTACCAATCAAAAGAGGAAAGAAATTAATATAGGAAGCAAAAGAATGACATAAAAAAAAATTGCCCAGGGAACGAGAGGGAGAGGTCACCAAAATAACTCACATTATCAAAATATCCCTAAACAAATTCCTTAAAAGAGAGATGAAAACATTTAAAGAAATGATTATATGACAAAAGAAGAAAACAGAGTAAGGAAAAAAATTAAGACATTGAAGAGACAGAATCCACATATATATATCTGTATATGTAAAAAACAGAATATAATACATTGTCTAGAATATAATTCTCAAATATAAAATTGAACAACGTGTTTTTTCCCTGAACTAGGAGCTTGAATTTGTCCTGTGAAAAGGTGCATCTTGTCTTGTCCCAGGAAAAAAAGTTAAAGGCAAATTTAATTGATATTTTTAAAAAATGTAAGTTTTATAATTATTCAGGTCAAATGAGCCCAACAGCCCAGGAGACAAGTGCCACTGGGTAGATAATTTGCTAAGAGGAGGGGCCATGCCATGCAGGAGGGCCACAGGGGGAAGTGCTAGGGTGATTTAGGAGGCAGAGGGAGTGCAGAGAAAAGGTGGACAAAAGTGTTTATTGTGATTTCCATGGGAAGGAACAGACGAGGCAGGGTAGCAGGCTTGGGCTTGGCTGGTTGGACTAATTTCAGCAGGCTCTGTGGTGGAGGGGCTGCCCCTACTTGTCTGTCACCTGGTCCTGGGGTGAGGAAGGCCGGGCAATGCTGGCCTGAGTGTGAGCACCCCCGTGGGAGGTGGTTGGGGAATGGACTTTGGACTCGTTGGTTTGCATATAAAAGGCACACTTTTGGTGGGGTTGTTTGCTATCTCCAGGAATTGGCTAATCCTGGAAGAAACAGTCTCTACCAGTGTCAGCAAGGCCCCAGATGTCAAAGTATCAGGAAATACAAAAAACAGAAAAAATTATTACTATGGTTTGTAGTAGGAGGGCTCTTAATAGACAAAGAATTGCAATCCGAAAGAATGGTTTGCCACGCCATGTCAAAAATGTCACTTGGGCATGTGATGTGATATTCACTTAATCAAAGCCTAATGAAATGACGTTACAGGCATACCTCATTTTATTGTGCTTGACTTTATTGCGCCTTGCAGATATTGCGTTTTTCACAAGTCCTTCCACCAGCAAAAGGTACAACTCACTGGAGGCTCAAATGAGAGTTTGCAATTTTTAGAAATAGAGTATTTTGTAATTAAAGTATGTACATTGTTTTTTTAGATGTAATGCTATTGTACTGTTACTAGACTACCATATAAACATAACTTTTATATGCCCTAGGAAATCAAAAAATTTATGTGACTCACTTTATTGTGATATTCGCTTTATTGCGGTGGTCTGGAACCGAACCCACGCCATCTCCGAGGTATGCTTGTATATGTTAGATCACTGCGGTTACAGGGGAACAAAGTTTTGACAGTTTCATGGTGTAGTGTTCAAAACGAAGTTTGTGTTTCCTTAAAAGTAGATATTCTAGGGGCTGGCCCCGTGGCCGAGTGGTTAAGTTCGCGCGCTCCGCTGCAGGCGGCCCAGTGTTTCGTCGGTTCGAATCCTGGGCGCGGACATGGCACTGCTCGTCAGACCACGCTGAGGCAGCGTCCCACATGCCACAACTAAAGGAACCCACAACGAAGAATACACAACTATGTACCGGGGGGCTTTGGGGAGAAAAAGGAAAAAATAAAATCTTAAAAAAAAAAAAAAAAAAGTAGATATTCTATGAATGTTCTATTGAAAATTTTTATATTTTCAAGGCAGAACATTGGTAATACCTACTTTGAAACTTTGTATTTCACTCTATGTAAATTAACACCTGAACAAAGAAGAAAGACTAATAAATTTTAATAACAAAAAATAGTGAAAGAAATACATCGATGGATGTATTTCCATACATGCCCACAAAGACTCCAGGCTCTTAAGAGTTTGTGTATAATTGGAATCTGGGATGTGCAAAAATCTGGCTCCCAGCCAGAAGGATAAAAAGGACTTTAGGATTCCAGACAAAAAGGAAAAAGACAAAGGGAAGGAATATTTATGAAGTCAGTGGGAGAACTTTTCATCCAGACTCAGTAACATGAACAATTAAACTTACTCTGAAACACAGACTTTTTCTTTTGTTAAAATAAATGCCTTCGGTATTAAGAATCTTGGAACTGTTCAGATGCAGTGGTAGAGAAGGGATGAGAAGCAAAACTAATCTATTCCGCACAAATGATGGTCAGTTTATAGCACTATAAGTATAAGATAACTATTCAAAAAACTGTGATTCACATACCTGTCAACAGAGCAAAACAAAAAAATTTCCTGATGCTGTTCTGCAGCGGACAAATATTATTTTAAAATAGATGTCAGTGACTAAAAGGAAGGCCTTGGGAACGTTTCTCATTAAAATCACAAATGGTACCGTGTTGGATGTGAGGACATACAGTCTGTAACACAAAATAAGACTCAAAATTTCCTTTATAAATAGGCGAAATGAAATGAACCATCAAAACAATGAAATTGAAGAGGGACATCCTTGGCTCATTGACTGTTCACTTCCATCATTAAAGTTTCTCATCTGAAAAACAGACATAAAATCTGTAAACAGACAAAGGACAAAATCCCTGGTCACAACATAGTTACTAGTGGCATGAAAAATTTTGATATAAAATCTATACATGCTTGACTCACTTCTAAATGCCATGTGCACCAAACTCTTTTAAAACTCCACAGAGTCAGTTTCAACTATTTAATTTTTGTTGAAGATAAAGATCTCTGTATTTTCAACAACATATAAAACCTTTAAGATAATTAGCATTTCTTACTTTTAAATCTGTGCATTTGTTTTGGAGAGAGAAAGAAACAGATAATTCAAATGTCTAAAATATTTAATAGCAAACGCTTGCTTTTTCATGTATTTCAGTGCTCTGTTTATTTTGAGTAGATCTCAATTCCATCTATTTACACTGAAACCCAATCAATAAACGAATTTATGCAGGAACAATAAGAATGTTCTTAAGAAGGAATTGATGGGAAATAAATGTGTGCCATGTTGGGAGAGAACATATATTTCCATGTACATTTTTTTTTTTTTTTTTGCTGAGAAAGATTAGCCCTGAGCTAACATCTGTTGCCAACCTTTCTCCCTTTTTGCTTGAGGAAGGGTAGCTCTGAGCTAACATCGGCCGATCTTCCTCCACTTTATATGTAGGTCACTGCCACAGCATGGTTGGCAAGTCTGCACCCGGGATCTGAACCCACAAACCTGGGCTGCCTAAGTGGTGCATGTTTAACTCAACCACTAGGCCATGGGGCTGTTCCTTCCATGTACATTTGAACTGCAGGTCTTAATGATCATTTATGCTGCTTAATCTAATTCTAAAGGTTGTCCTATTTGCTCATAAGGAAGACAAGGTAGGTACTGATGTTTATTCAAAAATGAGGAATTTGGAGCTTAACAGAGGGAAAGTATGGTACAAGAGAGGCAAGATAGGATGGATAGATAGTATTAAAAAGAACACTAGATAATAACCTAGGGTGATAGCTCACCTGCATTTTGACACCAACTGGAGTGCTGGGTATCACTTGATATCCCTTGATCTTAGCATTTGCTAGAACTGCTCTTAACCTACCAATTATTACTAAAATTTGTAATAATTCAATACGTCCTAACCATTTCCTTGCCTCCAGGATTCTTCCTATCATAAGTATGCTCCCCAGCTCCATCATTCGTGTAAACATTTTGAGGAATACCACATACCCAGTGAGGGTGTAACAAATACCAGCTCAATGTTTTTATTGTTAGTATATTATTCATTCAACAACTATTGGTAAACATGCATGATTATTCTGCTGTGTATCATATTTAAAAAGGGGAAACCATACAGACATGATTTCTGTCTTTATAGATCTTATACTCTAACAGGGCGACGAAAAGCATCTCTTCCAATCCATTTCTCCCCGTCATGCTGTAACAACAGCTCATTTTTTATAAGATGAAGTCCATTGCCCTGACATGTCACCCAAGGTCTTCCACGATGTCATATTTCCCTACAACTTCAGCCTCACTTATTGCCATTTGCTGTTTTTAAATTATAGCTTTCAAAGCACTCACGTTTTGTAATTCCCTTGTCCTACCTGCAGATTACTCATGCAGAATCTCACTTCTGTGCCTTTGTGTGTGATATTTCCCTTACCAGGAACTTTCTGGAAACAATGTAATCGATGCATATCCTTCGGCTCAAATTCCACCTTTTCTACATAGCCTTCTCTGATCTTTTCTCATCCTCCAGCCTTAGGCTGTGTGTCATTACGGAATGTGGCACATTGGTGTATAACAGTGGTTCTCAGCCAGGGGCAATCTACTCCAAAGGGGACATTTGGCAATGTCTGGAAACATTTTGGTTGTCACAACCAGGGCGATGATACTGTCATCCAGTGGGTGTAGGCCAGAGTTACCACTAAACATCCTACAATACACAAAAGAATCTTCCGCAAAAAAGAATTATCTGGTCCCACGTGTCAATAGTGCTGAGGCTGGGAGACATCGTGTTGAGGATTTTGTCTCAGCCACTAGGTTATGAGCTTCCCATGGCCAGAGCTCTGTCTTATTTGTCTTTATGTCCTCAGCATCGAGTCCAATCCCTGTATCATGCTTAATTGATATTTATTGGATAAGTTAAAGAAGAAAGGGAGTGAAGTGTGAATGACTATATGAATAATTAGAAAGTGTTTGGTTAATAATAAAGACATTGACTGTACTGAGGCCAACAGCAGTGCTTCCCAATTTGGGAATAAAACTTTTGAGTGGGGTGGGAGATGGCAGAAGAAAAGGGGACAGGAGACAGAAAGATCACAGGAACTGAGGATTAAAGTTCTAATCACAGAAAAGGAGAATTAAGAGGAAATATCAGAGACCCAGATGTACAGTGACATTTTCAACAGTTTAAACCCTTTCATAAATGGAAGAAAGGGTTTGAATAATGTTTATTATTACAGCCAATCAAGATTAATGATATATGTAGCTGCAATAAACAAGTTATTTATCGTTTTATTAAAATCAGAGTTAATGTAATTTACCTAAATATTAACACAACATTGATTATTTAAGATGCGCTATCCCAGTCTTTCTCTCTCTTTATTCTAGGGATAAAATTCTGTGTAAGTAAATGCTTCCTTTTTACGATATTAGTTAATAGTAGGTGAAAGCTTATAAAATGAGAGCTCCTTTGAACTGTCAAACTGAAATCAAATGGAAATAGTCTTGAAGTTTAAAATAGTTCTTTAAATTTTCATGCCTTTCTGAAGTGTATTATTTCAATCAATATCAGCCAGGAAAGCGTTGAATTACTACCGAAAGCAGTTCTTGAAATACTTCCAAGTTTTGTAGGAAAAAACTCCCAAAACTTAAAGGGCTGGAATCTCATGGGAGACAGCAAGGGAGAGAAGGTTACAAAGCCATGAGGAATCAGAGAATCTGAGACCCCAAACTTCCTTAAAAATCATCGACACAACTTTTAATAATGTCACATTTTCCCAAAAAGGTTAACTGAAAGTGTAATGAGAATTTCCCATCGCTACTTATAGTTAATTAGGAAAACTAATTTACTAATATATTTCTATGACATCCCATTCCGGAATTGAAGGTTCTCCCTCCTGCCCTCATCTTTCAGGTTCTTACAATGTACCTTTATTTTTCACCTCAAAAAATAATTTCTAAAGTTTTTACATATGAATAGTCTCCACATCGATCCACTTTTTTTGTTTCTCCCTTTAAAAGCACTTTAACTAAAACTACCCGTCAATGAAATGCTCTCCACAGAGGACACCTTTAGCCTTTTTTACTTTTTAAAAAATTTTATTATATTTTAAATCACCATTTTCATCAGCACTAAAATTTTATAAGCAAAATACTTTCTTAAACTCTTTCTTCTTTGGTACAAAAAAAATGAGAGACTCTGACTCTTAATACCACCTATTGGTTATCACTTAATTGCAGAAACAGAAATTTCTGATCCAAAAATTGTACATGCTTGGAGTAACATGAAGACATAACAGTTTATAGTAATCTCCCATCTGCCTGTAGGAGGCTCGTTAATGGCCACCCGAAGATATCAAGTTCTAACTCCCAGAACCTATAAACGTTACCCTATAGGGAAAAGGAGTCTGTTCGGAAGTGATTAAGTTAAGGATCTTGAGATGAGGAGATTATTCTGTATTATCAGTATGGGCCCTAATTGCAATCACAGTCGTTCTTATAAGAGGGAGATTTGATACAGACAGAAGAGAAAAGACACACACACAGAGGAGAAGGCAAGGTGACCATGGAGGCAGAGATTGGAATGATGTGACCACAAGCCAAGGAATGCTGGCTGCCACCAGAAGCAGGAAGAATAGATTCTCTCCTGGAGCCTCTGAAGGGAGCCTGGGCCTATTGACAACTTCATTTCAATCGAGAGACACTAACTTCAGACTTCCAGCTTCCAGAACCACGAGAGAATAAATTTCTATTATTTCAAATCCCTAAATTTGTGGCAATTTGTGACAGCAGTCACAAGAGACAAATACACGACACATGATATGAAAACGTATCTTAAGAAATAGATGGAAAAAAAGACAGAAAATGAATACTCCATTCCTTGGTCCATGTATGAATGTGAGGGAGGCCAGTCCCCCCAGTTCATATAGAGCCACAGAACCAGGTTTGGAGGTGAGTTAAGAAGTCGTTTGGCCCATGTTGATTTCTAATACAGGAACTCCCTGAAATAACCTCTCTCTTGGCCGATCATCAAGCATTTACCCAAGTTCTTTTAGAGACACCAAGCTTGCCATTTTTAAGGCAGTACATTCAGTGGTTGGTCAGCCATAATTCCTTGAGAAAAAATGCACATGTCATGATAAAAATGGAGACGACCTATTTATTAATTTGGCAAATATTAATTGAGCATCTGCAATGCATCGGGCAACTCTTCCAGGCACTGGGGTACAGCACAAAGAAAGAAGAAGAAGAAGAGAAGATCATTTGGTAATTTGCTAGAGCAGTCACAAGATACTAATACATGTCTGATATAAATTAAGGGGAAATAAAGCGTTACATGGGGACTGAAGTAGGAAATCAATAATGAGAATAAAGGAACACTAAAAAGAAAAGAAAAAAATGAGGTTGTTGATAATAAAATGATGAACTTCACATACACAACAAGATGTTGAGGGAGGATAAGTTTTTAAAAAATGAAAATCAGGCCTAATATTAAAGCAATTGCTTTGTCATTCATATCAAAAAGTCATTAATAACCTCCGGACAATGCAAAATAAATGGATTTTCACACAAGTATAGTTGTTTTAAACGAAACAATACAAATAACCTATATTAGTTAATTATGTCATTTCGGTTCTTCTAAGAAAGGAAACAAACCTTGAACTCTGTTTAATAAATATTAATATAGTTTACTCACCTTTTTAATTTCCACGTCTGTTATCCTCTTAGCTCAGCATAGTGCTGAATAAAGTTGCTTAGAATATCCTGTTTGGCCTCTCTTAAAATAATATAGTCACTGGGGCTGGCCCCGTGGCTGAGTGGTTAAGTTCACGTGCTCCGCTGCAGGCGGCCCAGTGTTTCGTTGGTTCGAATCCTGGGCACGGACATGGCACTGCTCATCAAACCACGCTGAGGCAGCGTCCCACATGCCACAACTAGAAGGACCCACAACCAGGAATATACAACTATGTACTGGGGGGCTTTGGGGAGAAAAAGGAAAAAAATAAAATCTTAAAAAAAAAATAATATAGTCAGATCATGTAAAGGGAAAGTGTGTGTAAGGAATCCACGGGGAAAAGCATGACCAGTAGAGGTAAGACTTTGAAAGCCTGTGTGTTAAAGACCAGATGAGGCAGACGAGGGAGAGCCTGCATGGCCGGCATAAGATTGTAATAACTGGGAAACAGGAAGCATCTTACTTTTAGAAGTTAAGCAAGTTGAAGGAGCAGGACATGGCAACAGGATCATTAACTGAAATAGCAGAAGGCAGAAAAGAAACGGGAGATAGGAGATGTGAGGTTAATGAAGGAATTTGTCAGTGAGCTCTTGGTCTGTCCAGTGAGAAACACGGGAAGAGAGAGAGGTGGGACAATTCAAATGAAGAATCCACAGAACTCATTGACCTTTTGGACAAAGGGGAATGAAGGAAGATAAGTTCAACAGTTCTCCAGGATTTTCATTGGAGATGGGTGGGGAAAACGTGAAAGAGGAAGAAAAATTATAGAGGCCAGTCGTGGTCGGATAAAAAATAATGAATGTGAACTTCCAAATAGAAACATTCAGTGGGTAATTAGCCATGCAGAAATGGAGTAAAATAAGAAGCTAGAATTCTGATTTTCTCAGTAGAAACCCAGGGACATCAATCAGTTTCATATTCTAACTTTCTTCAGCTGATGGAGTGAAATTCCTCTCTGACTCACTCTCTCTGACACTGAGTAGTAGTGCAAGAGATGGACATATGAGACTGAGCACAAAGAAATACGGTGTGTGGCTTTGGTGAAGTGTTCTGTTGGCCTGTAGATGAGAAAGAATCCTGTCAAGGTGAACCTGAAAAGCAATTAAAAAAAAAGTCTATGATTGATGTGAGGACTAATGTTTGTAATGGTAAAACTCATCAGCAGCAGGCTAGGAAAAGGAACTGTTGGAACTGGATTATTTGATCATGGAGCTATGATTTCAATGTCAGTGGCAACCTGGGATGGTAGAAAGACCAAGGAGTTGCATTGGAATTAGAATTCCAGTGTTCTACTTGCAAGGTGTGGGCAAGATACTCAACCCTTCTGTATCTCAGTTTCCGTATCCGTAAAAATAAATGTATTTTCCGTGGGGATATTGAAAGCATACAGTACCCCTACTATGTGAAAACAACGTGACAATTTCTAACACAGTGTCCGGCTCTTAATAGGTACCCAATAGACATTAATTCCCTTCTGTTTTTTGGTGAGGAAGATTGACCCTGAGCTTACATCTGTTGCCAATCTTCCTCTTTTTGCTTGAGGAAGACTGTCACTGAGCTAACAGTTGCGCCAATCTTCCTCTATTTTATATGTGGGACACTGCCACAGTATGGCTTGATGAGCAGCGTGTAGGTCTGTGCCTGGGGTCCAAACTCATGTACCCTGGGCTGCCAAAGTAGAGTGGTGTGAACTTAACCACTATGCCACCAGGCTGGTCCCTTAATTCCCTTCTTTATATCCTACCCACCTACCACACACACACAAGGAGAAAAAAAATCTAATTTTAATAGGTAATGCCTAGTTAAGAAAAATGATCATATTTATATTGCTTTGTGAAGAAAGGTTCAGATCAATAATAGGTAATAAAACTCTACCCTCAAGCTTCTACTGTTATAGCTTTGAATCCCATAGGTAGACTGAACATTTCTCAGGTTTTACATTACGTCGAGATAGAAAGAACGAGAAAAAAAAGTAACAAACAGAGCACTTTTATTTGGAAATGTTGAACTTTGGCATTCAAATTTTAGCCTTCGAGAATTTATTGAACTGTAAACTTATTATATGACCACTTTTCTGCAAATAGAGTATAGTTTAATAAAAAGTTTAAAAATGTTAAGCTTTCTTAATTTAAAAATTCAGCTGTCATGTATTAAATATTTAATATGTGTTAATGATTGTGAGTATATTGTTGCACTTAATCCCGTGAAAACAAACATATCACCCTGTAGTTGCTGAAATCATCTAATGTTTAAGCACACAGTGGCAATGTCTATGTTTTAACACTTTAATAAAATAGTTTAACTGTGCCCACAATTAATCAAGTCTAGGAAGCATAGATGTATTTTAAAATTGTTGTGTTATATAATAGACACTCAAAAGGGCAGGCATATTAGCCCATTGAGAGCCTGGAAAGGAACTGAGGACCAACATATTGCAGGATGAGTAAGAATTGCTTAAAATGGACTTTGAATGGATAGTTGGGTTGGCCTCAATCCGAATTGCTGTTGTAATTTATTTAATCCGGGGTATCGTCCAACATTTTATTCCAGGCAGATTTTAGGAGTTTAGCTTCAAAGGCACACTGGATTAAAATTCTTTAAAAGGGTACAGGCATGACCAACATTGAGAAGAGGGTTTACAGCTTTTCAGAAAGAGTGCTCAACGCTGAGGCCAGTTAGATTTCATCTCTCTGAAAAATGCTCTGATCACTGGGAAAACTAAGACAAAGTATGAATCTCGGGGTCAGCTTTAACATGCACAACATGAGTCACATTTTTAATTCGTAGTTGGAAAATGGACACATCTGATATTTTTGTGAGGCAAATGGTATGATTTTTTTTTTTTTCACACTGAGGAAAGAAAAAGCACATCTCACCTTTCATGGCCCCCTCCATTTTGTTATTTAGACATAATAAAGTAAAAATGTTTTAGACCAGCTCTAAAGAGGACTTGGGCTGGAGCATTAGGAGATGGCAATCAAGAGAGATTCACATTACTCTATCACTTCAATGTTTGAAACATTTAAAGGAGAAAACAATGTGAAATTAGGTAAACTAGCAACATTCTTAACAGGGTGGTTACACAGTTCATTAAGACAGACCATTAAGTCAATATGCAATGGCTCTGAGTATTTGGGCCTCTAGCTTTTCATAAGCGGATCTCTGCTTTGCAATAATTTAACTATTTTTTTCTGCAAACCAATGCGGTAAATCAGCACATGTACAGATAATGAAAAATCAAAACATTCTGTAGTCCGCTCTCACCTCTCTTCAGATAATTCTCGCTTTGGAAAGAAACTAAAGCACCAGGATATTAAATTCTGGAAACAATAAAAGGACATCTAAGCAAAAAATCACATAGGATTTAAGGTCAATTCAGGAAGTGTATTTGTCTCAGAGCACTAGTAATGTCTCCTCTCATATTGAAATGATTTTTTTTTATCATTCTGATTGGCATTTCTCTTCATAATCTATTTTTTCACATAAACAAAAGTCTAATGATGAGTTCCAGAGAAGAAACATTTGTTTTTTCACAAAGCTAGGGAGTGCATCTCTCCTTTCATAAAATGCCAGGCTGTGTCCATTATTCTTGTGACTCACAGAATTCTGGGATGTATTTGCCAAAACTGAAAAGTTCTGAGCTCACTTGATAAAAGAAGCGTGAGAGCGCTGTGAAAAGATTTTTAAAATCCCATCCCCAATTTCTAGAATCCATTAACCACGTACTGATTCAGAGACTCTTGACTCTACAAACTTCACTGTCTATTTTTTTTTTTTTTTTGAGGAAGATTAGCCCTGATCTAACATCTGCTGCCAATCCTCTTCTTTTTGCTGAGGAAGACTGGCCCTGAGCTAACATCTATGCCCACCTTCCTCTACTTTATATGTGGGATACCTACCACAGCATGGCTTGCTGAGTGGTGCCATGTCTGCACCCGGGATCTGAACCGGCAAACCCCGGGCTGCCAAAGCGGAACCTGCGAACTCAACCACTGCGCCACTGGGCTGGCCCCCTCAGTGTCTATTTTAACATGAGAGCACGTACGAGGTAACAAGACAACTTTTCAGAAACTAAAATAGAGACCCAATGACACAGCTTTCTTATATATGCTGATTTTTGAAATATATATCTTGCATTTGTTGGTTCATATAAATAATGTTATGTTTCTATGCTGGAGACTTGAAAAAGAAGATTAGTTTCTAATGATGTCTGTTTATACTGTTGCTAGTTCTAATGACTTCATTGTTTGGCTAAGCTAAATATCTTAATTTACATATCTGATATTTCACCTAACAGTGTTTTAAGATCCGTTGTTACATAAAACTCTGCTTGCTTTGCCGAATTCATAACTGTGAGGAGCACCATATTTATGATTAATGATGGAAAATATGCTTCCAAGATGTTTTTATTTGCATTTATAGATATAATTTGCTAAAGGATTTATGTGAGCACTACTCATAAATGTTCTGATCAGATGTTTGACTATAAAACATTTCTAAATGCCACACTCCACAGGCTAATGATCTATTCATCTGAAAGAGTATTCTGACTCCTGTAAGCGGTATATATTTTAGATCTTTTATAGATACCCTTTCTATCCTCCTGTTTTAGCACATACCTGGAACAAGAATAAATTCCCTGGACAGTTAGGACAATTCAGAGGATAAAGCTGATGATGAGAAGCCCAAGGGAACTAGAGGTTAATTAACCTCCAAAATCCAGCGCAGAGTGTTCACACATAGCCAGGAAAGTCAAGAGCACGTGGAACATGTACAGGGAAAAGGGACAGAACAAGGAAGTCACAAGATGACAGAGTATTATATGTGATTAGGGACATCCATGAGAAATTGAAAGACATCCTATGTAGACAGATAAAAATGAGTAATATACCTGGACCAACTCAATGTATAAACAGGGTTGGTGACTTCAAGGGAATATTTGTAAATTGATTTTTTTCCCACAGAAACACCATTGCCCCAGGTTAACTCATAAAATCCTACCTAATCTTTTCCCAATGAGTACCTGATAAATTTTTTCCCTTGAGCCACCTCTTCTAGTCTTTCCAAGGCAGTCTGGCTGGCTCCACTCTAAGTCCTTATCTTTATTTTTATCTTTTTCCTTTTATCCTACACTTCAAGTTTATTATTTAGCTCTAGTGTATTTCTTACATTATTTTCGGAACTAGGACGATTGTATTAGCAAATTGCATCCAAGCAAAAATTGCACCAAAGTTAAAGTCAGGCTATCGCACTAGGGGAGAGACTGAACTGAGCTATCCTGAAACAAAAGGTGGGAGGGATTTTAAGTGCTGGGGTGAGCGTGGAAAAGTACTGGGTACATTCAAGGGGAAGTTGATCAATGAGATGTGTTGAGCACATCAAATTATTCCTGAGTTGGCAAATGTTCTTCTCTGTGACTAGGCCATTATGTTTGGTAATTGGTACCCATCAAAGTTAGACTCCTCCTCCCCCACAGAGACTGGGGAATAGAGATGCTGTCTTCTTAGACGTTTACTTTCAAAGAGATGGTTCCCAGGTCCTTGAGAAAACATTTTCTGGGTTGTAAAACCAGCAAGAGGCTGGGAGAAGATTTACACACCTTTCAAAGGGTCGGAGAAAGGATTTACAAGTTTTCTGAAGTAAACCCTGTAAGGATAAGAAGTCAAGGCCTATAGTCATGAAGAAGCCTGTCTCAAGTTTAATGAAACTGAAGGGAAAGTTAAGGCTGCCTTGGCTGAGCTTTCATTAACTTTCAAATATTAACATTTGTATCCTTAGTGTATCAGTCGCATATTTTATATTTGAATATAAATTCTGTAACACGCAAACAAATGAATGAGTGTCAATATTTCATGCCAGTCTTTAATCTTCTGTCTGTGCTCTTAATTCCATTTCCTTCTTGTAGACCTCTGGTCATCATTTATTGAGCCAAAATTCACTAACGTGCCCCTAGTGTCAAACACTGAAACAGCTAAGACACAGTCCCTTCTCCCCAGGGCCTCTCTCCGCTGTACAAGGATGCTCAGGCTTTTATCGCCTGAAGGTAACTCCAGTCACAGAAGAGAGGGGTGGTACAGTGTATTATCCGGCAACCTATGCAAGCTGAGCCAGTGTATATAGTCCAGAAGGATATACAAAACAGGCATTCTTTTGCTTGTGTTGTATATCCTAGTGCAGAAAGTGTCCACAGTGGAGAAATGCATGTCATTCCTCTACATTATTCAGCTTGTTCCTGGCTCCCGGTAGCCTGGGGAATTTTCGTTCAAGACTCTGGAGCTGCCTGTCCAATATGGTAGCCACAAGACACATGTGACTATTGAGCACGTGAAATGTGACCAGTCCAAATTGAGAAAATTACCATGATTGTAACATATACACCAAATTTCAAAAATGTGATATGGTAAAAATAATGTAAAATATCTCTGATAATTTTTATATTTATTGTTTATTAAAATGATAATATTTTGGATATTGGGATAAATTTTAAAATGAATTTTACCTGTTTTATTTTTTTATAATATGGCTACTAGGAAATTTAAAATTACAGATGTGGTGTGCATTATATTTCCAACAGTCAGCGAGGCTCTGGAGAGTCAGGCTACCCCCCTTTCTAGTACCTGGTGGATTTCTCTTCCTCATTTTGGCCGCTGTTAAAAGGACGACCCCCTTCTATTTCTGTCTGCCTCTCTAGTTGTTGAAATACTAGCTGCAATGACACCTCCTTCCTACAGCACTGGGTTATTTAACACTAATTCATCATTTATAGTGGGTTATATATGTGTCATCATATTTCTTACACTAAAACATGCTCCTTTTTGTATCCCCCCCCAGTGGAGTTTATAATTAAACACATAGTAGAGCTCAATAAATATCCATTTAGTGCCCTAAATTCTGATCAAACAGCTAGCTGAAAACCCTCTGTCTTCAATTTATCATCATCTTCCTATCATTTCACTTGGGGGAGGAGGAAGATTACATAGGACCTTTAAGTAAGCTGCTGCTCTGAGTTCAGAGAGTTTGAGAAAATCTAAACTTCCTTCTCTCCCTACCCCCGACCTGGTCCTTAGGCCTCGATCGATGGGCTGGAGCGAGTTACCTGATGGGGTCTGAATTCTTACTTCTCCAAAGGTGCTTATGCTGAATTCAAGGAGAAGTTGAGTAGAAATTTTTTTGCTGCATAAAAACAAGGAAATGATGATGAGAAATATATTTTTTATTGACGTGCAAGTTTTTCTTTCTTCTTCACAATGGCTCTTACTCAATATTGTGATTGTTCCTTTCTTGTAAAAATGATGTGGAAGGGCAGGATTCTATTCACATAAACTGTCAATAAGCATCCTTGATAAACGAGTGAAAGAAATCAGAGTATTCACCGGAAAGAATTTCAACCCCATGCTGACTTCAAGCAAGTATGATTTAATGGAAACATCAATGACAAAATATTTCCATGGTCAATGTGCAGACCTATAAATTATTAAATTCTCCAAGGCTTGTGAAGGAACAGTGAAACTCAGTTTTCAAAGTGTTTTAGGTAAATGTGTTTTAAAAGAGTTGCCGCTTGAGGCACACCTGAAACAGCTTACTTTGTTCCCTTGTAAAAGGCTAATGGAGTAGCTTACAGCATCCTAAGGGTGACCATTCTCCCCCAGGGAGGGGGAAACAACACTTTATCTTTTGCGTTGTCCATTCTGGGCACACAGGGGAATTATACTGGCTGCTAATGCAGAAGATAAGTAAGCCCTTACATAAACTCACTGAGAATGAGGATTTGTAGAGGCAGATTTTATAGCCGACTTTAGGATTAAGTGTTAGTTCACATTCACTGTCTTCCAACAGCTGACCCTGCAGCTCTGAGCACAGGGTCCTCCATGTCCTGCACACCGTGCAGACTCGCTTGGAACTTAGCGAGATTCCAACATGAGAAGCCCAGCTCAGAGAGACATGCTATGAATATAAGCTTACCTCACTTTTCTCCATTTTCAAGGATGCCATTGAGACTATGTGGATTGCAACAGTTTGATAAAGCTAAACAGTTTAATTCCAACAAAAGGAGCCAATACATTACTTGCTCTGAATAATAACATATATCACACGTTAAGTCAGAGAAAAATGCCTTACGCTTTTCCTGTATGTAAAATTTAAAGGTCGTTGTTTAAGTCAGTCTCGGCAGTATTAACATTTTGGGCTGAATAATTCTCTTGTTTTCTTTGGTAGGGGTGCTGTCTTACGCATTTTAAGATATTTAGCAGCTTTCCTGGCCTCTACTCACTAGAAAACAGTATCTTCTGTCCCTGGATTGTGACAATCAAAAATATCTCCAGACATTGCTAAATGTCCCCTGGGAAGGTGGGCAAAATTGCCCCCAGGAGAACCACTGATTTAGAATAATCTTTTACAGAGTTCACTTATGTATGTGTGCATGTATGTAATACGCATACATATTCTGGATCTTTATCATGGTGCACAGGTGCACATGATCACATAAAAATCATAACCTATCTAAATACTTTACAAAATACATAAAATAAAACTTCAGTTGCAATCAGTATCAAGCAAAATCAAGAGGGACTTAATGATCTTCTCAAATTACGTATTCATGCGCCAAGGTTTTTTTTGTTGAAAATTTGCTTTGAATATCATTATGTTAATTATAAAAACACCCATCATTATAATTAAACAAAATACAGTATTCTAAAAATGTTTATTGAGGAAATTGAACGAGCCAGATGCTATTCCAAGGGTTTGGGTTGACGTAGAGAGGTGGAGCGAATGGATCCTTGCCCTTATGAAGCTTCTGGTATAGGGAAGTCATATAATAATCAAATAATCAGGGGCTGATCCGGTGGCACAGTGGTTAAGTTCGAACGTTCCACTTGGGTGGCCCGGGTTCGCAGGTTTGGATCGCTGGTGCAGACATGGCACCTCTTGGCAAGCCATGCTGTGGTAGGCATCCCACATGCAAAGTAGAGGAAGATGGGCACGGATGTTGGCTCAGGGCCAGTCTTCCTCAGCAAAAAGAGGAGGGTTGGTGGCAGATGTTAGCTCAGGGCTAATCTTCCTCAAAAATAAATAAATAAATAAATAATCAAATAATCAGGCAAGCAAATATGAAATTAACAATTGTGACATGAACTCTGACGACAAGGTTCATGGTAGGGAAACGTCTCCAAGGAAGTGAATTTTAACACACATGTTGTACATAACCATACATATGTCACATGTCGATGATGGTCACATTATCCTTTAAATCAATGGTGTTGCTCACAGAATTCCAACAGAGTATCGGAATAAATGGTTGGAATCAAGGGACAGGTGATCTCAGTTATCCATGGAGGCAGAAAATCTCTTGGCTTCAGGTATGATTAAGAAGAACTGGGGGTCAGGTTAAAGTATCGATCTGTATCAAAGGCTGGAAGAAAGAAGGGAGATTGGAACAAGCAAGATGAATGATATTATACAGCAAAATTAAAAAGAAAATCTAATGCGTTATAATGAGAGCTACAGATGAAATACACACATGTATTTGTATACACATACATATATATGTATATACATACAGAATTTTAAATAACTGCTCTACTTTGCAAAAATCTTATAGAGAAAAGGGCTTGGAGATTTTTTTCTTTTTTCTTTTTGAGGAAGATTAGCCCTGAGCTAACACCCATGCCTATCTTCCTCTATTTTATATGTGGGACGCCTACCAGAGCATGGCTTGATAAGTGATACATATGTCTGTGGCCGGGATCTGAACTGGTGAACCCTGGGCCACCGAAGCAGAGTGCCGCCAACTTAACCACTACACCACCGGGCTGACCCCTGGATATTTTTAATTCCTGAGCATAAATTTTCCTGGTCAGCAAGATAAGGGGAGATAATTTATATGGTGGCTCATAAACACAAAATATAGGGGTACAAGTAAATTTAGAAGTTGTCTCCTGAGTGAGTACCCAAACCTCATGGAAGAAATGCTATGACAAAAATGAAAACTTTTCTTCACAGGTAATAAGTTATTTCTCACTCCTGCTGGGAGTCCAATGCAATTTAGGATTGGGTAGTTGGGGCTAGGTCCTGGTTCACCCAGCCAGTCAGATGGAAACTCCACTACCTTGTAGCTAAAACTTCTGGAACACTCAGAATCCTGGACACCAAGCCAGGGCAGTGAAAACCAGGAGAATCAAATCATGGTCTTTTACTGGCTGTTTCACTGGACACAATAGTCACGTGGTATTGCCTAACCATGTAGAGGAGAAAATAAAACATTTGGAGAATATTAGCATATCTGCTGCATACACCAAAATATGTGTTTACAGAAGAGTTTCTAAACTTTACAACAGTGTTTGTATCTAGTACTATGGTGTCTGTGATAGAAACAAAAGAGAAGGACCTATGTGATCTTCAGTAGAGGCGGGGTAAATGCAATCACGGGGTGGAATGCTGTGGGAAGGTCCTCTTCTGCTTGTTTGGGAAGAGCTACAAGATGTATGATCAAGGGCAAAAAGATAAAACACAGAGAAACTTTTATCGGATGAAGCTTCTGTTAGCAAGATTGGGGTTCAAAAGAGAGACTTTATTTTTGTCACTTGATAGCCTCCGTACCATTTGGATTCCTTACTTTTTGAATTTTTCCTTTTTACGTACGCCTTTAATCAAGCTTTACTGAATTAACAGGTTAAGAAAACATAATGGGTGCATTTTGACTACTCAGAAGAGAGACATATTATGAATGTAACAATATCGCTAGAGCCCATTCAGAAATCATAGCGCATAAAGGAAAGAATCTTTAGAAGTAATACAAGCTTAGAGCAATTTTAACTTCTTCTCTTTCTTGAGCCTAAAATTGTTCAATGAGCTCAAACCTCGCCTGGCGTTTTGACCATCAATTATTACCGTATATTTATAGATATACTCTTTCCCAGCAATTTCAGAAGGTTAAAGCAAATGTATATAATCAGTCTACTATTTGCCAGAAGATAAAGTGCCATTGAGGCTTGTGTAATCAAAGGAAAATGGTTCCAAAGATAACTTTAGCGCTGCCTGGTGTTAAAATGTTGCAAGAAAGAGCTTTTCAAATATAAGATAAATGTATGTATTTGCTTTCAAATTTAGTCAGATTGGGACTTAAAAAATACAGCCTTTTATGTATGAATATGATTTTATTGACGCACCATCACAGGAGTGTATTATTGGAAAGGTGTTTCGTAGGAGTAAGGGCCTTGCCTTGAGTCATTCTTACGCAGCTTGGTGCCCTTTGGAACAATTCTAAGCCTTCAGAGTTGCTTCTTCTGGTCACAAGGTTTCCTCTTTCACCTAATCAATTCTTATGGTTCAGAGAGAAATTCAAAGTCACTTCCTCAGGGACACCTTCTCTGACCCCAAGATGCAGTCAGTTCCCCTGAGTGGACAATTTGAACATGCTTTACTATTTTCCTTTGCTCTGCTTATTATACCACCCAGTTAAAGATTTGCCTTTGCCGTGACTCACAAGACCGTAGGCTCCAAATCTGCTTTGTTCAACGTCGTAAACACATCTCTGATCACAGTGGCTGAAATATGGGTTTCAAAAGATATCTTTTTTTTTTTTTTTTAAAGATTTTTTTTATTTTTTCCTTTTTCTCTCCAAAGCCCCCCGGTACATAGTTGTGTATTCTTCGTTGTGGGTTCCTCTAGTTGTGGCACGTGGGACGCTGCCTCAGCGTGGTCTGACGAGCAGTGCCATGTCCGCGCCCAGGATTCGAACTAACGAAACACTGGGCCACCTGCAGCGGAGCGCGCGAACTTAACCACTCGGCCACGGGGCCAGCCCCTCAAAAGATATCTTTTGAATGAATGTGCGTGTGGGCAAATGGATGCATTGTATTTACATCCGTGTGTGTGTGTCCTGTCCAGAGTAACCTACAAGAAGAGGCGGGGGAGACTGCAGGGAGAATAAGAAGTCACGTCTTCCCCTCTCATGAGAAAAGAACTCAAAGAGAATGATGTAGTGTGCTGGAGTCTGCTCTGAACCATCCTACAGGACTTGGAGAGCCAAGGTAAACTCCTCATTGTCCTACCCAAGCCCAACTAGGGTGTGATTTTTGAAACCGTATCTCTGACTTTAGAAAACCTGCTGCTCTTCCTGAATTGTTGTGTCTCCCAGGCTGTCCTGGCTGGGGTGGAAATGAGGGAAGACAGTGGGAATACAGGAACCACTGTCAGTAGGAGTTGGGATTTTCCTAAAGAGGAATGAAGGTATAGACTGTGGGGCTTTGAAAACATGGTTTTAATCTAAGGGCTAACACACCATTAAATCACATTGAGACAGACGATTAGAATTAGGAATTGGGGTCATTTTGGGGGGACGTTGTGAGAAGTGCTTGGTTTTTATTCCTCTTCTTGCAAACAGTCACATTCATTTCCTATATTATCATTTCTTCCAGACTTCCCTGAACCATCAATAAAGTCTGTTCTTCATACTTAGCCTTTCTCCCAGCAGCAGACTGAGGAATTAAGACAAGGTTGTAAAGCGATGGCACTGTGCTCATCTAGGAAGCTCTGTAATCCTGGAGCTTCAGGCTGGCATGTGTCAACGTCATCAGAGAAGCAAGGCGGAGTTGCGAACAGAGGATGTCAGGGCTGATGGTGATGGAGATTGATCCCTGGGGAGGGCAAAGGAGATGTAGACAATGGATAGCAGAGGAACCACGTGGATGTCAGGGACGAGAAAAAGCTATGTGGAATTATAGAGCGAGAGTAGAGTCTGCACTGAAAAGTTGCATCAGGCTGTGCCCTTGGTAAGGAGTTTGAATATCATTCTGCAACCAAAGGGCATTATCTGTAGTTTCTGAGCAGTTGAACTGTTTCATCTTCTAGGTTTCAGAAAGATAATTCAAGTGTCCGTGCGCAGAGAGGGCAAGACCAGTGCTGAAGTCATTAAAACGTAAGAGCAAGAAAGAGTAGTTTCTTAAAAAGGGAGATTCTGATCTCTTACACATTCTGTTTTTGTGAGTATTATAAGTTGATTGTTTTCACTGTTGAAATAAAAAATTATTTTTGTGAAAATTATGGGAAGATTATCAACTTAAAAGACATACCAGGGTTGAGGAGGGGTACACACAGGTATCAAGATTTGACTCAAGGACACCTGTTTTGTGATATTAGAAGACAGAAAAATAGAACAACCTGCACAAGCTTAGGACTGATGAGGAAGAAACAGCCATGCGTTTCATCCATCAGGCAACACTCGGCTGCAGAGTTGAGTCAATGAAATCATGAAAAGAGATATGTTTGCATGGTTAAAGAATGAGGCTCTGCTATAGCACTGGAGGATATGTGTGTGTATTGCATATGTGTATGTTGTGTGCATGCACAACACACACACACATTTCATCTTTTATCACCACCAAATCCATCTTTTCACCAGAGATTTAAAAAATCTAAATGCTGTAGCAATGTTAATTTTATTATCTAATAGAACTTCTTTTCTCAATAATTGCTGAGCAAGAATTAAATGCTAAATCAGCAAACTTCTCGAGTGTTCAGTCGATCTGCTATTATGCAAGATTATGCAATTTCTTTTAAGTAGTTCCCAGAGGCTTACAAAACAGGTTAACTTCATCCTAAATGTGGATTAATTTCTTTACTATTTCCCAGCCTCGTTTAACCTCTTTAGTGTGAAACATGATTAGTTCATCAATATTTTTATTTGATTTAAATACCAAGAAAATTAACTCTCCGAAAGTATTAATTCTTTGATATCTTTTAGGAAGTAGAGCCATAGAGGTTTAGATATTGATTTTTTTGGGGGTTCTTTTACGTCCAAATATATTTTGATTTACATACATACGTTTGTATAATCTCTGACGACATTCAGGAAAGATTTGCTCATGTTGCTATAGAAGAGTTTCTCCTGCGAATAAGGGATATTTGTTCAAGGCAATAAAAGAACTGCCTGCAAATCTGGCAGGGCCTTTTATTCGGTGTACCCTTAAGTAATGTATGTACTTCATTTGGCCTATGCTTCCTTGGTATATAATTCCTCAAAAATATGAGAGTGTAGCAACATCAGCTAGCCCAGAAGCAATGCTATTAACCTGTGTGCTCAGGGCAGTTGGAGACATGTGGGAGCAGTTAATCAGCTAATGGGTATTTCTGTAGGGAGAAGGTGTCTAGTGATGACGTATGAGTCACACAGCCCCAGTGGACAGCATCATGATTCTAGGACTAAAGTCCCTTTCTCAGAGTGTTTTGCTGACTGTCTGTGTAGATCTTTTCTGTTTCTGTGTCACTTTACCATTGTCCACCATTAATTTGTAAAATACATTGTTTACAAAGCCACTAAATTTAACTGTAGAATAAAGGATGTTTTGAATTCACAAAATAAAGAAGTTTAATTTTAAATCTATGTTACTTATACCCATAAGTTGTGCTGAAGTAAGACTAGTTTTTAAGACATTATTTTTCACCGTGTATATAACATTTTACAGTTTTATTTATTTAAAATTATTATTACCATTTTTTTTGGTGAGGAAGATTGGCCCTGAGCTAACATCTGTGCCAGTCTTCCTCCATTCTGCATGTGAGGGGCAGCCACAGAATGGCTTGGTGAGCAGTGTGTAGATCTGTGCCTGGGAGCTAAACCCCTGAACCCTGGGCCACTCCAGCAGAAGGCACGAACCCAACCACTACACCACTGGGCCATCCTCTATAGTTTTATTTTAATACAAGAAATTATAATAATCTATAAATAACAGCTCCAAATCTCAACACCCAGATAAACCCTAGAATCATCCTTTCTAGATGGCCTCACCTTTAACTTCTGCCAACAGAGTGTGGCATATTACAAAGTGTTTTAGTTTTTGCCTTTCTGAAATGGGAAAAATGGTATTTCCCTGTTGTTTTAATTCGTATCATATAAGTGATGTTCTTTATTCTTACTAATTTCATGTGACTTATGTTTAAACGTTTTTAAACGTGCTTTTTGGATAGACTATACGTTACATGTTACTCTGAGGATATGGGATAATTTCAGTCTTATATATATGTGTAATAACTAAACTTAAATAGCTTACTCTTCATAATAATTGATAAAATCTGAGAAAACATGAATAGCATTAGTCATATATATTCATTAAAACATGTTTCATATTAATAAGCAGGAGAATGAAGCAGTGGGCTGTCAACCTATTATAAACTAGACCAGTGGTTCCCAAGGTGGGGTTCCCAGACCGGCAGCATCAGCATCACCTGGAAACTTGTTAGAAATGCAAAATTGGGGGCCCCACTAAAACCTACCAATCAGAATCTTGGGGTGGGACCCCACAATCTGTGTTTTAACAGGCTGTCCAGGGGATTATGATGAACCACATTGAAACCCAAGTATAACTGGTCTAGACCAACAATGAGGAAGCTCATGTGAGATGCTGCTTGAATGACTCCTTTTTCTCACCCTCTGCAGCATGTCACTATGTACATTTTCTGATGAGACCTCTCCCCGCTTCCCCTTTCTCTCATACAGGCACATGCACGCACACACATACAAACACACACACATTCCTTCTATTTGTGTCTTTAATCTTTCCCAGATAATAGCTTCACTAATGTATTGCTCTGTGTGGAGACTCTATTAACTTTTAAGATAAAAAGTTCATTTGCTAAATTTCCCCCATATGTTCAAACTCATAAAGTGCTTTCTCTGATTGCTATGTATGAACAAGAAGCATATCACTCAATTTGGCATAACTTTAAGAACACTTTTGTGGTCTTCCATCACACAGAGTTTTGCACATGCTCTATTAAAATCTAAAGTCTTCTATACTAGAGGTCATTATAGAAGCCACAGTGTATGTCAAGATTTTTAGATTAAAAATCTCAAAGTAAAGTATATTTTTCCTGAAGGAAGTAGTGGAATATGCTATTATTACTACCACTATTATTATTAAAACTGTGTATGTTAGTATCTTTACCCTCATTATTTCCTTCAATCCTTATAATAACTCTATTCTCATCCTACACATAAGTCTGATGAAATATACATTATAAAAAAGAATTGGATAGACACTCAAAATTCAAAATTTGTATAACTGGGACTATTTAATTAAATTCTACTCATCAGAACAGATTCTAAATGGACTTTGGATTAACCTAAAGGCTTTTAGTGAAATAAAATCTCATTAAACATTTTTTATGTTTAGTATTTATTAAATTCTCTTTTAATCTAATATTGTACCATTTAAAGTGGAGTTTCTTTAACAGGATTCTTAATTTCTCAAAAATCTTAAAATCCTGATTTTTTTTTTATTTAAATGATTCTTTGGAAAGATGTTTATGTCCTAAGGAACTATAACTGTGGCGTTGTGAATTTGGGCATCTCGTAGGCTGGAGAGTCTCTGGAGAATTTATAAAAATTCTCTTTTTATAGTGCATTCCAGTCCAACTCATCATTTTCTAACTGTTGAGTGTCTGTAAATTCATGGCTTCAAAGAATGGTACAGTATTGAAAGTGCAATAAAGAATAAGAAAATGGAGCTCATTCTTCCATAAATAAATTCACTCTGGTCCCATTAAAGCTAATCAGAATTTAAGAATAACAGTAAACCATAGTGCCTAGTTATTAAACGTTACGTTTTGAGCTACTTTTTTGGAGCTAAACTTATACAGAACTATGTTTACTTTTGCGGTGGAGTCTGTTCAAAAGACAATGCAAAGAAAATCGGAAGCCCTCACTCTCTCATTGCAAAAAGTAACAAACTGGGATTTTTACCAGAAGTCATATTGAGCAAAAACAGTTTAACAGAAGATGGTACTTTGCATATCATGCACTGTATTTTTTTTGGAATTAAAAAATTGAGTTGTTTTAAACACAGAAAAACTAAGAAATCTAGGTTTCTATAAACAGTTCTCGAACAGAGAGGAGACCTAAGATATATGAATCATCCTTTACAGAAAATTTAATTCAGTTGTGTACTTTAGTAACATTCTAGTGACAGAAAAGTGGAGATTGGATATAATGATTTTACAAGAGAAATGGACAAAACCAGCGATCTTGAACTGATGAGACCTTGGTTTTCTTGAAGGACAGACATGCATAATTTTATTCCTGGAAAGTATATTCCGTTACATTCAGAGGAACATTCTTGATTGGAAATGTAATGTGGGATAAGCTATGTGTGAGGTTATTGGGCAGTCAAATTTATAGTTTTTTGCCTACTCAAAATTTACCACCATCCCGGTTTGGGGGCATTCCCCAGGGGGTTGCCTGTGGTGAGAAGCAGGGGGCTTCCCGCCAATGTGGAAGCCAGAGGGACCACACCTGCCTTCTTGACTCTCTGGCAACCAGTGTGTGGATTTGTCCGGTTCCTTGTTCTCCACTCACACAAGGTGCTGATGAGGCAAAGACAAGTGGATAGCTGGGTCTGAGCTCTTGGCTCCTCAGGGTTGCCTTGGGTCCTGTGCAATTGCTAACCCAAGTCCTTGAGAATCTCATGAACTGACGTTATCCTTCCACTATATTTCCTTCTTGTTTATGGTGACCACTGTCAGTTTCTTTTGCTTGCAACTGAGATCTCTTATTTTGAAAAGTATTTTTGCATACATTTATTAAGGGTTTACTACAGTTTTAGTCATGTGCAGATATCACAGTTCTATTTACTAAGGAAAATCATGGTTTTTGCCTTCAAAAATTTATAGCCTCAAGCAGGAGATGTATCAGTATGGGAAGTGCTAAGTACAGAGTAAAAAAATAATCTGAGTGCTAATATGCATACTAAGAAGCCAAAATATTGTACAGAATTCTGAGGCAACTCAGTAAAGTACCAAAGAGCTTTTTTTTAAGACTGACCCTGAGCTAAAATCTGTTGTCAATATTTTTTTCTTCTTCTTCTCCCCAAAGCCCCCAGTACATAGTTGTTTATTCTAGTTGTAGGTCCTTCTAGTTGTGCTGTGTGGGACACCACCTCAGCACGGCCTGATGAGTCGTGCTAGGTCTGTGCCCAGGACCTGAAGCGCTGAAACCCTGGGCTGCTGAAGCAGAGTGAACGAACTTAACCAGCTGGCTGTGAGTCTGGTCCCCCAAGGAGTTTTTCATACCTTGTAGCCCTACTTTCATTGGGGAAATTTGAGGTACTACTTTGTGTGTGTGTGTGTGTGAATAGTCTGGGTGCTTTAAAAATCTATGCATGACTTTTTCACAGCTGCACAATGCAGAAACTTATTTAACATGAACTGCGATCTCCAGAGAACAAATATAATTTGAAGGGAAGCTTTAAGACTAGGATCTAATGACTGACTTCTCCAATAAAAATAAAATCCATCCATCTTTTCTCTTGCCTTCTTGTATCTGAAAACAACTTCTCATTTTGAACACTAACAATTCAAGTCTTCTGAAGCTGCTAAAATACTGAAAAGTTTCTTTTCCAAATGTGCTGATGACCAAGTGCGTGGGTGATTCTACATAACCTACTTACTAGCATAACCTCTTATTAAGCATAAAGAAACAGATGTATTTAAGACAGCTTCTTCCCTTATGAACTCTGGACTTACAGGTCCTTATAAAAGGGAAACAACCATTTGTTTCTGTATACTTTTGTCTCAAATAGATAAAGTTGTAACTGCCAAGTGTGATTCCAGGCTCAATAGTGAGACCTGGTTACATGTTTGCAAATGTGAAGATTCCTGGCATCAGAACTTTCAAAGAAGCAACTATTTCTTGGTTTTTCAGAGAGCTGAATGGGGGAAGGATGTAGGAACTTTTTGACTCTAACGATATTTAATCTATAACTTAATCTGGATATACATCATTTCCTTCCTTTGCATACCATATCCCATCTTATTCCTTAATAGGAATAAGAAAATATCTCTGTCTTAAAGAATGTTATCCAAGAATACAGAATAGACAACAGGATGCAAAAATATAAAGGTATTTTTAAAAGGCTATTTTTTGTAATGCAAAAAATTTCCTGATTGGAGGTTGATAAAACCCAAATTCAAATCTATTGGCCACTGCCAATTACCTCGAGTGAATATCTGGTTTAAAACTTATTTTCATTCTCTGCCCATGTAGAGACTGACTCACTGTGAAAGAACGAATGTGTATGTGGAATAGAAGGTGTTTTGTTTCAGACAATATTCTTGCATTGATTAGGGTAGCGTGGGTGTGGGGAGGGGTAGAGATCAGGTGAACATTAGAACATCCTGAAATATTAGGTACCTGAGCAGCAAAGGGAGTTTTGTGATGTCTAAAATACACAATCTCTCACGATCTTTGGAATAGGCTATGGATGACTATGTATTAGCTAACAATAGCACATCCTTCGTGTGAGGTAACACCTGGAATGCGCTACTTTTATCACTCATCTTGCCAAAGTTGAGTCATTTTCAGAATCCACTCTGGGCTTCTAGTTGACAATGGTGAATCGATCATCCTGTTTTTTCCTTTCTCAAACTCCACTCCAATGATAAGAATGTAATTTAAAAAATAATCAGCACATATGGAAAACGAAATGAGTTCTGAGAGTCCACCACTGGTTGAAGGTATCAATAGCTTTATTGGGAATCAGAAGGTGAGGGAGGAATGGTAACTAATTTAGAAAGCACAGTAATTCTGAACCCAGAACCTTATGTGGATGAGCTGTCAAGCCATTAGCCTCAGAGGAATCCTGAGAAGCTCAGCGCTCAGAGGTTTCTGGTACCCCTTGGTCGGAGTCAAAGACTGAGTGAAAAGAGGAAAAAAAGGCTGAAATTCTGTTGACAGAGCCCTTGTTGCAAAAGAAATCTTTCTCCACTCTGCACATACAGGTGATGCCCCTCTTCCAGATGAAAGGAGTTTCATTTCTTGAGCTAGCTCAAGGTAGTTCCTGGTTTCACCCTTAGTTCTGACTACCTTCATTTCCAAGATGTCATATCTTTGTGAAAGCCAAGATTTTCAGTGATTTCTGTGATACATAGAAAGCACTGCATGGAAATCAATGTGGAATAGGAAATGAGGGTATTGGTGTCTAATCTGATTTGAAAATCTGAGAGGTTGTACAATGCCCAGCAGGCACACACTTCTTTTTACTAAAAATTATTATTCTTTAACAGTTGATGTATAGTATTTACTCAAATGGCTACTAAGTTCTTAGAAATATAAATACATATACATGTTATTTGGTCTCAACTACTTAAATAAGGGGATTATTTGGTATTTCTTTTGCCTAGGGGCACTGGGAAAACAATCACAGCAAGATCAATGGAGCTGTGAGCTGAGAAAGTTCGGGACCCTTTGGTCTAAGCCAATTAAAGCAATGCCATTCTTTTGTGTAAGATCCTAACTGTCCCAGCCTGCTTTGGAGTTAGGAGCCGCAATAGGATTCCATGTTGGTCAATGAGATGCGGCAGAAATTGTACTGTCTAAGTTCTTAGAAAGTTATTTCTCTTCCTAATAAGAGCAGTCCACCAAAGAGGAAAGGATTTTGCTACCCTGGCCAGTTCCTGCTTCCTGCTTTTGAAGGTGGTCCTGTTGCCTGGAGCCAAGTCAGCCATCATGCAATGTGATTTGACAACTGCAAGAATACAAAGCGAAATACTGAGGACAGCAGGGAAGACCAACAAGCAGCTACCTCCATGATTATTGTTAGATAAAAATAGAACCTCTGTTTGTTTAAATTACTCTTGTTGGCTTTACTATTACTAGTGTCTGAAATTCCTAATTGATGTAATGAAAATGCAAATATGGATGAGTCTTGATTTAACCAAAACTACGAAATAGCAACTTCATGTGGGTAGTGTGAGAGGCATTGGGGGATGGTGAGAATGCACAAAGTTATCATCCATCACAGTCAAAAGTAAGTGAATAATGTACAAAAGTATGGCACTTTTTAAAATATGGAAGTCAATGCCAGGGGAGAGATTGAGGGTGGCTGCTATGAGAATCAGAACAGGGAAAGTGGGGGTAATAATAATAATGATTAACATTTATTTTGCACTTACCATGTTCCAGGCATTGTGCACAGTTTATTACACATGTCTGTTCACAACAATTCTGTGAGGTAGGGACTTTTTTTTTTTTTTTTAAAGATTTTATTTTTTCCTTTTTCTCCCCAAAGCCCCCCAGTACATAGTTGTATATTCTTTGTTGTGGGTCCTTCCAGTTGTGGCATGTGGGACGCTGCCTCAGCGTGGTTTTGATGAGCAGTGTCATGTCCGCGCCCAGGATTCGAACCAACGAAACACTGGGCCGCCTGCTGCGGAGCGCGCGAACTCAACCGCTCGGCCACGGGGCCAGCCCCGAGGTAGGGACTTTTTAATATCTCCATTTTACAGATGAAGAAAGTGGACCTGGAAAATATCAGATGACTTGACCTAGGCCACATGCTTTATAAACAGAGGAGATGGGTGAAGTAGGAGACTGCTGTTGCTCATCGTAAACTTTAAGGAAATTTAACTAGTATCTTTATTAGTGTAATTAATAAGAGAAGTCATTTAAAAGATTCCAACTACTAAAGATTTAGTCACTTCTACTTCTTTGAAGAAATTAAGTGTCCCTGAATTAACATCCCTGAGTTGTTATGTTGTAATCTTTTGTTCTTAAAATTTAACAGTGAGAAGCTGGATCTGAAGAGACTATTTAATGCTTTAAATTGAGGTTTGTGATGTCAGGCAACACTTTGGGAAGTGGACTTTGCGTTGGCCGGAATTCCTCCTGGTGAATGCTATTCAGAAACGGTAGCCATCTTGAAAGAGAATTCTGGGTCGGGGGTTTGGCAAATCCTGCATTTACACATGACTTAGGTAATTGTTTCTATTTCATTGGTCACCACATATCCAAATAGATTAAGTTAATTTCAAATTAAAGTAAGATCAGATAAAACTAGGAACAATGTAAAATAAATTAACTTCATTTTAACTTTTACCCCAGAGAAAGCAATGTTATTTCCTTTAAAATAATTTCTCATTTTCTTCAAAATAATCAAGAACATGTGTACTTGTAAAGATAAACTTTTATTCATATCCTAAGAGCCTAGAAACTTGGATCTGAATGAGGCTGAAGGCTTGTTTAGTTCAACTTAGATCAAGTCTACAAACGTCTCTATAAACTCCCAGAAAATGAATAATCAGTACCTGTTAAATGTATCCTAAGACAAGGAAATCAGATCTCTTGAGGCCATCCACAGGTAATACAATTATGTGTTAGAGTCTCTAATTTATATTGGAATTACATGTAAGTCTTCATAATCTTGATTAATAAAGCTTGAAATAACACATTTATTAAATTGATATATAAAGGTACTTATATGAAAGGCAATATGGGTTTTTCTCAGGCTTTTGCCTTTCCCAATAGAGTTTATCCAAATTAAAGTGGCTACTAGGTACAGTTTGTCACAAAAAACTTCTCTTTTGGGGAGAGAAAAAGGGCACTAAAACCCCTATTTTTCTTGTTGCTGTTTATGTGTGCAATAAAGGTAATTTAATTCTGACTTTATAAGAATCTAAATCTCGATAGTTTGGTTTATCTATAGCAACAAAACTTGTTTTCATCCGTTTGAAAATTACGATCATTAGATCGTCCACTACATCCAACAGTATCTTCCAATTCAGCAATACTTTTCACTAATACTTCTTGTGTGGAGTGCTGCATAATTCATGGTATTTTTAAAAATTTAAAAATTTTTTATATATCTTTTTTGCTGTGGTAGATTTGCCTGAGCTAACATCCACTGCCAATCTTCCTCTTTCGGTATGTGAGCCACCGCCACAGCATGGCCACTGACACACGAGTGTTGTAGGTCCGTGCCTGTAAACAAACTCAGCCTGCTGAAGTGTAGTGTGCTGAACTTAACCACTAGGCCACTGGGGCTGGCTCTCGTGGTATTTTTTTAAATGTAAATTATCTTTTAAAATGATGAAGCAATCATGTCATGACTTTCATTTTTGAATATGTTCTTTGATTTCACTGATTATATCTAGTGTGAATATTTGCTTTCCATTTCACCAATCCAAGAGAAGGCAAAGCAAGGGAGAGGAAATAAATTTTACAAATTGTATTATGGTACAAAAAACATATATTAGACTTTGAGAGATAGATGTTTGTACATAGGTAAGAGCGTCTTTAATTGATTTTACATGGACATGGTTTTTTTTAAATCATTAACTCTGATGGTTGGAGAGAAAATTTAGGAGTAGAAAGGAAGACAGCATTTGGATATAAAGGTGGTTTTCTACTTTCACATTTACTTTTCAAACAGTAGAATTATTTTTGTTCAATCTAGTCAGACAGCATTTCACTACTGTAAACAATATATTTTTTATTTCTTGTGTGGGGTTTTATTTACCAAGAATTGTTATTCTTTATCTCCAAGAAATATCTCTTATTTGAGGACAGGGATTGAGAATGGGTGATGGCAGGAAAGAGTCAATTTGTGAAAAATAAATTTAGTGAGTTGAGTTTTTCACTGGTTCACCTGTGAGTTACCTCGTCTGACTAATGATAACTCTATAAAAGATGGAGTAAGCTTGTTTGATGTGGTGATTTACCTTTCACGCATATGTAGGAACAATTTCAGATACAGGAGTCATTCAAATCCTGTTGAACAAAGCTATCCTAATAAGAGGGTACTTACGTATTTCGTTGTAGGTGTTCTTCCACAGTTTAGAGTGTTAAGCATAGTCTTCATGCATGTGTTGAGAGAGCTTCCTAAATATGTGACTTACAAACACAGTGGGTCATAAGCTGTAACTCAGGACACTGGATTTTAATAATATAAACAATAGTTAACATCTCCAAATCTCTTTCTTGAATATTAGGGTATGAAATATCTCTATTGCAAACTCATATTAAAGGTTTGATATATTACATTTATACATATGAGACAGTGAAAGATGAACACACTCATCCACGTGATACCACCATAAATTGCTATTTTAACACCCAGAGTCAAGGTGAATGACTAGTTAGTGCTCCAAGTCAGTGTCTAAAACCCTCTACACGTTATCCCTTGAGCTTAATTCAGGACTCAAAGAGTTTTAAATTCATCATGGGTAAGGGGATGAGGAGGGAGGAAGACGGGGAGGGAAGTGGGGATGAAATAAGAAAGGAAGAAAAGAAAGGAAAATGGAAGGAAGGAAGGAAATCTTATGGGCCTAAGATGTATCAAGAAATTTAGTTTTCACTATATATAATGCAGGAGTAGTCAAGGTATAAAAATAACACATCATGGTTTTTCCTGAAAAAGATGTGAACTCAAACAATCTTATTATGTGTTATTTCTCTATATGACATATTTCACAAAAAGAAAACCATTGTGTTCCATATAAATTTTAGGATTCTTTGTTTTGTTTCCGTGAAAAATGTTGGAGCTTTGATAGGGATTGCATTGAATCTGTAGATTATTTTAGGTAGTATGGACATTTTGACTGTGTTAATTCTTCCAATCCATAAGCACAGAATATCTTTTCATTTCTTTGTGTCTTTAATTTCTTTCAACAATGCTTTATAGTTTTCAGTGTACAGGTCTTTAACCTCTTTGATTAAATTTATTCCTAGGTATTACATTCTTTTTGTTATAATTGTATTCTTGATTTCCTCTTCTGCTCTTTCATTGTTAGCGTACAGGAATGAAACTGATTTTTGTGCGTTGATTTTGTACCCTGTGACTTTACTGTATTTGCTTATTTCTAATAGTTTTTTGTTGGATTCCTTGGGGTTTTCTATGTATAAAATTACATCATCTGCAAATAGTGAGTTTTATTTCTTCCTTTCCATTATGGATCTCTTTTCTTTCTTTCTTTCTTTTTTCTTTTTGCCTAATTGCTCTCACTAGGACTTCCAATACTATGTTAAATAAGAGTGGCAAGAGTGGGCATCCTTGTCTTCTTCCTGTTCTTAGAGAAATAGCTTTCAGTTTTTCACCATTGAGTATGATGTTAGTTGTGTGTTTGTCATATATGACCTTTATTATGTTGAGGTACTTTCCTTCTATACTCATTTTATTCAGTTTTTATCATAAATTGATGCTGTATCTTGTTGAATGCTTTCTTTACACCTACTCAGATGATCTTGTGATTTTTATTCTTCATTTTGTTAATGTGGTGAATCACATTGATTGATTTACAGATGTTGAACCATCCCTGCACCCCTGCAATAAATCCCATTTCATCATGATCCTTTTAATGTATTGTTCTATTTGATTTGCTAACATTTTGTTGAGGATTTTTGCATCTGTGTTCATCAGTGATGTTGGGCTGTATTTTCTTTTTTGTGTGTTGTCCTTTTCTGGTTTGGGCATCACATTAATGTTGTTCCTGTAGAATGAGTTAGGAAGTGTCCCCTCCACTTCAATTTTTGGGGAGAATATGAGAATGATAGGTATTAAATTTTCTCTGAATGTTTGGTAAAATTCGCTGGGGAAGCTGTCTGGTCCTGGTCTGTGGTTTTTGGGGAGGTTTTGATTACTGTTTCAATCTCCTTACCAGTGATCAGTCTATCCAGATTCTTTATTTCTTCTTGATTCCATTATGGAAGGTTGTATAATTCTAAGAATTTATCCATTTCTTCTATATTATCCAATTTGTTGGCATATAGATTTTCACACTATTCTCTTATAATCCTTTGTATTTCTGTGTTGCCCATTGTAATTTCTCCTCTTTCATTCCTGGTTTTATTTATTAGAGACTCCTCTTGTTTCTCTTAGTGAGTCTAGCTGAAGGTTTGTTAATTTTGTTTATCTTTTAAAAGAACCAGGTTAGTGTCATTGATCCTTTCTATTGTTTTTTTAATCTCTATTTTATTTATTTCTGCTCCGATTTTTATTATTTCTTTTCTTCTACTGACTTTGAGCTTGTTCTTCTTTTTCTATTTCTTTTAGATATAGTGTTAGGTTGTTTATTTGAGATTTTTCTTTTTTCTTGTGGAAGGCCTATATTGCTATAAAATTCCGTCTTATTACTGCTTTTGCTGTATCCCATAGATTTTGGTATGTAGTATTTTTGTTTTCATATGTCTCCAGGTATTTTTCAATTTCTCCTTTGATTTCTTCATTGACCCCAAGTAATTCTAAGGAAAAAGAATGAAGTTGAAGACATCATACTCTCTGATTTCAAAATATATTACAAAGCTATCATAATCAAAACAGCATGGTTCTGGCATGAAAACAGACACACAGATCCATGGAACAGAATCAAGACCCCAGAAATAAACCCACACACCTATGGACAGCTAATTTTTTGACAAAGGAGCCAGGAACATACAATAGAGAAAGGAAAGTCTCTTCAATAAATGGTGCCAGGAAAACTGGACAGCCATATGCAAAAAAAATGAAAGTAGAATATTATTTTACACCATATACAAAAATTAACTCAAAGTGGATTTAAAACTTAAATGTAAGACCTGAAACCATAAAACTCCTAGAAGAAAACATAACAGTGCAATCTTTGACATCAACCTTAGTGGTATCATCTTGAATATCATATCTCCTCAGGCAAGGAAACAAAAGAAAGATAAACAAATGGGACTACAGCAAACTAAAAAAGTTCTGCACAGCAGATGAAACCATCAACAAAGAGAAAAGACAACCTAACAATTGGGAGAAGATATTTGCAAATCATATATCTGATAAGGAGTTAATATATCCAAAATATATAAAGAAATCATACTACTCAACAACAAAAAGCCAAGCAACCCACTTGAAAAGTGGGCAGAGGATCTGAACAGACATTTTTTTCCCCAAGAAGATATACAGATGGCCAACAGAAACTGAAAAGATGCTCAACATCACTAATTATTAGGGAAATGCAAATCAAAACTGCAACGAGATATCACTTCATGCTCATTAGAATGGCTATTATTAAAAAGACAAGAAATAATCAGTGTTGGGGAGGATGTGGAGAAAAGGGAACCCCCTCACATTGCTGATGGGAGTGTAAACTGGTGCACCCACTATGGAAAACAGCATGGAGATTCCTCAAAAAATTAAGAATAGAACTACCATATGATCCAGCTATTCCACTTCTGGGTATTTATCCAAAGAACATGAAGACACTAATTTGAAAAGATATATGCACCCCTATGTTCATTGCAGCATTAATCACAATAACCAAAACTTGGAAACAACCTAAATGCCCATCAATGGATGAATGGATAAAGAAGATGTGATATATACATATATATCACATATATATACATATATATATATATATACACACACACCATGGAATGCTACTCAGCCATAAAAAAAAAAGATGAAATCTTGCCATTTGCAACAAGCATGGACCTTGAGGGCATTATGCTAAGTGAAATAAGTCAGAGGGAGAAAGACAAATCCCATGTGATTTCGCTCATATGTGGAAGATAAAAAACTACAACAACAATAACAACAAATGAACACACAGACACAGAGAATAGATTGACGGTTACCAGAGGGGAAGTGGGGAGTGGGGAGGGTGAAAGGGGTAAAAGGGCACATGTGTACGGTGATGGATGGCAACTAGACTTTTTGTGGTGAACATGATGTAGTCTGCACAGAAATCCACATATAACGATGTGCACCTGAAATTTATATAATGTTATAAACCAATGTTACCTCAATACAATAAAATAAATTTAAAAAGTGAAAAAAATTTTAAAAATGAAAAAAAGGACATAATGTTGTGATTGTGGCTTTTTAATATGTCCTTTGTTTACCTTGGCTTTAAAATAAGTGGTATACAATTATCTGCTTTATATTTCATTAACTCAATAGAGCACAATTATTATGCAAATAAATACGCAAAAATATAACCCCAAAAATCAAAGCACTGGTAAACCAAAATAACCTTAGAGTTCATTCTCTGTCCATCATCTCTTTCTCTCTGTTTCCCCCTCGTTTATTTACTGTCTTCCTAATAAAAGAAAGTATGAGAAGTAATATTTAGACATGTTTGTCAAAATATTGTGTGTTGTCCATAATTTTCCCTCATTTCATCTCAATAACAACCAAGTGCAATAGGTATTTTATAATAATAGTTCGTATAAGGAGCTTAGCAATGAGGTTGGATGTAGGACCAACATACAAAAGTGAAGAGTCTTTAAATACACCATCAACAAACAATTAGAAGACACACACACACATAGGTGTGCATGTATATTGAAAATATATAGTTTAGTACTAAAATTATATTGGATCTAGAAATAAATGTAACAAAAGTTTTGCTAGCCCTATGCATGAATGTTTTTAAAACTTTGCCGAAATATATTAAATATAACTTTAAAAATGGATATATATCCCATGCTCATGATGGAAACACTTATTTTCTGAGGGTGTCTACTCTCTCTAATTTGGTTTATAGATTTGACACGTCTAATAAAAATCTGACAGAGTTGTCCATGAAACTTGACAAGCTGCTTCCAAAAAAAAGAGAAAAGGTCCTAAAAGACAAGGTATGTCTGAAAAAGAAGATGGATAATGAGGGGAAATTTTTCCTATATAGAGATCAAGATTTTAAAAACCATGGTAATTAGTGTAGTCAGCCACTGGTGCAGGGGTGTATAAATTGATAGAATAACATAGAAAGTCCATAGGTGGCGCCAAAAAAATTACGGATAAGTATATGAACTTACATTTCCTCAAAAAGGAAGCATGTATATTCAATAAGTAAACATTTGAAGAAAAGTTCAAATTCATTGTAATCAGAAATATGTAGAATGACCCGCTATGTTGTGTTTATTCAACTGGCAGAGAATAAGAGGAGGGAAAATACCCGGGGACCGAGAGGATGTGGCTCAGTGGGATTTATTATTCATCACTGACTGCAGTGTAAATGGCACAGCCATGTTCAAAACTAGTTTTATATTAGCTTATGAATTTGAACATTTTACAAACCCTAAAATTCCATCCCTTCTTATATATCTAGTAGAAATTTTACACGTTTCACCAGGAAACATAAAGAAAATAATTCAGAATAGCAATGTTTGTCATTTTTAAATAAAAATCTAGAGGTAACATAATTAATTTTCAACAAATTGTAGTATGTTCATACAATAGACAGCAATAAAAATAAATGAACTACGTTACCTGAGAGTAACAGGACAACATAGCTTATTCTTAATAACATCCTGTTGAATGGAAAATAAAAAGCCAGATGGTGTGCAGTATGACTCTTTTTATATCTTAAAAGCAAAACTAAGGCTAGTTCATGGGTAGTCATGTTAATTATCTTATATTCATTATTTTTTTTCAAAATTAAGAAATAGACTAAAAATAAAGATGAAATTAAACAGAGTCATGCATGAACTCACGGTGATAGGGAATTGTGAACCAAAGATTATGATTAATCCCATTCCACGTAGCTGATGAAAAAGAAATTAGATGTCGGAGGAGTTAACTTATTTGTCTGTCACACAAATACAGTGGTACAGAGACTGAATTCAGTCAGTGGGATTTAAATCCAATATCTTCCCACCATACCAACTTTCCACAAAGAACAGGGGAATAGAAAAGAGTAGTTCTTTGAGACAGCTTTGCACAAAAGTTATAACATTCTAGAAAGTGTACATTTCTGACAACTATCTAGCAATACAGTTCTCTAAGACCCATAAGTCTGATTTTAAAAAGCTTGCCTCCCTAATATTTTCTAGCCTCATTTGAAAATAATGAAATAAGGAAATAGATACCCCAAAATGCAGAGGACAGCACTGACATTTTAAATATTTACAATAAACCGAAAGCAAAATTTGTAGTGCATTCTCCCATGCACTTTGACTCAAACATCTTTTAAACCATTTTTATAACATTTTACCTTATCAGTGCTGAAAGGAGCATTTGAGATCATCTATTCAGATCTTTTTATTCTTCAGATAAAATTCCCAAGGTTACAGTGTTCATAGCCAAGTCAGATTCAAGGTCACTTCTCCTGGTGTCTGAATCCCATGGGGGTTTCTAGCCCTGATCCTGTGACCTGAGGGATTTCCGTCATCCTGGACAGAATAATGCTTTTAGAAGCAATTTGAGAAAGAGAAAGTGAATGCCAAATATTATTCTAGAGTATTCCGCACACGGGTGATAGCTCTACCACAAATTTATTATGCTTCTACAAAGTGCAGTCTCAGTGGAATTCAGCAGCTGCTCCACGTGAGCCAACCCCTCTGCTGCCTCCGGTATACTTTCTCAAAAGTTAGTGAGAACACAGAAGGAAATCAGCGATCTTTCAGAGTATAAAGACGTAGCATTGGTGTGACCACGTGAAAAATGACCTTGATCATTCTGGGAAATGTTTTAAAATGCTTTATCGATGTATTTGCAAAAGGGTGCCACTTTTCAGGAAACACAAATTCAATCTCACTTCAAACTCTTGTCAAAATATTTCTTATTTCTATTAATAACAAGTAAGTAGTTTGAATGCTATCCAACCCAAGAAACAATTGTCTTTCACATTTATATTTTAGGCTCACCTAAAAACAAAACAAACACACTCCAAAGATGTCATTTCCTCTCCCTAGAAATCCCTTCTCCTGCCCAGATAGTGACTTGGACCCCTGTTTATCATTTAAATTCCAGTTGATACTTTACCTCCTCTGATCTCTCAATTTACTATACTTCTTTCCCAGGATGAGTCTGGGTCCACCTCATTTTACCTTATCACGGCGCTCATTAACAGCACTTGCTTTGGAGTGACTTCCATATACGTCCACCATTGCATTGTGACCCGGTAGAGGTGGGAACTCTGTCTTCCTCACTGTGCTCCTCATTTGACATTTTGATTTGAGCCCCATTCTTGCCTCTCAGTGTGCTACCCTGTGTTGTAGGGGACTGGGAACCTGTAGGCTGCATTTCCCAGACTTCTATACTTTTTAGTTCCTGTTAGATTTAGCTAATGAGAGTAGAAAGAGGGGGAGAAGCTACTCCTTTCTTGGACTTCCTGGTACTAGCAGCAAGGGTGGAGGCGGGAGTGGCGGAGGTTGGAGCAACAGTGGAAGGACCCGGGAGGGCGGGTAGGGCTCAGCACGTGCTCAGGAAGCTCAGCTCCAACTGTGGGTCCCCGAGAGCACATTGACTTCTTTGCTTCTCCAACCCAGGAGTGGTAGTGTTTTCCTGGAGTTACTAATCTTTGGATAACCCTTTCTTATGTTCCTACAACCCTTTCAATACCCATGTAAGAAAATTCTGTATTAAATTCTCTGTGGTTGAAATTCATAGAATGGTTTCATTTACTCATGTTTGGAACTAATGCAGTGTTCAATACAAAACAAGGAATAAAAAAAAAACTTGGATGAGAGAAGGTCCTTACTAACTAAATATGATTCCAGGCCTGTAATTACAAGACTCTGTAGGGACACAAAACTCTTGATAGCAAAGTCGTTGTTAATAAATTGGTTATTTATAAAATCAGGCACCTCTCAATGAGCATTTCTGCTTAACACTGGCCTAGACTCTCATCATTCACTGTAGTAGACCATTTGTAGGTTAGTTCATTGTTGAATATAAGATGTTCTCAACATTATATATACATAGCAAATTAAATGCAAATTGATTTCAAACTTCAAAAGGTAATGATTTAAATATCAAAAGATTAAGAAAGGCCCTTGGAAACACTGATGAAGACCACAAATATTTTTGCAAAATTTGCCTTTTGTGTTTAGGTTGTTAAAGTCAGACAGATGCAAACGATGTCTTATCATGCTGTCACAGGGTTTTGTCAGAAAAATAATGCAAAAATAAAGAAAAAGAAGACTCATCTTGAGTTAGATTATTTAATGATTCTTCCCATCCTACTGTGTACTTCTCCTTGTAATGTGACATTGACACCCCCTCCAATACTGAAGTGTAATCTCTCTCTGTACTCCTTTAAATCTGGGCTGGACTGTGACTTGCTTTGACGAATAGAATGTGGTGAAAGGGATATAGTGTGACATCCAGAAATTAGTTTTGAGAGACCTTGAAGTTTATATCTTCATCCTCTTTGATCACTGCACTAAAATCTCTATGTAAGGAAGCCAATTGAGCCACCTGGAGGAGAACAAAAACGTCCCATCTGGCACCCAATCACCAAATATGTGAAAGACGCCATCTTGGATTTTCTGGTCCAGCTAACCACTAGAAATATGAGAAATAATAAATCAGCATCGTCTTCTGTCACTAAATTTTGGGGTGGTTTTTACACAGCAAAGTTTGACTGAAACACAACACTTGCTTCAGTTTTAGATTATTTTAACAACTAGCAAAGAGTTGCAATTTTTCATAATTGTTACCATCTTTTAAAGATAATGTTCTTTCCAGTGGATCTATATTCAATTTATTGTATGAAACAATTGTATTGTATAAAACAATTGTATTGTTATTGCCAATAAACAATTGACTATTTTACTAATCTAAAATATTTTTATAGCAATTTTATATTTTCTTTGGACAATATTCCATGAGTGAATAAATCTTCATCATAGGCATAAACCTCATTTTCTGAAAGGCAAGAGGGATAGGCAGGTTTTTATGAACAACCAAAATATCCCTCCTAATATAAGTTCATATCTTCAAGGAAAAAAAATGACGTTTAACAAGCGGCCAATAATTTTGAGAATATACAATGCTATGAGATATTTTTGAGAGAACCCATGAGTTTTGTAAAATTTCTTTTTATGTGTTTAACGAAATTAGCAGGGTCATTGGTTAAACATAGGGTTTATTCAAGAATCGCAGCTTTATAATTTGTATATACCTTCTTTTGAGAGAGATCTTATGACACTGAGATTTTTCTGAAGATGAGTCAAGAGAAGAGACAGTACCTATAAAACTAGCACCCAAAATCTGATGTCATTGAAATATTGTTAAATATATAAATCTATATATTTATACATAGATGTATACATATATCTATGTATATATAAATATATTTATATAACACATATATCATAAACTGTGTTTCATGACTTGTAAGAAACACGAAGTTAAGAAAAAGCACAAACACATAAAATAAAATTAGTAATCTTAACCTGACAGTGGATCTGCATCCAATAGTCTTTAAATGGAGGTCCTTATGCAGGAAAATTTTCACTTTCTTTTCAACCAGGGCATTGAATGAAGTAAAAGAGTTTCACGAGAGCTTTGTAACTGAAAAAGACTCACATCATTTTGTGGATATTTTTTGCAATAAAGAAGACATGAATATGATGGACTTCAATTTTTTTTAGTGCAAAAATGAATCTGGTGTAACATCATCTGAGCATACAACAGATAACTACAGGAACTCAGAGGGGTCAAAACACACTGCACTCTAACCTATATCATATCTGTGATGCATGTTTTAAAATCTAAGGGTGAGTATATTAAACTTTTGGTTTGTGCTAAACACTTAGGGACATCAAATACATTTATAATTATTAGGTTTTTTGGGAAAGTTTTTAAAAAGCAGTTTCTTAGGTTTATTGTTTTAAACTGCTTTACTGAGGTATAATTGACGTACATAAAGTGGTATATATTTAATGTATACAACTGAAGTTTTCTTGGGTTTATTTTTATATTAATGATGGGATCCATTTATTAAACCCTCATTGTGTTACAGGAACTAGAAACTTTCCGTTCATTATTCTCATATAATGTTCACAACTCACCTGTAGCAGGTCTAGATATCAAGGGTTAGAGAGATTTGGTGACTTGCTCAGGTGGATGAGAGGAGCGGAAACTGAAAGCTCTTGCTCTTGATCTCATTCGTGTCACCATTTCATTCAACTGGGTCACAGTGCTCTCTAAATTTTAACTACAATCAATTTTATTCTATTTTCTCGGGGGTTTTTTTAGTGTTTTTGGCTTTTTCTTTTATTTCCTTACATCTAAATTACTTTATTTTAAAATGTGAACCAGAGTATGCACACTAATTTTTATTAGAGGACCATTTACTCAATACTTTAGTCACACCACATGCAATCTTTCACTTCTATTTATCACCTTGGTAGGAGTATCCAATATACACCATGAAAATATTGTCTTTGAGCAGTTCAGGTGGTTACTTCAGGCAGATGAATTCACTTTTTATTCATAAAGAACATAGAGACTTTTTTCCTCTTTCAAAACTTTACAATCTGAAACTTTAATGCACATAATTTCAGTAAGATTGTAAGGAAAATTGCTTTTAAATGCTTTTGTATGGAAAACTTAGGTACTGAAATATTGGCATTTTATAAAAACTTTACCCAGCTTTTGCAAACATCTAGTGCAGCACTGTCCAGTAAAAATTAATACTTTGATGGAAATGTTCTATATCTGCATTGTCTAACATGATAGCCATGAGCCACATGTACTACTGAGCCCTTCGAATGTGGCTACTATAACTGAGCAACTGACTGTAATGTTGATATGGCTCGTGGCTACCATGTGGAACAGCAGGTCGAAATGAAATGACTTCATGCATCCATCCATCTCATAGGGTTGCCCTTCTGCTGCTGACAGCACACAGAAAGTGAGTTAGTCTCTTTAAGAAAGCAAGTGAACCCTGAAACATCACTCTTTCTTTTTCCTGCTACTGTAAAGATGGCAACATTACCTTGTTTGCAAAATAACGACCAGTTTTACTTGTAGGAGATTAAGCCCAGCTATCCTCACTCTTCTACAATAGTAGTTTTCTACCTGAAAGTTGGAGAATTGCTCCCTGAAGGCCCTTTAAGGCACATCACCTGCCAGGCATAAAACTTGCCATGTGTTATGGATCTGAAGATCTAGATCGTGGGTGGATTTGATTTCCTTGGACCTGCCCGAGGCCAAAATTGTTTCTGCTTCATTATTCTGAGAAATGGAAACTTTCCATGAGGCAGTCTAGAGTTCTAAAACATAAATGCTGGTAGATACAAAAAATGTTCAAAGTCCTTATCTACAGAATTCTTTGTTTTCTACAGTAACTGTGTTCTCTTATGCTTAAATCAGTTCTGTATAAAGATATCACAAATCTAAACATGACATTTCCTAACGCTATGCATTCCTACTGGGATAAGCTTTTTCTGTCAGAGAAGTAAAACTGAATGCTCACAAGGTTTTATGAGACAAACTGTACAGGAGGCAAATTCATCTTTGACATCTAATTATCCCTTTCTTCATCTCCCCCACTCCCCACCACACTACTCTTTATTCTTTTTATTTTTTTCTTTTCTTTTCTGTCCAACCCTGTTGAATCCGGTGATTTTTGCCCTCTCGTAAATCATGGTCAGTTCCTAGAAAAAGGGCTGAAATTCAGATGAGCATGTTCAAAGACAACCTTATCTTTCTAATGTACTTGAATTTTAAGCATAATGTTATATCTGTTTAAGGAATTGAGTGTTTCATCTTGTGCTAAATATATTTAAAACAATTTGATGGATTCAAGTATTTATTTTCTATCTCCTAAAATCTCACCCTAATTTTGTGTATGTATAGTTTTTATGTGTAAAATTAATCCTGATTTAGAGTCAGCCTAGTCTTCCTATGTCAAAGAAGACATCTAAATCGAGAACAATTATATACGGAAAGGCACATATCAATGATTATTGGTGTTATGATGCCTTATGATATTAAATTAGACATGAGAGCATTCACACAGTACTCACCTTAAAGAAACATTCAAGCAAGTTGTTTGTAAAAGAGCTCTTTCATAAACACTGTTTTCTCCTCTAACCTCTCAATTCCTCATGGATAGGTAACTGACTTTTGTCCAGGGATATAATTTAGAAAGAAGATTCTCCACATAATAGCTTGTTCATATTATGTTAACAGAAGTATATAACACCATCCTTTTTATATTTCCACCAAATATGGAGGAACAGAGATCAGATTTATCCTTTTAATTGAAAAACCAAAATGAACAGTCAAAATATATAAAATAATTGGTTTTAAGATACTAGATATCAGGTGACAAAGGACAATGATCTCTGAAAGTTGAGAAACAAACAAAGTGAGCTCTATGATTGCTCTAGCTTATTGCCCATAGAATGCTTCCAGGTCATGGTGCGTGGAAGAGAAACCCAGACAGAGTCTGGAGGATTCCCTGAGTTGAGGAGATGGAGCTGTGAGTTTGGGAAGACCAAAGCTGTTAGAATTTACAAGGGGAGAGCACCACAGAGGAAAGAGTTCCACAGAGATCGAACCTCAGAACCTCAGACGTCTATGGAGGGTTCCTCTTGAGTACTTAGCAGAATATTAATCAGCACATGTGTGTGAGGAAATTATTTGAGACCAGGAACAAAAATTTAAAAATATTAGAGGGAAGAGGTTTTGTCACTCTCACAGGGCTTGGAATAATGCCTATGCCTACCAGCCAGTCAAGGAAAACTTGTAATTCACAGGGTATTGGATAGAATACTCAGGAAAGTGTTGCCTCAGGAATGTGGAATAATTAGCCCTAAGGTAAGGGCTACTCCAATCCACCTAAAATTCATAAAAGCAAGACCAAAATGGATCAAATTACTTCTAAGCAACTTAACTGCATCCCAGAATAAAGCTAAAAAATTTATAGGAATACAAAAACATCTAGTAACCAACAAGGTAAAATTCACACAATGTCTGGCATTCAATCAAAGATTACAAGGCATTCAAAGAAGCAGGGAACACAACCCATAATGAGGAAAATAATATTAATCTAATATTAGTATTATGATCTAACAGATGATAGAATGATCAGATAAGGACATAAAAACATTTAATATAAAAGTATTCCACATGCTCAAAAGGGTAAGTAGTGTTACAAAAGAAATAAAAAGGATGCAAATCTAAGTTCTTTAGCTAAAAGTTACAGTGCCTGAAATGAAAAATACTCTGGATGTAACAGCATAGTAAATATTGGCAGAACAAGAGATTAGTGAACTTGAAGACATAGAAATATAAGCTATCCAAAATAAAATACAGACAAAAATTAAAAATGAAAAGTGCATCTGTGAGTTGCAGGACAACTTGTAGAGTGGCCTAATATACATGCAATTGGAGTCCCCAAAGGAGGTGAGGGAGCAAAAAATTTGAAGAAATAATGGCCAAAGTTGTCCAAATTTAATTAAAACTATAAAATGTTGATCCAAGGCACTCATAGTCAAGGTTTGGAAGACTCAATATAGTTAAGATGTCTTTTCTTCTCCTTTTGATCTATAAATGCAACACAACCTCAAGTAAATTCCAGACAAGTCTCTTTTGTATATATTGGCAAACAGCAGAAAGACAAAAGACCTAGAATAGCCAACACAATACTAAATAAGGACAAACTGACACTACCCAAATTCAAGACTTACCATACAGCTACCACTATCAAGACAGCATGCTATTGGTGGGAGAATAGATACAAAGATTAATGAAACAGAAGAGAGTGCCCAGAAATAGTCCCACACAAATACCGTCAACTAATCTTTGAAAAAGAGTAAATGCAATTCAATGGAGAAAGGATAGTCTTTTCAGATATTCCAACTTTCACAAAAATGGACTCAATACGGATCATAAACCTATATTTCAGATGCAAAATTTAAAACTAGAAGAAAACTTTGGAGAAAATCTATGGGATCTTTGGTTTGGTGATAAGTTTGTAGATACAATAACAAAAACAAGATCCATGAAAGATAAAAGTGAAAATACATACTGTATTAAAATTTTAAAAATCTGCTCTGTGAAAGACACTGTTAGGACAAAGAATAGACAAGCCATAGATGAGGAGAAACTATCTGTAATACATATATCTGATTAATGAATTGTATCCAAATATACAAAACACTTAAACTCAACAATAAGAAGATAAAATATCCAATTTGAAAGTAGGCAAAAGATCTGAACAGCGAGACAGACCTCACCAAAGAAGATATACAGATGGAAAAGAAGCATATGGAAAGATGCTCAAGATCATTTGTTATTAGAGAATTGCAAATCAGAACAGCAATGAAATACAACTGGACACTTTATTAAAATAGACAAAATCTGGAAAACTGACAATAAACTTGTTGTCAAGGATGCAAAGCAACAGAAGCTCTCATTCACTGCCGGTAGGAATGCAAAATGGTACAGCCACTTTGGAAGACAGTTCAACAATTTCTTACAAGTTTAAGCAGAATCCTACCATATTATGGAGTAATCACACTCCTAGATACTTATCCAAATGAGCTGAAAACTTGTATCCACACAAAATACTGCATGTGAATGTTCATAGTAGCTTTATTAATAATTGTGAAAAACTGGAAGCAACCAAGAAGTTCTTCAATAATGAAGATAAATAAAAAGTGGCATATCTATACAATGGAGTACTATTTAGCAATAAAAAGAGAGGAGCTATGAGCATGAATCTTAAATGTGTATCACTAACTGAAAGAAGCCAGACTGAAAAGGCTACATGATGTACGATTCCAATTATATGACGTTCTTGAAAAGGCAAAACTGTAGGAATAGTTACCAGGGGGTTGGGGGAAGAGTCAGAAAGGGTTAAACAGGTAAAACATAGGAAACTTCTTTTTAAGGACATGAAAACATTTTGTAATATACTATAATTGTGGATACATACCCTATGCTTTTGTCAGAAGCCACAGAGCCCATACAACCTTACAGCACGTATACAAATTCAAAAAATCATTTAGGAGGGCAGGACTCCCTGGATGGAATGCAGAATGTGACAGAACAATTGCCTGTATTAGAAATGTGTGAAACAACCTTATGTATGGGGATGGGTGAAAATGGTTCTGAACGAAGCAATTTTGGAGATGAGTAGAGTCTGTAAACCTAAAGGAATAGGAGCTCAGCACTGTACTTTAGTTGATAAAGGTGTTCCCACGGGAGTACAGTTCAAAAATTGTGATACTGCTCTAAAGGCATAGTGAAATTGAACAACTAAATAAAGGATAGTGGATCATGGGAGTCAAATTTCTCACTGTTGGAAAGGCAGTTTACAGATAAGAAAGAGAAGGAGGTTAGAATAATCCACTTGGTAACAGATTAGAGTTGGAAATGTCAGGATGAAGTTGTACTTAGCTTAATGTAGATACAAATGGAATAACATAGAAATATTTATAGATATTGATATATACACAGGTCAGTATATACACATACATTTCCATGCTCTTTCAGCTGAGAGAGCCTAGAAGTCAGGATGTCCAGTAGCAGCAAGCATATGTAGCACCTAGATCTTGTTTTCTAACACCCTTCTCTAATAAAAGGAACCAGGACTCCTTAAAGAAACAGCTGATTCTAGGACACGGGCAGGAAATATAAAAGATCAGCTGAGAGAATCTTGTGATGCCAGAAAGTAAGAAAGTGCTAAAGTGCGCCCCAAAACATACACACACACAAACACAGACAAATTCACAAAATGATGGTGGCATGTCAAAAAGACACAGATCCAATCGAAAAGGCTACTGATGAAAGCTTTTTCATCCAAAAATGGAAGAATTTGAGCAAGAAAATAGAGCAGTGTTAGATTATAAACCAATATATAACATAAATATCCGTGAGTCTATATAATTGATTAAATAAATAAATCAATCGAAAGAACAGACAAATCTATCATGCAGAAGAATTCCAAATGATTTATATAGATACTTCCCCCTCAGGTAGGTGGAGCATAATTCCCCGATCCTTTAGTGTGTGCTGCACATGGCGACTTCCTTCCCAAGAGGAGGGAAGGATGAAAACAACGAGCAGCCTGACAGTGGGGAAACCTGACGAACACTTTCTGCTCCAAGTGGTCAAGGTCAACATCATCAGTGGTGACTCATGTTAACGGTATGTACTCTTGATATGCTGTGATGGAAATGGCACTTTACCTATGTAGTTGTCTTCTCAAAAACTAATTCCAGTTTAATCATCAGAAAAACAAGAGACAAATCCTCTTAGAGGGATGTTGTACAAAAGGGCTAACCCAGTATCAAAAACAAGGAAAGTCTGAGAAACTGTCATGGACAAAAGGATCCTAAGAAGAAATGAATACTAACTGTAATGTGGTATCCTGGCTGGGCTCTAGAACACAAAAGTACATCAGGTAAAAAGGAAGGATGTCTGAATGCAATATGGACTTTTACTTAATGATAATATACCAATATTGGCTCATTAATTATAACAAATGTACCAAACTGGTGTAAGATGTTAATAATAAAGGAAATGGGTATAGGGGGTAAATGGGAACTTTCTATACTATCATTGTAATTTTTCTATATATCTAAAATTAATTTTAAATTAAAAGTTATTTTTATTAAAAACAAATATTAAATATTTTAAAATAACATTTATTTAAAATGGAAAATTTCAAAAGTCATTAACGATACCACGCTCAATATATAATACATAATATTTTAATCAGAGTGATATCTAAAAATCCTACTTTCTATTAAAAACTAAATTATATTTCCTTTAAAATCTTATTGAATTATGCAAATAATGTATAGTGCATATAATAGATGCATTTGTGTAATATATATTTATATTAAGGAAAAAAAGGAAGCAAAGTTGCAATACCACATAAGAAATGTGCATATTTTTCATTTACATTTTTCTGAGGAGAGCACCCAGCGTTGCCTATAATTTTTATCTCTATTTGCCAATTAAATCCCTATTATGAAAGAGTTGTGTCAGGTGAGATGTCTATAGAAAATGTACACAGCTGGAGCTTTGGGTGTTTGCAAAGTTGCAAAACTCAGTACGTGTGTGATCATCAGTCATCACTTACACTGTTTGTAAGATACTGATTAAAAAAGAAAACAACGGCCGGCCCAGTGATATAGTGAGTAAGTTTGCGTGCTCCGCTTTGGAGGCCCAGGGTCCGCAGATTCAGATCCTGGGCGCGGACCTAGCACTGCCTGTCAAACCATGCTGTGGCAGCATCCCACTTAAAATAGAAGACTGGCACAGATGTTAGCTCAGTGACAATCCTCCTCAAGCGAAAAGAGGGAGATTGGCAACAGATGCTAGCTCAGGGCCAATCTTCCTTAAAAAAAAAAAAAATTAAAAAAGAAAACAAAATCATAGCACTAAGGGCAACATAAAAATCACTTACGAAAAGTGCATTTATGTTACAGAATGTCAAGTTTGCTTTACTGAAAATGTAATACAAAATAAAAGTAAATACCATTAATAAAATATTAACTTGATAGAGGTTCAATGCCCACAATGACAACAATGAATGTTTTCGTATGTATACTGGTTATAGCATAGGAAACACTGTTTATATTCGATATAAATACAACTGGGAAGGGGCTTTTGACAAAAATTTTATTGCCTCATAAACAAGTGTTCTGAGAACAATTCCAGTGTGTCGGGGGAGGTTCCCCACACCAACAAGGTATTCTTGGACACCAGTGGGTCTGAGAATTCAATTCTCAGGCAGATAGTGTCAGATTCCACAGGTTAAGGGTTCAGTCCCACAACACCGTCCCCACCCACTTCAGATGCCAGTCGCAAGCCCAGGTAGTTACTTGTACTCCTGACCGACTGGCTATAGAGGTTCCCACGACTCCCTCCTTGGGTTCGATTAATTTGCTACAGTGGCTCACAGAACTCAGAGAAGCATTTTACTCACTAGATCACTGTTTATTACAAAAGGCTAACAGTGGATGGAAGAGATGCACAGGGCAAGGTATGGGGGAACGGTGCAGAGCTTCCATGCCCTTTCCAGGTGTGCCACTCACCCCAAATCTCTACTTGTTCACCAACCCAGAAGCTCTCACACTCTGTCCTTTGGGATTTTTATGGAGGCTTCATTACACAGGCATGATTGATTAAGTCATTGGCCGGTGGCAATTGAACTCAATCTCCAGCCATTCTCCCTTTCTGAGAGGTGGGATGGGGGACAGCACTGAAAGTTCCCAGCCACTAATCACACAGTTGGTTCCCCTGACAACCAGATCTCCATCCTTAGGCTACCTAAGGGCTTTCCAAAGGTCACCTCATTAACATAACGAAACACACGTTTATTGCTCTTATCCCTGGAAATCCCCAGGGTTTTAGGAGCTGTGAGCCAGGAACCCTGGAGGAAGACCAAATATATACGAGATATATATTTTGGTCATCTGAATGATAAAATATACATTTCTTACAAATCACAAGATAGCACCTCAAATATATTTTAGCTTTAAAATGAATCAGTTTTGAGTAGTGACATCGCAAAACTGCAGACCAAGGAGCCTAGACACTCCTTCCCCGGGGAGACGTGGCCTTAACAAAAATACACGGACCCATTGCCTTTGTAAGAAATCCAGAAGCCAGCTAAGAGATTCAGGCGCCAGATAAAATAATGGTTACACGAATAAAGGAAACAAAGGAGTCGCATCTTAATCTCTTTCTAGTCTTTTGATGTGACTTTGTTCCACTATGGCCTGATGCTCCTTTTCCAGTCTTGGAGCCTTTCATGAACACTGTCGTAGGACACACAGTTCTCTGGCAAGTTGTACCAAAAAGAAATGGAGAAACTCAATTTAGCAATTCTAACATTTCGATTTGATTTATAACGCTTTCTCAGGCAGGGTCTGGCCCATAATATGCATATACCAAACCCTACTCACCAGCAGTTGTTTTTATCTTAATCAGTGGAAAATATAACCACAAATGCATACACAGGGAGAAGCGATGCGTGGCCTCTGAATCAGCAGTACAGTAATATGCAAAAACGAGGTCTCTATGCATCTCTGATTTTTCCCATTAGGACTCATTTTTTTCTCACATTAAGCATCACTCTGGTGGGGATGGAGAAAAGAAGCACAAGTCAGTAGGTCTTGGTGACCAACCCTTTTCTGCCACCAATGGGTCATGTCCCTCTAGCAAGTCGAAATTCCTCTGCTTGTCAGATTTCTCATCAGTGCAAAGTGAGCTGTAGCAATACAATGATTTCCAGAACGACATTGATGGTGTAACTCCTTGGGGCTTTCACTTTACAGGCGTTGTCTCAGCCATGAGGTTGATACTCTACTTAGCCTTGGTGCACAGATGAGGGAACTAAGAATCAGCGATGAGGAGCAGCTTGCCCAAGAGCGGGCAGCTGGTCAGCGGTGCAGCTGGTCAGCGGTGCAGCTGGAGCAGACATTGAACCTAGGCTGCCAGACTCCAACAGTCCTTGCTCAAACCACTACTCTATAAGTCAGGAGGCAGAAACCTGAGGCCAGTAGGTAACTGAGGACCCACTATGTGCTAGGCACTCAGTAGGGGTTGTCATACATTCTATCACAATGGTTCTTTAGTCATTATTCTCTTATTTTTTTAAAAAAAGGAAATCAAAGACCAGAGTAATCGAGTCACTTCACCAGAATCACAGAGAAAGCTGAATTCATATCTAGGCTTCTCTGTTTACAATGTGCAAGCTCTCTCCATGTTTCACCTTGTCCACGCGGCTCTCTCCCCTCTGTGGCCATCAGATGGGGACCGTGCTGCAGCGGCTTGAAATGCTCAGGTCTTCTATTCAGTGCCAGCCTCCAACTCATTCTCTCATCATAGCTCATTGAGTGGAAAAATCCATCCTTAACGGCTGCTCTGATAATTTACATTTTGTCCTAAAGAAGTTATCATTGGCATGAAAGTTTCAATTATTTTTCATTTTGATACGTGTATTGATCTTTTTCAAATGTATCCTCTAATTTGTTTTTTATGGGAACGGTTAAGTCTGAAGCTTTACTAGGAAGACCACATTTCTCTTCCGGGGAACCTGAGACCCTGTGCCTCAGTGTGGAGTCACTGAAAGTAATGGTTTTAGAGCTTTGCAGACCAGAATGTGGAGCCCAGCCTTCTCTCCTACCCTCTGTGGCGCTTTAGATATACTGATGAACTTCACTGAGGTTCAGTCTCTTTGTCTGTAAAATGGGCACAATGATATTTCCCTCAAAGGTTGCTCAACAATTTAATTAGATAACAAATGGCATATGGTATGTGTTCAATAAAATTTAACCTTCAGGGATAATTACTTAACGGAAATTGTCAACTTACATCTGCTTTGGCTTAATATATTATGTTTGAAAAGAAGAAAAGCAGGGACGTAGGCCTAGGAATACAGAGTAAACACTCAGCCGTGACCTTTCTTTTCCACTGCTGTTTTTTCTAGGGCCTCAGGTTTTCGCTGCTGCCACTGACAGAGGTCAGGAAGGACGTGTGCTCTGATCTGAGCGGCAGTAAGTCCTGGGGTGAGAGCAGTAACACCAGAGTCAGGAAAATGATATCCGATCCTCAGCCCTTTAAATAATAGCTCTATGGCCTCTTCAGATCATTTAAATTCCCCGTTCCTGTTTTCTCATCTATAAAATAGCAAAAGCAAAAACACCCATTCTGCTTTGTTTGTAGGGAAGAGCTAAAATATTTGTTTGGCTCTTATGGTTATACAGGAGGATGCTTCTGTCATTTCCCCCCCCCCCCCATTTTAGTCATTCCATGGTTTGCTGCCGCTAAAGGCTTACATTTTTTTCTAATTTGTAATCACCAAGAAGCGCTTGAGAATTCCAGTATTCCTATTCTTATCAAATCTAGCACATTATCAGTTAAATATCTTGACATTTGTTCTAAAGAGACTATTTATCCTCTATGACACCATGTGATACACTTATCATTATGTGATATTAACTTTATTATTTAAATATTTTAATATCTTATTCAAGAAATAGTATCCATGGATCAGCCATTAGGAGAGTAATTTCTTTGTAGTCGATCTTCTGGTTTCAACTTTACTCCTCTCTCCTTTAGATTACTGAACCATATCTTTATATTGTGGGAGGTTTGGTATGAGTATGTGTACGTACGTGTGTGTGTGTATGTCTGAGTTTCCCTTTCTTCAGTATGGCATCGTTTTTCATTTGGGGCCTTTTGGGAGTTGTTATTAAAGAATTTGATTGTAGAATGCTACTGCATATTCACAGCATGGTGCATTCGTCAAAATAAATCTATCCACAGCATTTAATTTGTGGATTTGTACTCTTGATACACTAAAATAAGAAATGTTAATTTCTTGCAGACTATTACCAGATGATTTTAAATATCTGCCAAACAGGAAGGTCTGTTTCCATGTGAGGGATTTCCATAATAAAATCCTGGCACCATAGCTGCAGAGGATAGTTTTATAAAAACAGAGAGAAACAACAGCAACTATTTTCCCTGAGGACAGTTTTAGCTACAATTTACCAATGCTGCTTAGTTATTTCTGTCTTATTTTATGCTTTTGTTTTGAAACATAACGCAATTTTACCTGGATGCGCTCCCGGATATTCAGGAATTAGCTCAGTATGTTGACTGGCTCTGCCAAAGGCAGGACCTCTAGAAAATCAGGAGGCTCCGCCGCCTCCCCTCTTCCCCCACTCACCTCTCCAGAGGGGAGAAAAGGGTTAAGGTTTATTAGAGAACAGAGGAGAGGGGAGGGAGCCCCGAGGAGGCCCGGGAGCAGCAGGCCGCGCCTCCAGGTCCAGCTTTCATCAGCAGCGCAGCTCGCGGCGGAGCTCTGAGCGCTGCTGTGAATTTGGAGGAAGGATGCTGCTGCCAATTTCTAGGACCGCTGCTGCGAGGAGTGGGCGTGGCCTCGGCGGTGTGGATGCTTGTTAGAAAAGATGCTGGGAGCTTTCCAGTGAGGAGTCAGGACTGTAGTGTATGCCTGAGTCTATGTGTGTGTGTGTGAGAGAGAGCGAGCGAGAAAGCAAGAGGGAGAGAGACAGACAGAGAGAGAGAGAGAGAGAGAGAGGAGGGAAGGAGAGGGAGGGGAGGAGAGAGAGAGACTGAGACTCGGAGGTGCTGAAGACCCAGACAGAGCTGGGAGAGGGACCGAATATAGGACTGGAGCGCTCCGAGAGCCACTCAAGATCTTTTGGAGGAGCCCAATAAATGTGAACATGGGGTCTGTCACTGGAGCTGTCCTCAAGACGTTACTTCTGTTATCTACTCAAAATTGGAACAGGGTCGTAGCTGGGAATTCCTGTAAGTATACAGCAAATGATTTAAAACTTGCAGGGGGGTTCTCTGCAAAACTTTAATTCTGTTGTTTTTTATGATTATTATTTGTAACTAGAACTGCTGCAAAGCATATTGCTATAAATGAAGCATCACTTAAAAATCTTGCAGATATAACTGGGTTTACACATATTTTTCCTCTTGGTCTGGTCAAAATATGCAAAGTGTCATTTTTCTTTTTGTCTATGAGCACAATCTTATCCTCTCTTTGAATATTCATTGAGAAAGCTCAAGTTCTAGTAAAACATTAAATTAGCATCTTAACCAGGGAATAGCCTGCGAATGCCTTCATTTCTTCCTTTTTTAGGATTACTGAATTTTATTGGGATTATGTCTAACAGGAAAGCAGACTTTACATTATGCTGCATTAGCTTAGATTTCTGAAGTTTGCAATTTGGCAGAGTGGTGGCTGGCTGCATCTTTAAAATGATGCCAGGATAATAACTGAAATGGACTGCAGAATTCAGGAACAGAATTGGTGGAGGTGAACCCCGATATTAAGAATTGTGCCCTCACTGCTAAAAGATTGGGACTTGAGTGCTCCTGAAAGAGGGGGTTTGCTTCCTACATTTTGCTTCAAGGAAAAACATTCAGGTGATTTTTCAAAAGTATTCTTTAGTGGTTGAATTTTTAACTTTATAAATTCGTGATCGAATATTCTGATTGAGTTAATTGATTCAGCGAAAATTTATGAAGACCTTATTTCTAATTTAGATATCATCCAAGATAATTTGGCAGAAGTCTCTTCATCCCCTTTTTATTAGAAATAGAAAAAGTTTTAAAAGTTATATTTGGCTTAAAATCTCGAAATAGGAGACTTTTCCCTTCTGTGATGAATGATAAACAGGATCTGCAAATGCAACTTTTATCTCTTTCTCAGATTTTGAAGGAAAAGCTCATTTGCTTTTCAAGAAAGGGCGATGAGGCCTGTTCAGGAATTTATGCTGTTGCTTTACAATCAGGTTTAGGTTCGGGGGACAAATAAGCCAGTAAGAAGGCATTCACTGTGGCACATCCCTTGAGTACACTAAAGTGCTCTGATGTGGGAAAAACATTATAAATGACCTTACTGGTCCACGTCAAATGTCCCTTTACACTACACTGTATGTGATTTCATGTTTCCATTCAGTATTAGCTCACTTAATGTCATGGTGTATCCATCACTTTGAAAGAAGAGAATTCATTCAAATGCTGCACTGTGTTTCAGATTCAGTTTTAATCTGGGTGTATAAGAATCTCATGAGTCAATAAAACGTGCATATTTTCACGTAGTCAGAATCTTGCGATGCTGTAATGGTACCATTTGAGCAACATTGCAGCAAACAATCACAACACACACACACAGACACACACACACACACAAAGTTTTGTTGAAAAGCCGTAAGGAATTCATCCTCCAACTACTAAGTTCAGCAAAAAGGAAGGCACTAGGGGTCACTCTTACAATGGAAAGTACATTACTCGAAGCATCCTGCCCTTAAGAAAAGCAGAGCTCAAGTCTGGCCTAGGTGCAGTCCTGCCTTCCCAACACACTGCCTGTGTTTGGGTTTATAATATATTAATGTGATTGATTGGGCCTCTAGTTTTTTGCAATTGTTTGTTTTCTTGAAGACCAATACAAGGCAGATCAACATTAGATAGCTTTCTTTCATCATATATCTTCTTAGGAAAGGAAAGATGAGCTTCTGAGAAGATCTGAGGAGAGCAGAATCTTCATGAGTGCTTAGCTCTGGCTGGGCCTCTCCCCGACACGTCAGATTGCAATCCTGGTTCTGTATTCTTTCGGCCTTGGTTTGTTCAGGAAGTGGTTTAATGTTCTCCTAAACATTTGATAAACTTAAAGAATCTATAAAATTTTAAGTTATTAGGAAAATTTAAATATTAAAACTGGAGTTCTTGGTTACCATCTGTGTTAAGAGTTGGGTGTTCTTAAAGGGTCAAAAATGCAGTTAAATGACTTCAGATAATAAAAGTTGCATTCGGTAATTTCTTGTTAATATCACTTTGTATGATTTGCAGTAGTGTATATAAAACATTCATTTCCCAATTTTTATTTTATTCTTCAATATTTAGTAAGTTTTTTTTGGGGGGGGAAGGAAGCAGGATCTACTTCTTACCAAGGTGCTTCATACGTTTTATCCTTTTTGAAAGAACAAGTATATATGTTTACCAGCAAGGCTGGAATTCAGTGTATGGACAAGCAACTGTCAACCAGCATAAGTATTTTTAAAAAGTGTTACAATAACTCCAATAGTTCTTCTGGACAAGACTTTATATTAAAACATGAATCAATCTTGAGTACCAATATTAAAGTCAGGGAGAACTGAATACAAATAAAGAAAATTAAAGGTCAGTCTCTCTGGTGAATACAAAGACCTTCTCTCTTTATTTACAGCTGCTTCACCAGGAGCAAATCTGGTATCCACTGAGTCAGACCAAGGCTGCCAATGGGAAAGCTTTCAGGGGACAGGACTCGGTACACCAGGGACAGCTCAGGGATTAGATGCATCATAATTTGAATGTTAGCTTATCAAGTTAATCAACAGGGAAACTTTACATTAGATGGATTCTGTGCAAACACACACACGTATATCTTCATGTATATGTACATGTGTGTATATATGCACTTAAATATGTATAAACCACCAGACCCATGTGCTCACACATCTTTGGTGGCTCTGCTCCCTGTCTGTCTAAAGATGAACTTTGTTGAACGGACCACGTTCTTTGCTGACGAGAGCCCTACCTGATATTTCAAAAGCCGTAAACCAGTCCCAGCCAGGTCTTTCCTCTTTGTTCTGGTCAAGGCGAGTTTGTTATTATATTGAGGTGTCCCTTTCATGAAAGTTTAGAGACAGATCCTCCTAGAAGGGCTTGCTCTTTGAGAAGTTGCACAGGCTGTTGTTGGTGTCTTCACTTGCGCTGATAACAGAGACATCTCTCTATTTTATAATTGCTCTTATGAACCTGTAATTTCTTTCTGAACATGAAGACATTGTTGGGGGAAGGGCTGATTCACTACAAAAGAAGGAACAGAGTCAGTAGTAAAGCAAGTAAGAGTCCTGCTTTTATTTTCACTCTTGCAGATCATGTGATGGAGGTTCTCTGGCGTCAGGTATACTGAGCCTTACTCTGAGAATATTGAATGCTCGCTAGTAGCTTATGAACAACTTAGAGTAACTTCTCACTGCGTTCTTTCTTTTCTCTAATTGGAATCAAGGCTATATCTGATATCTAACCTGAAAGAAGAGCTAAAAACATGTTAAAATCAACACTAGATGAAGCTAATTACTTGTGTAGATGATCACTCTTGCAGGCTGTGGGATGCAATCTGAATGCAACTGGACGGATGCTCAAATGGTTAAAACTAATCTTGTAATTCTTTCTAGAAGCTTCCTTCATCTCCTCCTCCTCCTCCCCCAAATTCCTTTCCGTAGCAAAAAATAATGAGAATACAACAGTAAAGTACTGATAAAATATAATTATATGATGCATTACATAAATAGCTTTTGGATATAAAGATGAGCATGCACTTTGACTCACTTTTTAAACAACAATAGTGATGTGTTTTCATGAATTTGGTGCGTTCTCCCCACTCCTGATTGTATGCATCCCAAATGACTTCTTTTTTTTTTTTTTTAAAGATTGGCACCTAGGCTAACAACTGTTGCCAATCTTCCTTTTTTTTTTAAGGATTGGCACCTGGGCTAACAACTGTTGCCAACCTTTTTTTTCCCTCTGCTTTATTTCCCAACCCCCCCCATCCCCCCGTACATAGTTGTATATCTTAGTTGCAGGTCCTTCTAGTTGTGGGATGTGGGACGCCGCCTCAACATGGCCTGACGAGTGGTGCCATGTCCGCGCCCAGGATCCGAACCCTGGGCCGCCGCAGCGGAGCCAGCGAACTTAACCACTCGGCCACAGAGCCGGCCCCCCCCCCCCCCCCCCCAAATGACTTCTGATAAGGACAACCCCCGGCTGTGGAGATAACACAGCTCATAGCTAACATGGGGATTGAACACGTGACTTTCATATGATATCTAGTACTTACTCTGAGTAATAAACATTTTAATGTCTTCTAAGATTAATTTTGGAATTTGTATCATATATAAACAGTTCCTTTCTGGGAGCCAGTCTCTATATCAAGATTGAACTAATTTACCTCTTCAGTGGAAACAGATTAACAGAATTCTATAACATCCATTGTAAGAGAATGTAATATTTAGCTCAGAAGTTGGTAAAACATGGCCCAGGGGCCAAATCTGGCCTGATGCCTGTATTGTACAGTGTGTGAGCTAAGAATGGTTTTTGTATTTTTCAATTTTTGGAAAAAATTATAAGAAGAATTCTTCGTGGCACAAAAGAATAATTATATGAAATTCAGATTTCAGCCATCCATTCTTCTCATTAGTAGACCTGTATGGCAAAAATTTGTACTCATTATTATTATATTTTAATTTTATCAATAAAATTTTCTTAAAGTTGATTTCCCTCTTGTTATATAAGGACTACATAATATTCTTTACCATCTGTCCCTTTATAGAAAAAGTTTATTGATCTGTGATTTAAATAATATACGCTATAATATAATGATGAGACATGGACAGTACGTAAATTATACTTCTTTGACAAAAATTTGGTGTTAATAGCACACGAATACGTACTTGTAGAGTTGTGGTGGTGAGGATAATGCTACTATTGCCAGTAGAAGAAACCTTCAAGTTAGTATCTTCTTTGTATGTTTCCTCTTAAAGACTCTATTGTTCAGAAATCTTGTTTCGGTGGGTACGAATTATTTATAACTATTTGTAAAATTTCAGCTGTTTTGGTTGCAAAGGGGGCCCTTTCAATCTCAAATAATCCTATTAGTATAAGAAGTTCAATAAAGTGTATAAGTAATTGCATCTTAGACATTTTTTAATGAAAATTCTGTTATTTTATACTTTCATGGGTGTAAAGTATTCCACTTCATACTGCTCAGAACCTTGCATTTGGAATCACTGATGGTAAGAAAGAAATGATCTTATTGGAAGGGTCTTCTCATCCTTATGACTTTTACAGTAGCAGCTTCCTAAAAATTCTGAAATTGGCGAACTTTCTGGAATAAATTGAGAGATTTCTATTTAAGCACTTCTCACTGAGAATTCATAATAATTAAGCAGGTGCCTTTCACCTACTCATGCCGACATAATTAATTTTTATGCGAATGCTTTGTCCATTTAGAACTGTATTTACTTTTCATTTCCAAGAACTGATCATTGCCTTCATTCTATTTACATTATACTGTTTACAGCAGTTTTAAAAAAAAGTTTAAGTTAAAAAATATGATGGGGCAAAATATTTTAAAAATTCTTTTTATGTGAAATTCCATTGTAGCATTTCTTTCAAAACAAATGGCCATATGTTAAAATAGTTTCTTTTTCATAACACTGTTCTAATGATTCAGCTCCACTGAAGATTTCTGTCTTGTCAAAAACCCAAATTCCAAATCAAAGACAACCTAGGATAGTCTCATAGAGCTTAGTGAAATGTGACTTACTCTGGGTGTCAATGAGAATTGTGATGGGGCTCGTGACTATCCACTGCAAATAGATGATAAAGGATAGTGACTCGCCTAATATGGCTCTGAATTTTTTTTATATTAGAATGTCACTCTTGCTTTACAAATACTTATTTTTCACAATTTGATGCTATATTTAGAATTTGAATCTCTTTTACCTCAGATAAATTAATATTGAGGCCTTAATATCATCTCATGAATCAAATGACCTTTAGGTTACCAATTTGTTGGGTTATCTACGAAACCTTTCACTACCCTTTCTAAAAATCCTTTCCTTTCCTTCTTAGTGATTGAAAGTTTACAGAATGGCCCAGTTCCTGAAAACAGTAGGATGAATAATGAGAATTTATCAAACATTGTTACATAAATTTCAGATATGCATATTCAGACTGGTAGGTGAATATTTATGGCAAAAAATTAAATAATGTAGACTTTGATCTAATTTGTTCAGTGGCCTGGTGTTTCAATTATTGCTTAGCTTAATTTTTTTTCATTTTTATTGATTCAGAAATTTTGGCCTCAATAACTTGTTTAGTATTAATTTAGAAAAATTGCTCTTTTTCATGTTAACTTATATGATAGGGAAGATGCACTCATCACAGGCTATATGCTTAAAATAGGAGATATTTTATGAATTAACCATATCCTTGAGGTGAAATGAACTGTGTTGGTGGTGCGGTGAATTCTCATAGAATATATGGATAATTGTTTTAATGGGTATTTCAGTTAAGAACCTTTAGAAATACTCTTTAACAAACAGATCTTTAAAAACAAGTCTTGAATTGTGGCGTCAAGTGCTAAGGTCAGTTTGATTTTGGTCACTTTTTTAAAAAAGGAAAATTTCAGAGAGAGAAATAAATGCCCCAAACTAAATGCAGACAGAAATTATGGAGCTTTAGGACACCCTGTGGTTATCAGTGAAAGTCCTTCTTAATGGAGGAATGAACTCATCAAAAAACCTCGATGAACTGAGTATACTTAAATTAAAATTTACCCTGAAGATTAATACTGTAATTCGAAGGCTTCAAGGTTATAAAAATAAGGTTTAAAATTTCTTGCGAAATAATAGTTTACCCATAACTCTAAGTTACAATCCATTGCATTTCTAAATAACAAAGATGTCATTGACCATTGGATTATCTTCTTAACTACCTTTTTTGGGAAGCTCTGATGTCTGAGATTTCAACATTCAATGAGTTCTAAGGCTGTAGTTGTCGGGCTGTGTGCTTCAATTAGGTGTGCACGTATCTATGTATGTATGTATATGTGTTTGTTTATTTGTTTCACTTCTAGAACTAGCCTTTCTTGTTTTTGATCTATGAATTTCGACTCTCCCTAATACTGATTGATGCAGGGTCCTGGTGAGTCGCTGTTGGTAAAGACAAAATCTGATATGCTGCTGCACAGCTAAATATATTTTTCTTCCCCAGTTGTTTTTTGAGGATAAAGTTTTTGTTCAAATGTCTTTTGCCAGGGTATACACATATACGGTACATGAAACTACAATGTTACGTAATGGTAAAGAATGTTCATGCAAAATCTATCACAAATTATCATTTATTACTGCTTCAGTACTCCTGAGGAAAATTAGTATTTGGAAGAGGAAGAGTATGTGTTTTTTTTTTTTTTTTTTTCCGCAATGAATTTTCGTCATGGTTTACGGGAAAGTGGTACTCTAGTAATAAAATCGGAGAAATGGCATAACAGGAGGTAAAAATGAGCCTGTTTATGTTACAGTTAATGAGTCATTCCAATGTAATAATTGGAAAAGTGAGTGAAGCCTGAAAACATTTGACATTTTAAGTAGTTTAAAATTAGTAACTATAAAAATTTTTAATGCCATAAGTATTTAATAGAACAGTGATGAAATTTACTCTAAGGTTTTTAAATCACAAAGGAAAAAAATGGTATGATATGTATCAGTTGGCCTAGAGCTCTAATTACTTTTTTTTAGTAAGTACCTCTCATTACTCAGCAGTGCTCTAGAATAAGATATTATGTGCTTCTAAATCGTAAAAGGCATATTTATTCCTATAGCCATTTTTTTCCACTGGCAATTATCGTACTTACAGGTGAGGTCAGAGATTGATATTAGTGTAGGAACAGCATGTAAATATATAAATTCTCCTGCCTTTCTAAATAACATTTATTGTATAGTTTTTAGACAAACTATAACCTGTAATTTCATTACTTGACGTACTTGGCAGTTATAATCTATAGAGAGAGATTTTTAAAATGTCCTTTGAATAAGGGCACTGATGAACTCTCCTAGGAATTGGTCACAAGCCTTGGAGTAAGTAGATGCCTAGATGACATTGAACAGACATTTGACCCCTGCGGCCCACAACTGAGAGCCCCACATTTTCCTGTCAATATAAACCAATTATCTTCCCTATATCAGATCAAAGAGAGATTTTTTGGGAAAATTTAAGAAAGTTAGATTTCTCTCTGGGCTAATAACTTTGTTCTAAAAGATTGAATATATATTTAGTTCTTCAAGACTTGTCTTTAGTTTTCAAACACATTGATATGTGTTTGTCTTTTAAAATATGTTGATCACCAAATAACAAAATGGAAGGAAGGAACTAAACTGGAAATGGTCTGTAAGGGAAGTAAGTTGCTGACATGAAATTGTTAGTGTGTGCATGTGTTGGAAGATATTGTTGGTGGCAATTGGGGAAAGGTCCATATTGGTAGAGAAATGGAAAACATTGACCCCAGGTGGCACATTTCTAATTAAGTAGTGTTAGAATATAGAATAAGATTGTTTCTTATTTGCTACCACACCAGAATAGTCTCCAGTATGGTTTTAAAACAGTATGTGGGATTAAAAAATAGCAAGAGGTCTTTTTGGATCCAGTTGAAACTCATCCCAGGCAGAGGGACAGTGTTGCTCTTTTGTGATCCCAAAGTGCTTTATTTTCTAGAACACGACTTGAAGACCTCAGGGTCCTCAACACTGAACTCAACTTCTAGTCAGTCGCAGGGTGCTGGTCTTTCTGAAGACGGCAATGAAGACAGAAAAGGGCAGGAGAGATTTCAGCTTAGAAGCCACTGGCCAAATGGAAGCGTAATTTAATTCTCGAAGACAATGCAATAAAGTGATACTGGTACCAAGAGAAGGGCATTATAAACAAAGTGTAACATTTTCACATCATTCACTTTTATCTCTCAATTTTGGCTGATTTTAAACAAAAAGAATCTATCTCTAAGGCAGAAAGCTGCGTGAATGCTTAGTGATCCTCATAATTAAGGATTTATAATACATATTTACATTTGCCATGTTTTAGATGTTTAGAACTTAATTAAAAGAACATTGCTAAAATAAAAGCAATTCTATCTAAAGTAGTGGTGAGGGAATTCTGTGCAAGGTTATAAAGCTGCTCAATTAGGCTCTTTTGTTCCATTGTGTGCATGATTTCTGTGCTTATTTGAACTATTGTACTTTAACATGGAGCTTGTATTATAATCCTGTTAAGAAAACTTCATGTGCTTGTAAAATGTCATAACACAACCTCTGAAGTATCGTAAGGTGGGTAACTTTTCCTAAAATAAACAAAAGAGAGAGATAATTTGGGAAAAGAACTAGGGTACATTTCAGAAAGCAACGAGCAAACACTGAAGATAAGATTTGGTTTCTTAAACTCATAGCATCCTGTAGGACCTTATCACCAAACAGAACATGATAAAATAAAGTATTTCATAGTCAAATGTCTATTAGAGAAATAGAAAAAGTAGGCTAGTAAAAATATGATGTAGAATTTTAGGTACTAAGAATAAAATTATGACCACAATAATTTGCTGTGTTTGACATATAAAGTTGGGTCATTTACTGGCGTGGCCTTGTAAATGACCACATTCGTTTCTTGAAAGCCTTGCTATGTGCTTGCCTATGGAATGGTTTCTTTCTCAATCTTTCTCTCTCTATAATTGCAGCATGAAATAGATTAGCGTGAAAAGAATGTATATAGTATCATTAATCACTGAAACATTCTCTAGAGAAGATGCCAGCAGTTCTGTTTTTCTGAGTTAGCAAAACTGGGCCTTCTGTGATCATTTTCCTCTTTCATTTTCCTGGATGTGAGGATGCTCTGGCTGTGGCATCTGTCATCTTAATGATTGCTGGGGTTGATCTGGCTGATACGACTGGTGAGGCAGCTGTCCTCTTCCTCCCTCACTACTTCCTGCGACTTCCATTCCATCTCATACAATATTTCAAAATACTGCACATAGTATCATCTTTTTAGGTAAGTCTGCCATAATAACTTGATATATTTAATCTAGTTTAAGGTTTTTATCAAAAGAGAAAGCTAGTGTTGCCTCGTAGCTATACTTCATTGCTGGGTGTTTTCAACATTAAGTTCAGACTCATTAGCATAGCAAACAAATATCCTCCTACTCTGTGTTATTTGTTGATCTTTCCACTTTTGTCTTCTTAACTGCTTTCTCTCCCTCATAATCCTGGCCCTGTAATGTCTTCTAGACTCTAGGACCTGGCCTTTACATCTGCTGTTTCCTTTGCCTTATTGCCCTCCATGACTTCCCTCTAGATTCTTCTGGAGAACTTCTACTCAAAGCAAGCCTCACCTCCTTCCTCTGTGGTGTCCTACCTGATCAAACCACCTCAACTCTCCCCAGTATCTTACTAGAAACTCCATTGCACCCGAGTGTTTGCCTAGTCCTGCCCTGCATAGAGTATCAAAACTGATTTTTAAAAAAATATGTCTCCTTTACAAAACTATGAAATCTTTGAAAGGCAAAGGCATTATTTTATCATTTCTGTGTCCACAACACCTAGCACAGTGCCTGGAGTAAAGAGGATATTCAGTAAATGTGGAAAGAATACACTGATGGATGGCTTTTTTCTTTCAGTTGAAATACCAAAAAAGGGAGATGAACAGAATCAGGCTAGGTAAATTGGAGAATTGTGTGTTATTTTAATGATAAAAAAGTCATTTTTTTATTTAGTAGACCATTTATTTTTGCTACTGTTTTTTAAAACTTTCTTTGACTTTGTCTTTATCTCTATCACATTTCACTTAGTTGAGTTGAGTTCTTCGTTCTGGTCTGTCATAATCCATTAGGATCCATATTATCATGGCCAACCTACTCGTTTTGTTTCTTGCTCTCTCTCTCTTTCCCTCTCCGCTCCCCTTTTTTATTTATAGCAAATGTAATTTGATAGGCCACTGTATCAAATCACTTTTGGATTGAGGACTCTCCATGAACAGGCAAACAAAAAATACAACAAGAGTATGAAGTTGGCACAGCACCTGCCCCCGTCCAGGCCAACCTCATGCCACTCCACCTCCGGAGCACCTCCCAGGTCATCTCCTTCAATTTGCAAGTTGTACTGCAAAGTTCTCTCTGCATTTCTGGATAGAATTTTCATCTCCTTCATCTATCTTGGGCTTCAATCCCTTTTATCTTGGCCTTTATTGTTTTATATTTTCCCATTTGAAGACTTTTCTCCTTTGCTGAGGAGAGAAGAAAAATAAAATCAATTTTCTAATTTTTCATCATTAACTGTATAAAGAATGTATTCTCAGCGTTCTTGCTCTTCTCCTGCCTACAAACATAAGCAAATCTTTTTTTCATTGCTTTTAATAATTTTTGTAAGCTTAATGATTTCTGAAACATTATTTTCCTCTTCTAATTGCACACGTTTTTTAAAATTATTTTCCTGTAAACCTTCATCACTTTTTAAGATTCCTTTCATGTTTCTTCCTCCTCATTGTATACATTTGTGACTTTTTGCCAGAATTTTATAGTTCATGGCTTTCCACACATGTTGACATGTGTTATCATTAATATTGACAAGTATTCCTTTGCACTGGGCTCTGTGGACTCTGAGGTGGTGGGGTGTACCTCCCAGGCCTGAGGCAGACATTATTACCACTATTTTCAAACTAAGAACCTGAAATTTAGGAGATACTCCCAAAGCCACTGAGTAAGGAAGAATAGAGAGCTGAGACTTGGACCCAAGCTCAGTGACACCAAATCCATTGCTCTTTGAAATGGAATACATCATCTTCTCCATGAACCTTCGAAATCATCTCCCCTGAGTGTTAGAAGCCACACGCACCTGCTCTCAGGGCTGCCTCCCTGGCCTGATAAATTATAAGGTAATATGCTCACTTTCTTCCAAGGATCCTGTCACTTGCATTTTCTCAACAATCTCTTCCTTACCAGTCAGAGTGAAGTGTCAAGCATCACATAACTCTAAGTGTATGCAACTTGTGTAACTTAGGTAAAATTTTCTCCTCTGAATGTACACTGATCCCCTTTGCTTCTTGGTACCCAAAGACTTATCCACTCCATCTAAATTCCTTCTTTGATTTAACAGTTCCAAAAACAGGTTATAAGGGGCTGAAACAGTTCAAGTCACAAAGAAAAACCAACTCCTTTCTGCAAGATTACAACACTGCCTAACCAAGGCACTTGCCAGTTTTGTTTCTTTCTCAATAAAACCCTTCTCCTTCCCCATGTTCAGGGATACATTTCCTTTGGGTGCTGTATCAGTCTGCTAGGGCTGCCATAACAAAAGACTACAGACAGGGTGGCTTAAACAACAGATATTTATTTTCTCAAAGTTCTGAAGTCCAGAAGTCAAAGATTGAGGTGTCAGTGGGGTTGGTTTCTGGTGAGATGTCTCTCCTTGGCTTGCAGATGGCTGCCTTCTTGCTATGTCCTCACATGGCCTTTCCCTCTGTGTGCGTGATCAGTCAGAGAGGGATCTCTGTGTCTCTTCCTCTTCTTATGAGGATACCAGTCCTATCTCTTGAGAATCCCACCCTTATGATCTCATATGACTTTAATTATCTCCTTAAAGGCCCTATCTCCAAATATACAGATCTTCCTCAACTTACGATTGGTTATGTTCTGATAAATCCATTATAAGTCAAAAATATCTTTAAGTTGAAAATGGATTTAATACACCTAGCCTACCGAGCATCATAGTTTAGCTTAGCCTACCTTAAACATGCTCAGAACACTTACATTAGTCCACAGTTGGGCAAAATCATCTAACACAAAGCCCATTTTATAGTAAAATGTTGAATATCTCATGTAATTTTTTGAATACTGTACTGAAAGTGAAAAACAGAAAGGTTGTGGGTATATTGGTTGTTTACCCTCGTCATCTCATGGCCGAGTGGGAGCTGCTGCTTGTTGCCACTGCCCAGCATCACCAGAGTATCAGACTGCATATCACTAGCCTGGGAAAAGGTCAAAATTCGGAATTCAAAGTACAATTTCTACTGAATGTGGATTGCTTTCACATTGTAAAGTCGTAAGTTGAACCATCATGAGTCAGGGACTGTCTGTAGTCACAATGCGGGTGAAGGCTTCAATACATGAATTTTGGGGGACAAAATTCAGTCCATAATAAGTGCTCTCCCTGGTGCAACTGCCTGAATAAAGTGACTTTCCTTATAGTGTTTGGGAGAATTTTTGAAATTTCAACAGCAGATGTATTGCTTTTACTGATTGAAACTTATCAAGTGAGTGAAGCCATCTTCCAGTTGAATGCCTCAATGGCATTGCCACATGGCGTGCTATGTGTTCATCCATGAGCTTCCACTGCCTTGTTGCCACAGCATGTCACTGCCCTGTCTTTTCTCTTTTTCTTCCCTTTTATCTGCACATGGTGCTTTCTGGCTTCCTCTACCCGAGAGTTTCTGGCATCCCATAGAGGAAGGCATCTTAATGGTGCAAAAAAATGCCTCCCCATCATTTTCCAACAGTTTCATATCTTTGAAGCTAGTCATTTCCTTTAAGTGCATTATTCTCTTCTAAACTCTCTTTCCAACACTCTTAGAGACACATAGGATGATCATTGACTGCCCTTTATTAAAATCACCTCTTTGTACTTGCCCTCCCACAGCTGTGATCACAATAACAAATTTGATCCCCTTCCAAATTACTTTCCCCTGTATGTTCCTGAGCTCCAGTCGTGTTGTGATTTGCTCTGCGTGTTTCTCATGTCCCCTTCCCATAAGTTGATTTTGCAGTTTGCTTTCTCTGGCACTTTTCCACTTCTCATCTGTACATCTCAAGGCACACAGATTCTCCCTTTTCTTCCTGTGATATCGTCTATGTCTAGCCAAAACCAAACAGACAATCATCATTCTACTAACTTCTTTTAATTCAGTTTAAAATTGGTCTAATTTTAAATTTGTAGAATGCCCTTGTCATATCAGGAACTGGGACAGATGTTTGCCATACATTATTTCACTCAATCTTAACACAGCATCTGTTCACACCCAGTCTTTTCTCTTATGCATGGTTTTCTATCCTCTCTAGTGCATTTCTCTTATGACTAAACATTCTTTGTATTTTTCTTTTTTAATGGTTCATAGTAACGTATGAAGTGGATGTACTCTTATTTAAACATTCCTCTATTTTGAACCAATTTGTTGCTCACTGATTTATTTTTAAATTCTCTTGGTCTGCCAGTGTCTGTTTGAGGTCATCTATGGTTATCTTAAGATTCTTGTAATTCTCTAAGATCACAGTATCTTAAGCCATTTACACATGACAATGTTATGAAGTGTTCAACGTCTTTGTCCCACTTTGGCAAAAATCTAAGTTACTTTAGAAGGAGAAACTTAAAGCAATAACTGTCTTACACCCTTCCCTTTCTTGCTCAAGAATTTATAACACTTAAAGTTGGTTCTGTGTCTCTTCTAGCAGTATCATTTGTTCAAACATGAATCAGAGGTGATGGGTAGAGATCGCCACATTTGACAGATCTCAGAAGTGCATCTGACACCCTCCAGGAAACCTGCTCACTCATCAATTGGTCTTGTCAGTCATACACACAGCCGTCTCGTCTCTATAGCCCTCAGCAGCATCACCAATCATCCATACACGGATCCCCCTCCGGAGCCTGATGCCTGTGGCCTCTGATGGGCGGGCTGCTGCAAAGGCAGGTTTTCAGTTGTAACCATGAGCCTAGTGTCTTCTCTGGAAGGCATGAATCACTATTTTGGGAGAACCTCTTAGGTCCCTTATCATTCCTCCCTTGGATTTTGATTTCCTTCTGGCATCTTAGAGTTTTGTCTTCCCTTTCTAAGAAATTTATCATTTCTCCCATCTTTTCAAGGAAAATGTCAACATCTCAAGAAAACAGACTAGTATTCCTCAATACTTTTGTTTCCTCCGTAATGAGGGAAATCCACCTATATTTAATGAAAATCAAAATGAAAAAAAAAAAACCACTTCAGATTTACAGCTTTGGATGAGAACTGTTTCCATTGCTAAGTCAGCATCAATACAACTTGAGCCAGTCTCCCAAAGAGTAGAAACGATTCTGTGAAATAGATAATATGCCTTTGAATGCTGTTCCTCACTAACCCCAACCCCTTTTTTAAAAAAGAAAAATATCAGAGACATTCAGGGCGCTTTGTGCCTCACTCTTTCTTTGACAGTTGACCTCTGTTCATCTAGCCCAGTTCTCTTTATAGTTGTGCCTGAGGCTCTTAATATATCCTCTTCCTACTCACAAGCAATGCACCATGCCCTTAAATATCTGCTCTATCGAATCAAGCAATGAGATTACCATTTTAATATTTTCTTTGGTATAACAATATTGATGAGCTGCTTTCCAGTTCCCTACCTAACTTTCTGATTACACAAATAAAAGATATTAAAGGAAAGCGTTTTTGTAGGTCATTAATTAATTGGTTCTAGAATGAATTTCTTCTTAATTTGTATAATAAATTTTTTAGGTGGACTTCTGTGACTCTGCACTTAAGGCAATCATTCACAAAGTATACCTTCATAGTTTTATAGTTATTTGCTTGGAACTAATTGGATATTGCTGAAAATGAATGTATTTAATCACACATTTCATATGCCAGGTAAAATACCAGGTGAAATACTACAAGTAAGTGGCTAATCCTAGAGCTGAAATTTATTGCATCTCCTAGAATGAACTGATTCTTTTTTTTTTAATTGAATGATCTGATTGATGCCCGGAACTAAATGTAGCATTTTCAATAGAGTGGTTTGAACTGAGGGTTGAGATGACCTTTTGTACTTAACATTCAACAGGCATTTCTTAAGCTATGCATTCTTCCTGAAGCAGAGATGCAATCAGAGTAAGTCCCTGTCTGTCTACCCAGTTGCCACTTCAGGGTCTCTGTTTATTTTCTAAGTGAGCTTCCAAGGTGATGTACAGAAAAACAAATATCAGAGTTATCCCAGAGTTTCCAGATTTCTGAGGGTGAGTGGGGTGGGTAAGGAAATTTTTCATTCATCCACCCAAACTCTAAAAGAGCTACATGTGAGTTTCTCGTTCCAGTCAGGGCAGTGGGGTAAAATCATAAACCCCTGCCATTCAGAGACCCCAACCCAGAGGGGGAGATACAAAGACATGCCTTAAGGTAACTCTAATAAAAGGCAGGCTATGCTACATATTCCACTTCAATTTAGATTCCTGATGTAGTACCATTCTGATTTATTTGGTAACCTATGTGTTTCCTTTCCTTCAAAAATCAATAGATGGCCAGTAATATTACTAGAGTTGATATAAGATGAGTTTTTATAATTTTCACTGACTGTGAGTTGGTAGTTTGGAAACTTATTCCAAGAAATTACACTGGGTGACTATGTTCCATGTTAAATGAACTCTGTAATTGCATGCTTTGGGACCCTGGTTATTTTTCAGTTGGCACTGATAATTTAGAGAATTATCCGCAAGAAAGAAAAAAAATACTAACTAAGTATGTTATAAAAATTCTTTGTGAAATGATGTTTATATTCCCTGGATGTATTTGGTTTCATACGAATGATTACTCTTCACTGGGTTGGGTGATTGTTTATTCAGTCTGTGAAAGCATTCCTCACCCTTGTAATTTCTGAAGTTTCTTGGGGTTTCACCTTACTCTGCTCATTTTATTCATTTATTCAGTCAACAAATATTTAGTAAGCCCATATGGCGTGTTACCTATCATTACACATGTCTTCAGCATCAGTGGTTTTGAAATGTTATAATAGTCAGAATCAGCAACTTTTTGCTAACAATTGAAAATGGAAGTTTGACTTCCAGATATATAAGCTTTCGAGATCATATTTTATGCCTAAGCTTTTGCTTTCCTTACAACAAAATGTGCAGTATTGTTCAGGGTGCTTACAGAATGCCCAGTGTTATTACAGGCAATGTGCTCAGTGCTGTTTTGGTTGACTCTTAACCAGCCCACCCTGGGTTTAAAGCTCGACTTTGCCACTTTCTAGTTGTGTAGAAAAGTAGAGCACAGTGTGGCAGGCATAATGAAAGAGGGGTACAAGGCATTTGGGGTTGTTAAAGGCACAGCATCAGAGAAAGCTGTTTCTTGAAGGACGAATAGGAGAGCCAGGAGGGGAAAGAATGGGGAGCAACATGCCAGTTAGAATGAGCCCCACAAAACCATGGAGAATTTGACTGCACCACGAGTAGTCCAGGACTGGCCAAAGGTGAGGTGTAGCAGCAGATGAAGCCACAGAAATAGCCATGGAACAGCCAGGTTATGAGTCTTGTATGTAAAGCTAAGAACTAAGTGTTTTACCCAGAATCTCTAAGGGGTCATCTTAATATTATAAGCGTTATGTGCACACACGTGTGTGACATTGATTAGATTTGCATTTTATAACTTTAAAACTCCTGGTAATGCAAAGGATGGGAATGATGAAGGAAAGGGAATGGATTCTATCCTGGGAACACAGAAATCAGCTATTTAGCTGGTGAGTTAATTCCTATAAGAAGTAATAAGAGCGACAGAACAACCGAGACAATGACAATGGCGATAAAGAGCAGGCAACAGACTTGTTCCATGAGAACATGTAAGACAGACAGAAGGTCAAGACTGATTGAAAGCAGAGATACAGGAAAGCAAGGAGAGGTCATGGAGAGTTGGTGGCTTTTAAAAGTGTAATATGCTATTTGTACGTAGCTACTTTCTTTCTGAATAAGGAATTTTAATTCATTCATTTTTTTTTCCTTCTCTTCCCCAACCTCTCTACAAAGGGTCATGTCTAAATTTTTTTGAGATTGTGTGTGATACGTATAATGCAATATTTTAGGAAGATTCATGCCATGGTGACATATTGAGTAAAATCTTTCTGAGATAATGCTTCCTGGCCTCACCTGTGGTTGCATTCTAATGAAGTCTTATTATTGTCAGAAACAAGAATATATCCTGAATTGAAGGTTTCTTGAAGCATTCTTCCCTATCATTGATGATTATGATGTTTTCCTGTCTCCCACTCAAATACCTACCCCCAACTCCATTTGGATTAGAAAGTGGGGATTCAATACTTGCCCCTTATGACAAAAGACTGAGTTCTTATAGTTGGGTTGTTAAATGCTTTGGGACAAATACATTCTGGGTTGAAATATCTATCATTTGATGTGTAAAAAGAGGACCTAGATAAAATGGAAAAGCAAAAAATGATTAAAATTTTACAATATACTCTTAGAGTTATGTTCAATCTTTTTACACATTTACCAAGTGCCAGCCCTGTTGAAGCATGTGCTAGAAAACAGGTATATAAAAATGGGTAGACTCTGCTCTCAAAATGCAAGACAGAGGGAGAGAGAAGAGGAGAAACAGAAATGGTACAGTTCATTATGATGGTACTAATTGTGCCATTTTTGGAAATGCCGCATCATTTCTCATCCATTTCTTTTGCTGTATCGGGAGGTAATTGCCCCTCCAGAGAGCTGTAATTCTCCAGCGTGTTCTGTAGTGTTACGCAATCTTGTGAGATTTAAAAATCCGTGGCAGGAAACATTTGAGGCTTCCAGTTGTTCTCCAGTGGCAACTGTTACATTTTTAAAATACGCCCCTGGACATATCTACCTATAAAGAAAAACCCAGAAAGTTTTTACTCGACAAAGTTGTAAAGAAATAACCTTTACTAATTTGTAGAACTCAAAGGATGTATGAAAAATAAGAAAGCAAGCTTTTTTTTTAAAAAAAAGTGTTAGTATTTTGAACATCAGAATTTCAAGTACAACAAAACCAGCAACTGATCTTTAGAAAGCTGTTTTAGTTGATGACACAACTTCTCTAGCTCTTCTTGGCCATTTAGACGTCAGCATTTGTAATACACTATTATTTAATTCAAATTTTGCTGAAAAACAGCACACATATATTCAAAATTCTATTAGGTAGGATTGTGCCCTACCAATATAAATTCTCTACATTGCCAAGAACTTGAGGTATTGAATTAACTATAATAAAAGATGATTATTTATATTTATTTTCATTCAACCACAATAATTTATTTCATTTATTATATTGCAGCTCTAAAAAACAAAAAAAGACCTGTTCTCCAAGATGTGCATATTATGAGTTAATTTACAATGGAAATTAAATGCTTAGCACTGAGGAATAAGATAGTAATTTTACAGGAAAATCTTGATACCAATCTATCACTTCAACCTCCCCCAAGTTAATTGAAATATATATTCTGAGGCTATCAAATAATTGGTTATCTCTTAAATTTGTCAACATTTACTAAACAAAAAGAAGTTCAGAAATTTATGATAGATAGATAAATACGTGATCTTTTACTCTGCTAATGGTTATATAAAAATCTTGCAGCATGCTGTTTTCAGATCGCTTTACCCAAGAACTCCAAATAACTTCCCCTTTCTGATTTTGTTTGGCATTTGCAAAATAAAAAAATGTCTGTTTTAACTATTTCTTTTAAAAATATTACTCATACTATGAGACAATAAATCAGATACTAAACTAGAAGCTAGAAATCATTTGTGCTCTTTTGTCCCCTCTTTGTAACATCAAATGTGTCATTTTTTTCTGATAACCCATAGTCAGAAACCCTACAAGACACTTCTACTTCTCTGCTACCTTCACCCATCAATTTGAGCAGTCCCTCCTCCAGTGTCCTTACATCTGCCCCTTTCTTTTTGTTCCACTGCCACAGCCATAAGTGTGGGGCCTTTTCAGCTAGAATGTGGCACTGAGCATTTAGACAGGGACAAGAAACATATGAAGACAGAACTTCAATGTATTACTTTAATTACTGTGCGAGAGTCTTACACAGGGTGCCATGAGGACAAGGAGGACACTTAAGCTGGATGAGGTCAACCCATGGCTCCTTGTGTAGAGGCCATTCCAAGCTGACCGTCTAAGCTGTGGTAAAGAGCAGTGAATTCGAATAAGCTGGTAGTTTAATCAAAATATAATAGTCAAGTTTAACGAAAATGTAATAGTTCTGGAGCATTCATATGAAGGGTTGATGGGATGGGGGGAGTAGAATTGAAAATGAGTTCAGAATGAATGTTCCAGGTTTTATGAATGGCAATTAGATCAGATCACCCCATTTGGGAAGGAGAGGGGTGGGGGTGGGGCAGTGCTGGGAAGCAGCCAGAGACTCAGTTCTAGGTTACAACCAAGTGGAGAAATTCATTAGAATCTGAAATTAAGGCAGAAAGCCGGTAAGTGGAGTGACCAAATCCTTGAAATAACGAGGTGGCCGCAGTCATATAAAGCTCTGCAGGGGCCCAACTGCCTGCAGGGATATTGACCAACTAGACTGTAAACCATCTCCAGAACCACATCAATGGGGACATTTTCTGGTATGCAGACCCTCAGGCTCTCCCTTATCAAGTAAAGGAGTGGAGCAAAAAATATGTGAGTGGTGGGTGTTTAATACCAATGTGGATTAGGGAAGGGTAGGGAGGACAGAAATGATGTTCAAATGGAGTTTGTATTATACTGGTTTCTCTTTCCTCATTGTGACTCAGTGTTCTCTGGAACCCAGTAGAGATTTTTAATTTCATTTATTGTAGTGTTTTATCTTCAAAAAGTTAAATAACCCAAATTTTTGCAGGTGCTATCTGGAACATCAAAGATGCACATTTAAAGAAATCTCACTGCAGAGAATATGTTCCATTGTTGGCCATTATATAGAGAATCTTGCCTATCCTGCATCATGCCCACTTAGGACAAATGTACTCAATCTCCTTGCTCAAATAACCCTTTAAAAGTTCAGGCAATGAAGTGGGAGAGTGGTGCTGGTAGCATAACATAGTCATTAGAAGTAAAGATGTTGAATGGGAAAAAAAGCCCAAAGCCTTTAGCAAGAAGTTTAAATTCTCTGACCTTCAACTACACATCTAGAAAATGCAGACAATATCCTCCCTCACAGGGTTGTGGTAAGGGTTTAACATGGTTGGGACATAGCATGCAGTACTTGTAACTATTATTGTTAATAGCATTTTTCTCTAGAGGGCTCCAGTTCAAATATCATTGGTACATTGGCAGGATCAGTTCATCCTATTAATGCCTTAGTTGATAAATGTGAAGAAAATTTGCAGTAGATTAGACGTTGCAACATGTGTCAGGGAAGCACCTGAGGGATGGGTCAAGGAGAGAGTGTCTTTTATATTGGAGTGCTGAGGGTGTATTTGTTTAAGTATTTATTTAAATACTTGGTCAACTCAACAAAAAACTAACATGAAAATGGTAACTTATAGATATCAAAACAAAATCAAAACTACATGACATTCTAATTCCAGGCAAGTGCGAACAGAAGCATACAGAACATTAGCATAAAAAAGGAAAAATTTTGAATGACAAAATTGACTATTGAGTTTTCTCTTTTATTGTGGGAATTATCAGTTTTTAAGCATGGTAGTCTTGAAAAGCAAAATGTCATATCATGGCCTCTTGTAATACCATCATCATAGTAAAAGCTCCAAGGATTATTTTAAGCTAATTATTTTAAGTTCTAAAGTCAAAGGACAAATATTCAAAGATTTTTAAAAAGGTGTGTTTTGAGGCCAAAAGTAGATCAGGGTGGGATTTGCAAAAGAATTGAAACATGTGCTTTCTATTTTTAAATAATTTATGATCTAATTCAAGACGTAGTACAAACATCTAAGATAACATTAACAATTAATATAGTGGTATTTGCAAATAATATGTGAACACATATACACTGAAAGGCCTGGAAGTAAATGAGTTACCAGTATTTGGTTTAGTCACAAGGGAATGTTGTTAGGAATGCTGAGAGAGTTACAATAGATTTAAAAAGAAATGAAGGACCTAGAAACATTAAGGGTGCATCCTACGGTCTCCTCTAAGGCGTGGAATCCTCTCCAAGCTCACGTGTTTGCTAGCAGAGTTTAGTTCCTTGCAGCTGAGGCCCTCAACTCTTGCTTGCTGTGAATCTGGGGCTGCTCTCAGCTCCTGGAGGCCACTCATCATTTCTTACCATATGGCGCTCTCCACAACATGGCAGTTTACTCCTTCAAGGCCAGGGCGGGCAGTTTCACTCATGCTTCACGTCCTCTCTGACTTCTTTGTGTCAGTGATCTTTAAGACTTTTTGAAGGGCTCCCCTGATGAGGTCATACCCACCCAGGATAATCTCCCTTTTGAGTAACTAAAAGTCAACTAAATTAGTGGTCTTAATTAATTAACTACATCTGCAAAATCCCTTTTGCCATATAATGTGACATAATCACAGGAGTGATATCCCATCATATTCTCAGGTTTTGCCTGCGCTCCAGCGGAGAGGGTTTACAAGGTGTCTACAACAAGGAGGTGGAATCTTGGGGCCATCTTAGAATTCTCCCTGCTGAGGGGCTTACACTGCAGGCTACGGGGGCCTGTGCCACGATGCTATCTACAGTCAGGGCAGTTGGGGGCTGGAAACATCCAAGAGTCCTTGAAACGGTGGGAATGTTTGAAACATCCTTCTCTGGTGGGAATGTGGCCTTTGTGGAAAGGGGGAAATTGCAGAGCTCAGAAGAGGTATCAGCCTGTTCTCCCACTGAGCTAACTCACACCTACTCAGCCAGCTTTTACCTAGGCTGCCAAAAACAGTGACAATGACCCCCCGAGGCCAGCCAAGCTTGTCTCTTGCTTGATTATGAAATCAAACACAATAATCTTAGTCAATGAAAAGGAAATATCCTCCATCTAATTTCATGTTATTACTCAGAGAAGCTTATTGTTTCCAGTTGGTTGGTTCTCCCCACACCCGCCCTTAGTTAGAAATAGTTGTTTATTAAAATAGCTCTGCAGACTCCCCTATTAAAATGCATTTACGTGCAGAAAAATCCCTGATCGCTGTGAAGCATCTCAGCCTTCATCTTTAAGTGTGATATTTTGAGATGCAAATAACAACTCTCAAAATAATTTAGTAATAAAATGGAATATATGTTCACAGACGTCGAAATATCATCTAATATGACTAGAATAAGAATTGAATTGAGGCTTATTCACTTTTCCCTCCAGGAATCAAAGCCTAAAACTTGGCAATTTCAGGTTGAAAATACCAGTTAATGGAAACAGCGCATACTTAGGAGGTCCATGTTGCTGCGACTTCATGCACATGGGATGGAGCTGGGCACAGCACGAATGCTTGGAGCGTTCTAACTACATCGTCAGAGGTGTCCAAATGAAGAGACGCCTGTGTTCTCTGAATTCCTTTCCACTTTCCTTGGCCGCTCAATTTCTGCATCATATTCAATCTTAAATTCTATTTTTTGGAGTAAATGAAACAAATAACTCTAAAGCTCAAGCTACATAAAGAGAAATATGGCCTTTGGAACATTAAAAATTTTTCCTTAACAGGGAAACAGTGCATCACAAGGACATATCACTTCCTTTTTAGGTTAATAATTCTGTGCCAATTTTTTTGGAGGGAAGGATGACCATGGGAGAAGGCAGTTTAAATGAAGTGCCTAAGCTCAGTTAGCAGTTGGCAGAGGGGGCAGGACTTGAGTCCAGGGAGGATGGCTCCGATCCTACACTCATAATCACTATGCAACACTGTATTCAGGCTTCTCTGCGAGGTGACATGATGCTGACCTTCCAGACACTTTCATCTCAGCAGATGGAGACCCAGATCACTTGGGAGGTGTTGTAATAGGAGCCTGTTCAGGTTAAGGAGGGACCTTCCAGAGGGAATGGGCGGGGTGGCGGCTCTCAGGAAGGGTGTTATAGAGAAGCAGCCGCTGCAGCTGAGACTTGGAGAAGAAGCAGGTGCGTGAAATGGAGGGGAGAACATTTCTCAGCCTTGTGCCTTGAGGAGAGGATTGGGATAACCTACCAAGTGACTTTGGGAGTGATACAGTCTTGTCTATCTCAAATTATAATCATACATGTGGATTCCACTGTTAATTCTAATGGCTTACTCAAAATAGAAGGGCTCGTCATTAAAGCAATATATGTGTGTCGCTACATCAGCCTCAAACCTCTTTTTAACAATCAGTGGGTAATATTTTGAGCCACAGGATCCGAAAAAATTTCATTTCTTGATTCTACACCTACAGGTTGGTAACTGTGTAGGCAAAATAATGGCCCCCCAAGGATGTCCGCATCCTAATTCCTGGAATCTTTGAATGTGTTATCTTACATGGCAAAATGGGCTCTGCAGATATGATTAGATTGAAGCTCTTGAGATGGGGTGATTATCTGGGGTTATCCAGGTGGGCCCAATGTAATCACAAGAATCCTTATAGAATGTCGCCCTGCTGACCCCTTGATTTTAGCCCAGTGAAACTGACTTTGAACTTCTGACATCCACAACTGTAAGATAGTAAATTTGTGTTGCTTTAAGACACTAAGTTTGTGGTAATTTGTTACAGCAGCAATAAATAGCAAACTAATACAGCAGCCGTTTACTTCTCTGCGTTTATTCCAGTGCTGTGAAGAACAAGTAGTTGTCTAAAGGAATTCGCTCGAGTTTTTACATGAACCTATTAAAAAAGAGGAAATAAAGAGAAGAAAAATTCTTTATATTATACATTTAAACATTTTTCTTTTAAAGACATGTCCTCATTACCATTTGACTATAGTTGTTCCATCATAGATTTAAGCTGTTCCATCATAGATTTATATTGTTTGCAATAAATGGAGGAGGAATCACTTAAACTCTTATGCATGAGCTCAAACTGCAGACATTCCAGAATCTGTACATGAGCAAATGTAGGCAGAACCTTACTGGATTTGTTTGTACATGATTTTTAAACGTCTTTCATCCTTTTCCTTGCTTGACTGTGTGTTATGTGTTTAGATTGTCAATGGCATAGATCCCATGTTTGGTGAACATCATTTTCATTTGCATTTATTATCTTTTTTTGTAACTATCAGTTTTTTAACCTTACAAGAGAGTTTTCTTTAGACCGGGCTTCATCTTTACTAATTCGAAGCATGCTTTATCTTATCCAGGTTACACACCTATGAATGTTCTAAACCTCTCCTCACCCCCACTCCACCCAAATCCTAGTTTTGTGAGAGGACACTTTACATTACTGTTTTAAACATCTTACATTCTATAATCTATTATTTGAATTATTTTGAGTTTTATACTAATTTAAAGTTTCTCTTTTCAAGTCCTTGTTTAATCAAAAGTCAGTTCTGAAATTTAGATTTGGTCATAAAATGAACTGATTTAAGATATGTGTACAAGTCTTAAATCTACTCATCATAGTGTCACATGTGGCCATTTGATCTGTCAGTAAGTCTGTGATGTGCGCAGAATCCTAGAGCTCTGATACTCTCTTTATTTTTTAATTATTTCTTCCACCTCTTCACCTTTAGCTGGTTTTGTTTGGTGGATTTATAGGTCTCCTTGTCCTAATATCTGGACTTTAAATAGTTGCTATTAAGCCTCTAAAATCAATCAGCCTCTGGCTGTGCTGTCATTAAAAGTTAACTGCCTTCCCATTAATCCATTAATTGTGAAGATTAATTGGGAAAGCTATTCAAACCAAGGCTACAACTTGGGGCATGTAAGCCAGTGTTTGCCTCCAGTGAAAGCTTATCCTATTAACATCACAGAGTATTAACAATTATATACAAAGTTCACCCATGGCTTATATAGAAGAAAATGCATAGAAACTTATAGGCTGCAGCCAAAATGAAAATAATCTCTGTCTTTGATTCAGCTCTAGAAAAAATACTGATAAAGATTTACTTGTTTCAAATGGTAGCAATATGTTATTTTTCAGATTTAAGCCACTGATTGACAAAGTTAGAAGCTTGTGTTTGTCTTATTTAATTTATCTAAAGCTAGCATCCTCAGGTGAATGTTAATTTTCATGTCAAAGTCAAATTAATACTCAAAGAAGCTAAAGAATTTAGCAGTAGTCTCTACTCAGTGGTATTTAATTGAGTTGAAATATTATTTTAGGTAATGATGAGAGATATAATCAAGAAAGACCCATATTTTGTTACCTTATCTTATGAAAAATTATATTTTATTCAGGCACAGTTGTATCATCACTAGTCCTTAATACTTTTTCTCTTGTTTTGCACCAGAATGTCACTGTGCAGCAGCTGCCTCCACACACTGTCAGTCGACATGTCTACACAGGGAGAAAGGGGTGGGGTGTGATATCATAACTACTTCTTCAATCTTTAAAAAGCCTCATGAAACAGTACGAAAAGGCATAAAGACATTTGCGAAAGGAACAAAACTCTCCATTGGATAGAAGTTAATTTGCAAGTCTATTTTAGTGGTTTCCAAACTAGCATGGTCCTGGCTAAACTACACCCTAGACAAAGTAAGTCAGAATGACCTGGAATGGGGCACAGTCACGGGCAAGCTTTAAATCTCCCGCATATGATTCTACTACGTAGCTAGGATGAATTACTGAAGGTGCGTGTTCCACAGAAGTTACAATCTGGTGCTGATCCATATGTCTTTTATCAGGAGGATGATGCTGCCTTTCAAGCACACCTAGGTCTTCTACAGGTTCTTAGGCTGAACTGCTGTGGCTTTTCTTTGATGTGCTGAGTGAATGCCTGGGAAGGTGACAACTGTGAGGATGAGCCTGCAGAGTTGGGAAGAGCTTATTAGCATAGAAGTCAATGAAGACTACCCAAATGAGAACAAGCAAAGGCTACTTATTTAGAGTTCACTGTGTTTGGTAGAGGCTCAAGGGCAGTCAGGGGAGAAGGAAAGCTTTCTAGTGGAAAAAAGAAGAGGCTTCAGGTGTGCCCTGATTGGAGGCTGTTGGCAGAGGGAAGCTGCAGGCAGGCTAACCAGAAGCAGAACATCCTACGTGATTGATTAGGCGTGCATATTTGGCTTCCTCTGTATTTAGTACAGATTTCTTGACCTAAGTTGGAAGGAGGGGCACAAATTAGGGAAGCTGTAAGTTATTCACCAAGTCCTGGCTCTTTGGGGACCAAGTGTTACAGGGGTTATTATTTGGCTTCTTGGACTGGCTACTCTAGACAGTAGGTTGGCTTCCTGGGTTGGTTGTTGCAGGTTATGGGTCAGAGTTGTATTTTTTTATGTAGTCTGGCCATTGTCCATTGGATATTCAATCTCTCATTGGGCAGGAGCCGGAGGTGCATCAGGAACTGGATCCCGGGTCATGCCAGGGCAGGGAGATGGGATTCCTCTTGGAATCCTGAAACTGGATGTGAATAATTTGTAGAAATAACTCAGCTGGGCTTATGGTTAGAGAACAATATTGCTGTCTAACTTTTTGGATGAAATTTTGCCTTGTACACAATATTTTTGAGATTTGTTAGCATAATTCCACACTTTCTTAAATTAGTTGATGATTTCCAATTTCAACTGCATGACAACTTCAATAATACAGATTGGAATAAAACATTTTGTTCAAGGAAATAGATTTCTGGAAGGGAAGGTCATTCCTTAGTCCTAAATCTGTCAGTGGAATATTTGGACTAGGTCTAAATAAACTGTTTTCTGAAAAGACTAAGATTCCAACATTTCCAAAGCTCTCTGTCAAAGGTCTCACCCCTGCCTCTAGTGTATGGAATTTTTAAAGATTTTAAGTATATTTGCTATTTATCCTATTCTATTCCATTCCATTCCATTCTTCTCCAGTGAATATTCCTGTGGGAAACACAATTCATTGGCTGGCAGGCAACTGATTTGGGCAGGTCTTCCCAATAACAGAGAAGGTTGTTTCACTCAGTGGCAACTAGGCTGAACACTACTGAAAATCAACCCTATTTTTTTTCAAGTATATTTTAGATGACCAATACTTGTTTCAACAATATATGGGCTCAGAATAGGAGCTCTGTGTCCTTTGGGTAAATTTTTTAACCATTATGTCCCTTTCTCTTCAATGGTCCAATGGAGTTAACCGTATCGAACAGTGTAAGGTATTTGTCAGGATCAAACGAGTTAATACACCTAAAGCACTGAGAACATAAACAACCAATAATATATACCTATTATCTTAGTGCAGGTAGTATTACACAGAGATTAAGATAACTGAATGATTTTTATTAAAAATTGAACAGGTTTTACTTATGAGAATTATGCCCTTTGTAAAATAAAATTGAATTATTTACGATTTAGCTATATTAAAATACTTTCAATATAGCTTGCTTCTTTATTTCTAAGAGGCTATTGAGTTTTTTCACATACACAGTTTGCCAGAGATCTAACTTATTATTGTCTTTTTAATGGCCACGGTACATTTTTCTCTCATGTGAAAAGTAAGTGATGACTTTTCCGAGATATAGACCTGAAAACTGTAGATTTGGGTGTCTTTGTGACTGTGTCTGTGTGTGTGAAAATGTCTCAAAACAAATTAGGTAATTCTTTTCCTAAGAATATGTATATTCTAACAGAATTCATTAAAACTCTCTACGTGTAATGTGTACAGATTTTTTTTCCTTTACAAAAAAGACTAAAAACTATAATTTCACATTTCCAACTATATCAGGGTTAATGTGTTAATTCTAATATGACTATGAAAAAAGTTGAATAAAAAAGTAATAGAATTTTGGAAAAGCATGGAGTGGTAAGAATGATGTTCATTTCCTCCTCTAGTTGAAAGAAACAACTAATTAACCAAAAACATGCTCTCCTACCGTTTTGAATTCGACAAGCCTTCCCCCTTCATAATGGCATTTTTAAATTTCAATAGTGATTGAAGTCTTCCTGCTGTCCTACGCCCCTTTTACCTAGAACGTGCCTTTTTTTCCTGGTCAAAGCCCAGTCTTTATCAAACCTTATCAAGCTGTATCCGGTCCCCACCCAGGTCCGCTGTGGTTTGGGGCAGCGCGGTTCATCACTCACCCACAGTGGACTGGAGTAGGAGAGGGTAAAGAGGAGGGTGGGAGCTGGGTCCCAGCATGCTATGCGGCAGTCCAAAGGCTAGGGTGAAGCTGTCCTGGCGCCCGCCCTCCATCTCTCTCTAGAGGAAATCGGGAGGCAGGGCAGAGCTCTCTTGCTGGGAGGTTAACAGCTCGGTCCATCCCATGTGCGGGCGCTGGGGGCTACAACAAGCAGCGCTGAGGGCCAGGAAGGCCTCAGTCTCCCAGGGGCCTATCCTGAAAGTTGGAGAGGGCAACAAAGAATTTCCATCTTGTTCCTGCAATTTAGAAACCTTCCTTCTTAGTGCAAAAGACAGTCTGAGGGGATCTGGGAGTAAGGGCCTCCGCCAACGCAAAGCAAAGCTGAACAGATGGGGAGCAAACGAACAGAACGACAAGAGCAAGTGGCACGCACATGCCGGTGACGTGTAGGAAGCAGGAGAGAGGTGAGCAGGCTGCAGCGCTGGGAGAGAACCGGGGGTCAGGGAAGGGCCACACCTGAGCTGCTCATCTGTTCGGGGAGGGCAAGGGGGCTGCAGGGGTTGAGGCCAGGCTAGCTTCGCCACTCCACACGTGGCGCAGAGTCTCTCTGCTTGGCGACTTCTGTGCCGGGCGGTCCTCTGGAGACTTGCAGGGCAGGGTGCAAAGGTGGCAGTACTTGTACACTATATATTTACATAAGAAAATTACACATATATATAATATATATTGTATGTATTATATATGCAGTATGATACTATATGTGTATATGATATGTATATAATAATTATATTACACAATATTATTGTTGTATCAATAATATATGTATATGTATTCCTATTATAATATAGAACATATTTGCACATGTAAATGAATATGTATGAATGTATATATACAAAATATTTACATAAATACATATATTTATACAATTATATATAATTATATACACATATAATTATGTATACATATAATTATACAAATTATATAATGTATATGTATATTTCACATGTGTATGTAAAATACATTCATATTATAGGTATATGTATACATGTAATTATATGTATTATAATAATGCATTTGTATGTATATAATATGTATACATGTATAAATATGTTCATACATAGTTATATAAGGATCCCATACTATAAGTGTATGCCATCACTTACACTTATGATTTGATGGTCAACTTAGCATTTTTACAGGGTCAGCTTGTATACAAATTATGTGTGTACCTGTATACATTATAATATACATATATGTATATTGCGATATATGTATATTATAATACATATGTATATGCATATATGTATTATAATGATATATGTATAATTATAATGCATTTTATATAGATATACATATGTATAAGTACAAATAGTGTACATATATGGATCTAATATGTACATAATATAATGCATGTATACTATTATATATGTATAAGAATATATGTGCATATATGTTCCTGGTGAAGGGACTACGATGGTATAATGATCTGACATAGTACTTTTTTAAAAAGCAATACATTATGTTTTGAACTTAAATAGTATGTTATTTCAGATTTGAAAAGCTCCTTACTTAAATACCTATGTGCTCTGAATGATAATTATATGCACTCTGAAAAGCTGTAAATTAGAAGTAATAATTGTCGAAATTTGAGAGAAAGCTGAGAGTCTTAGCTGGGAGATGGGTCCAGGATAAGACTAGTTCACTGGGTTGCTTTCACCAGGATAGGATGGGGTTTCTCAACCACTGCACACTGACATTTGAGACTGGATAATTATTTGTCGTGGAGGGCCGTCCTGGGCACTGTGGGATGGTTAGCAGCATCCCTGGCCTCCACTCGCTAGATGCCAGTAGCACGCCCAAGTTGAGATGATCAAAGTGTCTCCAGATTGCTAAATGTCCCCTGGGGAGCAGAATCACCCTGAGCTGTGGTTCTCAGCTTTGCAAGACCAGAACTTGCATTTTACTGCATTTACTGGTGCAGTCAGAGAAAACTGATTTTCTGGAATTAGATTCAGAGAAGACTGATACTTAATCCAGAACTCCATTTCATTAATGTCTAGAAGGAAATATTCCTTTTACTAACTCCAGATTCATTATTACTGCTGAGACTCCGCCTCTCCTAGTGTCAAGACTGCTTGTTACTGCACAAAGGGCACAATCTGCAGGCCCGGAGACAAAAGCCAATCGTCAAGAGGCAAGATGGTGGCAGAAAAAGCTCACTAGCAAGAGGGAAGATGGCCGACTAATGTCCAAAAGTACCATCTTCATGGGTGCACAGAATCCTGAAGCAGTTATATAGGCCAATGGGTTATAGGGGAGGGGTTAGGAATGTTGACCCTCTGGTGTTACAGACTGGGAGTCGCCACACCAGATCTTTCAGTTGTCATTGATGATGGCTGTCAGCATAGTCTCTCTGTTCAGGGGTCATCACATTCCTAAGGAACTCAAAAGAAGAAAGTTATTGTCTTATCGCAGCTGGGAGGTATATGCACAAGCAGGGGTCATAAAATCTCCAGAGCAGGTGGACCTCCTGGAGGGTGCAAATCCAGCTGGGTTAGTCAGAGGTCATTCAAAGTTACAATATGGTTTCCTCTCTACAATATGGCTTCCCTTATGTCAACCTTGTGTTGAGCTGGTATCATACTGAAGATCAAATTGGTAATAAACACATAGCTTGGCAAATATGGAATTGGAGGGTACACAACTTCTTGAGAGATATTTTATTCATGTCATTACGGTGTCTGATGAAATTCCTACACTCCAAACATAAAGAAATAATAATTGTAGACATGGTGTTCTTAGATACTGGATTCTAGACCTCAACTCGCTTTGTAAATATGATGGTTCCACCACAATGAGATGAGTGAATTAGCCAAACTGTGTGTCTCAATTGCCTCATCTGTGAAACAACAGTATTAGTATCTCAAAGAGGAGTAGTAAAGATTAGTGACTGTGTGAAATGGTTGTAAGTTCTTAGCACAGAGTGCTCACTGAACGTGTGTTAGTTATTAGTAGTTTTATGTAAGGCTAACTTTAGAATATTCTATTGCTAAATACACATACAGCAGATCATGGGCAAATATGTCTGTTTATGGTGAAGAATAATAACACCATGTAACCACTACTCAGGCCGACAACTAGAACTTTACCAACCCCAGAAGCCCCCTCTCTTCCCCTCCCTGATCTATTTCCCATATCACACGTCCCTCTCCCCACACATGGAATAAGCACCCCTTCTCTTATTTTGATCTCGTTCTTTTTAAACTAAAAATAGAACAGTATTGATTTTCAGTTTATAACGGCAAGAACAAATGAGCAATAAATATATGCCCTTTGGAGTGATTGCACTAGAGAAGCATTTTTACATCCAAAATATCGATTTGAATCTGCATAATTGATTGTGAATTGCAGTTAAACACTCTGTTTTGTCACACTTACACCTGAATCCTGATAATGATTCAAAAATGACAGTACTTCTGTAAACATACACCCATACATGCAGCCTCCCCCATGTAGATAATGCACTCCTTTGTATGTGCAAACACACACACACGTCGTAGTTTTCACAGTGTACTAAAGCTTTGCAGTTGTTGCTTGTGACTGGACATAATCAGAATTTCCTTCAACACTTCATGGACTGTATGTCTTTGTATGTCTACACTCCTTAATACCTGAATTACAACCAGACTGACAGTGTCAGCACTTAAGCCGATCAATAGACTTGCAGGAACTGTGGGCCACTTATCAAGTCTGTCTGCAGGGTTGGCTAAAGACTCGAAGAGGTGAAAGAAGAAAAAGTGCATTTTAAATGAAGAGGAGACAATCTTAAAAAATAAAATGCTATCTTAGGCAAATTCTTGTGAAAGGCATTCAAAAGTTAAGTTGGTAAATTTTTACTTATCGCTTAGACTTTAGACATTTAACTTTAAGGAAAACATTTATTTCAAATAGCAGGACTTCAGAACGATCTTGTAGTTTGAATATTTAAGCAGTAAAATTGCTAGTGAGTGTTGAAAAAAACTATGTTCAGGCAAGATGAGCATCAGAAAATTTCAGGTGAATCTAGATAATTACTAGATTAATTTAAATTGTTTGTTGTTAATTTAAAAGTTGGGGCAATAACCCGGCTTGATTTTTGATTACCAATATATGTTGAGTCCTAAATATGAGAGAAATACTTTTCTTTCTTTTTTTTCAGTAATTTTATTGAGATCATAATGGTTTATAATATTGTGTTATTTTGGGTGTACATTATATTTATCAGCTTCTGAATGGATCATCATTGTGCTCACCACCAGTAGTCTAATTTTTGTTGGTCACCATACATATGTGTCCCCTTACCCCTTTTGCTCACCCCCCAGCCCCCTTCCCCTCTGATAACCACTAATCTATACTTTATCCATGTATTTGTTATCTTCCACATATGAGTGACATCGTACAGTATTTGTCTTTCTCTGTCTGGCTTATTTCACTTAACATCATACCCTCAAGATCCATCCATGTTGTTGCAAATGGGACGATTTTGTCTTTTTTATGGCTGAGTAGTATTCCATTGTATATAAGTACCACATCTTCTTTATCCATTCTTCTGTAGAAGGGCACTTGGGTTGCTTCCACATCTTGGCTATTGTGAATAACTTCAGTGAACATAGGGGTGCATAAATCTCTTTGGATCATTGATTTCAAGTTCTCTGGATAAATACCCAGTAGCAGGATAGCTGGATCATATGATATTTCTATTTTTAAGTTTTTGAGGAATCTCCATACTGTTTTCCATAGTGGCTGCACCAGTTTGCATTCCCATCAGCAGGGTATGAGGGTTTCCCTTTTCTCCACATCCTCTCTGACATTTCTTCTTTTTTGTCTTGGAATTATAGCCATTCTAACCAGTGCAAGGTGATATCTCATTGTAGTTTTGATTTGCATTTCCCTAATAATTAGGGGTGTTGAACATCATTTCATGTCTCTGTTGGCCACCTGTATATCTGTGGAAAAATGTCTGTTCTTATCCTCTGCCCATGTTTTGATTGGGTTGTTTGTCTTTTTGTTGTTGAGTTGTATGAGTTCTTTATATTTTTGAGATCAACCCCTTGTCGGATAGATGATTTTCAAATATTTTCTCCCAGTTGATGGGTTGTCTTTTTGTTTTGTTCATTGTTTCCTTTGCTTTGCAGAAGTTTTAGTCTGATGTAGTTCCATTTGTTAACTTTTTCTTTTGTTTGCCCAAGTAGACATGATATTTGAAAAGATGCTGCTAAGACAATGTCAAATAGTGTACTGCCTAAATTTTCTTCTAGGAGTTTTATGCTTTCAGGTCTTACATTGAAGTCTTTAATCCATTTTGAGTTAATTTTTGTGTATGGTGCAAGATAGTGGTCTACTTTCATTCTTTTGCACATGGCTGTCCAGTTTTCCCAACACTATTTATTGAAGAGACTTTCCTTTCTTTGTTGTATGTTCTTGGCTCCTTTGTCGAGTATTAACTGTCCATAGATGTGTGGTTTTATTTCTGGGTTTTCACTTCTGTTCCATTGATTTGTGTGTCTTTTTTCTGTACCAGTACCATGCTGTTCCTATTAGTATACCTTTGTAGTGTATTTTGAAGTCAGGGATTGTGATGCCTCCAGCTTTGTTCTTTTTTCTCAGGATTGCTTTGACTATTTGGGGTCTTTTGTTGTTCCATATAAATTTTAGGATTCTTTGTTCTATTTCTCTGAAGGATGTCATTGGGATTCTGATTGGGATTGCATTGAATCTGTAGATTGTTTTACGTAGTATGGACTTTTTAACTATGTTTATTCTTTCAACCCATGAGCATGGAATATTTTTTCATTTCTTTATGTCTTTTTCAATTTATTTCAATAATGTCTTATAGCTTTCAGTGTATAGGTCTTTCACCTCTTTGGTTAAGTTTATTCCTAGATATTATTTTTGTTGTGATTCTAAATGGGATTGTATTCTTGATTTCTCTTTATGCTAATTTGTTGTTAGTGTATAGAAACACAACTGATTTTTAAAATTGATTTTGTACTGTGCAACTTTGCTGTAGTTGTTGATTATTTCTAATAGTCTTCTGGTGGTTTCTTTAGGGTTTTCTCCATATAGAATCACGTCATCTGCAAACAGTGAGAATTTCACTTTTTCCCTTCCAATTTGGATACCTTTTATTTCTTTTTCTTGCCTAATTTCTCTGTCTAGAACTTCCAGTACTATGTTGAATAAGAGTGGTGAGAGTGGGCACCCTTGTCTTCTGTTCTCAGAGGGATGGCTTTCAGTGTTTCACCATTAAGTATGATGTTGGCTGTGGGTTTGTCATAGATGCCTTTATTATGTTGTACTTTCCTTCTATTCCTATTTTACTGAGAGTTTTTATCATAAATGGATGTTGGATTTTGTCAAATGCTTCCTCTGTGTCTATTGAGATGATCATGTGGTTTTTATTCCTCATTTTGTTAACGTGGTATATCACAGATTGATTTGCAGATGTTGAACCATCCCTGAGTCCCTGGAATAAATCCCACTTGATCATGGTGTATGATCCTTTTAATGTTTTGTTATATTCAGTTTGCCAGCATTTTGTTGAGGATTTTTGCATCTATGTTCATCAGTGATATTGGCCTGTAATTTTCCTTCTTTCTGTTGTCCTTGTCTGGTTTTGGTATCAGGGTAATGTTGGCCTCATAGAATGAGTTAGGAAGCGTTCTTCCTCAATTTTTGGGAATAGTTTGGAAAGGATAGGTATTAAATCTTTGAATGTTTGGTAGAATTCTCCAGAGAAGCCATCTGGTCCCGGACTTTTGTTTTTTGGGGGGTTTTTGATTACTGTTTTGATCTCTTTACTTGTAAGTGCTCTATTCAGATTTTCTATTTCTTCTTGATTCAGTTTTGAGAGGTTGTATGAGTCTAAGGATTTATCCATTTCTTCTAGGTTATCTAATTTGTGGGCCTGTAGTTTTTCATAGTATTCTCTTATAATCCTTTGTATTTCTGCAGTGTCTGTTGTAATTTCTCCTCTTTCATTTCTAATTTTATTTATTTGAGCCTTCTGTCTTTTTCTTGGTGAGTCTGGCTAAGGGTCTGTCAATTTTGTTTTATCTTCTCAAAAAACTAGCTCTTAGTTTCATTAATCCTTTCTACTGAAAGGATTTTTTTAACTTTCTATTTCATTTATTTTTAATTTATTACTTTAATTAATTTATTTATTTAATTATTTATTTTTAATTTATTACATTTCTGTTTCATTTATTTTTGCTCAGATTTTTTATTATTTCTCTCCTGCTGACTTTGGACTTTGCTCTTCTTTTTCTGGCTCTGTTAGGTGCATTTTAATACTTGTTTGAGATTTTTCTTGTTTGCTGAGGTGGGCCTGTACTGCTATGAATTTCCCTCTGATGACCACTTTTGCTGTGTCACATAGGAGTTGGTCTGTTGTATTTTCATTTTCATTTGTCTCCAGGTACTTTTTAATTTCTCCTTTGATTTCTTCATTGATCCAATGGTTGTTCAGTAGCATGTTGTTTAATCTCCACATATTTCTGACTTTCCTAGTTTTTTTCCCTGTAGTTGATTTCTGGTTTCATAGCATTGTGGTCAGAAAAGATGGTTGAGATGATTTCAATATTCTTAAATTTATTGA